>NC_090929.1:1283626734-1284244655 GCF_040938575.1 Ambystoma mexicanum | reverse complement strand
GAGTGTTTGCACCTTCCGCCTCAGCAGCACCTGCACCAGTTACTTGTGGAGTCCATCAGGGATCATGCGTCTCCCGACGCTTTATAATAATAATAATAATAATAATAATATTATTATTATTAGTATTATTATTATTATTATTATTATTATTATTATTATTATTAACAACAATAATAATAATAGAAATATTTTCACAAAGCCACTCTTCGATAACCTAGACCAACTGGCTGTCTCCTACACAAACTATGCGGACGACACCCAGATCCTTATCCCTGTCACAGGTGACTACGACATTGACTCCAAACATCTAAACAACATATACCTAATCATCCAAGCCTGGATGGCTAAACATGGACCTTGTCTTAATGACGATAAGACAGTGCTAGTCCTCACAGAATCCCAAGCCAGGCTCAACAGACTACACAAAAAGAAATAATGCATTTAATATCAACGGTAACTACATAAAGGTATCTAAGGATGTGCAAACCTTAGGTATCTACTTCGACTCTGCACTCTCACTGACAAGACAAAGTAATGTGACTGCCTCCACCACTGCATACACCTGCAATCTAATCAATGCCTGTAGACCATTTTTGTCCGCAGGTAACTGCATCACGTTAGCGAGGGCTTTAGTCTTATCTAAAATGGACTATTGCAATGCCCTTTACTTAGGAACTAACCAGCACAACCTTAAAAAGTTACACATTCTCCAGAATAATGTGCTTAGAACGGCAATGAACATCCCTAGATCTCACAACATTTCGGAGCTGAAACGCAGTACACACTGGCTATCTGTCAACCAAAGAATCAGGCTGAAATCCCTATCACTTACCTTCAAATCTTTGTAGGACGTAGCCCCTAGGTACCTGAGCAACAAATTCACCAGACCGTCCTACCAGGTTTCCTACTGATTCCCAAGTTCAAATTCCGGAAGTCAGGGGGCAGTAGCTTTCCGTTCTTAGCAGCAAAGATGTGGGATTATTTGTCTGTAAACCTCAGAGCAGAACCCTCCTATCTCAAGTTCAGAAAAATGTAAAAGCATGGCTATTGACAGATCAGACATTACCACCTGTGTATATGATGTATAACATACATTGTACTAATCATCTATAAGTAATAGCATTAACTCTGATGTAAATTGCAAATTATTCTGCTGTAAATATGTATCTTTATGTAACTTTAAGTAACTCAATGTCTAATTATTTGTAAATCATACTTCAATTCTGTTGTTAATGTAAACTCTAATGCTGTAAATTATGTAGCTTCTAGGAACTGTAAGAAATGCAACCAGATACCTCAGGGTTCGGTCCGCTATACAAATAAATACAAATACACATTTGAGCAAAGGTCTGAATTTTAACTAGGGCTAAGGGTGTGAGACTCATATGTGTGACTCATGTGTGAGACTCAGGCTGAATCTAATCGATGCCAATGTCGGGAATGCACAGAACACATGCTAGAAAAATAATTACTTTACTCAATGATACCACGGTTGTGGACTGAGTTGCAATACAAATAAAACTAACATGAAACTAATATACTAATTTACCTTACCCATTTAACACATAACAGATTGCCATACTAGCCTGTAGTGTAAACCAGTCCATGCTGGTTTTCATAAACTTGGTGCAGATTGATGGAAATGCATTGTAGTTTGGAAATGACCTAAAATATATGTGCAGGCTTAAAGCTACGCTGTGTCTGAATGGGGACGTGAAAAATCAGAAATGTGGAATGTGAGATCTGTTCCTCTAAAAACATTGCATTGTTTAAAAAACTTTCAGAGCAGGAAAACAGCACTGAGATGTAGCTATTGTTTCTGTTCCTAAGCGATGGGATGGACACGGTCAGAACATTCTTGGATTGGCTGACTGAGAAAAAAGGATGTGGTTTTCAATGTCACATGAGGTCTTAGAAAGGGCTGCAGCTTTTCACTCACTCACTGACTCGGGAGCTAGCAGCTGTCTAAAGGGGGTTCGTTCCAGGCACTTTTCTTCTCTGGCTGACTTTGGGAGCTGAAAGGCTGGTAGAGGTTTTGTTCCAGGCGAAAAGGGATTGGACCAGATAAAAAGTTCTTCTGTCTGACAACTAGATTGGGGTCACAAGCAGTTCAAGACACACACATGATTGTGCAGATAATTTCATTTTTAGGCGCTGTACAGTGACATTTTAAACGTGTATATAAAACTGTGTTCATGTTTCTCCAAGTGTTGTTGTGATTAAACTCAGATGTGACACAAGACTGTGCTCTGCCAATTTTGTAGCGAAGTTCAAGGACAATGTTGGCAGAACTCTGAGCATTATTGCAAACATGCTTTGAAACCCATTGCAGGGAAGGCTTTACTTATGTTTGAATTACAACATGAATGCACATGTATTTCTCTGTAACTTGCATATTTATAATTCCTGATAAAGAATAAGAATTGGAAAAAGGTAAATTAGCCTCAGTGTACTTATTCTGTGTTCAGCTTTATTGGGTTGGCATACAGAGAGATGAAGAATGTGTGGTAAAATATACAAGCAAAGTTAGTCATTATAAATTGTGTTACTCTGAGAGGCTGTGAATGAATGTTTGTGTTTCATTTATATGGTAAATGTATTCTGACATGCAAGCCAAAGGGCCATAATGTGGTATTGTAAATAAGATACCACAGAAGGGGATGAAAATTAATTGTTTGGAATTTACCAAGTCCAGTATTTTATTACTGTTAGTGATTCCGGTCAAAGAACAATTATCAGGCGGTACTCTCAAGTTAGGCTCACCACTATACCACAAAGTACCAAAAATACCACTATACCACAAAAATACCACAAAATATCAAAAATATACCCAAAAAGATCTCTAACAGGAGCACAGGCAATAAGTACTGTGTCATCAGTGTAGCCTACAAGCAGGAGGACAGTATTTCCCAAGATTGGGATGTCAGCGCTCACCTTTATAAGAGTTGAATGTAGCCTGTTGATGTATAAGGAAAACAAGAAAGGAGCCATGATGCAGCCTTGGTGAACCCCAGTGCTTACTACGAAATTCCCTGTGCAGCTCTCATTTTGCCTGCTTCTCACACATGCGTAGGTGTCTCGGTGTAAATTTATAAGTGTATTTATAATTTCAGGTGAGTAATCCATGGACCTGAGTGCCTGCCAAAGTTTTGAAAGATTTTCTTTTTTCAAATGTGGTGCTCAGGTCCATAAAGGCCAGATAAATAGGTTCCTGCTTTAGGTAAAGTGAGTTAGCAATTATAAGGTAGAGATTGCATGCCTTTTCCACCCTACCCACACCTGGATGTAAGCCCAACTGTATAGATGATAAAATATGATTGGATTCAGACCAGAGTTCCAATTTTACAAGCAGTGCATGACTAGAAATCTTAAATGATGAATTTAAAAGAGAAATTGGTCTATACGAGGGCAGATTCTCTCTGCTCAATTTTTTATAAATGTGATGAATAATGGCCTTTTTTTCATAAGTCACAAGCCATACCAGTACTATGTGTGACATTAAAACCAATTTTCAATATGGGAGCCTATAAATCAAGGTCTATGTCAAAAACATCGGCCAGTATGCCACCCAGGCCTGGGACAGTGATTTGTTGGGGGGGTTTCTAATTGCACCTTGCATTTCCGCTATGGAGAATGTGAGGAAATATATGTTTACAGGAGACACAGAAAGGGCATTCAAATTAGTGGAGTCAGAGAATAAGGATTGCTCCAGGTATCAGGTGGCAAGGCCATTATTGTACAAAGTTGAAAAATGTTTGATCCGCTTATCATACGCAATCATAGTCTCCAGGCCATGTTGCAATCTTTTATACTTGGACCCAGACGTGACTAACTCACTATACGTATTATCATTGTTACTTTCCGCTGCTACCAACAAGTTTGTTCCAAGCTATGATGTCTAAGTCTCTCTTGCAATTTATAATCACTATTTTATAAAGTGACTAGCAGTTGGAATCTTGCTCTGCACGGTTATTCCTACTTCAGTCCACTTTCAAGTTTATTTAATGAAGTAAACCAATGCTTCCTTGTAGACAATATTGTTAGTCTTTCCTGTAGGACCTAGTATTAGCATATTGTCTTTGTTTCCAACTCTGGAGCAAGCCACATAAAGCTGACCATGAGAAAATCCTGTAAATTAGATCCAGCTACTTTGAGTTCGATAGTTGTGATTGCACAGCAACATTATTTGTGTTATACGATCTATAGCCGAGGCAGTAGCGACCTCATCATAAGTGTTGTATGTGTAGGACTGAAGCGTGCAATCTTGAAGTCCTGTACCCGTATGAGTACGGCTGAAGCATGTAAGCTGTGTACTGTTGAGATGGCATACATTCATCCACATTCATGGCAAATGAAGTTTCTGTAATTATCATGAGAGATTTGCCATGATGTGACCGACAACGTAATTGTGGACACTATTGGAGAGACATGCACCATTTCCTGTCACCCACATTACTACAAAAGCACTGTTTTATACCACCTGCATGACTTCAAAAGTGACTGCCGCTAATTTCAGCTAGAATGCTGATAGTGTGGAAAGTTTAGGAACAATGAACTGCTAAATTTTTCTTGAACTGCTGAACTTTACGAACAATGAAAGGAGAACTATGGCAGAACTACGGTGCAAAGAGCCATGTTGCAGGGGTAAAAAATCCAAAAAAGGTATATTTTATACTTGTTACATTGTCTACACCATGGAACCTACCCACATGCCAAACGTCAGGTTTGTAGCATGTTTCAAAGTATGCTGAACAGTTTGAACAGACACACATATCCACAAATCTCTCTTTTATAAAAATTGTATCCATATGATTTTTCTGGATTCCTCAGGCCGTGATTATATGAAATAGGAAGATCATCACATGGGATAGAATTCAAGACCCAAGACCACGAAGATTTAAATAGACTGGCATTGTATAAATATAACCACCATCTATTTGTTCCACTGTCTAAGTTGAGATCATATTTATCAAAGTTTCCATCCAAAAACATTGGAACCTTTACTTTAAATTTTGATTAAATGTCTTACCCACCTAAGAAGTCATGAGGCCCAAATTGAGCCTATCGAGAAGCATGTGGAGGTGCTGGATGTGTGGCTTGGAATTAACTGAATCATTATTCCATCTTGTGCTCGAGTGCCCCATGTTCCTGCAGCAGAGAATCAACCACCTGGGGGCCCTCTTACACTCAACTGCTCGTGTCTTGACTATTGATCTTTGGAATGGCTCATGACCACTTCAAATCAAACTCTAATAATTGCTTTGACATCTTTGATAGAGGCAATGCTCTTGGGTTTGAAGAACAGAATGGCTGAGGGTGAAGCATCATGGACAGAGATTGTGCTTAGTTATCAGTGTAATCTACTAATTCTGTGGTTATTTAATTAATCTTACTTATGCTGTGAGACAAGATGTTGTTCATGATGGTCATGCTCTTTTTTGCTGCAGTTATTTAGTAATTTTGATTATTTCTGTATTATTTTCTATTTTAGTTGTGTGAACAAGTTTCTTGTAAACTGTAAAACACAAAATAAAAGTACAAATATGTAGAGATCTAGCAGTAAGGATCTCTTTTTTTAATGTATTTCTGGTCTTAAGCAGCTTGAGCAGGCTTCTTTTTGTGGGACTGCAATTCGAATTAAACCATCCTGTTGAGGATTTAGGATTATATCTCGTTTGGTTAACAATTAATGACTCAGAGAGGCCCTTCTGAATAGTTACATGTAACCACCACCTCAATACCATTCTCATCCACTTCTAGCAATGAGTGGATATATCAAAGATTTAAATTAATTGTTTGAAAGTATAGCATGTTTTTGTTTGTCACCACCCATCTCAGAGTCTTCCGAGAAGACTTCAGGGTGGCAACTGCTAAATGAGGGGTGGTATTATTAGTTAGTTTGAGTAGTAGTTTAAACTTGAGTACCAGGGGATAATGGTCACTTAATACATGTAAAACCACATACAAATCAGCAATCAGGTAACAGTGAGACACTGTCAAGCAACAGTAGTCTATGGTTGATTGTCCTTTTGTGCTCCTAAAAGTGTATTGGCCAGGTCTATCAGCGGGTACAAGCCCATTGACAGATCTTAGTCCACATTCATACAGCCATGAGGAGAACAACAGGCCATTGCTACACATTTTGGGATCCCCAATTTCGGGGTTATATAAACCAAGGAACCAATCCTCAGTTTCATCAAGGAGATTTATAGGGGGTCAATTGCCAATTTTCAGATTAAAGTCACCCTCTAGGATTAGAAATTACTTCCCTCTTTACATTGTATTGTGTCCCCAAGCTTTTGTATAATTTTGAGGAGACAATTAGAAGCGTAAACTTAATGGGGGTTTTATAGAAATTAGCAACTAACAAATCTGTAAATTTATCCATTCATATCCTTACAAATACACTATGCCCCATCTATCTATGTATATAAAAGTGAAAATTGGTGTGTGGGTTGGTGAGTTTGTGGCTCTGCATGTGTACCCTATACAATTCCAGATCGTTTCACCAATCTGCACCAAATTTTGAACAGTCACCTGTTAGAACCGTCCAGACATTCCTGGCTACATGACATTTGGACACACCACCCCTCTCCCCGGATTTCAGCGATTTCTGGGTGTTTTGCTTAGTGTATGTTCCCTATACAATTCCACTTGGTTTTAGCAACCTGCACCACATTTTGCACAGTCACCTATTACTACCCTCTGGACATTACTGGCTACATAGCATTTGGATACCTCAGCTCTTTCCCCGGAATTCAGCAAAAGTGAAAATGTGGGTGTAGGTTTATGGCTTTGCGTATGTTTCCTGTACAATTTCACACTGCTTCACCAATTTTTCCCAAATGTTGTACAGTCACCTATTAGGTCCCTACGGACATTACTGGCTACATGACATTTGAATACCCCAACCCTCTCCCTGGATTTCAGCAAAATTCAAAATTTGTTTGTGGGTTTGTGGCTTGGCGAAGCGTTGTTCCTTATACAATTCCACACCTTTTCACCAATCTGCATTTTAGCAAAAGATAAGATAATCACTTTTTCTCTGGCAATTCACCCCCCTCCCCTATCCAATGTAAGAAATGGAAGGAGATAGAAAGAGGAGCGCACAGTTCTCAGGAATGCAATCAAATACAATATGAAATTCGGTTCCCCCCCAGCAAGCTTAGAGGAAGCAAGTAGGAGTTTGGACACAGGCCCAAAATGCTTTTTAAATGTGATAGCAATGGATGGGAAAATGTGCCAACTGATTTTAATTCCCTCTAGAGATTCAGGGTGAGTGGGAGATGGTTGTTGGTATTAGTTCAGGCTCACTTTAGCAATGCTCTATGAGTTATTACCAAGTTGCAACGGATTTTAACAAAAGAAAGAATGGAGCTGCTATTTTGACAAGTGGAGAAATTGAGCCAAAATCGCAAATCGCGGTAAATTTCGTGAGTGCGTAAATCGTGATTGCGGAAAAAGTAGAAGGAGTAGGTTCTAGGTTCATTTGAAAGCGTAGATTCTAAGCTTTCAGATGAAAGTTAAATTTCGTTCCTAGCCCAAACGGTTCCAGAGATACGGACGATTAAATAAAGGTAGTTTTTCGGATTTAAAGTAAACTCAAAATGACAGGTGACAGCTTGCAGCTGCAGAATTGACAGGTGACAGTTGTGCAGCTTTAAAAATGACAGATGACACGATTTCTAGGAGGCAGTTCTACTTAGGTTAAAATAGTTTGGATTAGATTATTTTAACTAAGAGATTGGTTCTGCACAGTTCTGCTAGGTACTCACAATATATTTTGTGCAGGAATGGGCCTCGCCACGGATCTGGTCAGGTTTTGGACTGGACTCCGGTTCTGGTCTCGGCACTTCACAGTGATCTGGGTCAGCTCTCTGGTTCTGCTCACAGCGGTCTGGGTCACTCTGGATCTCTGGTCTGGTCTCTGGCAATTGTTCTTGGCAAAAGAATTCAAACAGCTCACCCGGCTGTGGAATAGTTCGCAAATGATTTTAAGGTTGCTGAGGCCTGCTGAGAAGAGTTCTCAGTTTGTGGGGTTAGGCCCTTGCTTTAAGTTCTGAAGTAAAGTTCTGGTCTTTGGAGATTGATGGATTTGAAGTCTGGATCTCTGGATGTGAAGTCGTCGTTCAGCATGCTCTGCAGCAAATGGAATTGACTGTCCCTACCTGTCCCAGCAGTCTCTTTTTATGTGTTTTGAAAATGGGTGTGTGCCTGGGCCTAGCTAAGCCTGCCCCTCTCTACTTGTCATTGGCCCAATTCTCCCCTCTCCCATGATTGGGGGAAGGAAATGGATTGTCAGCATGATGAAGTCTGTTTATGGGTCACAGGATCCTCCCCTGGTCAGTTTGCCCACAAATCTATATTTGATTCAAATACATCCTTCCCAGATATACAATTTGTTGAAATTACATGTGCACATTATATATTCCTTATGGTCCATGCTTGTCCGCCTCTGATCTTCCTGGGGGCTTGCATTAAAAAATGACAACATTTTGCGCTTTTTAACTGGTTTTGCAATATCGGACATTTACCCAAAATTACACACATGTGCGCAAGGAGAATGGACATTAATTGATGAAGTGTCAGATTTTTAACATGCAGACATTTGGAGTGAGACCCTATTTTCCGCTAGCAACCCCCCAGGATACACCACAGGGTCCTAACGCCTCTCAAAATGTTCACAGAAAAATCACAAAAATAATGATATTACTTATATAATTCTGACAAGTCCACACTATGAGTTATCTATCTTTTTAAAATGATGCCCTGGTCAAAAAGGGGTGTGGCTTCCCACATCACAGGGTGGAATAACTGGTTTATCCACTTCCCCCAAGCTCAGCTGCTAGCAGAGGCACTGCCCCTCCCAGTTTCCCCTAAGAGGAAGCCACTTTACGGCCCCCCAATATAACATTTGCCTGAGTCCAGGACAGGCCTTTGTTCAACTCCCTGTAGTCCCCAGCTGCTCCACCCCTAATCTAATCAGAGAGGTGACAACTCCTTTTGGCAAGGGGAGTGGCTGAGCAGGTTTCAACTCCTGTCGGGGGTAGTTGTCAGGCACAATCCAGTTTCATTAAACCAGGTTTCAGCTAAATGTCACTTTTTGTTCCCAGTTTTCTACATTCAAATCAAACTGACAATTTTTACATATACATTAAATAATGACTTCCTTCAAGTCATTTCAGAATATAGTTTTACATTGTATCCACCTCTTAGCAAGTCTTTCCTTGGTCTGGTTTTGTTTCATTTGTTCAGTTTTACACAAAAGTCTGGTGGTTTTAAAACGCCGGCTTTCTGATAGTGGTGAGTACTGGTAATGCAACCATTTTTGGGATTAAGAAAATGAATTCCCCACAGTTCTGAGTTGCTTTTTTGGCAATCAGCATTGCCATTCCCAATGGTTTCAGGCTACTGTGTGTGTAGCCCACTGGTGGTTTTAGGCAGTGCCCTCCTGTGCTCACAACATAAGAAAAAAATGGGTGGCAGCCTATTCTTCATGTTTTCCCTGTGCACTCTCTGGGGAGTTCTGGCCATCATGATGTTTTCCATGCCAGTACTGGACAGTTTTATGGTAGGGCTTGGATGCATGGGTAAAAACATCCCACAAGCATGCACAGTTACCTGTTGGGACACTCCGGCCAACACTGGCTACTTTACATGTGGTCACCCCACAGATTCCTTGGATTTCAGCCCCTGCACAAATGAGACGGTTGCCTGGAAGTGGTGGAACATCAAGGTGGTCATGGAAGGACAGGATGGAGCTCATTGTGAGCATCTGGAAGCGCAAAACAAAACTCAAGGTCTTTACTGGACCTCAAAAACAATCTTTCAAAGCCCTAGGACACACTATTCTGAGATATTTGCACCGCATCACACTGCACCGTTCCAGGGTGAGATTGTTATTTGTGAGTTTGTATGTTCCTCATACAGTTCCTCACTGCTCCACCAATCTGCACCAGGTTTTGCACAGTTACCTGTTAGAATCCTCCAGACATCACTAGCTTCATTACATGTGGACACCCCACCCCATTCCCTGGATTTCAGCCCCTGCATACTTGATACAGTTGACTAGACGTGGCAGAACATCACAGTGCTCATAGAAGGACTGCACAGAGCTTATTGCAAGCATCTGGATGCGATAAACAAAGCTCAAGATCCTCATTGGACCATGAAACCCACATTTCAAAGCCCTATAATGGACCATTTCTGATACATTTACACCACAATGCACTGCACCGTGCCAGGATGATGTGGCAGGTGGGGAGAGCGCACAGAAGGTGCCAGTATGCTGCAACACACCAACTCTCGCCACTTCTGCTCCGGGGTATATCCGTAAGCCACACATGCCCATTCTCAGTGCATCTCAAGCGATAAGCGACTCAAGAGTACTTCTAAGAAAATAAAATCCTGGGCAACAGTGGGTATATCAGCTAGTACACTATAAAAAGAAGGAATAGAAGGCACTGTACATGCATTATTCTAGATCAAGTACCACACTCACTAAAGACCAGACACAACAAATACACCATGCACAAAATGCACCAGACAAACCATACACCATATACAATAAACATAAGCAATGTAATGCACAATAGACAATACACTATACATTGCATACCATACACCATAATCACTGTTCACCATATACCTTACAACCTATTCAAACCATCCATACCAAACCCAATAAAGATAAGAGACATGGAATACACTATTCTCTATATACAGTAAACTGAAGAGACATAACACATGCAATCCAATAAACATTATACACTTCATCCCATAACCCACAGACCATACATTATTAAATGAAATAGTGTAATATGCACTACACAAAACACACAGTTCACATAAAATACATTACTTGTAGTTCACAAAACACAAAACACTTAAAATGCCATACACCATATAGCATAACAAGTTATATCATACTTGTCATAGAGAGGAGGGATGCAATAACAATACATCTACTAAATAATACATATGAAGCACAATCCAACCAATGCACAATAAACAATGCACAATACATAATATATTATACACATACTACAAAATACATAATATAAAAAATGCACATTACATGACACACAAAACATACACTAGAAATTACACATAATACACCATTCACCATACACCACACAATATAAAAGGTGCATGTTAAACATAATACATGGAACAGAATACATCATACACCATGCAACATCCAAAGAAGGGACAGTATGTACATAATATTCATAATGCACACTATATACATACTGTAATACACAAAACACTAAGTACATCATACAACATATATGATTCAGAAGGGGCACAAAACCACATTTAGATATGTAATGGAATAATGTACAGGCTTACACTACTGCATAGCACACATGAATATGCAAGCCCGCACCAGGAAAAACATAAACATGCTTACAATCACACAGTCAGAGAAGACACACAGGGCCTCATTATAATGCTGGCGCCCCTGTAATGAAGGGGGCCGGTACGGGACTGGCCCACTTCATTCCGGGAGTTCCGATTACGAGCTTCCCATCGCAGGACCCGGAGCGCGCGCCTGGTAAAACCAGGCATGCAGTCCGGGTCCCGCGAGGGGAAGAGGGAGGCAATACCGGCCCAGATATAATCAGCCCGTTATTACCTCCATTCCCATTGAGCCCTATAGGGGCTCAAATGGGAATGGGAATGGGTTCCTGCAAGGAGGAATTACCAGGTGCTCCTATGTTGGAATAAACCGGTAAGTCCCCATTGCAGGACCCGGTAATGGAGCCTGGAACGGAGGCAGCCATGGAGCTAATAGCTCCATGGCGACCTCCATTCTCGTAATGAGGCCCACACACTTAAACGAAATCAGCTTAAATCAGTGGAAAATATTATAAATAACTGTTAAGATCACTTAAGCAATGACCACTATGGAGAGGGCCTTCCCACTTTGTTATTGCCCCTGGCCCAAGTTACAAACCAAACCTAAGAGGGAGTCTTAATACAGGCCTGCATGATTATCGAGAGCGATTGCCACTCCACTAAAGGGATTGTAGCTATTTGCTCCCCACTTTCCTGTCTGGGATGCTAAAAGTGTTTCCTTTTAAAGTTGTGAAATGGTTTATGTCCATTGCACAGATTAAACATAAAAGATATAGGGAAATGGATGAAGTGGAAAACTCGAGATGGGACCTAGTCTGAGATCCTTCTCCCTTTCTAACACAAAAAAAGGTGATGGATGGAAAGTTTAGAATTAATCTTAACCTCTGGCATTTGAGCAACACTCCAGACCATTGTTCTTCGCCTGCCACATATTTACAGAAAGGGGAAAGACTGTATGCCAATCAGGCTTTGTCCCACCCCAAAAGATGCAGTCCAGTCCGAACTGCTTGGTCATATCCTTTCTGCACGAGACCACATGCATCCCCAGACATGTTTCGACCTCAGTGGCTGTTATCAGTGAGGAGTAACATGTCTCTCGAATATTAGCATGCACGAGACCCATGTCTGGACATACTTGTCCCATTCAGGATGACTATAGCAAAACAAAAGAGGGGATTGCTGGAGGGTTATTAATTAATCTTAACCTCTGACATCACTCGGGCATCCTCTAGACCATCGTACTTCACCTGCCAAGCCATTACAGAAAGCTGATAGACCTTATGCAAATCGGGCTTGGTCCCACCCCAAAAAGAGCAGTACAGCCCAAACTGCTTCATCATAACTCTTCTGCACGAGACCACAAGCATGTGCGGACATGTTCCCTCCTCATGGAGGTCATAATTGAGGAGTAGCTTGGGTCTCAAGGCCCAGCAGGCACAGGGCCCATGTCTGGGGATACCCTTCGATTCAGGGGGACTACAGAAAAACGAATAAGGTGATGGCTGGAAGGTTTAGAATTCATCTTAACCTCTGGCATCACTCTGGGCAACCCCTCAGACCATTGTCATTTGCCTGCCAAGCCATTAGAGAAAGGGGAAAGATCATATGCATATCAGACTTTGTCTCGCCCCAAAAGGGGCAGTCGAGCGGGAACTGCTTGGCCACATCCCTTCTGCACAAGGCCACAAGCATTCCAGGGATGTTTCGGCCTAGAAGTTCCGGATGCCCTGTCTCTTTTGGGGTGGGATCCAGCCAGTGATTATGATTTATTGAAAACCTTAGACCCATTACCTTTTGGTTTTGCATAAGTGACCCTTTCTAAGATGGCCATCAGGTGAGGGATGGGTGGACTGATAGTGGAGGCAGCAGCAGTGCGAAAGAGGTAATGCCAGGAATCAGAAGGAAGGATTGGTGATCTCTATTCTTTGGTGGTAGGATGGATACTTGAAGACAAAACTCAACATTTGTGACCCCTCATTCTCGGAGACACGAAATTACATCACTAGCCGGGTGCTAAAACGTATAAAAACATGATGTCGACACATGTTGAAAATGCCAATTTGCCATCACTCAGTCCAAAATATAACACAATACAAAGTCTTTAAAGTGTGGATTTGTGAATTAAAAGTCTGTTAGTATCTAAAGTATTTCCCCTAAATAAGGACTCCATCGCTCTCCAAATGGAACCATAACTCACCCTACTATCCTTCCCCCTTGGCAATAACAGGACTTGAAATAGTATGTAAATATAGTGGCACGTCGATTCATATAAAGCTTCATCCAATCGGTGGACAGCTTTGCCCCTAACAATTGTGATTTGTTTGAATATTCAGAAGCGTTTCTTTACATTTTCCACACAGCACGGGAGGCTCACTATGTTAAGAATTACATCTTTCATAATTAGTTGAAAACGCGTATGATCCATTTGTCCTCACTAAAAACGTGCTGTGCATGCAAGAAAATACAATTCTCCCTCTCCCCCATTTGGAATATTTTCACTACAAGGGACTTTCACAATATCTTTTTAATTGAGGAGAGAAGAGATAATGTACTCTGATGTGCAGGGTTACCATAATCTCTTTCCTTAAAATTCCCCTTCTAGAATTGGTTGTAAAGCACTCAGGAAAAAAAACAGCTTCCAAGATGATATGTATGATTGTATTTAAATGTATTTAATGTGATACAGTTAAATACATTTTCAACATGTATCAAATTACTTTAAAAGGAAGAAATCCAATTTCACATTTCAGTCATTATTTCATTTCATTCTATGACAACACCTGGAAGGTCCTGAACAAAGTTCAAATCCTAAATGTATAATTAATTCTCTGTATTATGTATTATTCCAGCTGATCTACAAAACTAATCATACTTCTAAAAACCAGAATTTTTAAACCTCAAGGGTTGGACTCAAGGCTGGGACCTCTTTGTGGTAAAATAACGTCAATCATATATGGTATAATGTGTTCGACCAGTTTGCCTTTAGCCAAACCCTCTGTGCATGGTCAAATATGTTGGCAAAAGTTTCAAGTTCGGGGTACATGGGAGGAGGGCTGGACAATATTGTAGTCACACATGCATCGTGTGATTCTGGTCATGGGAACTGCTGACAGATTCCCCCTCACACCTGCAGAAGGTGGAATGTTGCTTCTCTTGTCTGACTAAGGGGATTCCCTTAAAAATGTATTTTATGTTTAATAACAGTACATTATGTTTTCCAATGTTTTCTAACAAGTAAGTATTGTGGGATATTAAATATGCAACATAATCGATGGTTTGGGGTCACTGCACTGTGGGCTGCAGGTGACAAAGAAGATAATTGCAGATCTTGGGACCAGATTAGGGCAGAACCTAATGAGATTCTTCTATTTGGATGTGAACTTTGAGCTGGTGCAGTATGGTCCATGAGTTTAAGAACCAGAGTTAGCCTTGCAGCATTATTTGAATGACATGCGTTTGGTAAATGAGGTCTTAAGGGAGACCCAAGAATTGGCTATTGCAGCGGTCCACACAGTATAGCAGCTACACCCTGATCCCCTTCACTTTATAGGGCATATTCAGGAAAGGTAACGTGTTTCAGCGTGTGGAGAGGAAAGTGTGAAAAGCATGCCATCATAGTTGATTGGCAAGTTCTTTTCAAGAGTAGGGGCGATGCCTGTAATGACTAGCCAGGGAAATGGCAGGGGAGCGGGACGAAGGAGTCAAGCTAAATAAATACTCTCTTTTTTATGTGTTGAGGCGTAAACTAAAGTCAGTCATCCAGTCATCATCCTCTCAATCCCGGTTTTTGATGTGTAGAGGCATAATCTGTTTTCAATCATGGAGACATCATCCACCCAATCCTATACAGGGTTATGGAAAGGCGTTGTAACACGCATGCTACTGAAAATAATAATTCTGCCATTGTGGTTATAGGAAATGAAAAATACCACATCTTTAGACTTCTCTACAAGAATATAGCATACGCAAATATGTTAATTAAATACTCCTCTTTGCAGTGTGAAATCTCCGAATTCTTCAATAATAGGATCAGTCTATTTTCCTCAGGCTAATAAATTATAATAGAACATGGAGTTTGAACACAATTCCCACCATAAATGCGTTTAATTTTAAAATCATGTTTCGATTTCTATGTTGCTGAGACACTTGCAACGGGTAGCAGATTTTATCTAAATTTCAACTCTCATCCGTAGTCACCTTTGCCTCGAATTTATAATTCAGTGTAGGTGTTCACTATGATTAAGTGGTGAGTAAGGTATACGAGTCTTTTTCCGTTCTATCGCTTCCTTTGCATTTGCAGTATGGATGTCATATTACTCAGACATCATTTTGCTTGCAGGTTCAGGAACAGTATCCAGTATAAGTTCCTATGACCACTACTGGATATTTCGCTTCAGTTGCATTCCCCGATACTTTGCCCGTGGATACACCTGTTGCTTATTTCGGAACATGTTCTACATGCAATACATAGAATGCATAGACTGAGGCAGAGCCAGTAAGGAGTACATTATATAATTGTCATTTATTTGTAAGATAAGTGGTACAGATACTCCACAATCTCAGTGTCATAGTTGAGAACAGCTATACATTTATCAAAGTAAATTGTCAAGTTAATTTCTAATTGGAGACCACACACATCCTTTCCACATCTTCTGGTTATCCAACGGACCAGTGCAACACTGTGGGGGTCATTACGAGTTTGGAGGTAGCCATGGCGCTATTAGCGCCATGGATGCCTCCAAACTCGTGTTCGGGTCCAGGTTCTCTGAATGGGGACTTACCGGGTCCTCCAAGGTTGGAATGACCCAGTAAGTCCCCATTCACAAAACCATTCCCCATTCCTATTCAAGCCCCCATAGGGCTCAATGGGAATGGCGACGGAGCTAATAATGGGCCTGTAATTTACGGGCCCGTTATTAGCTCCCTGGTCCCTTAGCGGCTCCCACTAAGGACGGCTGGTTTTACCAGCCATCCTTAGTGGGACCTGCTAAGGTACAACGGAATGCAGCGGTAAGGGGTTAACGGCACCGGCATCCTTAGCGGTGCCGTTAACCCCTTATGCCGCACTCATAATGACCCCTTGTGTGTTTGCCTGTGTTTCTTATTTCTTATGTGAGCTCACCAGCCATGATTGTTCTAGAAAGTCATTCCCAATTTACCAAGTTTCTTAACTGAAGCAATTTTTGTTCTCCACAATATGTGTAGCTCGCAAGTTTGAGGGCTGTTACCCTATGCAAATGGTCTTTAACTTTTCCTGATTCACTTTTTTTTAAAAAATCTTACTTGGCAACAAAACCTGTGAATCCTCTCACTTACTCCTGCGTTGCACTAGGGGTACAGGATAAAGTGAATACATAATTAGTCTACTCTAGCATGCAAACATTCCAAGCGCTAAATTGCTCTATGTATTTATCTAATAAGCAAGGGACTTCATGCATACATTAAAAAGAAAGAATGGCTGGATGAATCCCTGGATTATGTCTTGCATGGAAGTGAATTCAAGCTATATCTCCCCCGGTTGAACATGATGTACTCTAGCTGGTTAGTTATAATGCACCTCGGCAAGAATTGCTTCTGGCGGGAGGGATTGCCCATGTCTTTCAAAGCCAGCCTTATATAAATGTGATTAAAACTTCAAGATGGAACTTCTCAGCACTGTAATAATTCATGTCACAATTACTACCGCTTGCGGTACACAATTTATCAACCTGAGGTGGCCTGACTGAATATTGAATTCAGCACTCATGGCATCTTTTTGTTCAAGGCATGCATGTTGTCCTTGAACTATCCTCCCAGCTAGTTAACCTCCTGCAGTCCATTTCGGCCACGGGAGCCAATCCCGATGTCCATTATAATGTGAAGTCAGATATTGCCCCAGACTCTGTATTTTCATGCTCACCCCACATGATATACACACCCCAAACACCTGCACTCTAATTTCACCCACTTATCTGTTTGCCCTATGGGACCAGCCTCTACCATGCAGGCCTGTGCACTGCCAACCACTCACTTCAATAATTCCTACATATCCATCATGCTTTGATTTGTTTAAAGGGAAAATAGCACTCATGAGTTGCTTCCCTTAAAACAAAGAATATGAACAACTCCCAGGGTGCTCATAGTAATGGCCTCATTACACAGACGGCGGTAAGGGTTTACCGGTACCGGTAAGGGCATCGGTACCGGTAAACCCTTACCGCCTTACTATGAGGTCCCTTTGCGGATAGGTACTTTAACGCCAGCTGTTTAGCAGGCGTTAAAAACCAACCCGCAAAGGGACCAGGGTGCTAGTTATGATACCGCAATTTGCGGCACCGTAATTAGCACCTTCCCCATTCCCATAGAGCCCTATGGGGCAAAAATGGGAATGGGGAAGGGCAATGGGGGAAGGGGGAATTACTGCCCCGCCAACCTTGGAATAGGGCAGTAATTCCCCTTTCCACCAAGGCGGTGCTGGTATTTTACCGGCATGGACCAAGGTGCTAATAGCACCTTGGTCCTCCGCCTACCGTGTAATGAGGCCCTTGTCTTCTGTTCAGGGCCGGTAGTGGCCTCAAGCCCTCACGAGGCTGTCAGACATGGCTCAAGCTTGTGGGCCATTATTGGCATTGTCCTCCCCCTGCCGCTGTGTTTAATGCTTAATAAAGTTAATAATTACCACCTGCTCTCTGTTACCCAGGCCTTCATGAAACACATACTAGAATTCATGTAATATCTTTGTATCTTGTTCATTTCAGTATGTCGAAATAGAAAGTATATCGTGCCTCCTATTGTAATAAATATATTTAATATTAGCCTACGCCAAGCTGCTCGAAAGTCGCATGCAAAAGAAATCTGTGTTGCAAGGGCCTGACCTTAAATCCACGTAGGCCGCCATTTTAGGTCAAACGGCCATTTTAGGATTCGTTGTGTAAAAGTCACCCTGTGAACTAAAATGGTGGAGGATGTCATTGCAGAATACAACATGTCCGTCTTGACCTCTGTACATACTTAATGTGTAATCTGCCTGCAGGCCACTTGTTGAGGTCATGAAATGAGACCTTGTCCTTCACTGACCTATGTGTAGAAGGATTACTTGTGCAATGAAAAAACGAATCCACAAGCATATTTTGAGACAATGTATTCAAATACTGAACAAAGAACATCTGTTTAACTACATTGTATTAATGTTTAAGAAGGCCTGCATGGAAAACTTTAGAATACACAGCTATTGCATACGCTTGTTGATACATGTATTAAAGGCAAACCAGTTATATGCGGTTATTTGAGACTTGGCACAAACCCTAGATCGGTGATATATTAAAAGGAATATTAACCCGAAGTGGGCCGGGCATCGCGCCCTCAAAATGTATAAAAAGCAAATGCATTCTAATGTACAGCGTCTCTCACTGAACACACTGAACCACGCTGGAGTTTGTTGTGTTGTACTGAGGGCCGATAGCTATCTGATTTTGCTCTGTTTTTGTAATTGGATTCAGTATAGAATAAAAGTACTTTGTATGTTCCTTTGTAACCCGTGTTCGGTGTATTTCCTTTTGGGGTACTCAGCCTCGATATTCTTTTTCTGTTTTCACAAGTAGATCAGTATGCTTAAAGCCTCAGATTTGAGTCTACAAAAGAGACAAGATGATAACACGTTTGATCTCCTCTACCACACTCTTTCATAATGGCACAATCACTACAATCTTCCAATAAACGGTGCGCTTTACATTTTCTATTACAATGTTCATGACACAGGAAGGAATTGTCAGCCCATGTTGTGTCCTATGTTCTAGTTATCATTTGTGATTGCATCAGAACCTGGGGCTGTATGTTCTACTGCAGTAGTCAGTGCTTCAGCCACGTAAGTGCTGGTAATATGTACATGTTATTTGTTACATTATCTTTGTACCGTTCATACATTTAATCAAGAGGTATGATTTCAATTGCAAACAAGTTCATCATCATTATCAGAGTTGTACAACACAGAATAATGTTCTGGCCAGTTCTGTCCAAAAAATCGACAAAGTAACATTGGTCAGATGGCTATCGCTGACCAGCGGATCATATTCCCCACTACAAGTTAATAGACCACCACTAAGAGTTGGCTTCTCTACTATGGGAGAAAGGTGTGGTAAGGAGTGCGAGAACTCTTCAGGCCTTGTCACAAGGACCCACATTCCAAGAATATTGCCTGTTATCAGGGCGAGAATAGATAATTCTTTCCAGCAGCCAGGGAGTCAGCCAGGGAGTCAGTGCCAAGTGCTGCCCTCATTACCTCTCTGCTTGGAGAAGGACATTGTGTGGCAGGCTTGAACCTGCTGAAGGACTGATACTTATTTATTTATGTTTTCAGTTCGTTTGATTTCCTCAGTAGCAATCATAATTTCTAACAATATAAGTGAAGGATAAAATAAATACAAATGTTATGTCAAAAGGGAATTTTGGTTTTGGAAATTGCAGTCTAAGTTCCAGATAGAAACTGAAAAGCAGATTGAACAGAACTGTAATTGATCATGAGACAAATGTGTTTTAGGAACTATGTTACTGAGTAAATAAATATGAAGGCATCTTTCATGTCACAACATAAATGATGTGTCTCTCAAATAATTATCATTTTATTTCAGGTGGGTATAGTGTTGCATTATTCAACACTGTCAACTATGCTGTGGCTTTGGGTGACAGCAAGGAGCATTTATAAGCAAGTAACAAAAAAGCCACAGCAATTCCAGAATAGCGATCCACCGCCTTACCCAAAGCAACCAATGCTAAGGTACGGACTCGTTCTTCATGAAGGCATCCCTCTGTGAGTGTTGATGTAAACTGAGATGCATCTTTTCAATTCCTTTACCGTATGCTTTTTGGAAGTCTGTCAGTTTTACCGTCAGCTTCATAACTTTAACAATTATTTAAAATATGTGTATTATAAAAAATGTTTTTGTGTTGTTGCTATGGGGCAAATATTTGCATTTTACCAAGCAAAGTGTTACTAAGATTGTTTAGTAACAATGCTTTATTTGTTTTATCAACTTTGGAATCAGTGTGTACAAACACACAACCAAAATTATTATTCAAATATCTGTGATCTAATTCAAGATCAAAATGTTTTAAACCTCGAATTAATGATGCTTATTTTTAGTTTTGTGATCTTGAAAAATCTTGCTGAACTGTAAAGTGTTTGATACTGTGGCCATGTTACTCAGTCATTCAGTCAGTCAAACATAATCTTATTTTGGGTAATTAGCCTTTGAAAACCCAAATATACACTGTTAGGCAAAGTTTGTATGTAGTACCCTCTGGGACCACTACAAACATCTAGGACTACATGTGTAAGCAAAACCAACCTTTGGTATAAGTCTCTATCACACAGTTTTTGGTAGCGAGCTGAGCACCCAGGCTTATCTCAAGAGGGAACGTGAGCTTGTAAGGGTGTTACACAAAGGTCTACAATAGCAAGTATTCAGAAAGACACTTATACTCAAGGTTTCTTGGTAAAACAATTATTAATTTATTGCACAATCATTTAAAAAGCAATCAATAAATGAAGCAACCAATATCACACACAAATTATACTACAATACTGATTAGTAGGGATGACAAATCCGTGGATCAGTGTGGGCGCTGGTTGGATATATTAGTCCATGTGGTCACAGTTGTACTAGTGGTTTTTATTCATAGTCGAATAAAGGAACTATTGGTGCATATGTTTTTTTTATTTTTTGGTTGATCAGCACCAAAGAGAACATCATTGTGGCAATGGTTGCCAAATATTCAACATGGTTAAGTGCAAACAGCCGACACGCGTTTCAACCTAAGTCTTTTTTAAGGCCAATTGAATTTCAGGGTGGGCTCAGGTGAGCTGTAATCTGGTCCTCCCAAGTACGGGCACCAGAGGGGCTGGATAGCCAAGTCGGTGCCTGGTCGTTGTCCCAATACTCACGAAACGAAATGGCGTGGCCACGCCATTTCGCTTCGTGACTATTGGGACAATGACCAGCGCGCCGAACCCGCTGGCTGCAGGCAGACTCCGAATCAAAGAAATAAGAGGTGCGCAGGGGATAGGGAGTCCCGACACCGATAACTCCAATCAACAAATACTACAATACTGATTACTAAGCAGTTGAGCTCCCTTGAAGTCAGAGCAAAAAAGCATTGAAGTAGGGGCAAAAAGGCATAAGTTGATAAAACAAATATTACAGTTACTTTAAAACAGTACAAATAGTTTGAGTTCACCAGAGGAGTTCATTCAATGCAATAGGTAGGCCAATGTCAATGGGCTAGTGTCTTGTATAAGTAGAAACGGTTCTGGTATTTAAAACAGAAACGTCTTTTACATGGTTCTTAGAAGTAGTTCACGGAAGAAAGGTTTGTATGTCGGGTCACAGGCTGACTAGGCCTGCAAGTTGTCAAAGTTCCAAAAATATTTGCGGTGAGAGGTAAGTTCTCTCGGCCGGGTTTTCACAGTGCCTTATATTGAAAAAAAAGTTGCAGCTGAAGACTTCTGTTCCTGGCAGTTCCTGCATATCTCGCTGTTCCTGAGCCTCAGTCGTGGGGGCAAGAGGGAGGATGTCGGGGGACTCCTGCACTTCACGGGGACAGAACACATAGCTGGCAACTTGGCAAATCTTTGATTCAGGTTGCTGTTCTTCAAGCACACAAGCTTGTGTCCTTCTCCCTGGTTAATGCTAACCAGCTCTGAGAATGGTATCCAGGTGGCTTATGAGTTGATTGGTCCCACCAACTCAAAGGAAAAAGTCATCCTTGTAGTGGCTTCTCTGTCAAGGTGAACTTGGTGATTCAGACCTGCAGCAGGGCTCCACCGGGCAAACCACTGGTCCAGTAGTTGCAGCAGCCGTCCTCTTCCAGCTCGTCTTTGGTTCTTTTTTTAAAAAATGTTTTTATTGTAACATATAGTTTATTACAAACTTTTATTACAAAAAACACAGCCTCAGTTTCTCTATTTCTATATCCCACCTATGCAAACTAATTTTCTACTTCTTTACGGCCACTTTCCCCTCGTTTCCACACATGATAGAATCTACAAAATGTATGACTAAGCATGACATATGCACTGAACTCCCGCTTATTAATCGAAACCACCAACCATCCATATCCATGTTTTTAGGGGCAAACTGTCCCAGATGTATAGTTCTTAGATCTTTCATCTTATGACAGCCTATAATTCGATGCCTTATCCATTCTATTTCAGACCCACAATATCCACAAACATTGTCCTCCGTGGTCGGATCATGTCTCATTAACAGCATTTCTTTTGTTTTAATGGCATTCAATCGCAACTGTAAGAAGCCATCCCAATGATGTTGTGACGGGGATTGCAACAAATACCTCGCATTACGTTCAGTTTGTTCTTCGTGGGGCCAAGTTTAGGCACAGTTGGTAGGTTTTCAAATATAACGAGATTTTCGATCCACGCCCATTCTTGCAGTTTTCTTTTTGTGATTTGTGGTTGAGCCATCAGCATCTCAATGGTTATTTCGGCGGGGTACATAATTGCCTTTAGGTCTTTTACCCATTTCGAAAGTATTCCTACATACGGACGACTGGAGTTTGTATTTTATATGCCGGTTCTGGGTTTGGGCTTATCATCTTTCTTAGCAGGGCTAATGACTTCCAAAGCACATTTACATAAAGTGCATCTAATGCCAACTCATGTCTAATAACTGATCGATATATATTTTGGCAGTTTTAATACACGCTTCCAAAAAAGCCCTTCCAATTTTGCCCAAATTTTGTAGTCTATGTTCCACCCTGCTTCTGCACCAAAGGTGATCGCCGGTATTACCTTTTGTAGGTTAAATGTCCGTACTGGTGACAATGTGAATTTTCCATATAGATTCTGAAATCGTGCACCTTGTATAGCTAAGGTTTTGGTTCGATGCACAATGTCTTGTACCCACCTCCGTTCACGTATTGATTTACTGACCATGATGCCTAAATATCTTATTTCCACTATTTCTTCGATAGGTATGTTTTCAATCCTCCAACGATACTTTTTATTTTTGGCACCTTTTACTGGTCCAATTTGCATTATTTTTGTTTTGCTGAGATTTATTTTTAACTCGTGTTTCATATAGAGTTGTAACTTTGTCAGCAAACGTTGGAGTCCTATCTGTGTGGTATCCATTAATACCAAATCATCGGCGTAGATTATACAATTGATTTGTTGCCGATTTATCTTTGGATGGAAACATTTCACATCACTCAATGCGGCAGGTACATCGACAATAAACAGTTTAAACAAGCATGCAGCAATCGAGCAGCCCTGTTTTACTCCCTTTTGCGTCCTTATTGATTCCGATAGTTGGCCTTTTTCGTTTATTCTTATTTGAATTGTTGTCATTGTGTGTAGGGCCTTTATCGGTTGTAAGAGACATTCCGGACAGTTCCAATTTCTTTTATTTCTGCCACAACATTTCTCGATTCATTGTATCAAATGCTTGGTGCATGACAAAAGATGCTATAAAAAGCTTTTTTCTTTTTTCTAAGGCATCCAATTTTAGAATGTTTACCAATGACAGATTGATTTCTGTCCCTACACCCTTGGTAAAGCCAGTTTGACGGCAATCTGTGATTTTTTTCTTATTTGCCCATGCTGTAAGTTTCCGCTGTAAGAAGTTTGCAAAAATCTGTCCAGTTGTGTCATGTAGGGCAATTGGGCGGTAGTTGGCTGGATCAGCCCGATTGCCCTTCTTAAAAATTGGAACTATTATAGATGTCGTCCATGAATGCAGTATTTTCTTAAGTTCAGCAATTCTTGCGAATAGATTTGCGATGAAAATCGACCATTCACATTTGTTTGTTTTCAACATTACATTAGTGATGCCGTCCGGCCCAGCCGCACGAAGGTTTTTCAGCTTTGCGATTACGGCACATATATTCTCAGTTGTCTCATTGCAGTCCCAACACACTGCTACTTCTTCTTGAGTTGTAGCGGCTGTTGCATTATCTTTTGAAAAAACTTTGTTGTAATGTTTTTTCCAATCACTTTCACTGACCCCATTTGCCATCATGTTGGCTTTATTTCTAGTGCAATTATTCATGATGCGCCAAATTTCTCTGCAATTGTTTGATTTAATTAGGCCCAACATAGCTTCTCCTTGTTCTTGATCGCGAAAAAAGGCAAAGGCTTTGATCCAATTTCGGTATTTTTGCTTCCGTTGCTTGATCAGAGCCAGTACCTCCGGTCCACCTTGCATTTTCAATTTAGGTATTTCTTTATGAACCTTCTTTTTTTAACTTTTACTTTCGTACTCTATTCATGAGTATGTATTTTACTTGTTTTTTTTTTCCAATAAAGATCTTTCTTTTTGCCGAGGAAGCAATGCAAGATAATTTAGTGCATCTCCATGAGACTTATCTAGTTGTTGGAAATTGTTGGTAAGTAATGTTATTTGTTTATTTCTAATTCTTAGCCTGTTTTTCCCATTTGACACTTCCAGCTTTTGGTCCATTTTAAGAGTATCTGTTTTTATTGGTATGATCAAGTCTAAAACCAGGAGGTCATGATCGCTATTTGTTGTCTGGATTATTCTGAGTCTCACAATTTTGTGCCAAAAGTGTTTCGACACCCAGACGTAGTCCAAGATTTTCTCACAGCCCATGTTATGCCAGGTTGCGTGGGGCGGTATATCCCCCGCCACTTTTCCGTTTACCATTGCACAGTCACGTGCCTCCATTTCGATTTCCCATTTGGCACTTCTTGAGTGTACGGTTTGCTCTTCCTTCCTGGGTACTTCTATTCTTTCTCCATTTGTATTAAACCAGGTAGTGTTCATATCACAGCATATGATTATAGTCAAGTCACGATGGGCTTGGTGATGTTTGTCTATAATCGTTGTCACTGATGTCACATATTTTTCTGGTGTTATCTGTGCCGGATTCCAATACACATTGATTAGTAGTAAATACTGCATTTTCGATGTTTTTGTGGAATAATGTCGCATCAATGTGCTTTGCACAAATAGGTTTGGGTTCTCGACTTCGAGCACTTCCCAATTTGTCCCAATTTTTACCATCATTATTAATCCTGAGAATGGACGACCTTGGGCGTTTTTCCGTGCCGGATTTAGTAAGGTGACGTATCCGTCTTTCACCGGAGAGCTCCTAAGCCATGTTTCCTGGAGAAATATTACCAGGTTATTGCTCAGGTCAACGGGAAAGTCCTCGTATAGATGATGAAATCCTCGTGGATTCCATGATATTAGTGTGGATGATGAGACTCCCAGGCTCTGTGTTAGCTAATGGTTTCTCCCACTAGTCTTTTCTTTTCCAAAAATGTTCTGCTGTTTTGGCACAGTGATCAGATGTTGTCTTATCTCAACCCTACGCTGCTCATTTGTCAGCTCGTTCTGGAACTTCTCGATGTTTTTGTACTGATTTGACTGTGTGCTATGGAACACTCCAGACACCTCAAAACCTAACAGCAGCAATTTGTCTTTTACAGACAATATGATCCTACGTATGGCCTGAGATTTTATATGTAGGTATAATCGGTCAGCTTGTTCTTCAGAGATGTATTCAACAATTGAAATATTGTGAGAGGACACCGTTCTTAGAGCCGGTACTGAAAGCATAAGTCGCATTATGTTTCCTCTATTTAAATTCACATCGTTTTCATCTTCAAAGACATTTGCGACCAAGATTTTCGAAGTTTCAGATTCCAAGTCCACCCTTGGCTTTGCTCCTTTTGACGCTGAGCTGCAGGTGATTTAGGATTCAATTTCACTAAGCGTTTAGATTTAAATTTTTGAGCAACAGTTTGTTGACTTTCATTAACTTGCATCTGTGCCAGTGTAACCTTTCCTTTCAATGGGCCACTTTGTCTGTTCCGATCCCTCATAATACTATCCTGATTGGAACATAGTACAGTATTTGTTATTTTGGTCCATGGATTGCGAGAGTTCGCCTCAGCCTTGTTTATCTGCTTGTCTATATCATTTGGATGTGTTACACTCTCTTCACACCCATCAAGGGAATTATCTTCCTCATAGTCATCGGATTAAGTGGAGAGGTTACACAAATCTTCAGATGATGTCACAGACTGGATTGACTCTGCCTCCGTATCTAATCTTTGTCTTTTTTTAGGAATGGGTGACGGCAGAGTCGCCTTTCTAACTTCTGCAGTTTTCGATGCATCCAAGTTGCGTGATCTCACTGTCTCCTCCTTTTATTCACGTTCAAATAAACTTGGTTTCAACGGTGTAGTTAACTTTCGTATAAACTTCCTTGAGTTACTAGTCGTTTTGTTTGATTCACAGTTTTTCTTTTTCTCCTTTTTTTTGATTTGATTAACATCTGTCTCTTGCACTTTCTGCTTTGAATTTGTGATCTTTAGAGTTTTTGCAGCTCCGCTGAATATACTAAATGACATTTTTGCAGATGAGCAGTGTGCAATGACAGGCGATTGTTGTAAAGGAGGTTTTTCTGCCACCTTGTTATTAGTCTTTTCCTCAGTTTTATCAACAATTTCTAGTGGTCTGCTTTGTAGCTCAATGTTTTCACCTTGAGTGACTTTGGTCGTATGTATGTTCAGTGTCCAGTGTTTCATTTGACATCAGTACTACTTCAGTGTCATTTTCTTTAGGCATTGCAAATCCCAATTCTCGCATAGTGTTGAGATCGCGGGCTGTAGTTTGCTGCGTATTTATCGTGGAAGCATTACTAAGCATTCTTTCGTGTGTAGTAACGTTTGACGCACTACGGCTATCCTCGAGGCCCACTATGGGGTTTTGTCCCATGGCATTAATCATATGATTCATACACTTGATCATTGTGTCCATCAGTGCTTTCTTTTCCAAAATGTCAGTCATGGCTATTTCATTCAATCTGTTTTGCCACATAGTTGAAATTGCAGCTTTGTTAACCAGTCGACCTTCAAGCATTGTGTGCAAGCTTTCCATTTTTGTTAACTTTTTGTTCAGTTGCCCTATCATTGCCCCATTATTTTGTACTGCTTCTTGTAAGTTTTCATAGAGCTTGGTAAATGGAATGAGAGCCAATTATGCTGCTGCTAATATGTTGTTGTGGATCTGTATGGCGGCAGCTGCTGACAAGTTGGATTTGATAGCAGAAGATGCCTCTTTTACAGCGTGAGTGCAATCGTTTTCATTGCTCATGTTACACACTTCAGAGTAATTTTGAGCCTTCAGACTCTCGAGCCGCTGCAACTGCAGGTTAGAGTCATTTGAATTTGGCTGTGTCTTTGCGGTAGAAAATTGAGACAGGTGCCATGCTTGTAAGATTCTGTCTTTAATATTGTGAGGGGCTTGTTGACTCGATTTTGCACTGCTTTGATGTTCAAGCTTTGTTCCGGCGATCGACTGGACCTCAAATCCTTGGACTGTAACGTCTCCACCTCGGGCGATTGATCTACCCCTGTTTGCTGCAAGTTTTGTGGCAGACTCCGTCCTACCGCCGTCTGTAACTTTTCAAAATTTCAGCCCTGTGGTTTTTTCCCGTCATTCACATAGCTCTCAGACAGTCGTCCCTTCATTATCTCGAAGTCTGCTCTGAGACGCTCAGTGAGCCGGACTTCCCGCCCAGCAAGATCAAACCCGATGGGGTCCGCGTTGGTATCTTTAGTCTGCCCTGTTCCCGTTTTTATGTGCAATTGTGATCTCATTTTACACAACTCACTCTTTGCATTTGAAATGGTATTCTTCGGAAAGTCATTCGCATATTTCTTTGAGACCATGGTATTTATTTTATTCAATTTTGTTCGCTGCATCGTTTTAGGCTGCTTCTCAATGACAGATGGCTCTGAGGCGACTCTGTTGCTAATATTGGCAACGTTGGTACTGGCCACTTCAGTTTCTTCAGGGAAAGTACATTTTAAAAGTCTTGTATCATTATTGATTATGGGCACTTCCATCTCCAACAATTCGATATCAGTTACATCAAATGGTGACTGAAAGGCAGTGATGTTCACTTCAATCGTGTTTGAGTTGACTTCCATTTGTTTGTCAACTGACGCATCCATGCATCCGACATTATTCGTATTGTATTCGCAGTCTGCCTTTGCTGTATTGACAGCCTCGCTAGGCGAGACCTCCGCCTGAGCCTGCAAGGCATTTATAACAGCATTGGCTAGACCATCGTCGTCTTGGGTATCGGCGCTGGATACGAGTGCTGCATTAATGTCAAAGATCGCGATTGTGACTACCTTAGCGGCCCTCGCGTCCTGACTTGCAGTATGCAAGTGCTTCATAGCAAACTGCTCTGGGGATGCAGGGAGGCTACGTGATGGTAAGTGAGGCGAGGTATGTACGGGCGAGGTATAATGTTCACTATGTTGTGAGTGTGCAGGATTTTGAGATCCAGGGATTGCTTCTTCATACATTTCAATAGCCCTACTTGACCAATCATAGCCATCCAAGGACTCAGTTAGTTTTGCCCCATTCCCATCCCCATCTCCTTGAAGTCCCAACATATTTTGATTTCCAGCACAATCTCGCAAAATCAGGGAGTGTTATAGCTTGGAGCGTGTCTGAGGGCCGAAATCGGCCATGTATTCAATCTTACCTCTACGTACAAGATTGCCACTCAGCGCCAAACAGCAGCTAAACAGTTCTGGTAGATGCAAGATGCACTGCCCATTAGTCCGCGGCCGGGCTTAACGCTACAAGGCTGAATGTGGGTGCTTTTTGAAGTGGATTAAAGTCACGTGATGATTCAGGTGACCGCCAGTAGGCTCCGCCCCCTCCAGGGAGCTAACGTGAAACACTAAGAGTCCTTGGTGACTCGCAGTGCTGTAATTGAGTCAGCAGTCTCCCGAACGTTCGTTGTGCAAAAAGTACTTCTCCTTACTGCAACAAAACGCACCGCTCGGCTGAATGTGGGTGATTTTTGAAGTGGATTAAAGTTATGTGATGATTCATGTGACTGCCAGCAGGCTCCGCAAAAAGTACTTCTCCTTACTGCAAACTTCATTCCAGTGGTGGATTCTGCCTTTTAGTCCAAGACATGTGTCTTTTAAACAGTTTACTTCCATTCATTCCAGCCTAGCTGCCACTCACCCATCAGGGTGGCTGTCCTTGCGGACAGTCAGCCAGCCAATCACGCAAGAGTGCATTTGAGTCTCCTAAGAGACTAAGCACAGGGTGTTTCAGGCACCTCCCTCACTTCCTGCCCACCCCAGACACTCAGGCGCCAGAGGCAGTCTTCAGCCCTGAAGCCCGCCAAAGGCGTATGAACAAAGGGACCAAACCTAGACAAACTCTAGAAAGACCTTTCCAAAAAGAAATGGCGAATAAAGAAGACCGGGACCTGTTTAAACAAAGGGGGCTCTGGCGCCATTTTGGAAAACATGGCTCCCGCAATTTTTAGCTGCCAGTGTTCGCGGTCGGGGAAAATCATGGTAGTTTGTTGCAAAACCCCTGCCACCAGCCATTTCGATAGGAAAGGGTAGCATTTGACTGCTACATGAGTTTCTAGACATAGGGGATACTAGGTAACCCCTCCAGCACTCTATTGTAAGATAGCGTGTGCTGCGTCTAGGAATTTAAAAAGAATAGTAAATTTAACTTTACATTCTCTGGGAAACAGTAGTTTATTCCAGAGAAGGTATTTAAACCTGGGGACAGCCTAAAAAGGCTTCCCTGTGTTACTGCAGTGAGGGTGCTGTGTAACACACATGAAGAGATGATGCCTATGGAGTTGTCTTAAAACACCATAATCAAAGAACACAAGAGTAAAACACGCATTAAAATACATGAGAGAGTGGGAAAAACGGCTCACACTCTCTCCAGGTAAAAAAATCAAGTCCTCAAAAATCCAGTAAAGTTGCTGGGGTTATCTAAGGTGAAGGGAATTAGCACTTGTATGAGAATTCTCCCTAACATACACAAACATTCCATACATTCAAAACTGCATTATACATACAAGTCCCATCTTGTGTCATACACAATAACAATTTCATGTAATTTTCGGGTAATCATTCCGATAAAACACTTAAAAGCAATCTTAAAAGTCTAAAACACATTGATTATTTGGGCATATTCACTTGGATAATCATGAAAAGGAAAGGGATTGAGAAGTCCAATCTGTTCACATGTCATATAGTGCACTCATTGAAGCTATTGGGACTACCAAGGACATACACTGCCACATACAGGCCCCTACCAAATATTTGAATCCACAACACTGAATTTTGTATGTATTTCTCTAGCAGAAATCCCAAACTTCTTTACTGAATGTACTACCATGATTCTAAATAGTGGGAAATACATTGATTTCATGAAAGTGGTGCATGACTGGCAAAACAACATGAAATGCTTAATGCCACTCTTTAATGTTTCCACCATGGCCCGCATCTTTGTCAACTCATTTTTCCACTAAGATGTAAAAATTGCATTCAGGGGGATACCCCTCTAAACTTGAGGAATACAACCTTTGCATAAAAGATCTCTATACTATTCAAGTACTGTTCAAATCCTAGCTTTTGCTTTTGTTGTAAGCACCTGTACAAAATACGTTTTTGCAGCAGTTAGCTGATTTGACAGGTAACATATTTCAAACGCAGTGATCAGTGATGATCTAATATATGTAGGCAGCGTTTCATTTGCAGGCCGTAATTCATCGACACTGAAATCCCAAGAGATCTGCTGCACATATCTGAAACAGGGTAAGGATCTAGCTACAGGGTGAGTTCAGACATCTTCCATTGTCCTACAATACACAGATCAGAGTTTTTCCAATACTCAAATTCATTATAGCAAGGGTTTCATGTTGACGTAATATTCTACACCTTTAGGAACTAACTCCTGGCATAAGGCAATGTTTCGTGTAGAGAAAAAAATGATTTGAGAAAATTTTTTTAATTCATTTCAAGGGCACCCACACACTTCATCTCCCAAATTTCAACCCCATAAATGGCAGCTGCCAATGCGTGTGCACATTATACCTTCAGAGCTGGACCAACTGTTTTTCCTACAACCTGTGCCGAGAAACATGTAATTACCCCACCCTGTCTTGCCAGGGTCACGGACGTTTTTTTTAACTTGAGCTGACCACTTACCTGATACACTAAAGTACATTCTTAGATAGTCAAAATAATTAACTTAGTTCTATTTCTATTCCATTCAGTTTTATACTTGTTCTTGTTTGTTATTTAGTTAGCCACACTAAACATTTAATTTTACACAAATCGTCAAACAATTATAACTCTTATTGAAGTCATACAGGTTTTTTACTGTAAGCCCATGTTTTCTGTAAAGGAAAGAATATTAATAAGCTTCCCTCTGAGATTTGGCACCCCCCAAGAAGTTTTATTTAACTCATATGTGATCTCATTGAGACACAAACATAATAACAGGGGTGCATGAAGATGTTGTTCCCTCCCAACTTACACCATACCGTACACATGTATAAATATTGGTGTACAAATTGCGAGCATCAGATAGCAGATCTAATGATATGATATCATATGGCATTTATAACACGCCTATACACAGGTGTTTGTAATGGGGCTCTTTGATGCTCAAGACTTGCCACAAACATTCTCGTGGAACTTCATTGATTGCTGTGTCAGGGCCTAAAAACACAGGATATAATGGCCGTTTAAGTCATTTCACAACTTCATATAGAATATATATAACTGAAATGCCTGCTCTACAAGACTTATTACAGGTCTGGAACCAGCAGGTATTTCTGACAAATCATGATTTCCTGTGACGCATGATTTTAGCTGCTGTAAATGTACATAAAGAAGTAACGTCTGAGAATTGCATCAATCAGCTAAAAGGGTATATATTTGGAGGGTCAATTTCTCCTATTTGAAGATTGCCACAATCTCTGCACCTCTCCAACCAGTAGGTTTCCATTCATTTAAATTAATAATGACAAATAATGTATACAAAAAGGAGCCCAAAATGACGGTTCTGATGTAGAGAGGTACCCATGTATACAATCCATACAACGTAAAGTAGTAATAGGGCTCAAGAACTGTCATAATAATGTCAATAGATATGATATGATATATGATGTGGCATTTATAACGCACCTGTTCACAAGTGTTTCTAGGCGCAAGAAGACAAGGAGGGGGAAACAGGGAGGACAACATAATGATCTTACTACGCCTTTTGTCATTCAGATTGCACAAGTGTGGGGAAGAGGGAAAGGGAGAAGTGCCAGCGGGAGGGGAAGGGGGAAGTGCAGTTAACTCAAATGTGTTGCCAGTGGATAGCTCATAAGTGCAGTGAGAAGGGACTGTAGGGTTGCAGATACAGACCTTTTAGGGCTGGGGAGCCAGGAGGCAGTGCAAGAGAAACTGGGTATGTAGGAGTCTGGGCCATAATTCAGAGGGTGACCAGTGCACAGAGCAGTCAGGTGCATCATTGGGGTATAGAAAGAGAGTAAACAGTGTCTTGAGTTGCTTCCGGAACTGGAGGTGGTTCTGCTCAAGTTTGAGAGAGGCAGGGAGGCTGTTCCAGAGGGAGGTCTCATCCCAGGAGATAAATCTGCCCCCAGCTCTCTGCTTCGAGAAGCGTCTGACCCTCAGAGAGTTGGAGGTGGATGAGTGGAGAGCTCAAGAAGGAAGACGTTTTGGAAGGGAAAGTTGGATGTAGAGCAGTCCCAGGTACCAGAAAGCCTTGTGGACAATGCATAGGGTCTTGAAGTTGATCCTTACAGCCACAGGGAGCCAGTGAATAGATTTCAGAGCTGGATAGATGCGATACCTGTGCTTGAGGCCAAGGACAAGTCTTGCAGTCCTGTTCTGGATAAGTTGTAAAGGTTGAAGAGTAGAGGAAGAAAGATTTAGAAAGAGGCTATTGCAATAGTCCAGCCTAGAGAAGACCAGAGTTCTGGAGACAGTATGCTTCTGGGAGAAAGTGTGAAAACGAAGAATACCTCTGAGGAGCTGCAGCTTATAGTTTGTCTTCTTAGAGATGTCAGAGATGTGAGGAGAGAAGGAGAGGTTGGAGTTGAAGATGATCCCAAGCTTCTTAGCCTCGCAGGAAGGAGCAGGAAGAGTGTCCAGAGTGGGGGGCCATGTAGAGAGAGGGAAGGAGGGAGCAGGTGTCCCAATGAGGAGGATCTTGGCAGAGATCATTTATGGCACACCATTCCTGAATTGCGGCCAGACAGTCTGGTATGAGAGAAGAAGCAGAGGCAGCTGAGGGGAGCCTGAAAGAGAGCTGAGTATCATCCACATAACGTTGAAAATTGGAGCAGAAAGTAGCGATGTGGCGGGCAAGAGGTGCCAGGTAGTAGTTGAAGAGCCAAGGAGAGAGGTTAGACCCCTGGGGAACACCACAGGTAGAGAGAGAGAGAGATAGAAGTGATTAAAGACCCCAGTTGGGCCTGAGAGGGTTGGTCGGTAAGAAAGGAGGTCAACCAGGCCAGGTCCCTATCAGTAACAACCAACATTGTCCCAGAGATGATTTAGCAGGATGGCATGGTTGACCGTGTCAAAAGCAGAGAATAAATCAAGGAGAATGAGGACAGAAGGGGGCTTAGAGTCAAGATTGGTGACTTCACGGGTGTTCAGGAGAGCATTTTCCAAGCTTCTGGCAGTTCTGAAACCAGACTGGTGGTCATGGTGGCAACCAACAGATTCAGAATGTAGATTAAGCTGTGAGATGGCCAGCTTTTCCAAGAGTTTGCCCAGGAAAGGAGTGATGGAGATCGGGTGATAGTTAGCTGGAGAGGAGGGATTGGCTGAGGGCTTCTTTAGAAGGGGTGCACAAGAGAGTGCTTAAGGGAGAGGGGAAAGCTCCAGTGCAAAGGAGTGATTGCAGAAATCGGCCAAGGTTGGAGCAAGGGTGTCGATGTGGTCCTAGACAGTTCTGGATGAACAGGGGAGAATCTGCTCTGATGAACCTTTCATTGATCAGACTTGTCTAGAAACATTGTCGGGGTGAATAGGGGAAAGGTGGAGAAAGGAGGAGGAGAGACATCCTCAGATGCGCCAGGAGTGGTAGAGGTGGTGGAAGAGGAGACAGAGGAAGAGAGGGTGTAAAGGATGTCCTGAGTTTTAGTAATGAAATGAGAGGCCAAGGCTGTGGAGAGGTCCTGGGAGGGAACAGGAGAGATAGAGACTGCTGCATGATTGGCTAGCTCCATGCAGATTTTGAAAAGTTCAACCAAGTTGTTACACGCAGCAGAGATGCAGGCTTGGATGTAGGCTCTCTTCTTAGACAGGACAGAGAGTCTGTACTGCCTTTGGAGCCAGCGGCAGGCCCGTTTGTCAGGGGGTGCACCTGAGGCCCTCCACTTCCCCTCTGCCACCCTACACTTGCATTTAAGGGTGGCGAGGTTGGAATCGTACCAAGAGTTGCACTTGGATTTGGCTTCAACTGGATCCTCATGACAGGGGCAAGGACATCCAGAATGTTAGAGATAGAGATGAAGGTTAGAGAGGGCTGTGCCAGTGTGTGAGTCAGCCAAAGGTGCAGGAACAGGAGAGAAAGTAGCAGCAAAATCCTCAACAGACACACACTTCATGGGTCAGATGACGAGAAGGTAGGTTGCAGTGCTGGAGTCTGCTTAACCTGCGGGGAAAGAGAGAGAGAGGTGGGAAGAAAGGAGAACGTGATCACCCCAAGAGAGAGGAGCAGTGAGAGGGTTAGAGAAGGGGAGGTCTGAGGAGATCATAACATCCAGGGTGTGCCCTGCAGAGTGAGCCGGGCCAGAGGGAAGAATAGAGAGAGAGACAGAATCACAGAGGTCGCAAAATAGTCCTGAAGAAGGGCTGTTAGCATCCAGCCCTTCTTCAGGATCAACATAGTTGATGTTCAACATAGTTGATGTTCAAGTCTCCGAGGAGGAGAAGTTGGGAGGTAGAGGCAAAGAGCAAGGAGGAGAGGTCAGCCCACTCAGAGAGGAAGAGGGCAACCTGGCCAGGTTGCCGGTGGATACTGCCCACAGTGAGAGAGAGAGGCCACAAGAAATGGAGAGCCTGCAGACCCAGCATTCAAATGAGGAGTAGTGCTGCATTGGAATGATAGAAGCAGGGATCAACTCTGGGAAAATCAAGGCTACACCCCCGCTGGGATGGTTGGTTCTGGGTAAAGAGAAGATCTTGTAGCCATCGGGAAGGAGAGTATCGAAACTTGTGACAGAGCTGGCCATGAACTAAGTCTTGGTGACACCGGCACATCCAAATCAAGCTCTTCCAGGAGATGCCAGATGTTGGAGGAGTGTTTGACAGCTGAATGAGAGTTGGGAGTAGTGATGTGGAGCAGGTTGGCACATTTGAAGGACTTCCAGGGAGGGGTACAGGCCAGCGGTACACCCTGCGGAAGTGTTGGACGTGCCCGAGGATGGACAGAGGAAGAAGGAAGAGAAGGCAGGGTGGTCAGAGAGGGAAAATAGAGTGCCAGATGGGGACAGAGGAGGGAGGCAACAGGGTGGCCAGAGAAGCATCAGGGGCTGCCGAAGTGGGGGCTGTGGAAGGAGGCGGCAGAGGTGCCAGAGAGGGGTAAGAAGGGATAGCAAGAGAGGGATGGAAATTGATAAGGTGCAGGAAGCATCTATCAAAGAGGAGGAGATTTACCTGATGGCCCTGGACCAAGACGGTGCCATTTACGTTGACATTAGTGATGGTATTAGAGGAGTGGAAGGGGGCCAGGAGGGCCTCCCACTGGGTGCCACCATTAATGGGAGAAGAGGGAAAAGGAGAGAGAACAGAGGTCCATAGGCCTGGAGCGGGAACAACAAATAGTATTTCAGTATGGGTCTGTGATAGGGAGGCCTGGGTTGGAAACCAGGATGTCCCTTTTGAACTTCTTCCTGCCAGACTTATTGAGAGGGATAAGATAGTCGATAAAAAAGCAGTTAGAAAAGATATGTGATACAGAGAGCACCATATGGGGTGCAGGGAGGAAAGAGGGTGGTAGGGAGAGGGGAGCCCAGCCAGGTGAGGGTGTAGGGGAGTTCATGCAGTGGGTGACAACAGGAGGGAGGCACCGGGGGGACATGAAAGGGGAGGAGGGTACAACAAAGAACAAGAACAACAGACCTACAAATGAGATACAGTACAGAACCACCAGAAAGAAAAGAGCACAATGGGGAACCTAGAAGTAGAGAATGCACATGTAGTACAGAACCAGGCAAGGAACATATCACAGCAGGGAACCTGGAAGTAAAGAAAGCTGATGCAATACAGGACTAAAAGCAAAACACAAAGGTCAGCAGGGAACACAGAAGTGAAAAATGCAGACAATTGCAATGTGATGCCACAAACTGTGGATAGCAACACAATATCAAGGACTGTAGCAAAAGGTGCAAAAAGCTACATTTTTTAGCACAGCACAATAGATAAGAGTACACTACAGATTTGACATTATCCTTCTCTTGGTTCAACCATTTTATACGCATTCTCTGATAGTTCTAAAGATAGCCAACTGATCAATTATTGTCTTCATTCAGTAGAGGTTATTTTATGATTACTTTTATTCAGTCATGGTCACTTTCTCTTGTTGTTGCCACAAAGAAGCTCTCAGTTAATTCACCCCCTCCTTATGTTAATCAAAACGTAATCAATACATTAATTGTATCTCTGTATTCTATAGGTTGGTTTGACTAGCATATCACAAAATAATCAAGCACTCTTGTTTGATAGCCATTAATATCTAGACAATAAGCAAGTTCAATGGTTGCTTTATTTTCCAAGGCACCTTTGCAGTCTGAGGGAGAAGGATAATCCATAAAGAGCCTTTGTCATAGTAAAATGTTCTAACATGTACATTCTCTCAAATTGGACATTTACATAACTGGTTATAAAAGAAAGTAGCTTTACCTTTATGTTTCTACTCTCAATCCACAGCAAAACATCGCCAATGTTCATGAGTGGTTCCTCCTGTATAGGTCTATACAATATGAAAAATAAAAAAAAAATGAGGAAGTGGACATCTCAGTCTCACAATATGTTGATTTGGAAGTGTGACTGGCCCCCGAAACGCCCCGCTCAAAGGCAATCTTGGAGGAGTTGATCAGATTGGCAAACCTATCTTATGATAATGAGGAGAATAATGGGCAAGATTCAATCATTGTGCAAGAATTAATACCTGTGGAGGAAAATCCACAATGAAGAATCCACAATGAAGAAAGAAAGACAGGAAGAAGAAAAGGAATGGAAAATATAACCAAGGTAAAGAGCTGTGATAAATCTCTGGATGTCATCCCTTCTCTCCTAGGGGTAGACCTTTCTCATGGGGCCGAGGTGGTATGTACAATAGTCTCCTGGGGGTGATGCACTGGTGGTGGATCGCATGGGAGAGGGAACCCCTTGTGGGATTAGGGGCGACTACCCCAGAGAATGTGCTATACCGCATATGGGCTAGCCTCTCTTGGTCTCACACAATCAGACCCCTGAGATACACTGTTAAGATGTTTTTTTGTGAAGTCAATCCAGCTAACATAATATACAGGAGAATGCCTCAGGAGAATCATACTCTGCAGGCCTTTACCTTTAAGACAGGTACTGGAATCAACAAGATGATGAGGAGTATGAAGATCACTCAACTAAGCTATCACAAACGGTCTAGTCCTCCGCGGTATGTCATTGGAGCAACAAGATACAAAATAGAAAGAGAAACCAAAGAGGGGAGAGAGATCCTCCAGACAAGTGTTGTCCCAGCAACTGTGAAGCTGGCAGCAGAGACACAGTCTGTCAAGCAGGAAGAGAGAGCAAACATAGCCCAAGATCTGGAAACTACAAGCTTTGATTAGCAAGCAGAGTAAGAGGTGTCCCATGGTGTCCGCAGTGACACCAACCCGAGAGGAAATGGCAAGAAGGATGCGGAATGCCACTGCGTAGCATCCGACAAGAAAACAAATCTGACCGCTACTGGAGCTTTGTGTAGGAGTCCTGTTGGGAAAAAGATGCAAACTGAAAGCAAAGGTACACAGGCTGGTGGGAAGGGCAAGAGGTCTGGGGAAGCCGGGAGAAGCACAGAGAGGACTGAATGAGAGGGATGGGAAGCCTAGAGGACAAAGAGTACAGCGGGATAAGACCCTGGGAGAAATACAGACAGTCAGAGGGTTAGACACCCTAATTATCAGAGAATCAATGGAAAAGTAAAGCTTAGGCAAGGGAGTGAGCCAAGCTATCCAAGAGGATAATTGCAAGCCTGGGACTTGCACCAATATTTACAGAGAATAAGCGGTTAAGGAAACCTAAAAGAAGCAGAAGAAAATATGGGAAAACTACAGGCTTGGCAGGAGAATGAACCAAGCTGTCAAACAACTGAACTGTGAGTCTGGGGCTCACATCATATATAAAACAGAGGATGAGAGGGTGAGGGACCCTAGAATAAAGAGAAGGAAATACTGGAGAGATACAAGCTTGGCAGGAGAGTGAACCAAGCTGTCAAAGAACTGTATGGTGAGTCTGGGACTCACGTCCATATTTGACCCAAAAAGTAAGAGGGTCATGGACCCTGATAGAGAGAAAAAGAAGTGCTGAAGAAATTCATAGTTAGCAGGAGTGTAAACCAAGTTGGTTGCAAACAGAAAAGCAAGTCTGGGACATGCACCCATATTAGAACCAAGAGTAAATTTAAGTTTGTTTATTGTCTCTTAGGAACTGACTTCCTACTTGTGAAGTAGAACCAGCCAGGAGCTAGGGGAAGGACTAATTCCCTGCACACTAAAACACTTCATCCTTGAAAGAGAAAATGTGTTCCTTTTATAAATACAACCATTGACATATTGAACTTTCCTTTTTGAGAAGGGAACATCCGTGCACTTTATATTTATGTTGTTAGTGTTAGGGTTGGAATTAGGGTGTTGGGACATGAAGGTGTCTAATGCTTTATTTTGACATCCTGACAGTTTCACTTATTTTCTTTGAGTCTGGGAAATCCATCATAGCATTTAGGGATAGGGGGGCATTTTTCCACACCCTCAATTTACTTTATTAGAAAAGCAAATATCAAAATAAGAGCTCTGAAACTAAATTATGTCATGCTATACACTTACCCGCACTCTCAGAGAGATTGCCGGGGGAACACAGACCTGTGGTGGAGAGCAGGAGTATGGACGAATTTTCATTGCTGATTAAAGACACTTCATCCCTGAACGCACCTAGGCGGACAGACAAATATTGCCCTAATCGTTCTTAACGTTAGGAACACGAAGAAACCAGAAGAAGGAAGGAAGGAAGGAAGGAAGGAAGGAAGGAAGGAAGGAAGGAAGGAAGGAAGGAAGGAAGGAAGGAAGGAAGGAAGGAAGGAAGGAAGGAAGGAAGGAAGGAAGGAAGGAAGGAAGGAAGGAAGGAAGGAAGGAAGGAAGGAAGGAAGGAAGGAAGGAAGGAAGGAAGGAAGGAAGGAAGGAAGGAAGGAAGGAAGGAAGGAAGGAAGGAAGGAAGGAAGGAAGGAAGGAAGGAAGGAAGGAGATCATAGTGGGGAATAATCCTCCCATGAAGGAAACATTAATTGGAGAACATGTGATAGTTCAAACAGACATTATAACATCCACCCATGATGTAGAAGAAACCAGAATGATGGGGATCATGAATAAAGTACTACAAGATATTCTGGGAGAGACAGGCAGATCGTATGGAGGTATAGGGCCACTGGGGGAAGGACAATTGCAAAAGAAGAGGTAATAAAATAAGCTCACTTGAAATAAATATGAAGATACAATCTATATGGAACACAGCCTTGGAAAACAATGTGGAAACCCAATCTAATTTGAGCAGGAGATATCTGCAAATGCATATAAATAATACAATTTCAGAAGATATTACATGAGGTTTATCCTTGAACCTCTTTTCTCTGGTGATGGAAGTGTGATAATGAATTGAAGCACTATTCTAGCTTTATTGCATACTATTACAACATGAAGAAGCCTTTTGAAGAAAGTCATCGCAAGAGTCAAGATTATTTCTGATAAGCTAGAAGTGTCAGCATTGGACATACCTGGACACATATTTGCACATACAAAGGCTTGTATTGTCTACCTATTATTTGAAATATTGGTATGTCAATACTTTAAAAAGATGTATACCCAAGATAATGTTACACTGTCTTCAATTATTTATTTGTAAAACTGAAGACATAGTTAGGTCCTGATTGCTTTATACATTCATCTGTGAATTTGTAATCATTTAATATTAAATAATGTGTGTACAGTATTTTACATATTTTCATTGTAGTGAAAAGCATTTGTAAATTCAAATCTATTGAGATTGTTGGCAATTATTTTTAAAATTTGCTGAGGCAACCAAGTTCGTAGTTACCTAAATGGTTCGTATAGTTGAGGTAATCGTACTGCATTTTGTTTCTATAGTCTACTGTAGCAATCCCCCTATTTTATTAAATTATGACATACATGTCATTCTCTTTCAGAGATAGTGATATTGATGAAAGAAGACAACATATATAATGGTATTGAGTAAAACATTTGATAAATATATATATATATATGTGCAATGCACATATTTATAGACACAGAGTTGTAATTATTAAAATATTTGTATTTGTAGCCGTGGCTACAGGATCAGCCAATGAGTCGCAGGTTTATGCTTGCACGGATAAGGTGAGCAGCGCCTGGAGTGGTTCTATCTGTGGTAAATGGCTCCCATGTTAACATTGCCGCGATCACAAAGAAACATTTTTGGGGATTTTAGGCACTCGAACTACATAAAATAAATTACAATAGATATTGTAATATATTTTTGCAGTCTGTGTTCAATTTTATATATTTTTATAGCTTGAAGGATGGCTGTTATAAGGGTCTTTTTGGAGGGAGGAAATAGGGGGGTGCAACAGGGGAGGAAAGCAAATAAGGATGAAACATGTAGCAAAGGGAATTAAAATTAAAATTAACTTATTTTTTCAGTATGCTACTTAAAAAAAAATATGGACAGCAGTACATCTGGTGTTCAGATATTAACTTCTTCCAATCCTCAAATATGTCACTTCCCATGGCTACCCATGCGAGTCATCCTTTACATCCTTTACATCGTTTACAGAAGACTCTCATCACTGAGAGATTGGGAGTCAGTAAAATGTTAGTAACTGAAGTTGACACTGGTGCAGAAAGTGAGGCTGCATTCAGTGTCAGTGATGTCCCACTGTATTATGCAGGTGCTGCAGGTGGTGCCGATGTCTGTGCACATAATGCAGGAGGCACATGCAGTTTTATTTGGTGCTGCTCGTGTGATTTCTGATAGTAATCATCCACATCATCCCAGTGGACTCACACCAGATGTCTTATCATTATTGATGTTCATGGGCTTTATGATGGAACATTACAATGGCCAAAGTGTAGAGTTTTATTGCATAGTATGTCCTCTGCCTCTTTTTTCAAACAGTGTTCTTTCACTTTGAAGTATCGCCAACTGCCTGCAACGGTCTTCATTTCAGTGGCTTTCTTGCATGGTGGCAAAGTATTCGGGACCCAAGTCACATTATGATCACTGCTGTTACTATCATGGTTGGACATGTTGGAATGCCCAACAAGGAGGGTATATAAAACAATACAAATGACAACACTAAAAAGACAATGGGCCTCATTGTAAGTTTGCCGGTCTGGGAACTATGTTACCAGTAAGCTTGCCTGTACCATAGTTCCCGGACTGGCAATCTATGAGTTGTGCTCACGGGTGCCTTTCTGCCCATCAGGTCGGACTTGGCGGGTAGAAAGGCACCGCGAGCACAGCATGTTGGTGCTGTTGCATCTGACCTCCCCATATAGGGCTCAATGGGAATGGGGAGCACTACATTCTGTTGCCCGTGAAAGGGAAATTACTGGGTCTGGCAGCGCCGTAATGACTCGATAATTGCCCATTCGCATGTGCCGGACATTTTCAGAAGTTTGTCGGCAGCCTGCCAGTGTTACCGGCAATCCTACCACCAAACGTCTAATGAGGCCCAAAGCCTCAAAAAATGTTTTTTTAGAAAAAAAGAAAAAAACTGAAACAAAATATAGACAAAACTAAACAAATGGGTGGGGCGATTATTCACGGCTACACAACAATGCATGCGCTGACTGGACAGTTTGCACACCCAGATGTCCTCATAATGCATGGGCATATCAGTATTAATGTATTGCAATGTGTGATTGGATCATTGATTGATGCAGGTAAGAATCATGTGTAGGCGCGGATGCTTTATTGACGCAACACGCACAAAGATGCATAGCCACATTAGATGTGTAGCTGCATTGAAAGAGATTGACACCCTATTGGCTAATATTGCACTTGCGAGTTTCATCAAACGGTATTGGCTTACCAGCGAAAATACATTGCAACGTGTGATTGGGCCGTTGGTTGATGTGAATACGAATCAGGTGTAGGCACGGAGCTGCAACATGTGATATGATTGTAGCTGAGTTGAAGGAGCTTGATGTCCTATTGGCAAATTTTTCAGACGCGGTTCTCATTGGCTCGTTTGATTGCATCAACAGAGCCCACAGGTGCAAAGCCCTGCAGCCGTGTCAACGTAACTTTCAAAGTGATTAGACCTTCCATTGGCGCAGCTCCTGCACCTGCAGGTGTGGCTCCTCATTGGGCGATGTGATTGGTCAATCATTTAGACCCAAACACGTCATTGCGCTTGGGTGTACCCCCGTGTAGGGAAAACACATTCTGGTTGCCTATATCACTTAATTTCAGTTACACCTCACACCAAACACTTTTTTCATGTTTTCTGTCATTGATTTGTGTCTCTTGGTGGGTGAACTTCATTATGAGCCTTTGTGAACTTTTAAAAGCAGTACCTTTATTTATCCATTCCTTTTTTATCTTACTTGTTCCTATACCTTTGTCCTTTGTCTAGTGCTTTGTAGTTTGTCAGTTTTTGTTATTTTAGCTTGTTATATATATTTTCTTTTTAAACTTTTTGATATTAAGTGGCATAGTCCTTTTTGTGTTGCTTAATTTTACAGTCTTTTTTTCCCTCCACCGTCAGCATTTCAATATGACTACAACCAGCAGTGATGATGAGGTGGTGTGGATGGAAAAATGTTTAGGTACAGGGACTTAAAGTGAGAACTTAATGCAACAAAACACCTGCAATTCAGCTAAAGCCACCTTATTTTGTGTTCCATGTTGTGCAGCCTATGACCACAAAGATGGCATCACTGATCACATCACTGATCACATCATTACTTACATTACACAGTAACTGGCATTAAGCATGGCCTTCAGACATGGCCAGTGTGCATGGCCAAATATATTTTAACACATGAATGGGTACAGGTCATATCCTTCAGGTATGGACAGTGGTCACAACCTTCACCAATGTGCACTGAATATTTTAAAACACTAATAGGCTACCAACCATAGATTTTGGCCTTTACCAGTGGATACAGCCTTCAACCGTGTCCACTCTATATTATATTCACTGGCCAGGCACTAGCCATGGACGTGAGCACACTACTGGCCAGTGGCCACAATCTATGGCTGTGTCCACTATATATTCTAACATATAAATGAGCCACTTGCCTTACCTTTGACCTTGATCAGTTTGTACATCTTTTGGCCATGTCCACTGTATATTTTAAAATAATAAAATACAATAAGCGATGGCCTTCGGCCATGCCCATCTATATTACATGCACCAACCAGCCACGAGCCATGATTTTCAACACAATACTAGCGAGTGGCCACAGCCTTTGTCTGTCTCGACTGTGTATTCTAACATATTAATGGGCACTAGCTATGGCCTTTAGCAATAGCCACTGACTACAGCGCTCAACATTGCTCACTGTATATTTTAAAACAGTGACAGGCTACTAGGCATGGCTTTTAACTATGCAAATTAGTATTTTTGAACATTAACCAACCATTAGCTATGATCTGTGGTACTGGCCAGTGATCCCAGCCTTTGTCATGGCCAAGTCCACAGCCTAAATTGTTGGTAAGTTAATCATACTTTTAATTAGGAAACTTATAAATGATATTATGTATAATTCCATTATTGATGTAATCAGTTTATTCAATCTAATTAGTGTTGTCATCAGCGACGGCATCAGGGATGTGATTTGTAATGTCATCAGTGTATTTATAAAACATGTAATTAGTGATTTCATCAGTGATGTGATCCATGATGTCATCATTGTGGTCATAGGCTGTACAACAGGGAGCGTGAAGTTAAGGTGGCTCTTGCTGAATTTCAGGTGGTTTGTTGCATTAAGTTCTCACCTGAACGTCCCTACAACTAAAGATCTAAAGAGTTTTCCTTGAATTTGAAAGGTTTTGTTACAATGTATTGCTCACCTTAACATCACTGCAACTAAAGATTGTTCCTTGAACTGCAAGGATTTTGTTATTCCATAGAATTTTAGAATGCTTCCAGATCACTAGCATGGATATAGTCTCAGATGAGGTTCATATAAATACCTCGAAAGAGCATTTGCAAACTGATTATCCTGACAATAACCAGTTGATACACGTAAACTACAAACTAGATCAATCAGATAACCAAATGTTAGGGGGTGGTGGTTGGGTATCAGATAGGATCAAAAGAAGAAATATTTCATACCCTCATATAATACGAACTTGATCTCCACTAGTTTCATCAATATTATATATCGGTGTAATCCAAACATCAAATAGGTTTGATCCGCTTATGGAGCAGGAACACAAAGGGGAGGAAGTGTGTGTTTAGCTAAGAGTGTATAAAACCCAATTTGTACAGTTGGTGTGGAAGCAATGAAAATTATCAATACAAGTTTTAGCCAAAACCATGAAGTATCTCACATAAGAACTAATGAAATAGCATCCACTACGAGTACATGTGAACATTGTTACAATCAATGTATACAAATAAATATATTAGGAAATATGCCTGAGGATTTTGGAATACATTTATCAACCATAACATTACTGCTGAGATCCACCGGAGACAAGGTCTCCAAATTGTTGTCAGAAATAGTCAAATCCACACGTCACAACAATAAACCCAAATGAGATAACTAGCAAGAAAACTACTAAAATCATCTTGTTAATATGAAGACAGACTAAATTAAAAAATAATAATTCAACTGCTAAGTGATATATTTATTCAAAGCAGAAAGTGACACCAATAATGCCTTGGCAAAATAGCATAACTCTCATCAAAGGGTTGGGTGATGGAAGTTATAGTTCACCATGAAAATAGAAGCACAGGAGATGTTCATCCCTCTGGGAATTGCCCCGATACCACAAGAAAATGTATACTCATCAATGAGAAGCCGATCTTGAGCTCTTTGGGGATGCAGGCAGGGGACCAATGAAAAGAGAATCAAAGAAAGAAACATGGTGTATATGGCTTAAACCCACACTTTATTAATGATAACATGGAAATGGGGGGATGGGTGCCTTTCATCAATAATCTTTAATTGAATCAGACATACCTGGAGCTGTAGGTCAATAATTCACGCTGATGTTTTGGAAGCTACATGAGCATAATACCACTGACTTGAATGTAATTGAATTAGTACTTAAAGATAGGAGCTTGGTAGAAGGATTACTCTCCTTGACTTCAGATGTACCCCCTGCTAGTATGAACATACAATTGAGAATATTTCTCCCTAGTAATGATATTTTTACTAATTGTAATCCTGTGGCTCAAGGTCATCACACAGGATGGGGATCTTATAATTCTTTATTGACAAACTACACGCTTTGGCGCATGTCGATAGCCTCAAAAATGGATTCAGGGGAGACCTTGCCAACTATGCCACAAAAGGATACATTCTCGCTCATGTCTTGGAACTCAGCCAGAATCGCAAGTAATCTGGGTGATTTGGAATGGTAAGAATGCATAGGCAGGTGCAAGATCATATGCTTTCAAGAAAACTGGGCATTAAAAGAGTTTCCCAAGCTAGACTATATGTGTTGCAATCCCTCGTGGAAGACCCAATGATGGCATATTGATCTGGATATACCAAGAACTACAAGGGTTATTTTCAATAGTAGAAAAACAAAGTTTCTGAATTGTTAATAGAAGTACTTGGGCATTTATTAAACATTTATTTTTATTTGTGTCACATGGTTTTTCATAATACATATAGAAAAACCTTAACACTTCAGAATAAAACATCAACTAATAAAACTCAATTTAAAACATGATCCACATAAAATGGTACTGTAGCATTTAAGATCAAATCATCATCATCATCAATAATAATACTTCATATCAACATTAAAATCCTAAAATAGCAGCACTGGTACTCTACAATACATGTATTAATCAAACAATTTGATTTGTTTCAAAACGTTATAAAGTGCATACAATAAGGGAAATCATACAGTAGTCTGAGTACAACCTTGCCCTTATCCATTGCCAAAGGCTTAATTTTAGATCTTGAACACATATGAAAATATTTAACTCACAGGATAGCTACGTTTCCACATTCTATACATAATTGATGTAACGTTTCATCCAGCAATTGGCAGAAGTAGCACAACCTGTTTGATATCCCAGGCTCGTTCCACTTGAGCCGGTTTATAGCAGTAGGTAACAGGTTTAACCTGAACCTAAGTATATCTCTGGCAAATTTCCACGATGGATACTTTGTAAACAATCATGCCAGAGAACCCTGTTGGTGATGACTACTTCCCAGATCTTTATATGGTTCATATTTGTTTAACCTTTCACATGTCCAACACCAGTCCTACTTCCAGAGCCATTTTTTACCAGTCATCGTGCTTTCCACTAAGTCTACTGTGGAAAGGTTAATTGTTTCTAACTTCATTTCACACCCCTTCACCAATGGTATTAATATCTTTGCACATTCCACTTTAAATTGATACAAAAATGAATACTGTGTAGGATGTATACGTTTTTCACACAATTTAACTTTTTTCTATAATATTTTTGTGTTCAACAATATCATCCCAAGTACATAGCAAATTACACTCATTGGTAGAGAGTTTGGGAATGCCTAGAGTACTTCTCCAGTCTACTTTCAACAATATCAAAATCGAAATCTTCTAAATTGTGATGTATTTCCAATTCATAACCAATACATTTTATGATGTTATCCTCATTGAACTTTACCAATGATATTAGTGATCATTTCCCCAATCTATGTAAGAAATACATCAGCTGTGCTATCAATGGTTTTATTTTTTGTATTCTGTGACTAACTATTACATCAAATACAGGGTTCCCAATTATATTATGCCTAACTTGCTAAATATCAGCATTTTTTGTTTTAGTGGTGTTAATAGTCAAGTTATTCCATATTCGACTTATCACCACTTTAGCACAATCAAAGAGTATTATTTAATCTGCATAACCCATGCAATCTTATAGGAATATACTACAGGTGAAAGAACAAATGCTTGTTCAATACTTTCCCCCGAATCCGATAAATACAAATTAAATAATAAGGGCGCTAGCACACAACCCTAGCGTAAACTGTTGTAGGTGTGTATAGCTTTTGTTAGTTTGTCTCCTAGACTCAAGCAAACTCTCAAGCTGGTATTTACATACAACTAAATTAATATGCTGAGTAGCAGGTATGGTATACCCCATTTCGCTCATTTAGTTCATAATACGTTTCTGTCTACTTTATCAAAAGAAAGTGAAAGATCCACACTTACAATGTTTATCTTCAGCACCACCTTCAGCAATGCTTGTTGTTGTATGTGGTCTATAACTAGACCAGCTGTTGTAGTGCACACCCCTGCCCTAAAACCAATATGGTTTGCTTTTATAAATCCACTATGTCCTGCCCACACACTTAAACTCTTTAAAGATTAATGATGCAAATGTCTTGTAAACTACATCTAGTAGAGCAATAGGTCTGTAGATAATCAGATTATCTTTATTTCCCTTTTTATGAATAGGGACAATGATTTATGTTTACCAAGTCATTGGTAATTTGTGCTGAGCTCTAAATTAATTAAACAATTTAAACAGCAGTACAGCCCAGAATGCCGGATCAGCTTTTAACACTAGGGCACATGGTCCATTAGGCACTGGAGCACTGGAGCCACTACTTTTTCCAATCAGTAGTTCAATATCTAAGGTGTTGAACGTGATATTCCAGTCTTCTGCCTGGGTGACAAATTGTTAATCAACATTGTTTGGGGCATATAGATTTTCAAAATGATCAACCCATTTAATTTCCGAAATGGGGACTGCCTGAGTACTCATTTGGAAATTCCTTTTTGAATGCACTAGTCTGCAATAGGTAGCACAAGATTTACTCAATAGGCTCACAGACATGACTTTAAATTGTTGTTTTATTTGTTTCATAAAAATCATTTTAGCCTAATGTCTCCTTGTTATTTTTTACATTACACCTCATTTCTTTTTTCAGTCACTGAATCTTCTTATTAAATAACCTTTGTCTTTGCAAAATTAAAAGGCTTTGTTTAATGATAGATTAAACATGTGTGAATATACCTCGGGAAGTTGGCTGGTACACAAGCTTCATATCTTGTTTTTTCCCAGAGCTCACTCAATCCTTTTTTTTTTGCTTGAGGCCAAGGACAAGTCTTGCAGTCCTGTTCTGGATAAGTTGTAAAGGTTGAAGAGTAGAGGAAGAAAGATTTAGAAAGAGGCTATTGCAATAGTCCAGCCTAGAGAAGACCAGAGTTCTGGAGACAGTATGCTTCTGGGAGAAAGTGTGAAAACGAAGAATACCTCTGAGGAGCTGCAGCTTATAGTTTGTCTTCTTAGAGATGTCAGAGATGTGAGGAGAGAAGGAGAGGTTGGAGTTGAAGATGATCCCAAGCTTCTTAGCCTCGCAGGAAGGAGCAGGAAGAGTGTCCAGAGTGGGGGGCCATGTAGAGAGAGGGAAGGAGGGAGCAGGTGTCCCAATGAGGAGGATCTTGGCAGAGATCATTTATGGCACACCATTCCTGAATTGCGGCCAGACAGTCTGGTATGAGAGAAGAAGCAGAGGCAGCTGAGGGGAGCCTGAAAGAGAGCTGAGTATCATCCACATAACGTTGAAAATTGGAGCAGAAAGTAGCGATGTGGCGGGCAAGAGGTGCCAGGTAGTAGTTGAAGAGCCAAGGAGAGAGGTTAGACCCCTGGGGAACACCACAGGTAGAGAGAGAGAGAGATAGAAGTGATTAAAGACCCCAGTTGGGCCTGAGAGGGTTGGTCGGTAAGAAAGGAGGTCAACCAGGCCAGGTCCCTATCAGTAACAACCAACATTGTCCCAGAGATGATTTAGCAGGATGGCATGGTTGACCGTGTCAAAAGCAGAGAATAAATCAAGGAGAATGAGGACAGAAGGGGGCTTAGAGTCAAGATTGGTGACTTCACGGGTGTTCAGGAGAGCATTTTCCAAGCTTCTGGCAGTTCTGAAACCAGACTGGTGGTCATGGTGGCAACCAACAGATTCAGAATGTAGATTAAGCTGTGAGATGGCCAGCTTTTCCAAGAGTTTGCCCAGGAAAGGAGTGATGGAGATCGGGTGATAGTTAGCTGGAGAGGAGGGATTGGCTGAGGGCTTCTTTAGAAGGGGTGCACAAGAGAGTGCTTAAGGGAGAGGGGAAAGCTCCAGTGCAAAGGAGTGATTGCAGAAATCGGCCAAGGTTGGAGCAAGGGTGTCGATGTGGTCCTAGACAGTTCTGGATGAACAGGGGAGAATCTGCTCTGATGAACCTTTCATTGATCAGACTTGTCTAGAAACATTGTCGGGGTGAATAGGGGAAAGGTGGAGAAAGGAGGAGGAGAGACATCCTCAGATGCGCCAGGAGTGGTAGAGGTGGTGGAAGAGGAGACAGAGGAAGAGAGGGTGTAAAGGATGTCCTGAGTTTTAGTAATGAAATGAGAGGCCAAGGCTGTGGAGAGGTCCTGGGAGGGAACAGGAGAGATAGAGACTGCTGCATGATTGGCTAGCTCCATGCAGATTTTGAAAAGTTCAACCAAGTTGTTACACGCAGCAGAGATGCAGGCTTGGATGTAGGCTCTCTTCTTAGACAGGACAGAGAGTCTGTACTGCCTTTGGAGCCAGCGGCAGGCCCGTTTGTCAGGGGGTGCACCTGAGGCCCTCCACTTCCCCTCTGCCACCCTACACTTGCATTTAAGGGTGGCGAGGTTGGAATCGTACCAAGAGTTGCACTTGGATTTGGCTTCAACTGGATCCTCATGACAGGGGCAAGGACATCCAGAATGTTAGAGATAGAGATGAAGGTTAGAGAGGGCTGTGCCAGTGTGTGAGTCAGCCAAAGGTGCAGGAACAGGAGAGAAAGTAGCAGCAAAATCCTCAACAGACACACACTTCATGGGTCAGATGACGAGAAGGTAGGTTGCAGTGCTGGAGTCTGCTTAACCTGCGGGGAAAGAGAGAGAGAGGTGGGAAGAAAGGAGAACGTGATCACCCCAAGAGAGAGGAGCAGTGAGAGGGTTAGAGAAGGGGAGGTCTGAGGAGATCATAACATCCAGGGTGTGCCCTGCAGAGTGAGCCGGGCCAGAGGGAAGAATAGAGAGAGAGACAGAATCACAGAGGTCGCAAAATAGTCCTGAAGAAGGGCTGTTAGCATCCAGCCCTTCTTCAGGATCAACATAGTTGATGTTCAACATAGTTGATGTTCAAGTCTCCGAGGAGGAGAAGTTGGGAGGTAGAGGCAAAGAGCAAGGAGGAGAGGTCAGCCCACTCAGAGAGGAAGAGGGCAACCTGGCCAGGTTGCCGGTGGATACTGCCCACAGTGAGAGAGAGAGGCCACAAGAAATGGAGAGCCTGCAGACCCAGCATTCAAATGAGGAGTAGTGCTGCATTGGAATGATAGAAGCAGGGATCAACTCTGGGAAAATCAAGGCTACACCCCCGCTGGGATGGTTGGTTCTGGGTAAAGAGAAGATCTTGTAGCCATCGGGAAGGAGAGTATCGAAACTTGTGACAGAGCTGGCCATGAACTAAGTCTTGGTGACACCGGCACATCCAAATCAAGCTCTTCCAGGAGATGCCAGATGTTGGAGGAGTGTTTGACAGCTGAATGAGAGTTGGGAGTAGTGATGTGGAGCAGGTTGGCACATTTGAAGGACTTCCAGGGAGGGGTACAGGCCAGCGGTACACCCTGCGGAAGTGTTGGACGTGCCCGAGGATGGACAGAGGAAGAAGGAAGAGAAGGCAGGGTGGTCAGAGAGGGAAAAGAGAGTGCCAGATGGGGACAGAGGAGGGAGGCAACAGGGTGGCCAGAGAAGCATCAGGGGCTGCCGAAGTGGGGGCTGTGGAAGGAGGCGGCAGAGGTGCCAGAGAGGGGTAAGAAGGGATAGCAAGAGAGGGATGGAAATTGATAAGGTGCAGGAAGCATCTATCAAAGAGGAGGAGATTTACCTGAAGGCCCTGGACCAAGACGGTGCCATTTACGTTGACATTAGTGATGGTATTAGAGGAGTGGAAGGGGGCCAGGAGGGCCTCCCACTGGGTGCCACCATTAATGGGAGAAGAGGGAAAAGGAGAGAGAACAGAGGTCCATAGGCCTGGAGCGGGAACAACAAATAGTATTTCAGTATGGGTCTGTGATAGGGAGGCCTGGGTTGGAAACCAGGATGTCCCTTTTGAACTTCTTCCTGCCAGACTTATTGAGAGGGATAAGATAGTCGATAAAAAAGCAGTTAGAAAAGATATGTGATACAGAGAGCACCATATGGGGTGCAGGGAGGAAAGAGGGTGGTAGGGAGAGGGGAGCCCAGCCAGGTGAGGGTGTAGGGGAGTTCATGCAGTGGGTGACAACAGGAGGGAGGCACCGGGGGGACATGAAAGGGGAGGAGGGTACAACAAAGAACAAGAACAACAGACCTACAAATGAGATACAGTACAGAACCACCAGAAAGAAAAGAGCACAATGGGGAACCTAGAAGTAGAGAATGCACATGTAGTACAGAACCAGGCAAGGAACATATCACAGCAGGGAACCTGGAAGTAAAGAAAGCTGATGCAATACAGGACTAAAAGCAAAACACAAAGGTCAGCAGGGAACACAGAAGTGAAAAATGCAGACAATTGCAATGTGATGCCACAAACTGTGGATAGCAACACAATATCAAGGACTGTAGCAAAAGGTGCAAAAAGCTACATTTTTTAGCACAGCACAATAGATAAGAGTACACTACAGATTTGACATTATCCTTCTCTTGGTTCAACCATTTTATACGCATTCTCTGATAGTTCTAAAGATAGCCAACTGATCAATTATTGTCTTCATTCAGTAGAGGTTATTTTATGATTACTTTTATTCAGTCATGGTCACTTTCTCTTGTTGTTGCCACAAAGAAGCTCTCAGTTAATTCACCCCCTCCTTATGTTAATCAAAACGTAATCAATACATTAATTGTATCTCTGTATTCTATAGGTTGGTTTGACTAGCATATCACAAAATAATCAAGCACTCTTGTTTGATAGCCATTAATATCTAGACAATAAGCAAGTTCAATGGTTGCTTTATTTTCCAAGGCACCTTTGCAGTCTGAGGGAGAAGGATAATCCATAAAGAGCCTTTGTCATAGTAAAATGTTCTAACATGTACATTCTCTCAAATTGGACATTTACATAACTGGTTATAAAAGAAAGTAGCTTTACCTTTATGTTTCTACTCTCAATCCACAGCAAAACATCGCCAATGTTCATGAGTGGTTCCTCCTGTATAGGTCTATACAATATGAAAAATAAAAAAAAAATGAGGAAGTGGACATCTCAGTCTCACAATATGTTGATTTGGAAGTGTGACTGGCCCCCGAAACGCCCCGCTCAAAGGCAATCTTGGAGGAGTTGATCAGATTGGCAAACCTATCTTATGATAATGAGGAGAATAATGGGCAAGATTCAATCATTGTGCAAGAATTAATACCTGTGGAGGAAAATCCACAATGAAGAATCCACAATGAAGAAAGAAAGACAGGAAGAAGAAAAGGAATGGAAAATATAACCAAGGTAAAGAGCTGTGATAAATCTCTGGATGTCATCCCTTCTCTCCTAGGGGTAGACCTTTCTCATGGGGCCGAGGTGGTATGTACAATAGTCTCCTGGGGGTGATGCACTGGTGGTGGATCGCATGGGAGAGGGAACCCCTTGTGGGATTAGGGGCGACTACCCCAGAGAATGTGCTATACCGCATATGGGCTAGCCTCTCTTGGTCTCACACAATCAGACCCCTGAGATACACTGTTAAGATGTTTTTTTGTGAAGTCAATCCAGCTAACATAATATACAGGAGAATGCCTCAGGAGAATCATACTCTGCAGACCTTTACCTTTAAGACAGGTACTGGAATCAACAAGATGATGAGGAGTATGAAGATCACTCAACTAAGCTATCACAAACGGTCTAGTCCTCCGCGGTATGTCATTGGAGCAACAAGATACAAAATAGAAAGAGAAACCAAAGAGGGGAGAGAGATCCTCCAGACAAGTGTTGTCCCAGCAACTGTGAAGCTGGCAGCAGAGACACAGTCTGTCAAGCAGGAAGAGAGAGCAAACATAGCCCAAGATCTGGAAACTACAAGCTTTGATTAGCAAGCAGAGTAAGAGGTGTCCCATGGTGTCCGCAGTGACACCAACCCGAGAGGAAATGGCAAGAAGGATGCGGAATGCCACTGCGTAGCATCCGACAAGAAAACAAATCTGACCGCTACTGGAGCTTTGTGTAGGAGTCCTGTTGGGAAAAAGATGCAAACTGAAAGCAAAGGTACACAGGCTGGTGGGAAGGGCAAGAGGTCTGGGGAAGCCGGGAGAAGCACAGAGAGGACTGAATGAGAGGGATGGGAAGCCTAGAGGACAAAGAGTACAGCGGGATAAGACCCTGGGAGAAATACAGACAGTCAGAGGGTTAGACACCCTAATTATCAGAGAATCAATGGAAAAGTAAAGCTTAGGCAAGGGAGTGAGCCAAGCTATCCAAGAGGATAATTGCAAGCCTGGGACTTGCACCAATATTTACAGAGAATAAGCGGTTAAGGAAACCTAAAAGAAGCAGAAGAAAATATGGGAAAACTACAGGCTTGGCAGGAGAATGAACCAAGCTGTCAAACAACTGAACTGTGAGTCTGGGGCTCACATCATATATAAAACAGAGGATGAGAGGGTGAGGGACCCTAGAATAAAGAGAAGGAAATACTGGAGAGATACAAGCTTGGCAGGAGAGTGAACCAAGCTGTCAAAGAACTGTATGGTGAGTCTGGGACTCACGTCCATATTTGACCCAAAAAGTAAGAGGGTCATGGACCCTGATAGAGAGAAAAAGAAGTGCTGAAGAAATTCATAGTTAGCAGGAGTGTAAACCAAGTTGGTTGCAAACAGAAAAGCAAGTCTGGGACATGCACCCATATTAGAACCAAGAGTAAATTTAAGTTTGTTTATTGTCTCTTAGGAACTGACTTCCTACTTGTGAAGTAGAACCAGCCAGGAGCTAGGGGAAGGACTAATTCCCTGCACACTAAAACACTTCATCCTTGAAAGAGAAAATGTGTTCCTTTTATAAATACAACCATTGACATATTGAACTTTCCTTTTTGAGAAGGGAACATCCGTGCACTTTATATTTATGTTGTTAGTGTTAGGGTTGGAATTAGGGTGTTGGGACATGAAGGTGTCTAATGCTTTATTTTGACATCCTGACAGTTTCACTTATTTTCTTTGAGTCTGGGAAATCCATCATAGCATTTAGGGATAGGGGGGCATTTTTCCACACCCTCAATTTACTTTATTAGAAAAGCAAACATCAAAATAAGAGCTCTGAAACTAAATTATGTCATGCTATACACTTACCCGCACTCTCAGAGAGATTGCCGGGGGAACACAGACCTGTGGTGGAGAGCAGGAGTATGGACGAATTTTCATTGCTGATTAAAGACACTTCATCCCTGAACGCACCTAGGCGGACAGACAAATATTGCCCTAATCGTTCTTAACGTTAGGAACACGAAGAAACCAGAAGAAGGAAGGAAGGAAGGAAGGAAGGAAGGAAGGAAGGAAGGAAGGAAGGAAGGAAGGAAGGAAGGAAGGAAGGAAGGAAGGAAGGAAGGAAGGAAGGAAGGAAGGAAGGAAGGAAGGAAGGAAGGAAGGAAGGAAGGAAGGAAGGAAGGAAGGAAGGAAGGAAGGAAGGAAGGAAGGAAGGAAGGAAGGAAGGAAGGAAGGAGATCATAGTGGGGAATAATCCTCCCATGAAGGAAACATTAATTGGAGAACATGTGATAGTTCAAACAGACATTATAACATCCACCCATGATGTAGAAGAAACCAGAATGATGGGGATCATGAATAAAGTACTACAAGATATTCTGGGAGAGACAGGCAGATCGTATGGAGGTATAGGGCCACTGGGGGAAGGACAATTGCAAAAGAAGAGGTAATAAAATAAGCTCACTTGAAATAAATATGAAGATACAATCTATATGGAACACAGCCTTGGAAAACAATGTGGAAACCCAATCTAATTTGAGCAGGAGATATCTGCAAATGCATATAAATAATACAATTTCAGAAGATATTACATGAGGTTTATCCTTGAACCTCTTTTCTCTGGTGATGGAAGTGTGATAATGAATTGAAGCACTATTCTAGCTTTATTGCATACTATTACAACATGAAGAAGCCTTTTGAAGAAAGTCATCGCAAGAGTCAAGATTATTTCTGATAAGCTAGAAGTGTCAGCATTGGACATACCTGGACACATATTTGCACATACAAAGGCTTGTATTGTCTACCTATTATTTGAAATATTGGTATGTCAATACTTTAAAAAGATGTATACCCAAGATAATGTTACACTGTCTTCAATTATTTATTTGTAAAACTGAAGACATAGTTAGGTCCTGATTGCTTTATACATTCATCTGTGAATTTGTAATCATTTAATATTAAATAATGTGTGTACAGTATTTTACATATTTTCATTGTAGTGAAAAGCATTTGTAAATTCAAATCTATTGAGATTGTTGGCAATTATTTTTAAAATTTGCTGAGGCAACCAAGTTCGTAGTTACCTAAATGGTTCGTATAGTTGAGGTAATCGTACTGCATTTTGTTTCTATAGTCTACTGTAGCAATCCCCCTATTTTATTAAATTATGACATACATGTCATTCTCTTTCAGAGATAGTGATATTGATGAAAGAAGACAACATATATAATGGTATTGAGTAAAACATTTGATAAATATATATATATATATATATGTGCAATGCACATATTTATAGACACAGAGTTGTAATTATTAAAATATTTGTATTTGTAGCCGTGGCTACAGGATCAGCCAATGAGTCGCAGGTTTATGCTTGCACGGATAAGGTGAGCAGCGCCTGGAGTGGTTCTATCTGTGGTAAATGGCTCCCATGTTAACATTGCCGCGATCACAAAGAAACATTTTTGGGGATTTTAGGCACTCGAACTACATAAAATAAATTACAATAGATATTGTAATATATTTTTGCAGTCTGTGTTCAATTTTATATATTTTTATAGCTTGAAGGATGGCTGTTATAAGGGTCTTTTTGGAGGGAGGAAATAGGGGGGTGCAACAGGGGAGGAAAGCAAATAAGGATGAAACATGTAGCAAAGGGAATTAAAATTAAAATTAACTTATTTTTTCAGTATGCTACTTAAAAAAAAATATGGACAGCAGTACATCTGGTGTTCAGATATTAACTTCTTCCAATCCTCAAATATGTCACTTCCCATGGCTACCCATGCGAGTCATCCTTTACATCCTTTACATCGTTTACAGAAGACTCTCATCACTGAGAGATTGGGAGTCAGTAAAATGTTAGTAACTGAAGTTGACACTGGTGCAGAAAGTGAGGCTGCATTCAGTGTCAGTGATGTCCCACTGGTTTATGCAGGTGCTGCAGGTGGTGCCGATGTCTGTGCACATAATGCAGGAGGCACATGCAGTTTTATTTGGTGCTGCTCGTGTGATTTCTGATAGTAATCATCCACATCATCCCAGTGGACTCACACCAGATGTCTTATCATTATTGATGTTCATGGGCTTTATGATGGAACATTACAATGGCCAAAGTGTAGAGTTTTATTGCATAGTATGTCCTCTGCCTCTTTTTTCAAACAGTGTTCTTTCACTTTGAAGTATCGCCAACTGCCTGCAACGGTCTTCATTTCAGTGGCTTTCTTGCATGGTGGCAAAGTATTCGGGACCCAAGTCACATTATGATCACTGCTGTTACTATCATGGTTGGACATGTTGGAATGCCCAACAAGGAGGGTATATAAAACAATACAAATGACAACACTAAAAAGACAATGGGCCTCATTGTAAGTTTGCCGGTCTGGGAACTATGTTACCAGTAAGCTTGCCTGTACCATAGTTCCCGGACTGGCAATCTATGAGTTGTGCTCACGGGTGCCTTTCTGCCCATCAGGTCGGACTTGGCGGGTAGAAAGGCACCGCGAGCACAGCATGTTGGTGCTGTTGCATCTGACCTCCCCATATAGGGCTCAATGGGAATGGGGAGCACTACATTCTGTTGCCCGTGAAAGGGAAATTACTGGGTCTGGCAGCGCCGTAATGACTCGATAATTGCCCATTCGCATGTGCCGGACATTTTCAGAAGTTTGTCGGCAGCCTGCCAGTGTTACCGGCAATCCTACCACCAAACGTCTAATGAGGCCCAAAGCCTCAAAAAATGTTTTTTTAGAAAAAAAGAAAAAAACTGAAACAAAATATAGACAAAACTAAACAAATGGGTGGGGCGATTATTCACGGCTACACAACAATGCATGCGCTGACTGGACAGTTTGCACACCCAGATGTCCTCATAATGCATGGGCATATCAGTATTAATGTATTGCAATGTGTGATTGGATCATTGATTGATGCAGGTAAGAATCATGTGTAGGCGCGGATGCTTTATTGACGCAACACGCACAAAGATGCATAGCCACATTAGATGTGTAGCTGCATTGAAAGAGATTGACACCCTATTGGCTAATATTGCACTTGCGAGTTTCATCAAACGGTATTGGCTTACCAGCGAAAATACATTGCAACGTGTGATTGGGCCGTTGGTTGATGTGAATACGAATCAGGTGTAGGCACGGAGCTGCAACATGTGATATGATTGTAGCTGAGTTGAAGGAGCTTGATGTCCTATTGGCAAATTTTTCAGACGCGGTTCTCATTGGCTCGTTTGATTGCATCAACAGAGCCCACAGGTGCAAAGCCCTGCAGCCGTGTCAACGTAACTTTCAAAGTGATTAGACCTTCCATTGGCGCAGCTCCTGCACCTGCAGGTGTGGCACCTCATTGGGCGATGTGATTGGTCAATCATTTAGACCCAAACACGTCATTGCGCTTGGGTGTACCCCCGTGTAGGGAAAACACATTCTGGTTGCCTATATCACTTAATTTCAGTTACACCTCACACCAAACACTTTTTTCATGTTTTCTGTCATTGATTTGTGTCTCTTGGTGGGTGAACTTCATTATGAGCCTTTGTGAACTTTTAAAAGCAGTACCTTTATTTATCCATTCCTTTTTTATCTTACTTGTTCCTATACCTTTGTCCTTTGTCTAGTGCTTTGTAGTTTGTCAGTTTTTGTTATTTTAGCTTGTTATATATATTTTCTTTTTAAACTTTTTGATATTAAGTGGCATAGTCCTTTTTGTGTTGCTTAATTTTACAGTCTTTTTTTCCCTCCACCGTCAGCATTTCAATATGACTACAACCAGCAGTGATGATGAGGTGGTGTGGATGGAAAAATGTTTAGGTACAGGGACTTAAAGTGAGAACTTAATGCAACAAAACACCTGCAATTCAGCTAAAGCCACCTTATTTTGTGTTCCATGTTGTGCAGCCTATGACCACAAAGATGGCATCACTGATCACATCACTGATCACATCATTACTTACATTACACAGTAACTGGCATTAAGCATGGCCTTCAGACATGGCCAGTGTGCATGGCCAAATATATTTTAACACATGAATGGGTACAGGTCATATCCTTCAGGTATGGACAGTGGTCACAACCTTCACCAATGTGCACTGAATATTTTAAAACACTAATAGGCTACCAACCATAGATTTTGGCCTTTACCAGTGGATACAGCCTTCAACCGTGTCCACTCTATATTATATTCACTGGCCAGGCACTAGCCATGGACGTGAGCACACTACTGGCCAGTGGCCACAATCTATGGCTGTGTCCACTATATATTCTAACATATAAATGAGCCACTTGCCTTACCTTTGACCTTGATCAGTTTGTACATCTTTTGGCCATGTCCACTGTATATTTTAAAATAATAAAATACAATAAGCGATGGCCTTCGGCCATGCCCATCTATATTACATGCACCAACCAGCCACGAGCCATGATTTTCAACACAATACTAGCGAGTGGCCACAGCCTTTGTCTGTCTCGACTGTGTATTCTAACATATTAATGGGCACTAGCTATGGCCTTTAGCAATAGCCACTGACTACAGCGCTCAACATTGCTCACTGTATATTTTAAAACAGTGACAGGCTACTAGGCATGGCTTTTAACTATGCAAATTAGTATTTTTGAACATTAACCAACCATTAGCTATGATCTGTGGTACTGGCCAGTGATCCCAGCCTTTGTCATGGCCAAGTCCACAGCCTAAATTGTTGGTAAGTTAATCATACTTTTAATTAGGAAACTTATAAATGATATTATGTATAATTCCATTATTGATGTAATCAGTTTATTCAATCTAATTAGTGTTGTCATCAGCGACGGCATCAGGGATGTGATTTGTAATGTCATCAGTGTATTTATAAAACATGTAATTAGTGATTTCATCAGTGATGTGATCCATGATGTCATCATTGTGGTCATAGGCTGTACAACAGGGAGCGTGAAGTTAAGGTGGCTCTTGCTGAATTTCAGGTGGTTTGTTGCATTAAGTTCTCACCTGAACGTCCCTACAACTAAAGATCTAAAGAGTTTTCCTTGAATTTGAAAGGTTTTGTTACAATGTATTGCTCACCTTAACATCACTGCAACTAAAGATTGTTCCTTGAACTGCAAGGATTTTGTTATTCCATAGAATTTTAGAATGCTTCCAGATCACTAGCATGGATATAGTCTCAGATGAGGTTCATATAAATACCTCGAAAGAGCATTTGCAAACTGATTATCCTGACAATAACCAGTTGATACACGTAAACTACAAACTAGATCAATCAGATAACCAAATGTTAGGGGGTGGTGGTTGGGTATCAGATAGGATCAAAAGAAGAAATATTTCATACCCTCATATAATACGAACTTGATCTCCACTAGTTTCATCAATATTATATATCGGTGTAATCCAAACATCAAATAGGTTTGATCCGCTTATGGAGCAGGAACACAAAGGGGAGGAAGTGTGTGTTTAGCTAAGAGTGTATAAAACCCAATTTGTACAGTTGGTGTGGAAGCAATGAAAATTATCAATACAAGTTTTAGCCAAAACCATGAAGTATCTCACATAAGAACTAATGAAATAGCATCCACTACGAGTACATGTGAACATTGTTACAATCAATGTATACAAATAAATATATTAGGAAATATGCCTGAGGATTTTGGAATACATTTATCAACCATAACATTACTGCTGAGATCCACCGGAGACAAGGTCTCCAAATTGTTGTCAGAAATAGTCAAATCCACACGTCACAACAATAAACCCAAATGAGATAACTAGCAAGAAAACTACTAAAATCATCTTGTTAATATGAAGACAGACTAAATTAAAAAATAATAATTCAACTGCTAAGTGATATATTTATTCAAAGCAGAAAGTGACACCAATAATGCCTTGGCAAAATAGCATAACTCTCATCAAAGGGTTGGGTGATGGAAGTTATAGTTCACCATGAAAATAGAAGCACAGGAGATGTTCATCCCTCTGGGAATTGCCCCGATACCACAAGAAAATGTATACTCATCAATGAGAAGCCGATCTTGAGCTCTTTGGGGATGCAGGCAGGGGACCAATGAAAAGAGAATCAAAGAAAGAAACATGGTGTATATGGCTTAAACCCACACTTTATTAATGATAACATGGAAATGGGGGGATGGGTGCCTTTCATCAATAATCTTTAATTGAATCAGACATACCTGGAGCTGTAGGTCAATAATTCACGCTGATGTTTTGGAAGCTACATGAGCATAATACCACTGACTTGAATGTAATTGAATTAGTACTTAAAGATAGGAGCTTGGTAGAAGGATTACTCTCCTTGACTTCAGATGTACCCCCTGCTAGTATGAACATACAATTGAGAATATTTCTCCCTAGTAATGATATTTTTACTAATTGTAATCCTGTGGCTCAAGGTCATCACACAGGATGGGGATCTTATAATTCTTTATTGACAAACTACACGCTTTGGCGCATGTCGATAGCCTCAAAAATGGATTCAGGGGAGACCTTGCCAACTATGCCACAAAAGGATACATTCTCGCTCATGTCTTGGAACTCAGCCAGAATCGCAAGTAATCTGGGTGATTTGGAATGGTAAGAATGCATAGGCAGGTGCAAGATCATATGCTTTCAAGAAAACTGGGCATTAAAAGAGTTTCCCAAGCTAGACTATATGTGTTGCAATCCCTCGTGGAAGACCCAATGATGGCATATTGATCTGGATATACCAAGAACTACAAGGGTTATTTTCAATAGTAGAAAAACAAAGTTTCTGAATTGTTAATAGAAGTACTTGGGCATTTATTAAACATTTATTTTTATTTGTGTCACATGGTTTTTCATAATACATATAGAAAAACCTTAACACTTCAGAATAAAACATCAACTAATAAAACTCAATTTAAAACATGATCCACATAAAATGGTACTGTAGCATTTAAGATCAAATCATCATCATCATCAATAATAATACTTCATATCAACATTAAAATCCTAAAATAGCAGCACTGGTACTCTACAATACATGTATTAATCAAACAATTTGATTTGTTTCAAAACGTTATAAAGTGCATACAATAAGGGAAATCATACAGTAGTCTGAGTACAACCTTGCCCTTATCCATTGCCAAAGGCTTAATTTTAGATCTTGAACACATATGAAAATATTTAACTCACAGGATAGCTACGTTTCCACATTCTATACATAATTGATGTAACGTTTCATCCAGCAATTGGCAGAAGTAGCACAACCTGTTTGATATCCCAGGCTCGTTCCACTTGAGCCGGTTTATAGCAGTAGGTAACAGGTTTAACCTGAACCTAAGTATATCTCTGGCAAATTTCCACGATGGATACTTTGTAAACATTCATGCCAGAGAACCCTGTTGGTGATGACTACTTCCCAGATCTTTATATGGTTCATATTTGTTTAACCTTTCACATGTCCAACACCAGTCCTACTTCCAGAGCCATTTTTTACCAGTCATCGTGCTTTCCACTAAGTCTACTGTGGAAAGGTTAATTGTTTCTAACTTCATTTCACACCCCTTCACCAATGGTATTAATATCTTTGCACATTCCACTTTAAATTGATACAAAAATGAATACTGTGGAGGATGTATACGTTTTTCACACAATTTAACTTTTTTCTATAATATTTTTGTGTTCAACAATATCATCCCAAGTACATAGCAAATTACACTCATTGGTAGAGAGTTTGGGAATGCCTAGAGTACTTCTCCAGTCTACTTTCAACAATATCAAAATCGAAATCTTCTAAATTGTGATGTATTTCCAATTCATAACCAATACATTTTATGATGTTATCCTCATTGAACTTTACCAATGATATTAGTGATCATTTCCCCAATCTATGTAAGAAATACATCAGCTGTGCTATCAATGGTTTTATTTTTTGTATTCTGTGACTAACTATTACATCAAATACAGGGTTCCCAATTATATTATGCCTAACTTGCTAAATATCAGCATTTTTTGTTTTAGTGGTGTTAATAGTCAAGTTATTCCATATTCGACTTATCACCACTTTAGCACAATCAAAGAGTATTATTTAATCTGCATAACCCATGCAATCTTATAGGAATATACTACAGGTGAAAGAACAAATGCTTGTTCAATACTTTCCCCCGAATCCGATAAATACAAATTAAATAATAAGGGCGCTAGCACACAACCCTAGCGTAAACTGTTGTAGGTGTGTATAGCTTTTGTTAGTTTGTCTCCTAGACTCAAGCAAACTCTCAAGCTGGTATTTACATACAACTAAATTAATATGCTGAGTAGCAGGTATGGTATACCCCATTTCGCTCATTTAGTTCATAATACGTTTCTGTCTACTTTATCAAAAGAAAGTGAAAGATCCACACTTACAATGTTTATCTTCAGCACCACCTTCAGCAATGCTTGTTGTTGTATGTGGTCTATAACTAGACCAGCTGTTGTAGTGCACACCCCTGCCCTAAAACCAATATGGTTTGCTTTTATAAATCCACTATGTCCTGCCCACACACTTAAACTCTTTAAAGATTAATGATGCAAATGTCTTGTAAACTACATCTAGTAGAGCAATAGGTCTGTAGATAATCAGATTATCTTTATTTCCCTTTTTATGAATAGGGACAATGATTTATGTTTACCAAGTCATTGGTAATTTGTGCTGAGCTCTAAATTAATTAAACAATTTAAACAGCAGTACAGCCCAGAATGCCGGATCAGCTTTTAACACTAGGGCACATGGTCCATTAGGCCCTGGAGCACTGGAGCCACTACTTTTTCCAATCAGTAGTTCAATATCTAAGGTGTTGAACGTGATATTCCAGTCTTCTGCCTGGGTGACAAATTGTTAATCAACATTGTTTGGGGCATATAGATTTTCAAAATGATCAACCCATTTAATTTCCGAAATGGGGACTGCCTGAGTACTCATTTGGAAATTCCTTTTTGAATGCACTAGTCTGCAATAGGTAGCACAAGATTTACTCAATAGGCTCACAGACATGACTTTAAATTGTTGTTTTATTTGTTTCATAAAAATCATTTTAGCCTAATGTCTCCTTGTTATTTTTTACATTACACCTCATTTCTTTTTTCAGTCACTGAATCTTCTTATTAAATAACCTTTGTCTTTGCAAAATTAAAAGGCTTTGTTTAATGATAGATTAAACATGTGTGAATATACCTCGGGAAGTTGGCTGGTACACAAGCTTCATATCTTGTTTTTTCCCAGAGCTCACTCAATCCTTTTTTACAGTTTCGGAAAATACTTGAACTGTATGTTTAGACCATATTGGGGGATTTTTAGCATTATTTACCAAAACCTGCAGGTAGAATAAACTATTTCAAGGAATTTGTGGTACCACAAAGGAGGCCCAAAGTATGGTCACTTGGCCATCCGTCTTGGACCTCAAACCGCTGGCAGTACTCAAACAGGGGAAGTTGATTCTGGAAGATTGTTGGACACAATGCTAGGTATCACTACCCACCAAATCACCTTCTACTTGGTCATTTAGAGAAAGTAGGTTCTATCTCTTGAAGAATGGTTTCCATACCTTCGCCTTTTTGAGTATATTTGTAATTCCTCCAGAATTGACTTTCTTTGCACTATCCTTCCCTAGGTAGTCTGCATTAAGGTCCCCCTGAATAATAACAGAATCATCTTTTTGTTTTGCATACCACCCTATTAAAATATTGTCGATGTTTCCAATTATAGCAGACTGCAACATTTGAACATACCTACAGTATACATTAATAATCCAAATCTCTACATTATCCCACTTTATAGATATGCACCATGCCTGTACACATGGTGGGACATTCATTACTGTTACCATATTCATAGCACTTAGTAAAAACTACACTAATAACCTAAAAAATGTACATAATGACATTTCAAATTGTACCCATCATATTTAACATTTCTGAAAAGTAGGAATTGTTATTTAAACTTCTATTGGCAAAGATAGTTGTGTGCAGTGTGGAATACTTTTTTATGATATCCAAATTAATTCTAAAATATAAAAATGATATATACATTGCCATTACAATATGTCTTTTATAATGTGTTGTGTGTCCTTTTTTGACCACCTACACACAACTTAACACAGTGGGTCTGATTCATGGAAGTGTTTTATAATGGCGCAATCCCATAGGAAAACGTTCCATGAATCCGGCCCAGTATATCTAAATGTTTCCCTAAATCTCTTATCCGAAGTTATATTTAATTTATTTTACAAACATTGTACTTTACTGTTTTTACATCTACAACCTTCTGTTTATTTATTTCACCTTTTACACTCCCTAACGGTCAAAATAATCTACATGGAACCATTTATGTAACCTAGCACTTATAGGAAACACTTGTACATATTAAAATATACACTGTTTCACACAATAAAACAGAAGTAGAAGATTGCAGAATGGTGTTCTCTCTTCTATTTTATGTAATTTTCAGAATCTTACCTCTACATGCACTGTGTACTGTTTTTTTAAATACATCCTAGTAACAATCTATCTTCCACTTTACATAAAAAACTAATCGCCCTATGCTGCCAATTCAAACTTTTATTGTGTATCTTTATATTCACAAAGAATACAAAACATACATTTTAAAACGTTGGTTCTAACAACATTAAGTAAATATTCTTTAAACCCTTTGGCAATATAGCTTGGTATGTGACTATAAAATCATTACAAACAAGACTACTACTCCATACATTCTTAGATATAGGGCCTCATTATAAGTATGGAGGTAAGTCAACAACAGCGCCGGTATCGCTACCGGTACCGTTGCTACCATACCGCCAACTACGAGATGTGCTCACGGGTCTCGCTCTGCCCGGCAGGTCCGACCTGGCAGGCAGTGTGGCACCTGCGAGCACAACTCGTGAATGCACCGGCACTGTTATGAACGGTGCCAGTGCATCCTAGCTCCCTAGTCCCATTCAGCCCCATGGAGCCGAATAGGAATGGGGAGTCCCTTATTGTCGGCACCCGCGAATGGGCAATTATCGGGTCTGCCGAACTCGGCATGACCCGGTAATTGCCCATTCCGGGTGCCGGTCAAATCACGGGTTCGGCGGCAGCCATGCCTTTGTTACAGGCATGGCTACCGCCAAAGCTGTAATGAGGCCCATAGTATACTTGATAAGGTAAAGAATGAAGCAGGTTGCTTTATTGTTAGCCGAGTAACAAGGGTGGGGAATGCTATGAATTGGAAGATATGTACACCCCAGAACTCAGATCATAACAGATTTTTTTGCCGCAGTCACACATATCTTATCTGGTTGGTCCTACAATCGAATAATACAGTTAGGGGATTTTAACGGAACATTGAAATCTAGTCTGGATTGATTGGTTTGGCAAATAAATACAGGCCATGGGTATAAAACATGTATGATCATACTCCAATGGAAAGAAAGAATGTTTTAATGACATTTCTGATGTCATCTTTGATGTTCTGGGTGTTAGTCTTAGCAATGCACGTAGGTGGTGCGAGTTATGGTTGTTTAGCGTCCCATATTTAGGGATTGTCAATTGTTTTTCGGTTTTACTGTGAACTATAACGGCACAGTAACAAAGTCTTTTCACTGAATATACATATGTATATGGCAGTGAAGAAAAACAAAGGGGCGAAACATGTCATGTCGTCAGTGGTGTCTTCAATGACATTTGTAATGGCATCCTTGATGTTCTGGGGGATAGTGGTGGCAGTGCATAGTGCTAATGGCAGGAGTGGGTGCTTATCCTACCATAACTGGCGAATTTCAGGGGTTTTTAGGTTGTAATGTGCACCATAATGGCAGGCTGGAAAGTTTTTTTTAGTGAGTGCACAGGTTTTTGGTAGGTCAACTTAACCATAACGTCCCCTTAACAATTTTTTTTTGTAGTGAATTTTACATGTTTTTAGTAGGGCAACGTAACCATAACGTCCCGTTAGCAAAGTTTTTTTCACTAAATTCCATAGGTTTTTAGTAGTGTAATTGAATCATAACATTACTTTAACAAAATGTTTCTACTGCATTTATCAGGGTTCTAATTGTAACACATAAGCATACTACTGTAAAGGAACATTTGAAGTAACTGCCCACCTTCCGAAGAATTCCACATTATCATATGCTGGTGCACAGCATGGGGGCGTGTTCGAAAACTCATACACACTTCACAATAACATGTGTGACTGGTTGATAGTGCGGAAGTACATTGTATATTCTTGTAGGAAGTTGTACTTGCAAAATTTCCGGCGCAGAACTCCACAGGGCAGGGTTGCAGCACAATAGAAGCAAGAGTGCATACCGACGTCTCTGGATCATTAACCCCCATTCCTCCCCAAAAAATAGGGGATGAATGCCATTAGCAATCGAGATTTTACAGCAGTAACCCGTGGTACCAAAAAAGAGGATTTTTTGTCTTCAACCGGAACGCCTCCGGTGTTCCCGGCTGAAGAAAACAAATCCTTTTCCAAGATGGCCACCATAGAAAGGGAAGATGGGTGTTGGGTAGAAACCCTTCTTTGCTTTCCATTACAGCCTGCAGAAAGCAAAAATGAAACCATGTGACCGTAATGGTAGCACCACATTTTTTTTCCTTGAGAAATGTGTCGTTATTAGCAAGACCTTTACCAGAAAGCCAGTCCCTGGTGGACATGGCGACTTCAATGCAATGTTTTGTCTCTTCCAGTAATGGCCAGTAGCCACATCCCCGACATTGTGGCCACTACCCATACATAGAGCCTACCCCTCAGAGACGGAAGCTGTACCATTGATTTGTTATGTACATGACGACACTTGTTAAATATCAAAACATATGCGTAGAAAACGCAAAGGAGTAGTCTTCTTACGTCTGCACAAAATCCCAACAAACTCTGTGATGGCAAGCGCAATCACGTCAGAAATACTGCAAGCAACACCATTACCACTCACCTTTCGACAAATAATTTTGTAAGTAGCACAGGTCGAAATGTGTGAAGATATGTGTATTGGGAGGGTGTAATCATGTATTATTTTACAAACATTTCTGTACAGCAAACACTTTCTGTGCACCTTACCTCATTTTTCCTCTTTTAGAAAGATACTTATCATTCTGAACTAATTTTGGTTAATGGGGCATCTGGGTGACAGAAATTGGCCTGAAGGTGACAGAAATTGGCCTGACGGCACTAAAGTATATGAGATGGGCCTGACCCTCCCGTAGCCAAAGCAAGTGGTATGCAATACCTTTCTCCATAATGTTCCTTGGCAGTGTAAACAAATGCGTCCATAAGGACGTATGTGCCGTGATGCATCACCTACAAAAGAACACATTACGACCTGCAACGTGGCACGCCGCATTTTGAAATGGGATAGTAAATTTGTAAAAATAAAACACTAACATTTATGTGCAATCTCCATAATGTGTAGAAAAATTTCAATGGCACAGAAAGCTGGAATGTCTTTATTAATAATAACATTTTTGTTTGGAAGTACCTGAGCGGTGAAGGGGGAAATAAAACTTGTATCAATACCCAACCTCTGCACAAAACAAAGTTGTAACACATACCATTTTTACTAAATATTAATTTAATTTGGGGAAATGTAGTGGCACCCTACAAATGGCGACAATGTGCAATGTCTATAATGGGAAAAAAAATTCAACGGCACAGAAACCTTGTAAATCATTATCAAAAATAAATGTTTTTTAATGTTTTCTTTTCGAAATTAAAAATGTAATGCCAGTTCGGTATACGGGCGTCAAAAATACACTTACATGATATGTACTTTCTCCATTGCGTTCAGTGCAGTCAGACAGTAGTGTACTTGGAAGAGTGCCTCTTCGGGAACTGATATTTCATGTTCGTTAAAAACGTTTCTGAAGCATAAAATTTTCAAACAATATATTTTTCAAACTGTTACTCCCTGCATTCTTTCTGCTTTTTCCCTGTAGCTCAAGATTAAAAAACAAGTGACCCTTATGAGTGCCGACAAATATGTGGCCGTACTGAGCTTGTATTGAAAAGAGAAAATCAAGTGACCTTCACTCCGAATGCAAATACATTCTCATTTTGCAACAACATATCAGCAGCTATTCATGAGAACCGCTACTCCCATACACGTGCAGACGTGCTGTGTGTAAGAAATAGTGCAGGTGGCTGGCTTAGATTTCAAACTGTAGGACACCAGTCTGACCGCAGTAATGCTGTTTATGTATTGTAACATGGACAAAGTAAGTTCATTTTTATTACAATGAGTAGCAAGTCCCACTGTAACGTATAACAGTGGTAAGAAGAATACACCAATGTTAGACTTTCTACTGCGACATCTCATTAACGCTCACCTTTTGAAACAGTGTTCCATAAGTGTAACAAGTGCATTGGTGTCTTCTTCGTTTATGTTTGTTAGCAACGATGTCCGCGTACAACAGAAAACGAAGTAAACATGGCGGACGTATCGAAAGATTATGACGCACTTCACGCTGTGGCACAACCAATCGGTGAAAGCGCAACATGGTCACGGGCAGCACGCCACAGCATAGCCAATTGAAATCTTCTCCGCGGAGCGAACAGGGAAGTGTGACCGCGGAGCGGGCATAGATAACACATTTTTAGAGACATACTTGTTGATTGTTTTTAAGGAAACTACTGGACGGATTGTCACAAAATTTACAAAAGCATGCTTTCACGACCAAGCCCCTGCCCGTGCCGCAAATTTAGTGCAAATCCGTCCAGCAGTTTGGCCTGTAGCTGTGCGCAAAGTTATCCCCCATTCAGTCTATGGCAAAAAAAGATGTTTTGGAACGCCCCCTATAACTTTGCCCCCCCTGGACCAAACATCACCGAACTTTGAAACAAAGATTCAGAGTGTGCCATATACTTTTCTTGCAAAGTTTGGTGAGGATTCGTCCAAGGGGAGCAGAGTTATAAGCCGCCCAAAAAGTGCTCTTAATATGGAAACAGCAACTTAACCATAACTACACAGCCACTACCGTGGCCGTGTAATATATATAAATATATATGGATGTACGGTTTGTTTGACCTATAAATGAAATAGAGCCACATTGAAGAATATGGAGTAACTTTGAAAACCCGTTGAGAATAAACAGTTTAACATAAGGCAAGTCGCGTGGGTTGCGTCTCGCGCAGATTTAATTACTCACAAAATGAATTGAAGTTACAGGACATGCAGTTGCCAAAAAAATGGGACCTGTGAATCTGTGCAATAACTTATTTATAAAAATTCGGATAACTGGTGGAAACACGTTCAAAAATGTATCCTGATTGAGGGAAAGGGGGCCCGCTGGGCAAGACGTAATGAGCGAGACACATTACACGGGTATTAATATATTTTTTTTTTACTTTTCTTTATTGGCAAGAAGTAGTAGCTGGCACAATTACAAATTGCAACGACAACACATATTATATATTTAAAGAGTGGATGAAAAAGGACAGATTTGACAGGAGGCCACAGAGAGTCCCGATACAGGTTAAAAGCAATAAAGGCATTACTATGCAGTATGAGCCGTCCCCGGATCTGGAGACGGAGGAGATGATAGAAGCTCCAGGTCCACCTTACGGTTCAAATAGCTACAGAACTCTGTCCATATGTTTGTGGGACGAGCTGTACTAGGCAACATGTTAATGTAGTCCTCTTCACAGGATTGTGTCCAGGTGAGGGCTTTCAGCCACATCTCTAGGGAAGGGGGGGTCTACGCTTCCAACATTGCAGGATGCATTTCCTGGCCACAATCGCCGCCACATTCAGAAATGTAGCCTCCCGTTTCGCTTCAGTTCCCTCCCACAGGCCAAACAGAAGAGACAGGGGGTCAGGGGGACAGAAAACCCCACAATCTCGGAAAGGGTCTCAAGCACCGCATCCCAGAACGGGGCCAGCGCCCCGCAGGACCAAAACATGTGAGCATGGTCAGCATCGTTATATCTGCATCTTTGACAGGGGTGCGATTGGTCTCGGGCAAACATCCCAATCGCATAGGGAGTGTAGTACAGGCGATTGAGCAGCTTGTATTGGACACATCTAACTCTGGAGTTAAGAGAAACCTTGCAAGTCTGTATGCACATTTTGGTCCACATCTCATCCGAGATGCTTAATCCCAGATCCCGACTCCAAGCATCTCGAACAGCATGGGGGGTTCCGACAACTCGCGCCCCCAACATTTTATACAGGGAGGACACAATGCCCTTACCCCCAGCGGAATTCGCAATATAGCAGACCTCAGGAGACTCAGGGGGTTCATCAGGATACGAAGGCCACATATCTTGGATTGCAGCCCTAAGTCGGAAGTATTGCAGCAACTCCAGTGAGGACTTGGAGTGCCCCGGTTTCCAGGTGTCAGGGGTAATGAATTTCCCATCGGGGAATAGGTCAGAGAAAGATCTGTATCCCAGGTCTGACCAGTGACGGATGAGGAGCCTATCCTGTGTGGGGGAGAGGCCAGGGAATGACCAGAGGGGGAGACATTTGTAGTACGCGGGGGAGCCAGATCCGGGCATCAGAATCTGGTCAAACGCTCTTATGGTAGAGGCGACTGGGTCAACGGGGGACTCCGAGCGATACAAATAAAAAAGGATCAAGGACATGACGTTAATCTCCTCAGTCGCCAGGATTTCAAGCTTGACGTGCGGGGGGGGTCTTGGTGATGGTACCAATATGTAGCATGCTGAGCCTGAGCGGCTGTCCAATACTGGGCGAGATCAGGTGCACTGAATCCACCCTTCTCATAAGGCAGGGCCATATATTGCCACTTTCTGTGCACCAGCATGCCACAAGAAACGGGCGCATCCCGCGTGCAGATCCGCAAAATACTGTTCCCCCGGCCAGAGTGGGTCGTTGGCAAATATGTATAGGAGCTTCGGGACTATAATCATTTTTATCAGGGACAATCTTCCTGATAGTGAGAGGGGGAGGTTCCGCCATTTCTCCATCTTGGCCTCAGCATATTGCGTGGCGGCCCCGTAATTGTCAGACAGTAAGGAGGATTTTGAGAGGGACACCTGAACCCCCAGGTACCTGAAGCCCTCAGGTGCCCATTTGAGCGGAAATTTGCATGCAGGTTGGGTCGTTGCGGGAGTGAGGGGAAACATTTCTGATTTGGTATATTTTATGGTGAAGCCCGAGAATGTGCCAATTTTGATAATTTCGCGCATGATTGGGTCAAGGTGGACTGAGGGGTCTCTGATGTATAAAAGCACGTCGTCAGCATACAATGATATAATTTCTGGGGTATCCCGCAGCGAATCCCTTTGCGCACGTGGTTGCTTCGCACACTATCTGCCATGGGCTCAATGGCCATAGCGAATAGCAGGGGAGAGAATGGGCACCCCTGCCGCGCCCCCCTGTGGAGGGAGAAGGAATCCGACAGGTGGGAGTTAACCAGGACCCTGGCCACTGGGTCAGTGTATAGTAGTTTGATGCAGGACAACATGTAAGGGCCGATCCCCATCTTCTCCAGCACCGCCCAGAGGTATTGCCACGAGACCATGTCGAATGCCTTTTGGGCGTCGGGCGTCGGGCGTCTCAGCCACCGCATTGGCTTGAGGGTCGATTCTAGAGATAACGTTAAACAGTCGGCGAATATTTAATGCCGTGGAGCGGGCAGGGACAAAACCACTTTGGTCTGGGTGAATCAGGTATTTCATAATGGGGAGGAACCTATTTGCTATGATTTTGGCAAAGATTTTAGTATCGGTGTTGATAAGGGACAGAGGTCTATAGGAGCCACATTCATCGGGGGGCTTACCCGGCTTGGGAAGCACGGTGATCACAGCCTCACGAAGGGATCGGGGGAGGGTAGAGAGACGCAGCGACTCCTCCCAAACCTCGTGAAGCCGTGGAGCAAGTAGGCCAACGTGTTCCTGATAGAACTCAGCAGTTAGGCCGTCTGGGCCGGGGGCTTTACCCTTAGGGAGGGCAGAGATTACAGCAGTGATCTCATCAAGGGTGAAGGGGGAATCTAGTTGTTCTTTAGTGGCTGTGGAAATAAGGGACATAGGGATACGGTCTAGGAGGTCGTCTAGATCCTGCGGGCTGTGCTCTGGTTGCCGGGCGTAGAGGGCAGCATAGAAATCTGCAAAGGTCTCAAGGTGGGGCGGTCAGACCAGTGCTGCACTCCATTGTTGTCGATGATACTATTGATCTGGGCTCTGCCTCCTTCGGCGTGGACGAGGTGGGCAAGGGTGCGGCCCGGCCTCTCTCCCTCACCATACTTCCGAGCCGCAATGGGCCGGGCAAGGTATCTCAACTCGCTGAGGGCAAGTGACTCGAACGCATCTAGTTCAGTTCTTATCTGTGCAAGCTTGGGTGGAGAAGGGGCAGACGCATACTCGCGCTCCAGCTCCCTGAGTCTGGACTCGGAACGGCGCAAAGAGTTCCTAATGTCCTTCAGGACCCCAGCCTCCCTAGAAATACACATGCCCCTGATGTAAACCTTAAAGGCCTCCCACCTCACCCCATCTGTAGTGTCGTGGCGTTTGTTATTGTCGAAAAACGATGCGATATCTGCGAGGATATCGGCCTTAAAGACAATATCGAGCAGTGCGTCTGCCTTGAATCGCCAGCTGGAGTGCTAGGGGAGGGCCTGGTGTAAGGCAATGTCTAGTGTGAGCGGGGAGTGATCGGATAATGTGCGCGGCAGAATCTGTGTGGTTAGCGTTTTGCCCATGAGCCCTGCAGAGAGCAGGAACAGGTCGATCCTGGAGTGGCTGTCATGGACAGAGGAATAGAATGTGAACTCTTTCGACAATGGGTGAAATACTCTCCAGGCATCTACCAGTCCGGCAGTGAGCATGTGTGCATGGAGGCGACGAGCGGCTCGGGACAGTGTTCTAGGTGCAGTACCGGATCTGTCCAAGTCGGTGTCCAGGATGAGATTCATGCCCCCCCCAAATAACAGGGACCCCAAAATATCCTAAGAGAATATCAAGGACGTGGTCAAAGAACTCGGGTGCATCAATGCATGGGGCATAGGTGTTGACCAGGAGGCATTCTGTATTAGCAAGGTAGCAATGAAGGATCACGTATCTACCCTGGTCATCTATATGGCTGGTGCGGAGGGAGAACTCCAAGGACTTGTGAATCAAGGTGAGGACACCTCTGGACTGTGAGGAGAACGCTGTATAGTATTTGTTGGAGCCCCATGCAGGGGCAAAGGAGGAAGAGAGACGGGCGAGAGCGTGGGTTTCTTGCAGGAGAAGTATCTTGACCCCGTGCCTCTGCACGTAGGCCGTGATCCTGCGTGCCTTCGTGAAGTTGCTGAACCCTCGAATATTCCAAGACATTAGCCTAATAGCCATTCAGTAGCCCTTTAGGGGGGATCAAAGTAATGTGTGAGAAAGTGTGTTGAATAAGTGCCGGCCGCCAATACAGCGGCCCATTGCATAGTACCAAAAGCTACCACTGCCTTACCATTTTTGCCATAATAACCCCGAATCACACCCACCCCCTCCCCAAACACAGCAGTGGTCAAAAGCCCACCCAAAATTCCAAGGCATTTGTGCCAAGCCCAACGGGGCAGGGCCAGCCCGGCACCCAACAGGGGCGTAACCAGTGAACATAACCAGCCAAACTTGGCGTTGCGACTGCAGCGGGGGTCACTGCTGCCGTGGGCCCGATTGTGGCCGTTGAACGATGGACTGCACAAAGTATTGTGCAGCGGTAACTATAATGAATAGTGGGGGCAACACCATGGTAGAGCACAATAAACAGAGGGTATTAAAATAGAGGATCCCAGACGAGGTGTCGCGTTCAACAGATTACACACTCGTGACCCATTCTGCGTTTCATGAGACTTCACTGTGGGTTACAACAGTCGAGGATTACACAACGAAAGAATAGATGAGATAACAAGGAAAATGCATATGACAAGCGCGGCAATGACATCATAAATGATTCAAGTAAAGGGAGAAGGGCAAGCCGACTCAGCCCTCATCGGCAGGGTCGTCCGAGGGACCAGGAACAGGAATATGGGACTCAATAAATTTTACCGCCTCCTCAGGGACCGTGAAAAAGTACAGTTTAGTACAGTGGGTGAGCTTCAGCCTTGCAGGGAACAACATGGCGTATTCCACTTTCCTTTCTCTAAGCAATTTCTTCACACCATTAAATTGTCTGCGCTCCATTTGGACGTTGACCGAGAAGTCAGGAAAGATACGTATAGTTTTAGACTCAAATTTCAGCTCCCCTTTTTCGCGGGCTAGGCGTAGGATGTGGTCTCTATCCCTGAAGCTGAGAACCTTGGCTATGATTGGTCTAGGGAAGTCACCCGGCTTGGGACGCTGGGCCTGCGAGCGATGGGCGCAATCAATGGTAAAGAATGGGGAGAGTTGAGGGTCCCCCAGGATGTCCCTCAGAAGGGTCTCGACTGCGAGTTCCATCTTACCCCTGAGAGCCGTCTCCGGAACCCCCACAATGCGAATATTGTTCCTGCGGGATCTGGACTCTAAGTCATCGCACTTCGCCTTGACCTGCTTCATATCCCGCACCAGGTCAGAGACCGTGACCTGGAGCACATGTACCTTATCTTCAGTGGCCCCAATCCTGGTCTCGGCCTCGACCAGTCTAGCGCCATGTTGGTCGAGTTTGGTGCGTAGTGAGGCTACATTTGCGTTTATATCATCAAATTTTTCGTGAAATGACGCAAAGTTTTTGGCCATGGATTCCATAAGAGTCGTGAGGTCAGGCTGTGAGAAACATGGGGGTACATCTAGGTCGTCTTGTGAGGGGGCGGCCCCACCCTGATCCTGTTTAGCCAGCGATCTAGCAAACTTGTCCATCTCTCCAGCCTTGTTAGCGCCACAAGCCTTGCCAGACATCCTTGGAGGCACACTCAGAGCAGCAGGGCAGGTGTTGCAGTAGGCTATCTCAGCAGGCGGCGCTCACCCCGGGGAGACACAGGCAGTCAGAGCCAGCAGTGAGGGGCAGCACAGACAGGGGGCACCCAGCGAACTCCAGGGGCAGCGAGTAGTTGCCGAGCATGGGGAGAGGAGGGTGTAGAGGCGCCCAGTAACCCCAGCGCAATGCAGATGATGGGGGGCAAGCCGGCAAGAGGCGCCGCATGACCAGGAGGCCTCAAGGCACTTGTGCAGCAGGATTCGGGAGTGCAATCGCAGTCAGTAGTTGAAGGATTCCGGCATATAGATGCGCAGATCAGGGAAGCCTCAGAGGTGGTCAGACAGTGGGACAAGTAGAGCAAGGCCAAGGCGAGGAGCAGCACCACATCGGAGCGCAGGAGCGCTGCACAGTCACGCTGGCGTAGTTGCCTAAGGGCCTGTATGCAGTTTAACATATGCAGAGTCCGTTGTGCCCAGGAGTTTGGGTTAATAGGGGAGTATGGTCGGTGGTCCCCGGGGAGTAAAATGAAGAGAAGTCTGGGTCCCCAAGCTCTCACCTGCGGATGTAGAGTCCAGGTCTGGCCTCCGTATGGGTTCCCCGCAGATCCCTGCCGCAGGTGGAGCGCGCAAGCAGGCGGGAGCTCCGGCGGTGTGCAGGTCAGCAGGGGCAGATCGCCCACAGGACAAAAGGATCAGCAGGCAGCCCCTCTGGGGGCGCGTAGCCCAGCGGAGCTGCCGCCTGATGTATCAGGCCCGGAGAGAACCAAAGTGCAGGGGGCCGCCGCCAGAGCAAAGGGAACAGAGGCAGAGGGAACAGAGGCAGCCCCTCCGGGGGCTGCGTGGTCCAGCGGAGCCGTCGCCTGGTGGATCAGCTCTAGAGACAGCCACAGTGCAGGTGCGGCGAACGGCGATCCGATGGACAAGGGAGGTGAGGCACCCCTCCAGGGGCGGGTCGTGATCAGGCAGCAGCGCACCCGGCCACCCGGGAGGCGGGGCAAAAGGGAGGCGCCAGCCCAGAGACGCGCCGAGGAGCGGCCGCGCCGATGGCAACGGCGAGGAGATAGGGCCCGGCACTCTGGAGAGCAGAGAGAGCAGTACACACCGCTGCTGGGCGAAGGAAGCCCGCCGGAGGGCAGCGCAGGATGGCGGGCCGCCGGGCCAGCGAGATCCAGGGGGCGGGCCCCGCAGGAGTCGCCCGCGGCCGAGCAGGCCTCAGCTGTCGGGTGGCGGGCCTCAGAGGAGAAGGGGGTTTCCACGGCCTCGGAGGTCCGATCTTCGCCCAGACACGGATCAGTGTGTCGGGCAAGTGTTTACCAGCCAGTATGCGCGTTACCAGCGCAGGATAGTGTAGGAAACTGCTGATTCTAGCGGATTTGCAGCCGTCGGGTCACGGAGCTGAGAAGCTAGGCAGCCATATTGCCGGCTGCTCAACAGCGCCCCCCCATGGGTATTAATATTAATCTAATTGAAATAAGAGAAACTATACAGAAGGACTAACTAGGAGTGTAAACCTAGGAATACCCTACCACCTATCTGATATTGCTGAATCTTTTTACAGGGTTTCTGATGTGATTCAGTCAAGATTGGTAATACTCATGCTGAAGCTCCCACACTGTCTAAGGGAATAACTCATACAACCTAGATTCAAAGTGATTGAATAGTATATTGTGAGTATTCACCGGGATGGATTAGACGACAGAAGGTTCAAAGTTTGGGCTATCCTAACAAGGGACTCTCACCCTTTTCTAAATACAGGGTGAAGACAGACACCCACCGGCAAAGACAAAAGTAAACTCCTATGTGAGTTACACTCGTTAAAAACTACAGAAGTTGAAAATTGAGCACAAATCCCTGCAGATGTTGATGTAAGTAAAGATGCATAAAAAAATATGAATCTCACCACCGATAGGTGATGTTTTTGATCAAGATGATATTTGGTAATTACAATATCACCACCTTGATTCCACAGGTCGGACCATGTTTGCGGCATTTAGGACCAGCGTAGAAATGAAGATTAATCCTTATATCTGAACCACCTTCGCCAAGTAAAAAGTGAATGTGAGACATATCATGACTATTGAAGAGTCAGTGCGGATACATTAATTGTAGTGAAAATGATGAGAGGAATTACATAGACACTGAGATTGTCTTTTAATTGTTTTTATAGGGATGATGGCTCACCCTACCGAAAGAGACAGGACATAGAGAGGTGTCTGTACTTTTCGTCGTGAAGAAGGTTGCTGCATTGAGGGACCTGAACAGTAGTCAAAAGACAACCAAAACACGTGTAGATGTTCAAATTCTGTGGGATGAAATTCCGCACAGATTGGTTTATTGAGCAACAGATCTAAACAAATTAAGTAATTACAATAGTGAAATAGCAGCTTCTAACTAAAAGGGTTAGAGAGAGATGAGATAGAGAGTATGATTGTGATGGTGAATAAAAGTGAATGAATGGTAGTTAATGGTAAGCTTTGGTGTCTTGTAACTAGCCCTGGAAGTAGTACAGGATATGGGGCATGAATGCAAACATTTATTTTTATGTTTTTTTTAAAATGCTTTTGTAAAAATTAAATTGAATTAATTGAATAAGTGATAGGTAGTGTTGGTCGGTATTCATAAAAAGGCAACACAGAAAAATTAGAGATCATCCCTCCCCTCCACTGGTCCATTGTGTATTGTTCTTCATTGACAAAAGAGGCTAGTCCTGATGCCAGCGGTTTCAGATAAATATCGATATAATGTGAGATTTTTTCAGTCTATGATCCAATTCCATTTATGATTGGTCTGAGTGTTGGAAAGTTTTTATCATTTTTGTGAATTTTGGGGCGGAAGTAGATGGTGGCCAAGATAGAGTCTTTGCTTAGCATATAGCGGTATTCCTCCTCAGATAGAAGTCCTAGGTGAAACCATGATTTGCCCATGCAGTTCCATTGTTGCTCTAGAAAATGTAAAGGGTTATTGGCCAATTTCTGGTAACAATTCTTGCCATATAGATGCAATTCTCCTTCATGTATGCAGTATTTTCTGTTCATCAGTATGAATTTGCCTCCCTTGTCTGCTGGTTTTGTGATTACAGAGTCATCTTTGGCTAATTGGTCAAGAGCAATCGTTTCATTTTTGGTTAAGCTGCTGCGTGTCCTTGTTTTTCTGTTTCTTAGATAGTTGTCACATATATCTTTACTGACTGCTTTGTGAAAAGGATCAATGACATTTTCTGTTGGTAGGCATGGTATACGTTTTGATGTTGGTCTTATTGTAGTTTCTTCTGTTAAGTTTGACAATATTCCATGTTCTTCTAGGAAGATATCAGTGGTATATTCCTCTTCCACTGTTATGTTCAACAGGAAAATTGTATTATCAAAAATTGATTCTGACAATTCTGAAACTGGTATTCTTGTGGTTGAAAAATGGGCATCTTTTCTTAAGGGGACTTCTTCAAAAAATGTCTTAAGATTGAGATGCCTACAGAATTTGTAAATGTCCAGTTGAGTTTGAAAGCAGTTGCCTTCAAAAGTAGGGCTAAATGATAGTCCTTTACTTAGTGCTGATGTTAGGGCTGGCACAAAAAATGTTTATCCCCCCTTTCAAAAATTCTAAATCTAGAGGATGAATTTCACCCTAGAAGCATTGGGGAAGCGATTGATAAAGTTTATCATGACATGAGAGTACAGAAAGAGTACAGAAATAATTAAAAGGGAAGGGAAGTATGATCGACTCAAGAGTACACAGTTCTAGGATACAGGGGGGGCCTCATGTAGCACGAGGCTCCCCAAGGAGTTGTCTTTATATAAACTGACTCTACATAGAGATGAAGAGGAGAGAAGTTATATGAGTTGGGCACAGGAAATATCAGACAAAGACAGAGACACCTTACATGGAGAAGAGAGAGGTGACATATGTGGTCCCGAGGGTTGTTTTACAATGGATAAGGAAGTGAGATGGTCAGATTTAGACGTTTCTTTACCACGGGCATCATAATCGCAGTCAGACCAACATAAAGGGCAACCACATGGTGAGAGGGGAGTCACCACCTTATGTGAGCAGATTATGGTCACTGCCAGGAAGAAGGCGGTGCAGAAATATGGTCCCTGCCTTGAAAAGACAGACAATGGGAGATGAGAGTGAGTTTGGGGTGACAGGAGGATATACATTGGCTATAGGGGACATTAAGAGTCTCCTGATTGCCATCCTTGGAGGGAAAGCTGATGACATTTGGTCCAGAGCAGGATATGCTGGTGTTACTACCGTTAACATTGCTCATTAGGGAGCACTGTTCAATAACTGTAGAGCGGCAGTCTGGAAAGCGCTTAGACTACTGTATCCAGACGCGTCCGCTATGGGAGCTATAATGACAAAAAAGTACAGGAAGGGGAAGACCCGCTTGTTTACATTCAGAATTTCCAAGATCAATGGGCCTTGGAGACGCTAATGCTTGGGGGAAATCTATACCTTTGGTTTATCATATATTATGCCAAGAGCTGCCAGACCCGGTACAGAAGCAGCTCAAGAAGTTAATGGGTATGGAGGCAAAACCATGGTCAGAAATTCAGCTGACCATTGCACATTATTGCATACCCTTGCAAGAAAATAATATCAGGAAAGGCGAAGAGGCAAAGTTAATTCAAAATAAGTTATCTAAGTATGCTAGTGAAGGGACAATGATAACTAGTGGAGATGGATCGAATTCACAGCAGGTAACAAACATGCCACAGTTGAATAATCATAGGCAGTTTAAAAAGGGCAATAATGGATTTTCTCCACGAGGAAGAGAAGGATTTCAAGGTATACATTTTCAATATAATCAAGGGAATTGGCAGAACAATCAGGGAAACTTTCAGAGCAATCAAGGTAGGTTTCAAAATATGCAGCATGACAATCAAAATATGCAGGATGGGCGGAATAGGAGATTTCCGCCTCCTGTATGTTGGGCATGTGGAATGACAAGGCATTTAGCTCGTATGTGTAGAAGTCAAGGGTTTGTGCAGAATGGTCAATTTTCAAGAAGGAGACCTGCGTATTCACAGCAGAGTGGAGATGGATTTGCTCAGAGTCAATCAGTGCAACAGGCACAAGCGCAGAGAATGCAGCAAGGTTTACAAACATAGCAAGCAGCAATGAATCTGCCGCAAGGGCAGTCGCAGCATTCACCTATGCAGATACAGCAAAGTACAAGCTGTTAGGCAGAAACCTGTGCAGTTCCCTCTGGGACCACTGCAAAAGATTTAAGACTACAGGTGTTTGACAGTAAACCCACTTGGTACCACACAGATTCACTTGGTAGCTGTGGCAGCTGTGGCTGAGCAGTCAGACTTCCCTCAAGAAGAGTTAGGCAGTATACAGAGTATTCACAATAGGTCAAAAGAACACAGTAGAACAAGCAAACACTGACCAGAGCTTGGTGTAAAAGAGATATAATTATTTATTTAAAACCACATCTAATAAATAAAACACAAAGGCGCTAATTTTAAGCAGTTCAAAATCACGGTCACTAAAAGATATACACTCCCTTAAAAGAATATTAGACAAGTCTTAAGTAAAGCCCCACTTATTTTCAGACAGCGGTGAGCGCTTAACGCAGATGACACTATAATAATTTGTTTTAAAAGGGAGAGAAAAGCAGAGTATAAATTGAAACAGATCCCAACACTTTCACAAGAACACAACAAGAGAGGAAGGCAGAGTCAAACCGTGAAGGCCGGATCCACTTTAAGAGGATCAGAACGAAAAGTGTCCAAGGTCACACGGTTGAAAAGTGCACAAAAGTCTCGAAAAGGTTCAGAAAGAGTTGGACCAAAAGAAAGGGACCAGTTAGATGGTCAAGGCGGCCAGCCCAGTCCAGAAGGTTACGGGATTATTATTACCTTGTAGCAATCTTCAGAAAGGGAGGCCTGGCGGACACGGTACCTTAAAGTGGTGAGAATACTCCAGCAAGGGCAGTTGTTCCTGGCAGCGGATGCAAGTCGGTGCTTCGTCCGGGGGAAGAGAGGATCTCGTCGGGGAGGAAGACAGGAGTCCGTTGCACTGCCAGGGAAGAAACCAGCCGCGGATTTCTCAGTTAAAAGGAGCAGTCCTTTAGTTCGCGGTCCAGTGGTAAGTGGCTATCCGGTTGCCGGGGTGCTTGGCACGGGCAATTCGACCACAAGACATCCTGGGATGTGGGAAAAAGAAGGTAAACTGGTTGTGCCCACCAGTCAGGGGAAGAAGACTCTCCAGCAGGGAGATCTTCTCTGTCGTCGGGAAGTGGTGAGTCAGTTCCGCAGGGCTCCACCGGTGGTGTCGTCGTAGCAGGTTGGCTCATCTTCTCCCTCGTCAGATTCTCAGGTCCTGTGGCGACTTCTGAAGTTCCAGTCCCCAAAGCCCTGCTTTTATGCAGCACACCCCCATTCACTCAGCCTAGCTGTCAATCAAACATGCTAAGTGGTGAGCCGGCCGGCTCACCACTTGGGCCAATCACACAAGAGTGCGACTTGAGTTACCAAGGTAACTCAGTCCAGGGTGCCTAAACCCCCTCCCACACCCCATTTGGTATCCAGACAGAGTGGCACCACTTTTGGAGGCTTCTGTGGAGAAGCCTCCAAAAGTGGAACAAAGGGCTCGACTTGGGTTTGAGTCACAGAAGAGAACACAAACGCCATTTTAGAATCGAGTCCTGGCAAAAAATACTAACTAGCGAATTAATATTAAATAAATAAACCGGCGGTATGTTCGAGGCTATGAGAATTAAATAATTAAAGTTGGTAGCCTCAAACAATGGGAAAATCCCATAGGGATATATTCGCTGTCGAATATAAAACGTAGTATCCACTGCCACCAGCCAAAACTCGATCAGGGGGACGGAGACGTGCCCCCTTGACTAACAGACCCCAGGGCAATCGAATTGCCCCGACCAGTACGTCCACAATATGATGGTTTGTACTGGTTTCTGTTCATAATTTGGGACTAGTAAAGCCAATGGTGACTTTACATGCCCTGGGAGACAGTAGTCAGTCCCAGGGTATGGAGTCTATGGTGGGGTGTCACTATGACACCCCTGTGTCACTGCACGGAGGGTGCTGTGTAACACACATAGTAAAAACACATGAGACCCTGTGGAGTAAAGGACCCCATAGCCCATGAAACACATCAACAGTCAAAGGAACACCATAGATCATGTCCAATAGTGGGGAAAAAAGAGTCTCACTCTTGGCAGGAGAAAAAAAACAAAAACTCCAGAAATCCAGCAAAGCTGCTGGGGGGCTCACTAGGTTAGGAAATTCAGCCTAAACAGAGAATTCTCCCTAACACTCGCCCCCCCCCAGACTAAGGGACAGGAGGATTTAATCCACTCCTGGATGAATCTCATACCTCTAGTCTATGACATACATCCTAGAAAGACCATCAGCATTTTGGTAGTGACACCCTGACCTGTGCTCAATGGTGAAATCAAACCCTTGCAGGCAGATTGACATTCTCAATAGTTTTGGGTTTTCCCCTTTCATTTGCATTAACCATCTCAAGGGTTGGTGGTCCGTCTGAATGACAAAAGTAGAACCATACAAGTATGGCCTAAACTTCTTCAGAGCCCACACAGCAGCAAAACACTCTTGTTCAATGGTTGCCCACCTTGTTTCAGGATCCTTCAGTTTTGTACTGATGAAGCAAATGGGGTGCTTCCTACCTTTCCCATCCAGTTGACTGAGGACTGCACCTATTCCTACATTTGAAGCATCTGTTTGCACAATGGAAGTTTGGTGGTAATCAGGAGCTCTGAGTACTGGGGCTTGGCAAAGAGCCTTTTTCAGGGTTTCAAAGGCCTGATTGCATGCCTCATTCCACCTAACCTTTTTGGGGAATTTAGGAGAGGAGATGACATTCAGTGGAGAAGCTATGGACCAATAGTTCTCAATGAAATTCTTGTAATACCCAGTGAGGCCTAAGAAGGCTCTCACCTGGGTCTGAGTAGTAGTTGTTGTCCAATTTTGCACAGCTTCAATCTTACTGGGCAAAGGCCTTATTTCTCCACCTCCTACCTCATGTCCAAGGTAGACCACTTTACTCTGCCCAATCTGGCATTTACTTGCCTTTATGGTCAGATTGGCCTTTCCAAGAGCCTGCAAAACATATCTCAGGTGGTGTACATGTTCTTCCAAGGAATTGCTGAACACTGCTATGTCATCCAAGTATGCCATGCAGAAGTCCTCCATCCCATTCAGAACCTGGTTTACCATCCTTTGAAATGTAGCAGGTGCATTTTTCAATTCAAAAGGCATAACCTTAAACTGGTATAAGCCAACCTGGGTAGAAAATGCAGTTTTCTCCTTGGCATGGTCTGTCAGGGCTATTTGCCAATAGCCTGACGTCAAGTCAAATGTGCTGAGGAACTTGGCTGCACCAAGTCTATCCACCAGCTCATCTGTCCTTGGCAAAGGGTGGCATCAGTGTTAGTGACTGCATTAAGAGCTCTGTAATACACACATAATCTAAGTTCCTTAGATCCTGCCTTTGTAACTAACACAACTGGGCTAGACCATGGACTAGTAGAGGGCTCTATTACCCCGAGATCAAGCATCTTGCTGACCTCACCTTTGATGTGGGTTGTTACATTCTCTGACATTCGATATCCTCTGCTTTTGACTGGCAGACAGTCACCAGTGAGTATGTCATGCTGTCCCCAACGGGTCAAGCGTGGTGAAAGTGAGAACAGGGAGGCAAACTGATTTAACATAGATTTGCACTCTTCCTGTTGCTCAGGTGTCAGGTTTGAAGAGAGATTTACTCCTTCAATCTTTTCGTCTAAGGGTAAGCCTCTGAGGAGATCAGGAAGAGCTTCACTCTCTTCTTCTTCCTCTGATGATGCTAGAAGCAACACTCCTACATCAGGTCTGGAGACATACACTTTTAGTCTGTTGGTGTGGAAGACTGTTGGAGCCTCCTTGGGATTGCCCAAGTCCACCAGATAGTTGACCTCTCCAAGTTTACCCACAACCTTGAAGGGTCCCATCCATTTGTCTTGAAAGGCCCTCTGCCTTGTTGGAATCATAACGAGAACTAGCTGGTCCTGAGTAAACTCAACCATGTTAGCCTTTTGGTCATGCAAGTGCTTGACCAGTGCTTGTCCAGCTTTCAAGTTATCACTTGCTTCTGCCATCATTTGTGAAATTCTCCTTCGGAGACCTATCACATAGTCAGTCACTCTGACTGGCTTGGGGGAAGGAGCACTCTCCAACCCCTCCTTGATCAGGGCCAATGGACCTCTGACCGGATGACGATAAAGAAGTTCAAAGGGAGAATAACCTACTCCCTCCTGAGGGACTTCTCAATAAGCAAAGAGAAGGCATGGCAGTAGAAGATCCCACTTTCTATTAAGGGGGTCCTCTAAAGCACCTATCATGCTCTTCATGGTTCTGTTGAAACTTTCAACCATCCCATTTGTCTGAGGGTGGTATGCGGTTGAGAACTTGTAAGTAACTCCGCATGTTTTCCACATAGCTTTCATGTAGTGGGACATAAAATTCGACCCCCTGTCAGAGATTACTTCCTTAGGAAACCCAACCCTGGTACAAAATACCAAGGAGGGCCTTAGCCACAGCCGGAGCTGTAACAGTCCTCATAGGAATTGCCGCAGGGTACCTAGTAGCACGGTCTACTACAACAAGTATAAACCTGTTGCCTGAGGAGGTTGGAGGATCAAGGGGACCAACAATGTTGATCCCTACTCTCCCAAATGGGACTCCCATTACAGGCAGAGGCACTAAAGGCGCCACATTCTTGGAGCCAACCTTACCAGAAGTCTGGCAGGTGTGGCAGCTCCTGCAGTACTTATCTACTTCAGCCCCCATCTTTGGCCAATAAAAGTAGAGTGAGAGCCTTTCCTTAGTCTTCTTGAAACTCAAGTGACCAACCAAAGGAATCTCATGGGCTAACTGCAAGAACTGTGGTCTGTTCTCTTGGGGTACTACAAGTCGTTTGTTGTCCCCAGGTGCAGACTCCATTGGTTCACTGTAGAAGAGGCCATCTTTCCAGTGTAACCTATATTTCCCAGGCTCTTGCCCTTCAGCCTGAGCATCTGCCTGGTGGCGAAGACCTTCCAGAGTTGGACATTCTCTCTGTCCCTTACTGAAGTCTGCCCTGTTAGGTCCACCTTCTGCCAGTAAAGACTGCAGCTCAGGATGGTCAACAGGATCCAGATCTCCAATGAGTTCCTGGCCTTCCACTAGCTCTTCTTCAGAGTCTAGTTCAACCACACAGGGTTGTACCTCCCTCTCAGCCTCAGCTGGAGGGGGAGTAACTGGTGTAACTTTGGACAACCTCAGGGAAGTCCTTGTTGGCTGCACTGGAGTGCTGGCTGTGAGGTTCTTTTTAGAGGTTTTAGGTTTCCCTTGTCCTTCTAGTTTCTTAGAGACAGCAGCTGACATCTCCAGTGGAGCAGGAGTGATCTCTTTCTTCATCATCTCCTTGGGAGTACCTCTCATGGTTCTCTCCCTTGCAAGTCTGGTGAGCTCCTGTAACCTTTTACTAGGAGGTCTGGGGGTATGTGACACTACTCCAAGAGTTTTTAAGTCATTACCCAGCAGAACTCTTCCTAGCACCTCACTTTGTATGCTGACAGGTATCTTTACAGTTATGTCTTTACACTGGATGAGAACTGATAATTTGGGAAGCATCTGCACAGGCCCTCCAGCTAACTTGGCGAGGCGTTTGGGTGCCTTAGCAACATCCTCAGCCTGAAAAAACGATTTGTCCACCACAGTTATGCTAGCCCCAGTGTCCCTAATGGCAGGAGTCTCCTGACCATTCACCTGCACACTGTCCTTATAATACTCTTTAGTATTATCTGGGATAGAATTATAGACATCTAAGTTCTGTTGTTCCCACAAACCCAGAGACACTAAAGAAACACTGGCTGAGACTCCAATGGGTTCATCAGCCAGTAATAGAAAGTTTCCACTTGCCATTTGTACTTCCTCCTCTGGAGCGAAGGCTAAGGAGACGAGCTGGACCCCTGAAGGTTAACCCTTACATCTGGGACCTCCTTTCACATGGTCAGTAGAGCCACAAACAAAGCATTTACCAAATGCTTTCTGGAATGGTGGCTTGTTCTGACCTCCTTCTGGTTTGGCACCAGAAGGTACACTACCCTGATTTGGTTTCCCTGGTGGCTTACCCTTTTGGTTTTGTTTGGGGCCCTCTTTGGAATTGGAATTATTAGAATTCTCTTTGGAGTCCTTTTTTGGCTGTTTTCCCTCATCCTTTTTCTGAGTAGCCCCAGAATCCTTGTGAGTGGCCCTGTTGGCAACCCACAAGTCAGCAGCCTTAGCTAACTTCCTGGAATTCAATTCCCTTGAATCAGCCAAGTGTTGTCTGAGCTCAGGAGAGCAGGCATCATAAATTGACTCCAACATTACAAGATTCTTCATTCCTTCATAAGTGTTAACTCTGTAACCCTTAATCCATCCCTGAAGGTTTTTCAAACTTACACTCACCCAGGTAGCCCAAGGGGTACCATCATGCTTTTTGAGGGTCCTAAACCTCTTAAGGTACTGGGAAGGGGTCTTCCCAAATCTAGCTATCAAAGCTAGTTTCACACATTCATAGTCCTTCTTATCCACCTCCCCCAACTCCATTACCACATCAGTTGCAACAGGGGGAAGCCTAGAGAACAACCAGGGAAGTAACTCATTCCCTGTGATGTCCTGGAGTCCATGATTATACTCAAACATTTTTAACCAATCCAACACATCCAACTTAGGTTCATACATACCCAATAATTCCTTAGGCATCTTGGGTCTTTTGGGACTGGAACTCCTAGAGGAACCAGAGGAGAGAGAAGCATTTTCCATAGACAACTTCTTCATTTCTAGTTCATGATTAAGCTCTATTTCTCTGAGTCTTAACTCAGCTTGCTTCTGCTCAGCCTGGGCATTCATTCTTCTGAACTCTAGCTCTTGGTTTCTTTCAGATTGAGCAATAAAACGTTTGTACTCTAATTCAAGCTTCATTTTTTCAAGTTCAAAATAAGCAGGGTTACATGTAGGACCTGGTATATGCCCAGTAGGTACAGTAAGTAAGGCAGACAGAGGCTAAAGGTGGCTAACTTCATTAGGTTCACTTTCCTCTTCTGACTCATTATCAAGACTTTGATTTAGATCAATACCATCACTGTTTTCTACATTTGCTGGGAGGAGGGGGGTAGATTCCTCTGTACCACCCAGACTTTGGTTTTATAACAATCTTTCTGTAAGTTCAATTTTCTTGCCCTTCTCAGAGAGATTCTTATGTCTACACAATACTTTTAAGCAATCAGCAGTTTTGGCAGACAATGATTCTAGGGTATAACTCTCCATAGCAGACACAGTTAGAAAATCAGCTTTTTAGTGCTGAGATTTGTGGTTAGTTGTCCTAAAGTGTTCAAAAAGCACTCTAAAGTGTATACTCAATACAAATCCCACCGCTGTACACCAGTGTTAGGCAGAAACCTGTGCAATTCCCTCTGGGACCACTGCAAAAGATGTAAGACTACAGGTGTTTGGCAGTAAACCCACTTGGTAGCAGTCTGTACCACACAGATTCACTTGGTAGCTGTGGCTGAGCAGTCAGACTTCCCTCAAGAAGAGTTAGGCAGTATACAGAGTATTCACAATAGGTCAAAAGAACACAGTAGAACAAGCAAACACTGACCAGAGCTTGGTGTAAAAGAGATATAATTATTTATTTAAAACCACATCTAATAAAACAAACAGGCACTCATTTTAAGCAGTTCAAAAACACGGTCACTAAAAGATATACACTCCCTCAAAAGAATATTAGACAAGTCTTAAGTAAAGCCCCACTTATTTTCAGACAGCAGTGAGCGTTTAATGCAGATGGCACTCTAATAATTTGTTTTAAAAGGGAGAGAAAAGCAGAGTATAAATTGAAACAGATCCCAACACTTTCACAAGAACACAACAAGAGAGGAAGGCAGAGTCAAACCGTCAAGTTAGAGTTCAGAAGGACGGATACACTTTAAGAGGATCAGAACGAAATGTGTCCAAGGTCACACGGTTGAAAAGTGCACAAAAGTCTTGAAAAGGTTCTGAAAGAGTTGGACCAAAAGAAAGGGACCAGTTAGATGGTCAAGGCGGCCAGCCCAGTCCAGAAGGTTAAGGGATTATTATTACCTTGTAGCAATCTTTAGAAAGGGAGGCCTGGCGGACACAGTACCTTAAAGTGGTGAGAATACTCCAGCGGGGGGAGTTGTTCCTGGCAGCGGACGCAAGTCGGTGCTTCGCCTGGGGGAAGAGAGGATCTCATCGGGGAGGAAGACAGGAGTCCGTTGCACTGCCAGGGAAGAAACCAGCCGCGGAGTTCTCAGTTAAAAGGAGCGGTCCTTTAGTTCACTTTAGTTACCAGTGGTAAGTGGCTATCCGGTTGCCGGGGTGATTGGCCCGGGCAATTCAACCACAAGACGTCCTGGGATGCGAGAAAAAGAAAGTAAACTAGTTGTGCCCACCAGTCAGGGGAAGAAGACTCTCCAGCAGGGGGATCTTCTCTGTCGCCGGGAAGTGGTGAGTCGGTTCCGCAGGGCTCCACCGGTGGTGTCGTCGTAGCAGGTTGGCTCAGCTTCTCCCTCGTTGGATTCTCAGGTCCTGTGGTGACTTCTGAAGTTCCAGTCCCCAAAGCCCTGCTTTTATGCAGCACACCCCCATTCACTCAGCCTAGCTGTCAATCAAACATGCTAAGTGGTGAGCCGGCCGGCTCACCACTTGGGCCAATCACACAAGAGTGTGACTTGAGTTACCAAGGTAACTCAATCCAGGGTGCCTAAACCCCCTCCCACACCCTCTATGGTACCCAGACAGAGTGGCACCACTTTTGGAGGCTTCTGTGGAGAAGCCCGCCAAAAGTTGAACAAAGGGCTCGACTTGGGTTGGAGTCACAGAAGAGAACACAAACGCCATTTTAGAATCGAGTCCTGGCAAAAAATACCAACCAGCGAATTAATATTAAATAAATAAACCGGCGGTATGTTCGAGGCTATGAGAATTAAATAATTAAAGTTGCTAGCCTCGAACAATGGGAAAATCCCATAGGGATATATTTGCGGTCGAATTTAAAAAATAGTATCCACTGCCACCAGCCAAAACTCGATCAGGGGGGACGGAGACGTGCCCTCTTGACTAACAGACCCCGGGGCAATCGAATTGCCCCGACCAGTACATCCACAATATGATGGTTTGTACTGGTTTCTGTTCATAATTTGGGACTGGTAAAGCCAATGGTGACTTTACATGCCCTGGGAGACAGTACTCAGTCCCAGGGTATGGAGTCTATGGTGGGGTGTCACTATGACACCCCTGTGTCACTGCACGGAGGGTGCTGTGTAACACACATAGTAAAAACACATGAGACCCTATGGAGTAAAGGACCCCATAGCCCATAAAACACATTAACATTCAAAGGAACACCATAGATCATGTCCAAGAGTGGAAAAAAAGAGTCTCACTCTTGGCAGGTGAAAAAAAACAAACTCCAGAAATCCAGCAAAGCTGCTGGGGGACTCACTAGGTTAGGAAATTCAGCCTAAACAGAGAATTCTCCCTAACACAAGCACGGGGCAGTTAATGACTCCTAGGATAGGGGGTGTCACTGTAGAGGGAGGGAATCCTTTTACTGGTACAAGAATGAGGCAGTATCTGCAATACGACAGCTCATTGGGAGACTTGATGTGTTCAATACTATCCGTGACGCCAAATCCTCATGAGGAAACGAGGGTAGACGTCAGTATAGGAGGCAATGTTTTTTGTTTTTGTTTTTAATGGACACGGATGTAACACGCTCGTATATAAAAGAGGGAACATTTTGTCTGGCAATGCCATGAATACTCAAGGTTTCACAGGAGCTACAAGCAGAGTTATTTTTACTGAAGAAACACCAGTCCCTATATGAGAATGTGACAATTTGGGTCCATTGCTATATTCAAGGCAGACACTTGTCAATATATTACATTGCGATTTCACGACTAAGTTGAATATGACAATCTTGTTTACTGATGAAGGTATAGTGTGTTCAACAACAGGAATGCATTATTTAAATGTGAGTGAATTTATTATGGTGTTTCCGGGACAAATGACTATTGGAACCCGAAGTTTTTCATTATGCGGTACGCATTTTGTTGACACGGCTACCAGGGCTAGTAGGCAGAACTATGAGAATACCTGATGAGTTTCTATTCAGGCCAAAGATACCTATGGATGAAGTGGAAGGGTGAATATTCCTTTTAGAACTACAAGCAGCCATAGTGCAAGAGGAAATGGCTTTGCTTGATGGAAATGATTATGAAGGAAGGTGGTGGTGCACAGTAATCGCCATCGGGGGGGATACAGATTGACTGACATCACTGATGACATCACTGGTTGGAGATCACCCTTCTGATGAAAAAGTAGTGTTTTAAATGTGCATTACTTATTGGGTGCGAGCCATCAAACGAGAGGTTCCTCAAAAAATGATGATAGCACAAAAGCGTACCGAATATTTTGATGAAGACATGGCTAAAGTACCAGTCTCATTATGGACTACAGGCCCTTATGAAGGGGGTTGGAGATGTAAAGATTAAATTGAAGCCTGGAGCAATGTTCCCGACAGCACAACAGTATCCTATGTCTCGAGAGGCAGATGAAGGTATCTTAGTGACGTCAGAGTCACCATGTAATACGTCAGCGTAACCTATCAAGAAATCTAAGGTGGGGTCATAGAGGCTAATTCAAGATTTGAGACTGATTAACCAGATTATAGAGGCCGAGTTCCCTCTAGTTCCTAAACCTGCTACAATCTTATGTAACATACATGTTGAAGAACCATATTTCAATATTACACAAATACTTGCAGGATCTGACGTCATTTACGTTCAGACAGACGAAGTTAAAAAGCACAAAATGATCTTAAGGGTATTGTGAGTCTCCATCGATTTTCAATAGAGTTCTCCAGATGGATTTGAATAATATTAATCTGGGAAGTGTTATGTTGCAATACGTTGATGGCATTTTATTTTGCAGCACTTCAGAGGAAGAATGATTCTAGTCAGTTGATGATTACGCATGCTGATAAGGGATATAAAGTTGACAAGGAGAAGTTACAGTATTGTCAACAAGAAGTGTTATATATAGGTCGGTTGATTTTGCTTGAAGGAAAGAAGGTTACTCCTGAAAGAGCTGAGGCTATTTTGAAAACCACAAAGCCACACACAATAAAGCACATGCAAAGATTTCTGGGACAATCTAACTATGTCAGAGCATGGGTCTTTGCTTACAGCTCATATATAGGCCTTTATTATAAGCCATAAAGAAAGCACAGACAACACAATAGAGAATTGTTTGGACTGAGGAGATTCTTGCATTTGGATGGTACCGTTATGACAGCAGTCCTCACACAGAGAACCACATTGGGGTACAAGCCCCTTGCATATTACAGTCGGATTTTAGACCCAGTAATGAGGGGTCATTTTCCATGTGAACAATCTTTGGCAGCCGCAACATTCACCATTGAAATGGCTGCAAGTATAGTGATGGGATGCTCTATGATGTTATTTGTTGAGCATGCTTTATTCCTATAATCAAGCTATGTGGATGTCTCCATGTTGGCTGATTGCCTAAAAAGTAGTTCCTGGACACATGTCTTTCACGATGTATGAGCCTAGTGCCAAAGGCGCCAGGACTGGCCCCAAGAGGCCTTGAAAGTGGATGCCAGGTCTTATTTGGGATCCGAGTCCTGATTCCACCTGGCAAATAGACTTACAAGTGGGGATCTGGGATGAGGGTCGTGACACATACTGGTGGTGGCCGGATCATTTGCCCATTTGACATATCTTGATTGCCATTTTGCATGTTTTGGAAACCTCCTTGATTATTCTGGAAACCTCCCTGATTACTCTGCCATCCTCTTCCTCTAAATCCTCTTCCCCCTGGGTAAAACCCTGTCTTGTCCTGATTATTCTGTTGTGGATTATTGACCTGCTGCATGCTCGATTCAGCTGTGCTAGTTATCATGGCTCCCTCAAGAGCATATTTTGACAATTTTTTCTGCACCAATTTCGCTTCATCACCCTTTCGTGCAGCTTCCTTTTTGCAATTCTATTCTTGTAGTAGCCTGCAATAGTGTGCGACGGTCAGCTCTATTTTTGACCAAGGTTTAGCTTAGAATCCTACCAATTTCTTGAGCTGTTTCTGTACCGGCTCTGACAGCCCTTGGCACATTATATGGTAGAACACAGTTATAGATTTCCCCCAAGATTAATGAGTCTCGAGTACCCACGCATCTTGTAAATTCTGTATGTAAATTAACGGATCATCAGACTCGTGCCTTACATACCGCGGCTCTGCATTCGTTAAATGGAGCTCCGTCATGCGCAGTATTAATTGTGGTCACACTGGGGTGACCTGCCCGTGTCCACACATTGGGCCTCATTACGACCCAGGCGGTAAGGGGTTACCGGCAGCGTTAACAGCGCCGACCCTAACCGCCTGAGTACGAGGTCCCTTAGCACCATGGCGCTTTTAACACCTGCTTTTAGCAGGTGTTAAAATCCATGGCGCTAGGGGACCATGGAGTTAATTACGCCACCGTAATTTACGGTGGCGTAATTAACGCCTTCCCCACTCCCATTATACCCTATGGGGCAAAAATGGGAATGGGGAAGGGTAAATGGGGATTGGGGACTTACCGCCCCGCCAAGGTCGGAATGGGGCGGTAAGTCCGCCAACCACCATGGCGTAAACGTAGTTTACGCCATGGTGGTAAAGTCACGGCCCAGGTGGTAACTTACCGCCTGGGTCGTAATGAGGCCCATTGTCTGCTCTCTCACCAAGTAAGTGATCAGGAGACCCTTGATATCCCATATAGCTAACTTGTTCCGTCCTGTCATTTTTTCTAACTCCTGTATCCATTTTCCAGCTCCCGATGTCAGCATTGGAAGCTTGTTTTTCAAATGTTCTCGATCCACGTATGGCCATGGAATATATTGTGGTCTCATCCCCACTTTCTCTAGTAATGTAAATTGGGATGAATAGCTCACTCTCTCTTCTCTCATTGTTCTCTTATCTATTGCAGGGGTAATATTCCTGCATCGCCGCCTGCCTGGCAATGTCCTTAGCCTGTCCACATAGGGCGGTGATGACACCACCCTCTGACCGTGAGATACTTCTTTGTGTCGGTCTGACTGTGTGGCTGACTCTGATGTCCTCGGCACAGACTCGCTAGTGTCTGACCATCGTATCCCTTTCTCCCTTGGGATTCATCGTTCGCTCCTTCACTCTTTCTCCTTTTCCTCATGCTCCTCCCTTTCTGAGTCAGACATTGTCTGTGCCCAACTCGTGCCACTTCTTGTGTCTTTTGTATTCCTACTTATTTCTATTCTAGCCAGGCATAGTTCTCTATTCCCACTACTTCTGGAAACATCCTCAGTGTCGTACAGTTGAGTGCTCTCTAGGTGCTCGTTTTCCCTCTCCCGTTGGGGTATTTGTTCGAACCCCATTTTGTCATATATTCTATCAATCGCTTCTCTGATGCTTCTGGTGTCAAAGTCATCCTCAATATTTGCCTTAGGCGTGCCTGGTACTGAATTGTACATAGGGAAGAATTCTTCGATGTCTTCCCAATCTACCACTGGCTCCGGTTTTTGAACCTCTCTCACCAGATATTCAAGATTGTGTGCTCTTTGTTTTCACTTACGTTCTACATCGTCATCAAATTCTCTGTGCTTCCTCGCCTTTCTCTGACACTATCTTCTTCCTTTTTCTTTTAATTTCTTCGTTCATCTGGCCTTCAGATTTCCTCATCCCTTCATCTCTTTATTCTCTTCTCTCGTATTCATTGCTCTTCCTCTGACCTTTGCTGCTGCTGTCTACCTTGATCATTGACTTCTCTCTGTTTGCGATCGAGCTGTCTTTCTTCCTCTTCGCGATATAGCTATTCTCACCTTTGTTTATCTTTCTTATACTTTCGTCTATTACTTCTTTCTCTTTCTCTTTTCTCTGTACATCATCTAGCCTCTCTCTTTGCTTTGCATCATCAATGCCTTTGCCATCAAGTTTCAATAGAATTTGCCCTCCCATCCATTAGTTTTTTGGGAATTCTATCTCATCAGTTATATCTTCATTTCCTTTCCATCATTTGTCTTCACTCTCCTTATCGAGAGATGCACTTGTCTGTGTCTAGTCCCTTCTTTCATCATCACGTCTCTCCCTGTCCCTTGGGACTGTGGAGGTGATATCCTTATCCTTTCATTTCCCTTGATTTTCATCACTACTTTGCGTAGGTTACTCATATGCCGGGTTGCTATGCCCTGTAGCTGCCTTAAGTTCTCTCAGCGGGTATAACCCTTCTTCCTTATTTTCTTCAATCTTCATCTCAGACGGGGCAGGTGGCGTGGTAGGCATCTCACCCCCCTCTGAACATACATTAAGTATCCAATCTATTGGCTGCTCCTCTTCCTTTCCCTGTTCATACATTTTCCAAACCTCTAGAACAGCTAGGCGTTTGTCTAACTTTTTTCCTGTATATGTGGCGTGCAAGTATGTTGTCATGTGTTGCAAAACAGCTTTAGATAAGGACCTGCCCTGTGGCCATGGCATAAACATTTTGTGGGCGGTCTCCTTAACCCACTCTGTACTATATTTCTTCAGTTTAAGTGCATGTTTCGGCAATTGTTTGCATAGGGGTACCAACGGAGTTATGTCTTCCATGCTTAAATCTGTTCCCTTTCAACTTATAACACTTGTCAAAGCTTCACGTGACTTAAAAAGTTCCAACAATATGAGTGAGCACCAAACACTGCAAGCTCCAATCCCAATTTTTTCAAAAATTTTGATATCTTCTATTTTACTCAAAAACCATCAATTCGTACACAATATTATCTCAGCTACTCAAACGTGTAAAATTTAAATCAGTTCTTCTAAAAGAACATTTTCAATTTATGATGTCGCAACAAGCAACATGAAAGACAGACGTTTAAAAGACTACACGAACACCAGCTGGTCACATGTATCTCTGCCTCTAGATTTTACCCCGACATGGAGTTTAAACATATCTCTTCCACGGCGTCTTTAATCGTTGTGGTAGTCTATTTGTTCCCCTTTATTTGGGACTCTGGATACATGTTTCTTCTACCCGCTACATTAGCGTAGGAAAAAAGCAAATCCTCTCTCTTCTTGGGTGTCCTCCACGGTAACCTCTCACTTCTCGGGTGTCCTCCCCTGTATCTTTCCTTTAGTTATTTCTCAGTTACTCTTGCGTCATTATTCATTCCCCCTTAGATATATGCATTTTTCTCTACGTCTAGCTATATTTTGTTTTCCTGCCTCCCTCTGTTACCTTTTCCCTTTACTTGTTCTAAAGCATGCACTTTTGCCAAAACACTCAGTCTTTTTCACTCACCATTCACATGTTTCCTCTCTGGACAATCGGGATCACTGCCTTCATTACCACCTTCTTCGGCTTTTCTCCCGCTCAGCTGCCCGTAGGAATGGGAAGGGTTTACGTGGGGAAACACAGGTCCCTTCAGAATTTGTACTGCAGGTTTTGTTTTCTTGCACTACCACTGTCTACGGGGAGCTTCACGGTCTACTCAGCCGAATGGCAAAGGACTTGTGATATTGCCGAAGACCTAGAGTTACTTTATGTCGACAATCAATGGGTGTCTTGTTCTAATCGATAATTGATAGCCATTAATCTCTGTTACCAAGTGTACTCCGAGACCCCCGGACGGCCCATAGAGCTGAGGTTTTCTCAGGGGTACGTTAAGACGAGATAGCTGCACCCTTGAGAGGGATGGGGGTGCAGATTCATTACTCCAACACCAGTCAATAAGGACAACTCAATGGTTTGGCAAAGGGAGTCTGTTTAAGTACAGAAAACGGGGTGTTATGGATATCAACAGTGATGTGATAGTCCTTCTCGCTTCAACTCCAACAAACTTCATGCAAGTTGTAACATTTATACTCAAAAATCATCATCATTGACGTGTAACACTCAAAGTTAACATGCAATTCTATTGGTTAAGAAAAGGTAACTTTACTATAGGTACTATATCTGTATATGGTAATGGAGTGAGGGGATTGGGTAAACACTGTCAGGTGGGCATCTAAGCCCTTCCTTCAAACATGACTACTGTAGACATCACTAAAAGTACAACGTCTCATTGGTTCTACTAATTATAGGACCCTGGATTATTTGGTCCACTGTGATTGGGTTGGCACTAACCCCATGCATACTTTTCCACTTTGCTTAGCAGCACGCAGAATGGTTGGCCAGGTGTGTGGTGCCCATTATTTACCCGGCCTTCTCCCGATTATGGTTACAATCATCACTTTAGTGTCTATGTGTCAATTAGTTCACTGTGGTTGGCCTCGAGACTGCATCTTCTGTCTGGAAATGTTCTGATATCTCCGCCTGGTCATGTGCCAAGCGTAGGTGGGAACTATTGCTTCTTCTTGCTCGGCTGGTCACGTGATTCCTAGACCGTGAATTGGTCTCTTTTCTCTCAATTTGTGTATTTGATTCTCATTTAGCCCACCACCTGCCTACGTCTTCTTATCTCGACCTTCCAGAGGCAGGATATTCGGTTCTCAGTTTCAATTAGATGTAGCTACTTCTCACTTCTTTTATTAGTATGACCTTGGCTTTCCTGGCACGAGTTGCCTCTGACGAGTTTCGTCTCAGCCGTCTCTTCTCGTTTTGCTAAATATGAATCTTTCTCATTTGGCCTTTAGTAACCTGGGTTGATTCTGTTTCTTGTGAAAAGTAGAAATACACTTATAATACTGTGCTTCGTTTTGAGGTAGATTATGGATAATGATGATTGCTGCACTATTCTTCAACTAAGCAAAGCAAGCCGCACTGTTTTCTTAGCTTTCTTGTGGTTCCAAGCATATTTACACGTGTAAACTGGTCGAATGCCTTCATCTTGCTTACAGCTTTAAACTTCTTTGCATTTCGACATCGTCCTTTCACTTTAGGTTCACGATATCCTTATTCATGGCGTTTCGTCTTTTTGCATCATTCTCAGGTCGCAAGTTCTTCTATCTGCAAGTCAGTCTGGGTCGTTGTGATGTCATCATTCATCTTCCATTAAGACCTTTTTGGTTTCTTCCGGGACTGTACTTAAGCAATCTTCATTTCGTTTCATTTGTTGGTAGGGTTTTCTCAATGGATACCTTAATGTCTATAGGTTTCTTGGTATTGGTACTTCAATAGGTGCTGTTCTTCTGATCGGCAATGGGCAGAGCCCTAATGCGGCTTTCTGCTGGTTTATTTGCTCATCATACGTCACATATTTTGATGTGTACGTTCCTGGTACTTTAAAATGGACATTTGGAGTGCATGCTTTATTTGGGACCTCCTCTACAGTTGGAATAGCTTTTATTTTGTGTTAACCCTGCCACCAGCATGGGTGACTTATGATCATCATTGTTTTGATTACATGTGGGAATATCTAAAATACTGCCTCTTGGCTTTCTCTGCAGCTGTCAAGTGAGCATCTCTGGACCTTTGAACCTGCTTTGTGCCACAAGTAGAGCAAGTGCCGTGGATCAGACTACTGATGTGACAGTGCATACGTGCACTATGCATTTGGCAAGGAATTGACGAAAAATGGGGAATCTGGTTGGCAAATTACCCCCTTTTGGGGCTAACTCCGGAAATCTGCTACCCCCAACCCCTCGTAAGTTTGAATGGGTGGACGCGGAGTTGGAAGTGTTTATTAGATCTCAGTGCTCTTGTTGAGGTATTTTTTGTTATAGTATTGTGGAGGTACATGGGAGCTGTCTTGGCTAGGCATTCATGTGTAATACAGAGTGTTTGAACAGAATTCTTGCTTTTATAGGCAGCCAGTGCATTTCCCTTTTGATCTTGGAGATGTGGTCAGATTTTTTGATGCCAAGTGCTGCTCTCAGTGCTTTATTTTGTAGGAGTCGGAGTTTGGCGAGGTTTGTATTAGAGGAGCCTAGTAGAAGCACATTACAATACTCTAATTTCGACATGATTAGTGCCCGGGGGAGTGTGATACAATTTTGTGGGGTCAAGAATTGCCTGCTTAGTGCTATGAGCTTGGCAGTGTATGATGTAGTTGCTGAATGAGAATTAATGTGCTTAGTCAAGGTTAGGTATGAATCTAGGTAAACAGCCAAAGTTTTAACCTGGCTGAGAATGGGGATGGGAGTGCCATCAATGATTATGGAGGAGTAGTCTGAGTGGAGTGATTTAATTTTGGGCGGAGCAACCTCAATAAGGATCTCCTTCTTTTCATCATTAAGGCAAAGACTGTTGGTGGTCATCCAATTTTGTATTATGGCGTAATTTCATTTATTAAGATTGTGTCTTGCTCATGGTTCCCTGTAATGGGGATCAGGATCTGGGTGTTATCGGCAAAATTTGTGTAGATGACATCCATGGCTTCCAGGGCGGAAAAGGAGAAGCTTCGTATAGGCATTGTAAAATGTGGGTGAAAGGCATGAGCCTTGTGGGACACCTAATGGGACAGTGATGGCGTCAGCTGCTTCCTTTCCTATGGCGACTCTAGAGGTTCGGTCGGCTAAGAAAGGTGAGAAGTTGAAGTTTTCTGACAGGCTTGTGCAAAGTTTGTCATGGTCAACCAAGAGAAATGTGGCTGGCAAGTCTAAGAGAAGTAGGATGCAGAGGTTACCAGAATCTCGAATGGAATCCATTTGGATTTTAAGGTCCAGTAGAGCCGTTTCTGTGCTATGGTGTGGCCGAAAGACGGATTGTCTAGTAAATGGTTGGACTCTACGTGGTTTTGTATTTGGGTGTAGACTATTTTGTCTATATTTTTCAGGAGGAAGGGGACAGTGGTGATGGGGCGGTAGTTTGTGGGAACAGTGGGGTCCAGTGAGGGTTTTTTCAGGAGTGGAGTGAACCAGGCTTTTTTGATACTGGCTGGGACTGAGTTTGTTCTGAAAGAGGCATTAATGAAGTAAGTTATAATTGGGGTGATCGGGGGACTACACAGTTTGATGGGTTGAGCCGGGAAGCTGTCTCATTTGCAGTTTGAGGGTTTAAGCCCAGGATTGGTCTCCTGGACTTGGTTTTGGTTGACTTGAGAGAAGCTAAATTGCGTTCCTGTTTTGTCGTGATCTAGGAACTGAGGTGGTGGGAGTGGGGTTTTGTTGGCTAATAGTTTTTTTTGGCTAGGATTTTGTGTTGGAATTTTTCTATTTTGGCAGCTAGTGCGTTCTGGATTATAGTCCATCACTCTTTACCCGCAGTCATTGGGCTGGTGAATGGGGTAGGGTTTTCCAATTCGCATAGAATTGTAAGTGATTTCAATCCGGCACACACCCAAGTCAACTTCTAGTGTGTAATGCACAACTGAAATCCTTATTGGTTTTTGTCTAAAAGTTATTTTATTCTGAACGATGTACCACTCATATCACGCCCCTCTCCTGGAAACCCCCTGGTCACACTGAACCAGGAATCAGGCTGGTTTGCAAAGTTAAAATATTTATTTATGTATTTACAATTTAATCACACTATGTTTTAATGGGTACACAATGATCACCAAAGGGGTGATGTAACACTAAATGATCTCTTTAATACACAAGGAGTAATAGTGAGCAAAACAATTCAGCACAGAAATAATACTTTTGTGTGTGTTCAGATCAAATAGCAGTGGGGTTACTGTTTCCCCCTGCACACCCCTCAACCCCCAAACAGGCAATGTAAAGAGATAAGAGGAGAGAGCAGGTATTCAGGAATGGCAGAATTCAAACAAAATCTCAATCACAATTTCCCCCCAGCAACACAAGAGAAAAACAGAATTCATTGGCAGCGGTCAGAATGGTTTTAAAGTTATCTTGAAAACGGATTGGGCAAAAACACTAAATATGGTTTAAATTGCTGAAATTGTTTAAATTCTTATGGGAGCCGCTTTGGATAGTTGCACACAAACACTAGCAATGATTTGATACTAAGAAACAATGTGAAAACTTAAAATTAAGGTTGGATGCAATCAAAAGCTGTTTTACACGTGTCAGAATTTCCCTAAAACCAAATTTGCGGCAAACTTTTCAGCACGGGATAATGCCGATTACGGGAGAACCGTATGGATTTGGGATGCGGTTTTAGATGCAAATTAAAGCTGTGGATGTTAGCTACAAGCAGAATTTGACATTTTGTTTCTAGCACAAAAATTAAGTTATGGACGTTTTAGTGGAGGTCCGTTTTTCGAGATAGGCGTAAGAATGGGAACAGGAATGCGCTTTTAAAAGGACAAAAAGGATTTTTTACACTAGAGGATGACTATGAATAAACGGATACCACGCAAGAACACAGCCACTTAATCAGGGCGACTGCCTGCAGTGGTCCCGCCTTCTTCAGATGAGAAAAGATCAGCGCAAAGATAGTTTTAACAATACTAACACAGGAGGAAGATAGGGGGGATAGGATAGAGAGTTCAGGCAATTCAAAAGTACTCCTAACAATGCAGGTTCTGAAGACAAGATAGAATGGATTTAAGATAGGGATTGCACTAAGCAAGGTACATATGTTAGTGACACAGTTCTATCTGTACTCACCAGATATGTTTTTAAACGGAACCGTCAGGATTCTGGTCCATCATTCTGGTCAGGGATTCTGGTCAGGGATTCTGGTCAAGGATTCTGGTCAGGACAGACTGCTGGGCACCTCGGATTGGACTGGGTCAGTTCACAGCACGGCACCAGACTGGATCGGATCTGTTGGTTCTGATGATAATTAGTTCAGCAGGCAAGCAATACAGCACAGCACGGCTGTATCTTGACACTCCACTTAGGTTTCTGGGGTTGGATCTGGTTCTGGAAATTTAAGGCCTAGCTGAAAATGGTTCAGCTATGTAATGGGCCTTTCTGCTTTGCCAAGTTTCTGGAGTCTGGAGCAAGTAAGATGGATAATTCTGCAGCAGGGTGCTCCGCCAGCGATGGGATGGTGGGTGAATCTGTCTGTCTTTCTGAGTGCTGAGCTGTCTCTATTTATGCTTATGATAAAGGGTGTGTGTGTGCTGGTTTAGCCTAAGCTCGCCCCTTTGACAGGGATTGGTCAGGATCTCCTCTCAGCCTTGATAGGAGGAGAAAACCGTGTGTCATCTTTATGGTGTGGGTTTATGAGGCTTAGAGTCCACCCCTAGCTCCTTGAACACAAAATCTACTTTTGGTACAATACATATTTCCACATGTGCAACCTCTATAACAATCATATATGCAGATTACATATTTTGTACAGCAGCTACTCCTCCACACCCTGTAGCTATAAGATCTTGTGTCTGCTTTTCCCAGAATTTCGCCCTTTTCATCAGGAACACAATGTCCCGTTTATCCGCAAATTTCTACAAGTGTGCGCAAATAAAATGGGCTTAAGTGTATAAAGTTTCATACTTCTAGCAGAAATACATTTGGTGTAAAATCAAATTTTCTGCCGTTTCCTTACAAATTATGTCACACGATCTTGCCGCCTCTTGAAATGTTCATCCAAAAATTAGATTTACCATTCTGTTATTTTTGTGTTCTTGACAGTTTTCAGTGGCAAGTTATATGTAATTAAACAAAATGTTGCTTTGAATGTCCAGCCACAGACGGTTGTTTGTCTCCACCTCTTTTTGTCTCCCTTCAGTTCAGGAGCAGTCTCCTCCCTGTTTCCTTGGCAGAGGCCATTTTACGACTGTTCACACCTGGCATTTCCTTTAGCTGGAGGATGTCCACTGTTTAGTCCTGGGGTCACCAGTAATTTGCACCTCCCTGTGAGTTTCAGCTGGGGGAAATTGTCCTCCTTTTGTGAGGAAAGCTGTTATTCCAGTTTGGGTGGTTTTAGCCAGGCTTACATTTAAATGTTATTTCTGTTGCATTTTTCCTGAGTTTAAAACACACTTGTGATTTCCAAATATTAGCTAGAATACTTATTCAAGATTTTAAACCATGGGATAAAAACAGTTACAACATAGGTTACTCTCAGCAACAGGCCACTTAGATTCCAACATCTGATTTCAGTTTATACAGGTTTTAAAGTTTTAATCAGGCTTCTGACAGCTGTCATTCAGGCGGCCGAGGGTACTGTGCCCAGATTTTGACAGATTTCACAGGCAGGCAACTTTTGCTGTGGATGTTTCTTTGATGCTTTCAGCTTTTCATGATATTGTAAGTTCACAATGATTTCTTGAACTAAGTGAATTATAGCACCCAACAAGAATTTTGGATGTTTGAGGGTGTTTTGTACCGTCATGCTGCAGTTTCAGCAAAAAGCAAAAGGATTTAAAGCAGGATTTTTGGATTTCCTTTAGCAGAGCACTGCTTTTCCCTCTGTACTCCATTTTCACTTGTTGTGCAGCCCAGTGACATGTTTCAGGAGCGAGATCTCTGTTCCACCACTGACAACGTGTGGTAGATTGGGCAGCCATCTGTTTGTGCTTTGCAGAACGCGATTTTCAGAGGTCGTGGCACGCACAAGGGTTTTGCGGCCATTTTCATGTTTCTGGCACCATCAGAACACAGTGATGCCACATGGCAGAGCAAAAAGTTGGTTGAATCATCCCACAGAATGGTGAACAGCTCTTTCAAGTTTGATGCAGCATTGTTGATGTGGGAATTCAGTGTGTTAGCTTTGTGTTGAACAATGGTGATTTTATAGTTGTTAATTACTCTCCCAAGTAGTTTGGCAGAATTTGGTGCAGTGGATTTTTTGTGGCTATGTTCTAGTGCTCTTTTGTTGCATCGGAGCGAACCCAGTTCTTCGTTAAATGAGAAGTTAGAGCGTTTAGCTTTACGTGGGATTTTGGTTACGATCAGGGCTAGGGCGTCAATGGGGGTTTCAGACAATTTTGGTAGGCAAGGGCAATGCAGCTAGGATCTGCATTCTGGGTGGTGGGAGACATTTTAGAGAGAGCCTCAGCCAACAAGGGGAGAGGTTGTCGGATGTGAGGTTGCGATTGTTTCTTATTTCAATAGGGCTGGGGGAAATAGATATGGTGGAGTGTTTCTCTGGCGTAGTTAAAGTGAGGATAATTAAATGATGGTCCGACCAGGTGATCTCAGTGATGGAGTAAATGGATACGTGGACATTTTGAGTCAGCTCCCAGTCAAGGGTTCTCCCTTTTTCATGCTTGGGTTCGATCACCAATTGGGTGAAATTCATGTCATGCAGTGCAGTAATGTGTGCACTGGCTTTCTGGTCCTGAGGGTCGTTATATCCTAGATTAATGTTACCTAGAATGATACATTTTATATTGGGCTTAAGGTAGGGTGTGAATCTCGAATATTAATGTTTATGTGCACCTGGGTTTGCCCTTCCCTGCCTTCATATGTATGTGAGTGGTAAAAATGTACTTAACACCCACTTATCATAGGAATCGTCTTCCAGCAACTAGTGAAGTGCATGGTCGTGGTACATCGGGCATTAGTAGCTACCAGCTTCCCCCCACGTTGCTGTCCAAAGTCTCAGGATGATAGTGCAGAGGCACATGCCTGTCTTGGCAGCAAGACAACACTGAGCAGCATGCGTTCAATACCCAGTCCAGTGCTTAGAGGCTGGAATCTGGCATTAACTGGGATATAAAAGCACTTAAAAAAAACAAATTTAAAGTGCGTTTCAGGTTACAGTCCTTAACAGGTCTATTACCTGAGGTGTTCATTTGACGTTCACCTAGCTGCCGAAGGCGTGTACACGTTAAATTGAACATGAATGTGGGTTTAAATATGGGACAATGAAAGATAGGTAGGGGACTGACAAAGCTTCTCTGCTACCTACACCTTCCAGGCCATCTTCACCTTTCCATCTGGACAGTGGCTAATGCTGGCCTTAAGCGCGGGTGGCCTAGAATAGTCACAGGGTGCAGAGTCGGAAGAGTTGACAGGACCTGGTTCTATTTTCTAACAGTCCTGTTCATTTGTTGATTTTTCCCCACCCCCGACAGACTGTAGGCTGGGCTCCATGTACGAGGGCAGTGCCCAGAGCTCCAACACCTTTGTACCCTTTATGCACTTATTCCGGGGGGGAGGGTGAGGAGGCACCATTTTAATGGAATGGAGTCACAAATGTCAACGGATGTGTGCACCTCTGCAAGCTGGGAGAAGGCGTTTGCACGAGTGTTTTATTTTTAATTTTTAAATTGAGCAATTCACCATCGCGATTGAAATCGAGTACTTCTGAAATCTTAATTCACACTGTGCAGGACTTTCAAGTCTCCTGTTGCTATACATGAGAAGTCTATCCTATCCTGTTATTAATAGGAATTCTGGGGCTTGTATTTTTCCTAAATTTGAAAAGGGAAAGCAGTAACTTCAAGCACCGGAATTCAAAAGAAAAAGCAAAAAACAGAACTGTATAGCCTTCTCATGCATGGCAATGGGGAACTTGAGAGCTGTGAGCATGTTACATTCCATGCATTTTACATTTCACTTGGTATAATAAAGCATATCAATTTATAATAGTTTAATCCACCTATTTAACTGCACTGCCTGTTGAAGATACGGATTCTTTCTTCCACTTATTTCTTCTCTTAAAGTGAACAATGCTTGTTTTGCCTTACTTACTAGTATGTGAAATTGCATTTTGTCATGTTCATTTGTCAGCCACTGCTTTTTGCAAACAAAACCAAATAAATCATAGAGTACAACGTTTGGAGGATGGTTAAAGGTGGGACCCGGAGAACTGCGTTCCCCACAATAGCACAATTGTGGGATCCTGGGCATATGACCTTCTCTGTCTGTGCTTCAATGTATTTAAGAGTCATCATTGGAGTGCGTGCATAGCAGCCACCTTAAGAAGCGCACATGAAAACTAAACAAGCATTTGCAAAGTCAATGGTTGTTCTGGTATAGGAATTGCAAAGATGGTTTGAGAGGAGTGAGGAGATGAGGGAAAGCGAGCACTGAGGAAAATGGTGGGCATGGGAAAATGGGGCTGTGAGGGAAAGAAAGGTATGGAGGAGTGATAGAAAGTGTGTGGCAATTAGCGATGGAAAGAGTAGAGCTTGCATGCTCCTATCTGCAAATGTATGGACTGGGAGATGGAGGATGGTGCAGTGCAGTGACATGTTCCGACATCAACAATACATCTTTCTTCAAAGCGGCTCACGAGATGTGCACAATCCTGTATGTAAGCAACTGGATCCAATAGGACGCCTTTGGAAATAATCCAGTGGATTATGCACCCTCAGAAAAGAGTGCTGTGCAATATGCAGGATTTTGAAGGTGGAACATACATACAGTCATAATAACTTTTTCCATCCACCATCACATTTAATTTTATAAAAGACATTACATTTTACCTACGTGTACTTTCAGAACCACTTTGCAGTTGTGATCCTGTTTTATTACATGTTTCTTGCTCTTAGTGTTGAAGTCGAGCCTTGCTGATTGATGTGTATGAAATACAGAATAGGGTGGCAAAGGCAGACACAACATGAAATATTGCAATAAACAGGTGCATGGGTGTTGAGATGTTTTTTTTTTCTTTTTCTGCAGAGCTGTGGGTGCCTAATATTTTTTTGCTCAGGGCACTGTCTGGGTCCTGCCTCTGTCTTGTCCGACCAGGCACACCAGAGCAGTTGTGTACTCACACGTCTGTTAATCAAACTTCATCACAAAACTGACCTTGGCATGACCCCCTGGGCTGTGTTTTGCAAAGAAGCACTTTGCATTGATAGTTCCACAATGTACTGTGCACGCATACAGCCGAAATTGCAGAAGTGCAAAATCCCTTTCCTAACCATTGTATATGCACATTTTGCCATTTTCCAGTTTGTGCGTGCATTTTAGCGTTAAAAAAAAGAAAGAAAAACGACGACTTGGCCCCAGTGTATGCATTTCTTTCTGACATTCAAGGAAATCCAGACCCAGAACACGTGCCTTAGTTTGTTTTGCATGCATACATGAAGAGGTATCATTACAAATGCACGTTCAATTTACACAAAATGGATAGAGGACATGGAATCCTTGCTTTAAAATTATAATGTTAATTAAAACACAGGCTGGTGAGTGTATTCTCGAAAAGTCATTATCAGCGTCATGCTTTATTATTGGGCGGCAGCATGGGGTGGTCATCAAAAAATCTATTGCGGACCCGGGCGGAGTAAAATTTAACTGCTTTGGCTCAAATCACGGTACACCTTTGGAAAGCCAATTACCATCATGATGTCCGTCTGCCTTTCAGCGAGGCGAAACGCACCATTAACTTATTAACCCTCATCAAGGCAACACATTCTGATAACTGCCAATTTAGGAGAACGCGAATTCACAAAAGACTAGGCTGCATGGGAAGGAATGCACACCCAGTTCAAGATTATAGATCGCCTTGTCTGCGGTCCTGCCCAATGCACATTACTTTTTATTAGCATTGCAATGACAGAAAAAACTGTGAAGAGGTTACCTAAGATTGGAATTAAATTTAACAAGGCGTCATCACAAATGGGCCGGTATGAACGTTGCTGTATTAACCTTGAATCACTGATTCAAAGTCATTCATCCAGGTTGAACTTTAGATGAACGTTTTGCATTTTGTTCCAGAGTTTAATATGAAGAGGAACATGTGGCTTGCATTACTTTTCAGTCTCAGGAAGCATTCAGAGAGGTAGGAGGTCATTTCTGCAGGCAGAGTTATGACATTCATGGATCGGTTATAATAGATGGAAAAGGGGAGAAAAGGGTAGTGCGTGACTGTGAACTCAGTCAAAGTACGATTGAGGGTTTGATTTGCGGACACAGTGCTGTGTGATACATACATTCATTTGAAATGTTTGCACAAAACAAGGGATTTGAGGAGGCTAGCGGCAGACACTGACGGGTGACACACCAGGAGGCTAGAGGCAGTCACTGACGAGTGACACACCAGGAGGCTAGAGGCAGACACTGACGGGTGACCAGGGCTTTAAGTGGGGTAAGAAATCGAGGGGGGGCCCTCATTTGGGGGCGTGGCTTGTTGGAGGGCGTGGCCTAAAAAGTACGCAAATCGTAGGGTATACACACAAATATATATAAATGTTATATATTTGTGTGCGTACCTTACTATGGTGTGTGTACTATGCAAGCCATCTTTTCTAAACATAGAGATATGTAACATATTTCTACGTTTATAAAAGTTGGCTTGCATAGTACACACACCATAGTAAGGTACGCACACAAATATATAACATTTATATATATTTGTGTGCATACCCTACGGTTTGCCTAGTTTTCAGGCCATCTTTTTTTAAAACAGATTTCGGGTTTATAAAAGATGGCTTTGAAAGTTCACAATTCAAGCCATCTTTTATAAAGCTTTGACTACGGACAAAATTGTCCGTCGACAAAGCTTTATAAAAGATGGCTTGAAATGTGTACTTTCAAAGCCATCTTTTATAAACGTCGAGGAATCCCCAGGTTCGCCGAGGGTTAAAGACGCCTCGGCGACCTGGGGAAACAAAGGGACAGTAACTGCCTCTGGTGACCTCTCGCGCGAGGGGTCACCAAAGGCAGTTACTATGACTGACAGAAGTGGCAGCCAGTCACAGCGTCGCTGTGGCTGGCTGCCACTTCTGTCGGCTCGCCTGACTTCATGGCAGGCGCATCTCCCGTCGCGGCTGCGGCTGCGGCCGCGACGGGATAATGCATTCCGCCAATGTTGCGGTTGGACGGGGGCCCCGGCAGGGCCCCGGCTCAGTCCCACTTTTTGGAGACTGCCGGGGCCCGGCCCCGGCAGGCCCCGGCCCACTTTAAGCACTGCGGGTGACACACCAGGAGGCTAGAGGCAGTCACTGACGAGTGACACACCAGTAGGCTAGAGGCAGACACTGACAGGTGACACATCAGGAGGCTAGAGGCAGACACTCACGAGTGACACACCAGGAAGCTAGAGGCAGACACTGACAGGTAACACACCAGTCAGTGTCTGTCTCTTAAAGAGAATGTATCAGAAACTTGTCATCAAGTGACTTCTGTGAGGAGGAGGAGGAGGAGGAGAAGGGAAGGCAGCCTGCGGGAGAGACATGCTCACCAGTTTTTATTACGAGGGCACAGCAGGGATTCTGGGAGGTAAATAACGCACCCGTCAGTGTCCGTCTATTGAATTGAGTGGATAAGACATATGCCATTGATTGACACCTGTGTGGATCAGGGGGAGGGGAGAGGAATCCCTGAAGGCAGCTTGTAAGAGAGGCATGCTTTCCTGAATGTGCTGGGAGCAAGCAGCAGAGACTTGGATCAGCAGGTGACACACCATTCATTGTCAGTCTCACGTAGCGAGTGCATGATACATATGCTATTAGTTGACACTTGGAAAGAGGAGCAGGAGAAGTCTAGAATCTCTGAAGGCTGATTGTGGGACAACCATGCTCACTTCATTTTCCTTTGAGTGACCAGTAGAGTTTCTGAGAAGTGAATGAAACAACATTCAGTATCCATCTCTCGAAGTTAATGCAGAAGAAATGTGCAATTTGATGACAACTGGGGAGGTGAGAAGGGGACAGCTTATGGGAGCAAATCACTGGCATGATTTTGCTACGAGTTAGAACCAAGAATCCCAGAGGAAGATGCACACCTGAATATGCAGGGAGGGAGCAGCAGAGATTTCTGTCTTTGGGTGGCACACCACTCAGTGTCCATGTTTTGATTTGAGTGCATGAGACAACATGACATTGATTGGAATCTGGGAGAAGGGGCAGGATGATCTAGGAGATCATGAGGTCAGCTAAGGCACAGGCATAGTTGTCTGATTTTGCTGGGAGGGAAAAGCAGACATTTGGAGTGGTAGGTAATGGAGTGGTGGATGATGAATAAGGCTGTGGGAGCACAACATATTTGGAGCAATATGTGAGCACCCAGGGGAGATGTGCTGCTTGTGATGTTTTCACTTCTGCAGCAGCACTTAATGTGTGCACTAGGGAAGCCAGAATTGCACATGGACAATGGAAAGAATCATCCAACTCACATTTCACACCCCCTTCACAAGTCGCTATGGGGTACATGTACCAGTACAAGTAAATGTATGGTTATTGCCCCATGATGGTGAACAACCACAGAGACGATTAGAGTACGTTGCATATCCAGTTCTGTCCACTATCACAGGGGCAGAAGTGGGAAGTACTGAATATCAGAGACTAACAACACATGGATGAATTGGACAGAGGTAGGAATCTCTGCCACCCTATCCACTAATACGTCATGCAATAGTAATGTTAAGAAGGTGGATGTTGATAAAGATAAATATTATGATCCAACAGAGTCTAGAAAGGGAAAGAGCATTGCTCCTGAAAGCACCGATACTAGGGATGAGGATGAGAATGACACCACAAATGAAGAGACTGTTTTATTACATAACCCAACCGGCACCACCAGTGTCCTCAACATAGCACCTATAAGCGCCCTGCCTGTGTGTTAGCCCACAATTAATTTAAAAAAAATGAAAGTATTTCACTCAAAACATACTGCAACCAAAGCTGGCTATGTGTGCCTTCTGCCAGAAAGTAGCAGCCAAAGGAAGGCAACATTAATGTACAGACATGGAAGAAAGGAAAGTTTATGAAATGTACCTGACCCTTTATCATCATACAATCAGCAAAGCTCCACCAGTGCACACAATTCAACCTGGAAATGACTGCTGTGTTAGTGATTGTGAATGGGACACCAAGCTCTAATCTGGCCCCAGCAGTGCTTAGCAATAATCTCCCATTGCATCGGGAGCCCCATGACAGACAGCAACTTCTTGGTGGTAATATGGATCTAATGTTAGCAATTGACCACTTGCTCTGCTCTTTTGTGGAATTCAGGCAGCTTATGGGAAAAGCAGATCACATCTGGGAAGTCATTTCTGGTGTTTTCCTCTCTTTCAAAGCAGTGCCAGAATTTTGCAAAAAAAGTATTGGAACAGTGGGGCAGGTACTACAGCAGACAGTGGGTTCAAAGGTCCACTTCACCATGGACCACTGGTCAAATCACCGACTACGTTGTTGTCACAGCACACTATGTGGCATTTATTTCATTTACCATCCAAGTGGTGTCCTGGAGTAGTTCAAGTGGGTATCAGGTGTATGACTTTCAGTGTGAGGCAATATGCTTGCAGTAGTTTCGATGCAGAAACCACATGGGTGATGACGTGCTAAGAAAATGCGAAGTAGGTGGAGGCACATTGGATAAGGCCTGTGAGAGCCTAATTCACATAGCATTTTCCTATGGGATTGCGCCATCATAAAACACTTCTGTGAATCCGGCCCTTAGTCTTCCTTATGGCTTTGTTGTTGCAGACAATGGATCAAATGTCCATGCTGCCTTACATATGAACAAGACAGTGCATGTCTCCTGCATGTCCTTTCGAGGAGGCTAAAGTGTATTAGTCATCAACTCTGGCATAACTTTTTGACCTCTGCCTAACCAACATGGCAAGGGCTCATCCATTTGCTGGCGGTGCTAATGTGTCAGGGCTATTGAGGTACTTGGTTTAATCCTTGCTAGGCAAACTATGCGAAGTTGGATTTAAAGGTAACATTAGCCACCTGCTGGCTTCATTTGTGGGCACAGTCTTCGAAGAAAACATAGCTGCTTTCCATTTGCATGTTTGGGGGAGAATGGCGCACAGCATGCTTAGGAGGGTAGCAAGTTGTTCATTTGGCCACTGGAACATGTGCAAGTTGCTGTTGAATCACTAAGCTGCACTCCACCGGTGTGCACTGGCAGGACTCCACACCACTTGTCATAATTCATGTTCTCCCACAGACTGACGATACCCATTAAGATTCTCAGGTTCTCCCAGGATACAGTCTGCTCTTAAATATTATTGGGCTCCTCCTTACCATGCAGCCATCCACAAAGTCATTGGGTTCCCCAAAGGTCACAGGCACCCCTTAAGATACGTCAGTTCTCCCAAAATACACAGCCAGCTGCTAGGCTTGACAATTTCTTCCACAGTGCCCAGCAACCTTTTAAAGTTCTATGGTTCTCACTAAGAGCACAGTTACCACTTGCATGTCTCAGGTGCTCTGACATATCTAGATGCCTCACTAACACTAACCAGACAATTCAACGCCATCGCCTCCTCAGCTGCATACACCACCAAACTCCTTAACGCCTCAAGACTCTTCCTATCGCCAAATAGCTGTCTGACGATCGCACTCGCTCTGTTGGGTGCTAGATTAGACTATTGCAATGATCTATTTGCCTGCACCTCACCCCACAACCTAAACCAATTGCAAATAATTCAAACTAATGCCCTAAGAGCTGCCCTCAACCTCTCCAAAATAGAGCACATATCAGATACCTGCAGGAAGGTACACTGGCTCCCCATCCGGAAAAGAATATTCTTCAAGACCCTAACCATCACCCACAGATGCATCTCCAAGTCAGCACCGCCCTACCTGTCCCAAAGATTTTCCAAATCGCACTTAACTAGGCCCGTCATACCACCTTACTCTAGCTTTCCTGTCATTGCAGTGAAGCAATGGAACTCCCTCCCACTCAATCTTAAATCTGAAAGCTCCTACTGGGCTTTCTGCAAAGCCCTTAAAACCTGGCTCTTCAAATAACCCTCCTTGACTCTGGCTTCCCACCGCTCCCAGACCTGTGTAGCCTTATCAATGCTCTATTGAAAGAAATGTAGATACTTATGACTGTATGCAACAATGTAACACTGTAACCACCTACTTTGCCCAAGCACCTCATGTAACCAGCTCTCCACAGAGCCCTAATGCCTGAGGGCTTGTGTGCGCTATACAAATGAAAAAAAAGATATTTTTTCAAGTACACAGTTGCCATCTAAAATGTTCCAAGGTTTTTCACAGGATGCAGATACCCACAAAATATATCTGTATTTTTTTTGTCCAACAGGCTGCAGGCATCTCCTACATCTGTGTGAGGTACATCATTATAAAATAGTACACACTCTCATGTTCTAAGGCGTAACACCTGGGTATATAAGTATTGTGTCAAGTTGAGCACGTTTTTTCACGCTTTGGGAGATGTTCTGATTTCTGGAAGCGGACTAGAGGAAGTAGAATGACTGACTTTGCACACACAATCAAAAACCACTTGGTTTTGCCACCTTGACACTTTGATGCTGGCCTGAAGTTAATGGATTCCTATGCAATCCGACCGTGTTTTGCACGTGGAAAAAGCACACCGATTCCTTAGGAATCCAGGAGGCATTTAGACTTCTTGCAACAAGAAGTTCAAAAGGAAAGTGTAAAGATAAAACTCAGCTGTTTTTACAGCTTTTTTTTTGGACTGCTTCGTGCAAAAGATGAAAATGTCACGGCAGGGACGGTTTTGCACATATTAATTATGTGGGAATTTATTTTCAATGAGACACTGCATTGCACTGTAAACTCTACACATCTCTGCTAGATTAAAACTCACTTGTGTGTGAGTTTGCCTAATTCTTGCCCCAAAAAATGTGTTTTAAACATGTAGTGGAGGCAACCAACACACCAGCCAGAATTCAATGTTTTTTGTGTATATTAAGCGGGATGATTTTCTTGAGGATAATTTCATGTCTCCTCCATACAAATTAGGAGGGAGCAGTTTCCCAAGACTACCTCCCAACCTGGAACATTTATCAAAAAAGGATCCCTCCAAAGGGGAAAGCACTGCCCGGCCCCTATCTACCCAGAGGGAGGCCTGATGGAAATGACAATGACAATGGCTGAGCTCTCAAGTTTCCCGTAGCCATGCGTGAGAGGGAAATCCAGTCATGTGATTGCTTGAAATTCTAGGACACGATGTTTTACCAAATTCCAAATGCGAAAGAAACACTACAAGTCCCAGAATCCAAACGGAAAAATAAAACAGCACTGGATGTACCTTTCATGCATGGCAACGGGAAACTTGAAAGCTGTGCAATGGTGAGGAAAAAACAATCTGTTGTTGAGCATTTAAACCTCTCAGCCAGACGAATAGCACCTTTCCCACAGCACAGATTTACCAGCCCAGAAAGAATAGAAACGTTTTTTTTTTACTATGTATGTGACTGAATTATTGAAATGCTGAAACAGTTTAATGTTAATCACTATATTTAATTGTGAAGCCACTGTATACTTTATGCGAATAATCCATAGCATCATGACCTGGTAATAGACGCCATCTAACTACAAGTGTACAGGCCCTTTGGAGCATTACACTGAATACATATGACTGTGTAAGCTTTTAGCATCCATTCATGGAGCTGCAGTCACAACGTTTACAATGGAACACCAGTGGTAAATACAACCCCTTATCCCTCTACTAACTCCCTTGCTCAACTTGGGCACCTCACAGTTACATAAATATAAGAGCAATTAACATGCCCCCAGGTTAATGCAAGGGGTGGCGTTAAGAACTGATACAATGGGCCTCATTACGACCTCAGCGGTAGCCATGCAGCTATTGGCGGCATGGCTGCCGCCGAAATCGTGTCCGGGTCCGGGTCCACAGAATGAGGAATTACCGGGCCATTGGAGTTCGGAAGGCCCAGTAATTCCTCCCTCCAAGGACCCGGACCCGGTCCTTCCCCATTCCCATTCAGACCCCATAGGGCTGAATGGGAATGGGAGAGGGAGCAAACAACGGGCCATTATGAGTTGGCCCGTTGTTTGCTCCCTCTTCCCCTCACGGGACCAGGTAAGCACGCCTGGTTTGACCAGGCGTTGCTTCCTGGGTCCCGCGAGGGGACCTCGTAATGAGGCGGTATGGGGTAAATGGCACCGGCACCTTTTACAGCACCATTTACCCCGTACCGCCAGGGTTGTAATGAGGCCCAATGTTCATTATACTACTTGATCATCGTCTGATAATGTAATCTACTAAATTCATAAAACTAGGCAGCTGGCCCACAGACGATAAAGTACATTCTCTAGATCGAGTTTTCCGTTTGGAAATATTAGAATTAACAGTGAAAGAAGCCCATGAGGCAGGGGGTTCGGTCATAGTGCCCTCCCCTTCCAAAAATAATGAGAGAAAATCCACAACACTCCCGGTCTCCTGTATCTCTTCATATACAAGAGCTTAAAAGAATTGGAGACTACCATATGTATTCAAACCTTGAAGACAAATAATGTCCCCTATTCTTGGCCAAGTTACCCACAGCCCAACAGCAGTACTTGCTGCCTAGAAATATGCTTAGCTTTTTCAATCTTCACAACAGTTTAAAACAAGCCCAACAATTCCACACAACACAAATGAAATCATCCAAGCAAGAACCACGAAGAAAATGGCAGAACAGAAATGGATACGGATATGTTACCCTTCACTAAACGTAAGACTACCTTAGACAGGAGGAAAGTCACACAATCCTGATTAAAAGCAGCAGCAAATTAAGAGCCTGATTTACAAAGCGTTTTTCAATGGACCTTTCTCTTTGTAAGAGGTTTTTGTAAAGCAGGCCCTTAGAGTTTAGCAAGAGAATCAATTTGTCCCTATCCCCAAATGATGCTGTGCGGAATTATAATGAATGTAAGTCAAGGAACGATAGTTTCACACATATACCACCAGATGAGGTCCTGTCCCGTATTCAAGGGAGCAGAATTGTGGACTCCCTATTGGACCATTGCAAGTAAATAACTTTCATCCCTCTCTCTCTCATGGTTTGCTATATATTGTTAATAGCTCCCTTTGCACAGCCTTGATGCATTAGATAATAAAACATAACATTTGGACACTTTTGCTAAAACATAAAAAAAAACTGACCAGATGACTTAGCCAACTACAGACCCATCTCTGATATTCCCTCAGTTGCAAAAGGTATTGAGTGACAGTTGAACGTTTATGATTTCTCACTTTTTGGGAACCAAAATATCCAAACGCCCACTAAAGAAACATACATCTAGGAGAGTATTAAGGTTCACACAGAACACTGGTCTAATACTACTGACGCTCAAGAGAGTGAGACATGGACAGAGAACCCTTCCAGTGTAAGGCCCTAAACACTGAACCAACTTTCTACTCAACATAAAACAGAACAGAACCCCAGGAAATTCAAAACGAATCTGAAACACTGACTCACCAACCACTAACACTAGACATAAAGCACAACTCTTCACTTACTTTTATGACGAATAGACCTTATACACCCTAGAGTTCGCTCTATCAATTTCCGTAAATATTGAACCATATCTCTTTAGGCTTGTGAAAGGCTATCTTACCTGTACCTATTTTGCCTTATCATGAACTAAAAGGTTGTTGCTCATGAAGAACAGAATTAGCAAAATGTTTGTGCCCCCGATGTCTTTAGCCACTTCTTTTTATCAGTGACATCATGCCTGTCTATGCATTCTTCTTTGGGGATTGTATATATATTACACAGCCTGCGGTAGCGGCGTGTAGTTATGGTTAAGTTGGTCAACTCATAGGAATAGCACTTTTTGGGTGGCTAATAACTTTGCTCCCCCTGGACAAAACCTCACCTAACTTTGGATATGCCTGTGGGGAGCAGAAACAACAACACAGGGCGGGGTCATGGAGGGTGTGGGGGTAGTAACATCACGGGGGACATGGGGATGGGGGCAGCAACAACATCACAGGGGACATGGGGGGCAACAACAACATCACAGGGGACATGGCGGGTGTGGGGTAGCAATAACGTCACAGGGGACATGGGGCAGCAACAACATCACGGGGGGAATTAGGGGCAGCAAAAATATCATGGGGGACATGGGGGGCAGCAACAACATCACAAGGGACATGGGGGGGTGAAGGGCAGTAACAGCATAACAGGGGTCAGCAACAACATCACAGGGGATATGGGGGGTGGGGGGACAGCAACAACATCACGGGGGACAGGAGGGGTGGGGTGCAGCAACAACGTCATAGGGGACATGGGGGCAGCAACAACATCACAGGGGACATGGAGGCAACAACATCATAGAGGCCATGGAGGGTGAGGGGCAGCAACAACATCACGGGGGACATGGGGGGCAGCAGCAACATCACGGGGGAAATGGGAGAGTGGGGGCAGCAACAACATCATGGAGGACATGGGAGCAGCAGCAACATCACGGGGGAAATAGGAGAGCGGGGGCAGCAACAACATCACGGGGGACATGGGGGGTGGGGACTCAGCAACAACAGCATAGGGGACATGGGGGGCAGCAACAACATCACAGGGACAAGGGGGCAGAAACAACATCATGGGGGACATGGAGGTAGCAACAACATCTCAGGCACATGGGGGCAGCAACAACATCATGGGGGACATGGGGTGTGTGGGGCAGCAACAACATCACGAGGGACATGGGGGCAGCAACAACATCAAGCGGGACATGGGGGGCAGCAACAACATCACAGGGGACATGAGGGGATATATACATATATAAAATATATAATACAAATATATAAAACGCAGGTGCCAACCTAGATTGTGTGTGTCTGTGAGGTTCCAATACATCTGAACTTCAAAACTGCAGTGTTCAGCCAGTTGTTCTGCATCACTGTTTTCATCTGAGGCTGTTCCTGGTATGAACATGGTCCTCTGGCAAAGCAATACGTGTCCAATTGGCTAAGTAAAAAGACAAGAAAAGTTATTGAAATCGAACCTCCAGACAGTTGCATGCTCATCTAGGAGCCAAACACAGTGCTCCAGGTGGATTCCACGTTTGCAGCAGAGTCCTAGCTGCTATCTTTGGTTCCACACCACATATATCTTTGTGCTATTAGCCTTGAACCCACCCCCCTACCCCCAGGTGCTGGTAAAGTGATGTCCAAGATGCCTTTAATTGTTTTGCATGGGTAAATCCTGAATTCACAACTTTTTTTGAAGTAGCCTAAACTTTAAAGATAAGCCTTTTCAATTACTCTTGTTGTTAAATGTAACTCATGACCAGGCCTATCAAGATATACCAGCTATATTGTCATCTTCTTTTCTCCTTCTCTAGATTTGACAACATTTTAATGTTTCTCCTGAGATTAAATAGAAATTAGTTATCAGGCAGTTAAATTACATGCAGGCTGTTACTGTTGAATACAGCCCGTGTTCCTGGCCATCTGATTTGCTAGCCCCTGTCCAGTGGGAGATAATATTCAATATGTAATAACCATATTGCACGTATCAACTTCCAACCTCCTTAGCAGCGAGAGGCCTGTGGGAAGATTTGCTTTAGGATAACAGTTTCTCAGGGCAGCACCCAAGAAGGCTACGTGCAGCATTGTGAAGAGCACCAATATTCTCGTGAATTGTCTCCGCACTTCTAGCGTAGATGTATTCTCTGTGCACAAAACTACAAACGTACTAACCCTTGTTTCGTTTGAGAAAAGGTGGACGTTGTTTGGAGAAAGGGATAAAGCATCCCCTCGTGCTGTCTTGGTTCGTATAGCAATACAGTAGAACAGGTCTCTAGCTCAGACTGGCACTGTATGTTGGTAATAGGCCACGGTTAAGATAGCAGCGAGTTACAGCAGTCTCTGCATCAAAGGTTATGTTGAATGAGTGTATGATTTGGAGTTCATGTGATGAGCATTGACATGTCAAAACCATCATTTAAAACCAGCGCACATTGTAGAGTCAGCGTAGATTTCCCCGCTCCCCAATGTCATGCCTGCCTAATGCCAGATGGAAATATTTCAAGGCGAGATCGGTAAAGTGCCGTAATGATAATTATGCCACATATATCATGTGGCAGTGCATGCTTCTTGTTTTACTTATGTTCTCTGATTGGACACTAAATCAGGAAATTACCTGAAATAAAGCCATGACCAGCAGTGAATTGGCAGCTGATTAGAAGAACACTTCGTGCAGTCCCTTGATTATAATTTAAATTATACACTCTCATTTCCATTAGGGGTTTAATGCGTTACCATTTTGTTAATTCTTTCTGAACTTTAATGTATAATCCGGTGCCCTGTTGGAAAAGATAGAAACACATGCAGAAGAAAATTGTACAAAGCAAAATCCACAGCGCGTAAAATCAAGGCAGATATATATTCATTTTTTCTTTTTTTTCTGTTATGATTGTTAGTTGCCATCAAATAAATCACTAAACTTGAGGAAACTCAGATAACGACCATCACGACCAGTAGCCACCAAAACAAGAGCACTTGCATCTTAACATTAACATAATTCATCCTTCCACTGAGTCATTTCATTGAATGAATACGGAAAATATATGTTAGCATATTGAAATAAGAAAAAAAAGAAACACATGAACCTACAACACCTACAAGGACAACACCTTCATTAAACAGGCTCTCAACATCCAGTAGCTGTTATGTTCCATTCATAGTTGAACCTGGGAAAGTTTGGCAGCACAATCCTTGGTTTAACAATCACATCTAAAAGGAGGGAGGATACAAAACCATCGTAGTGTAACGTGGATGGTCAGTGTGAGCTAAACATAATTTAGAATAGGAATATTGGTACACTTCCTACCATAATCCTGCAAACCTTGAGATCACTCTGGCTAGTTTCATGTACAAATTATCCCATCTTGAGGTTCATCTCCAGAAAGAATTTGTTTTTTGTGTGGTTATTTTCGTGAATCTCAAACAATTATATATAGTTTAGGTGCTGACCCAAGCAGTTAATCAAGCAGCGCAAATGTTTTTCACCATTATAAACATCAAACCTGCTGCCTTTTTGAGATGTTTGAAGAGGTGATATTTGTGGTCAGTCAAATCCAAATCAACTACTTATTTCAGCATAATAATGCTTAGTTGTGGTCGTCCTCTTAGGGTAGTACCCGCCTCTGCCCCATTAAGTTGCCTAAATTAGTCCAAAAATAGTACCCGCCTCTGCCCCATTAAGTTGCCAAAATTAGTCCAAAAATGCAGTAATTTAATGCAAATCTTTCAAATGTCGGCAGCAATTCAACTGGACAAACGGAATACGTGCTTGTGTAATGCCCTATCAGAATAGATTTGCCACCTTAGAATCCCTTGAAGGCATGGAGGCCACAGGTTGACTGCCTGGGGCTCAAAAAGTGTGTTTGCCCACCTGCACCAGAGACCCATTCTCTGCCGTTGTGCAGGCCCAGTGAGTAAATGCATATGGGCCTTAAGACTAAATCCTGGGACGAAGGGTCCACGATATCAAAACAAGAAGGCGGATACCCAAGTTCAACCAAAAAAGCGCCAAGAGTGAACCGCAGAGACAGGTGAAGCTAAAACCCAAGAACTGTGTGCTACCATGACCAGGAAAGGATGATCCACTGTAGCTGACCATAGTGGAAAAGTTGACCATTCGGAGAAGGCTACCCATTGTTATTGAAGCTTTACTTTGCATTGTTTATTTTGTCCAAATCTATACATAGCCACAATAAACTTGTGTTAAACAGATCAGTCTTTTGACCCATCTCGGCTTCATGACAGGGGGCAATACATGATACGTGACGGCCAAAACAAATGAGTTATCTATTTCAAACTTGAGGAACCCAAATAAATCAAATTATCAAGGCATGCAGAAAGTGAGAAAAAATGATATGAGTTAAAACTTCACCATCCTGAATGGTCTCATTGTAATTGATTATCTGCCATGTATACTTTTTGGTCAGGGCTGAGCAGGAAGTGACTAATAGACTATTGATGTTGCATTTCACTATTTTATGCAGCTGAAAAGGTCATCATAGGATAATATTTTATTGATGAAGAGGAGGTTACTGAGCATGTTATAACTAAGTTGATCCCAAAAATTAGGCTATGGTGAAAGGAATATTATAAAACGGTAATACTATGAAATCGTTTTTGTTTCACTAGTAAATCCATTAAACCAAGACTCCCCCATAAAAGAATGGTTTTCTAAGAAGTGTGTACATTTAAAAGACACTGGTCCTCATTACGAGATTGGTGGTTTTCCAGGTGTGAATCTGTTTAAATACCATCAAACAGTTTTAGTTTTATCGCCACTTGGTCCCACTAATTTACAGGTGGTGGTGGAAGTCCCCATTTTTGGGAGTCAATAGGACTCCATGGGAATTCCAGAAGAATTACAGCTATGCCTATTTTGCGGATTTTTGGTGGTAAGGTCGTGGATTTCCCTCCAACTATTTATTGGAGGAAACTCCTCCACCTCACTGCCAAAGCTGAAGTATAGCAGTGTGGTAATGTGGCGGTAATGGAATTACTGCCACATTGCCGCCACTTTTTACCTTACCAGTGCCAGATAAATAAAAGTTACCTGGTGTTATCTGCAATTAATCTGAAAGTATTGATTGACTATATACAAAACTTGAATCTAAACTCTGGCCAGTACTAAATGTGCTGAACCGAAAAAGTGTCATATACAGTCTTTCGTCCTGGTTGCTTGAGAAATTCATACACAGCTTCCATTTTTGGAATTTGGTTTTACATCAAAAGGTCACCGTTTTAAGCTGATTCTGATATGGGATCACTTAAAAGGGTGCCATATTGTATGTGATGGGTTGTGTAGCAAGCCGTGAAACTGCACAGTGCTGTGCAGCAAGGGGATTCAGTAATATGGTGCAGTAATATAGCTACAATTACAAATCTAGCATTTTATGAATACTCTTGGAATGATATGGATACAGAGGATTAGAAGCTGGGGATACAGGTTAGGGAGAGCTGCCCAGCCTTGGCAAATCTGTTACTGGATCTGCAGTTGTGCTCTTGTGGATGCTATCTGTGTCTCCAAGTAAATATGTTCTTCCTTGACCTCCAAAACTTGATACTAAATAACAGTGAACATCCTTGCAAAACATGGCCATTGTTCTGTAGGAAGAGATGCTCGGTCAAGTCACTATACAGCATCATATCCCTGGGGAGATATTGTGCTTTTATCCATCTCCATGGGAACTAAGTTGAGCCTGATGTTTCAGTTCCGTGCTAAAAACAGTAATGATAGGTAGTTCCTGGAATTCTACATTCAGCTTGCAGGCGCACATGAAGGCTGACATGCTCTTTTTATTTCATTCATTGCAATCTCCTCAATAGATGCATCCTGTAAGAGCTTTGTAACTATCAATCTATGAGGAATATCTGACTCCCTGTTGGAGAAAACTACAGCCTATGCTATTTTCAGGAAATTGATGCATATGGTTTTCTGCTATTTCTTGATCAATCTTGTAATACACACTCGGATACATATTTCCATATCAACTGACTTACAATGTGCTTTTTAGATGCTAAAACCAACATCAACTGTCAGATAATATGGCTATTGCATTCTTGAGATCTTAGTTTACAGGATATATAGGGCTGGAGATGCAAGAAAAATGTCTTTTGAGCAAAACCCTCTAACAGAACAAAAAGTCATGGTAGCTCTCTCCATTCGGTGTGCTTTATGTGCTTACATTTGTGTAGTATTGTTGGGGGGGGGTGAAATGAATTAGAAAGGTTGGCTGTGATGTCATTGCCAAATGTATAAATAGTACTAGAGCAATATGGGGGTGGAAAGGGATGATCAGGGACAGGGGAAACTGTAATTCATTCGTTTACCCGGGCTAAATGGATTATACACATACATCAACTGGATGCTGTGTGCTGAAAATCTGTCATTTTATGTGAAATGATTATTAATCCAGGGGGGCAACAATGCTTACACAAATGTGTGTCTGCTTCCTTGAATGCAATCCATTTTCATCACTCTCCAAGTGGCGCGAAAAAGTAAAGAGTAAAACAAGATGAAATTGCCTTTACTCTTTACTTTTACTCTTCATTCTGAGAGAAATAAAACACTGCCTCCAAATACTTTGCAGGTGGTGTTTTATGATGGATTCCAGTGGTAGCCACCTGCTCATTAGCAGGTTCTAATTCGTGGTACGCCTGCATGAAAATCTGCTGAGATGGAGGATTAAAACAAAGCAGAGATGCTATCTTTGCTTTGCTGCCCTGCATTTCCTCAGGACAGCTGGAAAATGGAGCATAAAATGAGAGCATAAAAGCTATTTTTCTTGAATTTTCCACAGCACTCATTCTAAAATGGCCACAAAAAATGACTTTCCGTGTGAACTCATGCGAACAAAATAATTGGTGCAGGCACCATGGTGGCAATTCAATGCTTTAAAAACAAAGATGCAGCCCTTTCCAATAGTGTGGTTCAAATCCAGAACAGGCCCACAGACATTTCCACTTAAACCTGTGCATTGTCGGACAGAAAGAGGACTGCTGTGGTTTGTTTCTCTACCTAATCGGAATTAAAGTGAAACAGTGACACCTTTTTTTATCATATGCATATATGTCCTATTAACTTTGCATGATTCACAAAACTGTGAAAAAAAGCCAGTTTGAAACTTGGCACAATCACAAAATGGCTACCTGAAACTTTAGGGACCGACACCCCCACTTTGCATTTCTGTATGCAAAGTGGGTGCGTCTGGATGAGTGACAATTAGCAGGCAATTTCACAAAAACATTTTTGCCTCCCCATTTTATCTTTAACTTCCAGGGACATGCCTCTGTATCTTTCTTGTGAATCAGGTCTGTGCAGTTGCACGCAGAAGAACGTTTCACCTAACGCACTTTGCATCCTAAGATGGTATCTTTACTAATTGGGCCGGCAGTGCTGTTAGCAAAGTGTTTAGCATATGAAGGATCGAGGGATGCTCCCTAAGCACTTCTGATTGCAGAGCAAACTGAAGCCTCGTATGTGTAAGGTGGTCTGGCAAACTATGTCTCTCATTTGTGGAACAGAAAGGGGGGTGATCTATCGCAAAGCTAAGTTGTCACTGCATTGGAATGGAGCAGGAGGAAGTATATGACTGATCATAAATGTTTGAAGTCATCCTTCTTGACATCTGACCTGGTTTACAAGAATCAATGATGTCATGTGCATTTCACTACAGGCATACTGTTCTCATAAATCCTTCAATTTAATGATGAAGGGTCATTTGTCAGTCTGAGTCAGATACGAGCATGGTAAACCAAATGCACATCAGTGATGCCAAATATTGAAACCATAGCTGCCACCATTAGATGGAATTCTTATGACATTATTACACCTTTTCTTTTGTGGCAGAATCCACAGGGATGCGATATTCTTCTCCCCATCGAAATGTGATGCAAGAGGAGATGCTGTCAGTTTCTCTGAAAAGAGCAGGAAAATACATGGAGCAGATTTCACACTGCATAACCTGCTGCATCTAGTGAAGTGAAACAAAAAAGGGTTCTGAAGATGAGAAAAACATGTCAATGCTTCTGGACCATTTTAATGGCTCAAAACAACGTGGGGTTTTAGCATTGGCGGCTGCTCTTTAATTGGCAATGGGGAGTCAACCTTGAACATGTTCTGGATGAGCCAAGCGTTCCTGCATTCCTGAGCTAGCTTTAACTGTCAAAGGGAACATATTTGCCCTTTGACAGTTTGTGTCCCACAGTTCACATGCCCATATATATATATTTGAGTATTTATAAGGTGCTTAATACCGAAGAGGAGCATAGGCGCGGACCCAGGATTCTAACCTGTGTTGCTCTGAGCGCTTTGCAACTGAGCTAGACTACCCGTTGTAGTATTTTGCTTTCCCAGCCTTGCATGGCAATTGGAAATGCAGTTTAAGTAATTGCAAGACTTAATGTGCGAAGGGGGCACTCCTGATCACCCTCACTTATTCAGACTGCCAGGGGCGTTGTGGACGGAATGCTCTGGCTCATCTTTGCATGTGCAGGAACCTTTTGAACCTGTGTGAGGCAGTGCTTGTTCTATTGTTTACTTTGGCCAACGCTGCACATAGAGTTTATCTACTGATGTACAGCATCAGCGTTTCTCGAGTCATTTAGAGATTGCCACTTGAAGTTTGTTTGTTTTTTTCCACACTCCTGGGTACAGAAGCTTTCTAGGTAAGTGTAGATGCATGCAGAGGCGTTGCTGGGGGGGAGGGGTAAGGGGGCTATAGTCCCTGGTCTTTTGGTTGAAGCCCTGGATAGAATCTCAGGAGCTACAACCAAAAGGCTAGCTAGTCCTGCCAGTTCTGACATCAGCATAGCCCTGGGTCTTTCCAGACCTAGCAACGCCCCTGGCTAAATGCACTAAACACTCCTGATGGAGTTGTTGTATCAGCTCCGTAAAATACGAGGGACAATGGGCCCACACATGTTGTGGAGATAACGCTATGATAAAGTGTATGAATGTACAGTGGTTTTGGCCGCAGGTGTGCTTTTTCAAAGGGTTATTATACCAATGAAATTAATCACTTGGTGCATGTGTGAAGTTTCTCCTGGGATCAATGATGGGGTTATGGATAAATGCTTGGTGCTGTCGCTATAGTTGCAGTCTCACACAAGTTTTGTGGGTAGGTGTATATATATATATATATATATATTCAGTGAAAAGACTTTGTTAAAGGGACGTTATGGTTAAGTTGCGCTACTAAAAACCTATGAAATTCAGTGGAAAAAACTTTGTTAAAGGGACGTTATGGTTAAGTTGTGCTACTAAAAACCTATGAAATTCAGTGAAAAAACGTTGTTAAAGGGACGTTATGGTTCCAAGTAAAACCGAAAAACCCTTGAAATTCGCCAGTTATGGTAAGCTAAGCAACCATAACTCGCGCCACCACCGTGCACTGCTAAGACTAACACCCAGGACATCAAAGATGACATCACAAATGTCATTGATGACATCACTGATGACATCACATGTCTGGCTCACTATTTTTTCTTTTGCTGACATATCTAGGCCACATGGTTTTCTTCAGTAACAGTCAGAAACTAAGAATTTTATTTTATTTGTAGACGTATCCTTCTAGTAGGTTCTTACAGCAATTCCCTTAGAGTACAGTCACATCATATGAAACATATACATATGGGAAAACACAAGCTTGAAAGACAGCAATCCTTTTTGTGCATAAAGATAATCACTAGACTTATGAGCACTTTCTGATAGTTCTGTTGTTTTTTTTTATGGCTGTACTTTCCCTGTATATGGTCATATTTGTATACATTGTACTCACACTACTTTCCTTAGGGTCCAATCACATCAAGTGATACATATACATAGGGTAAATAGCAGCTTTGAAACAGAGCAATCATTTATTTGCATGAAACTAATCAGTTAAGTTATGAATTGTTTCTGCTACTACTTGTGTTTTTTTGCTAACTTCACTTTCCCTGTATATACCCATATTGGTATGTGTTCTTGTGTCTTTGTGTTTTGTCTATAGTAATGCAATTATGTAATACATGGGTTTTATTAGCTACTTATTACATATTTCACAGTACACAAAAATCTATTAAGAAAACAATTATCATTTCATTATTCAACATATTAACATTACGAATATCATACCTTCATCTTGTACGCTGCACACAATGTTATGTTTCTGTATGAGCAGCTTAGTATACTAGATAGAACCCCATAATAGGATGCTATTTATATCAATGCATCGTTCAATGCACTTATTAGGGTATATTTCTTGCAATGATTCTTGACACTTTTTTCACAACATAATAAGAATCCCTTCTACACATATTTCATGAGAGGTACATACACATGTGATGTCATCAGTGATGTCATCAATGACATTTGTGATGTCATCTTTGATGTCCTGGGTGTTAGTCTTAGCAGTGCACGGTGGTGGCGCGAGTTATGGTTGCTTAGCTTACCATAACTGGCGAATTTCAAGGGATTTTCGGTTTTACTTGGAACCATAACGTCCCTTTAACAAAGTTTTTTTCACTGATTTTCATAGGTTTTTAGTAGCGCAACTTAACCATAACGTCCCTTTAACAAAGTTTTTTCACTGAATTCATAGTTTTTTAGTAGCACAACTTAACAATAATGACTTTGACTTTATATATATGTCATATGGAACTGACTAGATCTCTTCTTATGAACTTGATGTCCGCGAACTTATTTAATGTTCGCGGACCTGTTCGGAGAACAGTACCACTACCTAAAAACTGTGGGGGGGAGCGGTGGGGTATGTTTGATTGTTATATCATAATATAGGAACATTTTACAAATTCAAAAAGCAGCACACAAACACATTATATATAGTAATACATAAGAAATGTAACCAATATATGTAACAATATGTTCTGAAATGGAATATACCACAAGAAGATAAATTGGCTTCCAACATAATTACCTCACAGACACAACAGAACTGAGAACAAGACCAGACCCACTGAATACATAGGACTTATCTTACCAGAAATAGTAAGTGTACTTCATTTTACTCATATATTTATAAACGTTCTGTATAAGATTAAAAAATATATTATCTTTTTTTTTTTCTCACAGAAATGTCTAGTACTCTGGAATGGCTAGAGGACAATTTCCCACATGAAGAAATGTCACAAGATAGTGAAACTAATGGTAAACACTTTATAATATAAACCATTTATTTATTATTTTTTTATATACATTTAACATATATATTATTTGTTTGTACAGAGCATACCAAAATAGAAAAAACTTCAGAAAACCCTGTTATGGATAACAGTCTTCACAATATAGAAGAAAAAATTGATGTATTGTTGGCTAATTTTAATAATTTAAAAACTTTTGTAGAAAATCATTTCAAACCAAAAACCTCGTACCATTGCCCCACATGTACTTGTCCCTCCTCACCATATCCCAGTCAATTATCCCCAAACCCTCTCCATAATCCAAAACGTTTTGATGAGACTTCCATCCCTTCTTCACCTAATACCAATCATGTTGAAACCCCAAATTCTCCTGTTTTTGTTTCTGTTTCTGCCTCACCTTCTCTGTCATAAATTATTAATATATGTTAAATAAAGTTTAATTTTTATATTGTATTGTGAATAGTTTCCGTTTTTTTTAAAAAAAACACTAAAAGTGTCCGCGGACAGTGCGAGTGTTCTGAAATGTTCGTACATAAACGAAAATGGTGGTGTCCTGAAGAACACCACACCTGTTCGTACTGTTCGCTAGCAAGTTGAAACTGTTCTAAGAACACACGTGGTGTCCTGAAATGTTCGTAATGAAACAAAAATTAAAGTGTTCTAAAGAACACTATATCCGTCCGTAATGTTCGCTATCAACTTAAAACTGTCCTAATAACACAATTGGTGTCCTGAAATGTTCGTAAATAAACGAAAATGATGTGTCCTGAACAACAGTACAACTGTTCGTAGTGTTCGCTAGCAACATGAAACTGTACTACGGTGTCCTGAATTGTTCGTAAACAAACAAAAATTAAAGTGTCCTAAAGAACACTATACCTGTCCGGTACTGTTCGCTAGCAAGTTCAAACTGTTCTAAGAACGCTATTGGTGTCCTGAAATGTTCGTACGTAAACGAAATTACACGTGTCCTGAAGAACACTATATCTGTCCTTACTGTTTGCTACAAAGTTTAAACTAATCTAACAAAACTTGCGGTGTCCTGAAATGTTTGTTTCACGTGTGACGCACTTTTAATTACTTCAGAACCCGAACAGTGTCCGTAGGACATCAATGCGCTTGCGCTAACCAATCTCCGTGCACTTGGTGTCCTGCGGACAGGCGCTTCCTTCGCGGACTAGTTCGTGAACGGATCATATGACCGCGCCCACGCTCATCGTGTGTCCTGAAATGCAGACACTGTTCATGTCCACGAACAATTTAAAAGTACATTTTCAGTTAATCCATAATATTTTTCAATAAAATCTCACCATGGCACAAGTCCCACATAGCAATCTTGAGATTCTATATACCTTTTGAAACTTTCCGATCCTTTTTTTGTGTTCGATCTGTCCGCGGACAGTGCGCATGTCCGCGAACCGCGCACAAGCACCCCTATAAAAGACCACGCCCAAGAGCTTATTCCCATTGTGTTTCTGGCTATTCTTCAGAACACAGTGATTTTTGCTGCCACCTGCAGACTACACCATCATCTAGATGGCATCCTTGGCTGCTGAACTGCCACTTGGTGCTGCACCTGCTTCAGCACCACCCCCACCCCCTCCACCAAGGGCCTGAAGAGGGGAAGGGAACAGGAGTGAGGATGCAGAGGAGGAAGAAGAGGATGATGAGAATGAGGTAGAGGAAAACCCTACTACCCGCACTAGGCGTGAGTCTTGGGTGTGGCGGTTATTTACCATCCATGGTAATGTTCCTAAGGCTCGTGCGAACCGTGTTACCTGCAATGAGTGCAAAATGATACTCAGTCGCGGGAAGCACGGTAAGTACAGCTTTGGGACCACTAATATGAAGCGACACCTGAGGTCATTTCACTCTGGGGCTATTCGCAGGGTTGTACCTTGCGAAGAACATAGCAGGTTGATTTCCTCTACGTCATCCTCTGTTTCTGATCCTGTCACCACAAGGACCACCTCTGTGGGACAGCGTCTTCCTCAAGCTGCCTCACAGGCCATACAGAATGCTGATGACCCTTACCTTTCGAGGGTCACAGTTGTATGTATGTACTGTGACACAGTACTCTTCAGGGGGGAGCGACTTCGGAGTGCTTTTGAGACTATCGTCTCAGAGCACGAGAAGACCTGCTCACTACCCAAATAAAGCCCACTCTACATCTTCCTCTCCAAAAAAAAATACAAAATTACAAAAATCAAAAAAAAATAAGGCTCTTTTCAGAGCCGCCTTTCCCAGTTAAAAAATAGAAGTGAAAATAAATGAAGCAGGGCTCTTTGTATTTTTTAGAAGTCCGCGGACAGTTCGCGAACATTAAAAAAATTGGGTTGCTACTCCATCACAAACATTGTAATTTTCTCTGGAAAGAAGTGGTGGCTCTGAAAAGAGCCTTTGGGTGGTGTTTGTAAGTCAAAAATTGTAAATGCTTAACATCTACTTCAAAATCGTTGTTGTAATTCCAAAAAAGGTCGCAATGCATTTTGTACATTTCTCAGAAAAATCAGATTGCCAGGATAAGTAATATGGACTGCATCTCTGCGAAAAATGTATGTACTACAAAACATATTTTCATTGTGAAAAGAAAACATGCCAAAATCTCTTAGAAAGGCACAAACAGCCTTATTAACATTGCGCCTTGCTTTTTCCATTTGTGGACCAAATGAAGAAGAACGAAGCCACATTTGTCTCTGTGCAATCTGTGAAAATATCACTTGAGAATTAGGAAACATGTCCATAACCTTCCTAAGTCCTTCTTTCATAGCAAATTGCAAAACAATTCCAGTCACATGTCCTAAACTGTTCCCTCCACAATGAATTACAATTATGTCTGGATGTTGCTCTGTCTCCAAAGTAGCACAGAGAGGTAGCAAGTCCAACCACTTCATTCCACGTACTCCATGCCAGTGTACTTCCACATGTGGGAATCCAAGATCTACAGCTACTCCACAGCTTTCTGCATGCACCTTCAACCAATGTATCCACGAATCTCCTAAAATCCAAACAATCTGTTTTATGAAACACACAGCCATAGCTATCTTTTGTTCTCTCAGCAAAAAGAGTATCTGAGAAAATCTCTCCTTGCACAACACACCCACCAAACTTTCCTGACCAATCCCTTTCAGTGCTTATTCTCATTTGCATGACTTCTGAACCCAAAAATCCCCGGATGTAACTCCTGATGTCCGCGAACTACCGCCATGTCCGCGGACATATCGTAACATGAACAGCCCTTCTACCATTTCCACTTCACTCTCTCTGCCATTCCCTCATTGGATGTACCTCAAAAATCACATGACCATGCACCAATCACATTCAAGACCTCTACATCTAACTGCATCATCATAGATCAGCACTGCAAATGTACTCTGAATCTCTCTGAGTACAAGTGTCATATCATTGGCAAGCAGCATCTATCAGAAATACTGTACAAGTCTTCAAGATTTCTACTTACAGCTCCATGCATATCCATATGCATGAACACAAACTTCAGGTATGCATATTTTCTGTATAGTAGATGAACACATTTTCAAACAGACTTTTACCTTGTAAAATCTGTAAAATGAATTTACTGTACTTTTTTCAATTTCCTAAAATCAACTATCACTTATAAACCTTTATACTATTTACTTTCTTTATACACACACACTCAAATCATGTTAAACTAACATTTTTTAAATGAAATATATAGACTTCATATATTCAAACAAAATTGCATGCAAACACAATCTATGTTTAAACCTTTATAAAAATACTTATACAATTTCATATTTTTTGTTTTTATTTATGTATTTACTTAATTACTTTAAATTAGACATGACATTGAGGCGCTATTACCTAGAACAGTTTACTTACAGAAATAGTGGTATTCACTAATATATTATAAATTTCACAAGACATAGTAAAGATATTTTTTTTTTTGCTACAGTTAGTCATTCAATACAATTTGTTCATTAAGAACATATCATATGTACTGAACTGATGCAATGTATCTTATGTAAATAAATTAGTTTAATGGTTTTACAGAAGGCACTGAGGATTTCAATTAAAAAAATCAATATCTAAATTAAAAACAGTGCTATATACAAACAGTTACTAATTTGAAGCTTTTACAATTGCAGTGAAGACCAGTTTCCTGAAAAGAAGCAGCAAAATTCGAAGAAGAAAGAAAAACTAAGAAGTTACCTGTTAATTTTTAAAAAAGTAAGTAAAATATCACCATAATATTTGTATTATTAATCAAATATACTATAACGTTAATACGAGCTATTTCGGTTTCTAAAAATAGAGATTTTGTACCATTTTGTCCAAAAATGTCCATGTCTTAAACAGCGATTTACAGCCAGAATGGCCCACAAATGTCTATTTTTGGACACACAAATTACCCAACTGAACCACTACAATTTTCATATTATAGAACAAACAACTGTTTTAATTGTATACATTAGATTTACTATTTGTACTTTTCCACACCACCAGCTTACTTTTTTTTGTCATCTGAACCCCAGTTTAGTAACACTTAAATTCAAGAATACCTATCCCTACTAGTTTTAGTTCCCAATGCACAATCACACACCATTACATACATCTTTATCATCTTACTCAAACACTCATGCACACAGCACACATACATTCCAGAACACCCCAACCCATATCGTCTTTATTTTTTTCAACAGACCCTAAAGAATGCCTACCAAAAGTCAAGTCCGTAGAAAGCAACGCAAAAGTAGAGCAAATGAAAATATAGGTGTCCAACATAAGCATCCATCTCTAGCAGAATTTGTAAAAAAAGTTGAAACAAAACAGCTAATACAATCATTTAGTGAAACACAAGAGGTTTCAAGTACAACAACTTCGCTTCCTCTATCAAAATGTAAAACAATTAACAGAAAATTAGCTATCAGTACAGATAAAACTACTTCTTCAAATTTTAATATAGTGCAAAGTAAGCATACCAAGAAAAGTATTTTAGCCAAAATATACCGTCACAAAGTCCTTCAAAATCTTATAAAAACAGGAGAGAAATCAGGTTCAAAGCTTAAAACCTATCGTAGGAAATTAATCTTAGAAGCATTGATGACAGTGCAATTCTTCTCGAAAGAAATGTATTTATTTTACTGTTAAACAAAATGAAACCACTAACAAAACTAATAACTAAATTACAAAAAAGACTTCCCAGTAAGCGAAATATCAACAGAAAGAACTTCTTAAGTATCAGTGGAGGTGAATGGAATCACACTACAAGCACAGAACCATATTTTAATGAAGAAGCGTACAAACAAAAGCAAACAAATACAATTGCCACAAATAGCAGTGGTCGAGGTTATGAAAAAGTGAATAATACCATAATGGAACAAGAAATACTTCTTACAAAAATATGCCCTGAAAACTTAGAATTACCCCTCCATTCAACTGAGTCAGAACGTCTAGTGTACAAATGGCCATGCACGTCAATGTGTAACATTCCCAAACAATGTTTCAAATCTTTATGCCAATTCCTCAATAAATATGTAAAAAGCAAAGACAAAATCAAAATTAAATTACTGCAAAATATAGATACCTGTCCAGTGCGCAAGTACACAGGACTACAAGGACATTCATTGGCCTGCATTACAGGACCTACTTGTAAAACCCCTTTCCATGATATCAAAAGGATATCAACACATCATTCAACTATAAGAAATCTAGTCTATAAACTGTACTATGCTAAAAGTCCTGCTTTAGCACTAGCAAAGTTAAATAACATCCTTCTACATGGTACAGCAAAAGACCTACTTGAAGAAATTCACTATATCCAGAAAAAATATTTTGGAAGTGAAAGCCATTTACAGAATGAAATAGCTTTAAATCAATTAAGCAACAATTCTACACATGGCAACCTTTTGCTAAATACATACAAAAAAGAAATACTAAAATGTAAAAGTACATCAGCTGAAGTACCAAACCATGTATGTGTATGTTGCCGTAGGATTTTTTTATAAAAGTAACACAAAAACTGTGGACCTATCTATCAAAATAGAAGACAATGAAGATTCTAAATGGTTTGAATTAGCTCTCTACCTTGTAGCAGAAAACAAATATGAAATAACTGAGCCCTTAATACTTTGCAGTTATTGCACTACAAAACTTGACAACAACCAAACTCCTTCATGTTCTATCACAAATAATTTGGAATTATACCCAGTACCAAAACCTCTACAACAAGTTAATTTATATGAGAGCATCATAATTCAAACAGTACACCCATTTCAAGCAATAATACGCCTTCAACCAAAAACAGCAAAATTACCTCCCTCTGAATTGGTAAAAGGCATTTGTGGAAAAGTAGTTTATTTACCATTAAATCTAAAAGAAAATGTGCATACTCTAGGAGTGCAACGTCCAATGCAGCAATCTTTAATTATATTAGTAAATGGAGTACCTACAAAAGACAAAAGAATATGGCAACAGCTGGTAGATTTATATAAAGTTGGACAAGCCTTCCAATATCTTAAAGAGAATAATGAATATTACAAAGAAATTAATATTGAAGAAAACTTGAAAGATACAACTGAAATAATTCAAGAAACACAAGAAGCTGGTCAATTTGAGCTACTAGATCCTGCTACAATATCAAATACTTTAGACCATTATACAATTCATCCTTTGCACTGTAATGACACCGTACAAGATGTACTGGAAACTTACCAAATGCGTCAAACAAAAGGATCGCCAATCAGTATATGTGAAAAAAGTATAGAAGCATGTGCTTTTCCTCTACTCTTTCCTACTGGCAAAGGAGGAAGGTATGATGATAGACCTATTCAAATATCAGCTTCAGAATACCTCTCATTACGGATGTATTCTGAAGATCCCAGATTTAGACAAAATGTGGAATACATATTCCACCTACTCTTTGTGAACTAGCAACTTTATGTTACAGAGTTGCACACATTAAAATCAGGATCACACTTTCAAAATATGACAGCTACACAATTATTAGAGAAAGTGCAACAAAAGGATGAGGTTTTACAATCAAATATTACAAATCTATTAGCAAATATGCGTGGCATTAAAGAGTAGTGGTTTCGACGTCATGGAGATGTACGTTGTATGATCAGAAACCTTGGCCCACCCACTTGGTTTGTTACATTAAGTTGTGCAGAATATGCATGGGAAGATTTACATGATTTCCTACGCATATCAAATAAAAACAAAACAAACATAGATATTCTAACACCTGGAGATCTTTGTTCTTTGGATCCTGTTAATGTTTCAAGATATTTTCACCATCGCTTCATTGCTATGCTACATTTTAATTGTAATAAAGCTGTTCCTCCCCTTGGAGAAGTGCAACACTTCTTTTGGAGAAAAGAATACCAAGCCAGAGGAGCATCACATATCCACATGCTTTTATGGATTAAAGATGCTCCTAAATTTGGTCAAGACAGTGATGCCACTGTTTTACAGTTTATTGAAAAATATGTCACTTGTGAAATTCCATCAGAAGCCAAAAATAGTGATCTTCATGCTCAAATTTTACAATTTCAAAGACACAAATGTGGAAAATATTGTCGTCGCAAATACAAAAACAAAGGCAAATACTACACCAAATGCCGATTTGGTTTCCCTAGACCAGTTACAAATACAGGTCAAGTAAACAACCTCATGTTTTCAGTTAGACATAGTGTTAAAGGTAAGTCACCTAAAAATACTTATTACATAAAAAGAAAAGAAGAAGAAAAATATACCAATGATTATAATGCAATCATTGCCCACTTATGGAATGCAAACATAGATGTGCATTACATTGCAGACAATTCTACTGCAGTTGCACAATATGTCACAGCATACTTAACTAAAGCAGAAAAGACAGAGCTCCAAGACCTCTGGAATGGCCTGTCATCAGATAAAACAGTATCTCAGAAATTATACAGCTTGGGCATAAAAATGCTCACCCATAGGGAATGTGGATCTTATGAAGCAGCTGATCGTTTAACTGGTACTTCATTGTATGGTGAATCTGAAAATATAGTATGGCTAAGTCTTGGTCCAGCTAAATCTAGAAAAAGAGTTCTAAAATCATATGAAGATATAGAAACAATAGCCAAACATGATCCCAACAGCCATGACATTTTAAAAAACAATTTATTGGACACATACTACCCAAACAGAAGTAATACTTTGGAAAACATGTGTCTATACCAAATAGCCCAAAACTACACATACAAAAATAATATGAAACCTGATGAAAAAAAAGATAAATATAGAGTGACAGACTGTGAAGGCAGCTTAGTTAAACTCACTAAACCAAATTTATTTAATCATATCAAATTATTTTGAAGACTCCTCAACATAAAGAAGTATATTACATGTCCCTGCTACAACTCTTCAAACCATGGAGAAAAGAAGAACAATTACTAGATAACTATGACTCATATGAGGATGCTTTCAAAGCAAATGAAAGCACTATAACTGATGTAAACTTTACACAGTACAAAACAATGTTGCACAATGAACAGCAACATGAAGAAGAACTCCAAGCCCAATTAGATAAGGATACTCCTGACAGTAGTCAACCTTCTGTAACAGGAAGCCAAGAACCACTGGGAGAACCACTAATAACAAATGAGGCAGAATTAGCTATGATAGAAGTAGAAAACACCATGTGTCAGTATGAAGATAAGGAAGACTTAACTATACTACAATCAAAACTAAACAATGAGCAAAGTAGCATTTTTCAAGAAGTAACAAAACAAATTGCACATGGTGTAAAACATGAAAATAAAGAATGTTCCTGCCATAATTATAAACCTATACTACTGTACGTCAGTGGTGAAGCTGGTTCTGGCAAAACATTCCTAATCAAAATCATTAGTAAATTCCTTCAACAATTGACAAACAACAAACTGTCAGCTGTTGTCACTGCCCCCACAGGTTTAGCTGCCTACAACATAGGTGGTGTTACATTACACCGATTACTACTATTACCAGTAGAACACCAGAACAAATTAGACTATTACAAACTTTCTGCAGAAGCTGAAATGGAATTACGCAGAGTATTGAAACAAATGAAAATGCTACTAATAGATGAAGTGAGCATGGTCTCCAACCTGATGTTAGCTTTGATTCACCTCAGATTACAAGAAGTACTCAAAACAGACTATGAAGAGCTCTTTGCAGGAAAACACATTATTGTTTTTGGAGATCTGCTTCAATTAACACCAGACAAAGGTGAACCTATTTTTAAAACATTAGGGCACAAACTCTGCCGTAAAACTGTTGGCAGCATTGGAAATGTCAACCTTTGGCAACATTTCCAATACAGAGAATTAACAGAAAACATGCGCCAATCTGCAGACCTAACTTATGCCAACATTTTAAAAAGTTTGAGAGTTGGTATACTTTCTAAAGAAGCAGAAGCAACATTGAAAACCCGGCACATTAATGCACTTTATGGCGATAATGCATGTGCTACAGATGTTATGGAACAATTAGCCCACAAAAATGTCAATTGTATGGCCTTAATGCCAACTCTTGCAAGCTGTCTCAAATTCAATGAAATAATGTTAAGTGAAGAAATGCAACCAATAATGGAAATTAGCGCCACAGACAAACTAGATGTACATGGTATGACACTACCCATGTGTGACCAAGCCACAACAAGACTAAATAATTTAGAAAAATCAATCTCAAACACAGCCGGCTTAGAAAAGATGTTAAAATTATCCTTAAATTGCAGAGTAATGCTTAAACGTAACTTTGACGTGGATCAAGGACTAGTTAATGGAGCACTGGGTACAGTTGCTGCCTTTCAAACATACCCACGTGACAACAAAATTCAGTTTGTCAATATACTCTTTGACAAACTTTCAGAAGTAAAACGGATAGGACGCTCAACAGCTAGATTCCTTCTCTTCAAAGATATGTATGTACGCAGAGAACAATTTTCTCTAACTCTTGCATACGCAGTCACGATTCATAAATCACAAGGTCTTACCCTAGACAAAGCAATGATAGATATTGGTAACACAGTCTTTAAAGAAGGCATGAGCTACGTAGCACTATCACACTTACGTATACTTGACGGTCTATTTCTAATAAACTTTGATGCAAGTAAAGTAAAGGCTGATATTCCTTGCATTTTAGAATGTAATAGACTTCGCTCACTATACACTCCCCATCTCAACACATATTCTGTTCCACAAAAACTAAAACGTTGTAAAAGAAAACTAAATCAAACAGAAATGCAACAGGACGTCACTGCAAATCCTCCAAAGAGAGTAAAAGAAACTAATACTTCATCAAGTACCACAAACAAAAAAGAATCAATTAGAGAAAGTAAACCAGGTACTTCTTTAAAGAAGGAATACAAACTCCAAAAAAAGCAGTTAGATACAGAACTACCTGGACCATTTAAATTCTCAAATATAGTTGGTGTAAATTGCTATGCAAATGTAGCAATGAATATTCTATTTCAATTACCACCAATTGTTGACAACATTTACTTACACAGTACAGACCCTTTGTGTTTGCAAATGTTAGTACTTCACAGAAATGCAGCAAAAAATCCTGACAACACATATAGTGTTTTTGGAATAAGACGACAATTGGACTACTGTGCTGGAATGGTGAAATTCACTATAAACTCACAGGAAGATCCACAAGAATTTCTAATGTACTTACTATTAGTACTGGAAAACAAAAACATACCTATAAATGAAATCTTCCAGATTTCATACATGTGGAAACATACATGCACTCTGTGCAACAATGTGACACAAGAAGAAATTCCCAATGAACGCTTCATATATATATCAATACCAAATTGTGAATCCATTCCATTTCAGCAACTTGTACAAAATGCAAACCATGGTACATTATGCTCTACCTGCAATTCAGATAATCGCTCCACGTTAGTAATACAAACACATAGCAAATACCTAATACTAATGCTTCTACGTTACAGTGCAGATGGTACCAAAAACAACTGCAAGCTGACTGGATTCACACATAGTCAAATATCACTTGGTAAGAAAACCTTCACAACAATAGGTATAATCTACCACGCAGGAGCCACAACAAATTCAGGGCACTACACGGCATATATAAAAAAGAAATGTGGATGGTTTGAATGTAATGATAGTACCATTACTCTAAAGCAGAGATTACCAGCAAATCTTACAAACGCTTATTTGATGTTCTTAAAACCAAAATTTGATAAATAAACTGTATTTAAACCTTTAAGTAAATTTGTGTTAAAAAAATATAAACTGTTAGAATACTCCAAAAGCTATCTAACTGCTCAAAGATTCTACAACAACTAATCAGATAAATGAATACCACTAAATTAGACCAAAAAATACACAGCTAGAATACGCCAATTGGTATCTAACTGTCCCAAAATTATAAATTTGTGTTAAAATAATATAAACTGTTAGAATACTCCAAAAGCTATCTAACAGCTCAAAGATTCTACAACAAGTAATCAGATAAATGAATACCACTAAATTAGACCAAAAAATACACAGCTAGAATACGCCAATTGGTATCTAACTGTCCCAAAATTATAAATTTGTGTTAAAATAATATAAACTGTTAGAATACTCCAAAAGCTATCTAACAGCTCAAAGATTCTACAACAACTAATCAGATAAATGAATACCACTAAATTAGGCCAAAAAATACACAGTTAGAATACGCCAATTGGTATCTAACTGTCCCAAAATTTAACAATATCCAAATAGATAAATCAAAACCACTAAAATATATTAAAATAATAGACAGTTAGAATACGCCAATTGGTATCTAACTGCTCCAAAATTCTATAATATTAAAACAAATGAAGAATCTGTTACTGCTCCAAAAAAAATACAACAAAGCAAAGTCTAAAGCATTAGCCAGAAACAACAAGTGAACACTGAAAACAAACAAACAAATAAACTGTAGCATAACAGAAAAAAGTTTTTTTTTTAATCCAACATGGATTTTTTTTTCTCCCACAGACCCAATGATTTTAGCAACAAATACAGAAACTGAGCAAATTGCACAGTACTTTGATTTGTACTCTACTAAATATGAGGGTTGAAAAAAAATAAAAGTATATTGCTTATACAATGTAATAAGTCATTACAAAATACTAATACTAACATGCTATTTTCTTTTATCACAGAAATGATGAAGAAAAACATGGACTCCCATTACTAGACCAAACAGTAAGTATACAATAATAAGGACAACCATAGCAGCATATCACATCCATAGTATCTAATACCTTTGTTCCTTATACATTTGTTTTTCACCCAAAGTTATAAGCAAATATGAATGTGATATGCTGCGGTGGTTGTTGCCAGGGCATAAAGTCTTGGGTGCATGGCCAAATGCCCATGCACCCAAGACTTTATGCCCTGGCAACAACCACCGCAGCATATCACATCCATAGAGTCAAACATTTCAACTATGATCTATGGGAAACTTTTAATGTCCGCCAACAATGTGAGTGTTCTTAGAACACTTTGAACTTGCCAGCGAACAATACGGACACCGTTTTCAGGACACCCCCTACGAACATTTCAGAACAACGCGATAGTTCTTAGAACACTTTCAACTTAACAACGAACAATACGGACAGCGTCCTAAGGACACCCCCTACGAACATTCCAGGACACCGGGAGTGTTCTCAAAAACGTCTTCAGAACACCCCCATTTTGTTTATTTGCGAACATTTCAGGACACTGCGAGTGTTCTTAGGACACATTCAACTTGACAGAGAACAATACGGACAGCGTCCTCAGGACACCCCCTACGAACATTCCAGGACACCGGGAGTATTCTTAGAAGCTTCTTCAGAACACCACCATCTTTTTTATTTGCGAACATTTCAGGACACCGCAAGTGTTCTTAGGACACATTCAACTTGAGAGAGAACAATACGGACAGCGTCCTCAGGACACCCCCTACAAACACTCCCCGGACACCGCGAGTGTTCTTAGAAGCATCTTCAGAACACCACCATCTTGTTTATTTGCGAACATTTCAGGACACCATAAGTGTTCTTAGGACACATTCGACTTGACAGAGAACAATACGGACAGCGTCCTCAGGACACCCCCTACGAACACTCCCCGGACACCGCGAGTGTTCTTAGAAGCGTCTTCAGAACACCACCATCTTGTTTATTTGCGAACATTTCAGGACACCGCAATGTTCTTAGGACACATTCAACTTGACAGCGAACAATACGGACAGCGTCCCCAGGACCCCCCCTACGAACATTCCAGGACACCGGGAGTGTTCTTAGAAGCTTCTTCAGAACACCACCATCTTTTTTATTTGCGAACATTTCAGGACACCGCGAGTGTTCTTAGGACACATTCAACTTGACAGAGAACAATACGGACAGCGTCCTCAGGACACCCCCTACGAACACTCCCCGGACACCGCGAGTGTTCTTAGAAGCGTCTTCAGAACACCATCTTGTTTATTTGCGAACATTTCAGGACACCGCGAGTGTTCTTAGGACACATTCAACTTGACAGAGAACAATACGGACAGCGTCCTCAGGACACCCCCTACGAACACCCCCGGACACCGCGAGTGTTCTTAGAAGCGTCTTCAGAACACCCCCATTTTGTTTATTTGCGAACATTTCAGGACACCGCAGGTGTTCTTAGAACACATTCAACTTGACAGAGAACAATACGGACAGCGTCCTCAGGACACTCCCTACGAACATTCCAGGACCCCGGGAGTGTTCTTAGAAGCGTCTTCAGAACACCACCATCTTGTTTATTTGCGAACATTTCAGGACACCGCGAGTGTTCTTAGGACACATTCAACTTGACAGAGAACAATACGGACAGCGTCCTCAGGACACCCCCTACGAACACTCCCCGGACACCGCGAGTGTTCTTAGAAGCGTCTTCAGAACACCCCCATTTTGTTTATTTGCGAAAATTTCAGGACACCGCGGGTGTTCTTAGAACACATTCAACTTGACAGAGAACAATACGGACAGCGTCCTCAAGACACCCCCTACGAACATTTCAGGACACCGGGAGTGTTCTCAAAAACGTCTTCAGAACACCCCCATTTTGTTTATTTGTGAACATTTCAGGACACCGTGGGTGTTCTTAGAACACATTCAACTTGACAGAGAACAATACGGACAGCGTCCTCAGGACACCCCCTACGAACACTCCCCGGACACCGCGAGTGTTCTTAGAACAGTTTCACTTTGCTTGCGAACAAAACGGACACATATTGAGTCCTTAGAACACCCCCCAGTCAGTTTATTTAGAACATTTCCGAACACCTGTGATGTCCGCAAAGAAATCGAACACAAAAAGAACGTCTAACACATAAAAAACACAACTTTCATCCTATCTCATACACTCCCACCCTCCCCAAACACTCCTACACACCAACACACTCTACAAAATACACATTTTGAACAAAGTTTCAGCGCGCTGTCCACGGACGTCCGCGAATCCAAGTTGGCGGGCGCTACCGAAAAATCTGACGCGCTTCGCGCTCCATGCCGTCCAATCAGCGAACACGTTGCATGTCCGCGAACATCACGCAAGATGATTGGCCAATGAGGACACTGTCCGCGGAGCGAACAGGGAAGTGTGTCCACGAACCGAACACAGATATCACTAATTTTTTTTTACCTACTTTTTGGTCATTTTAAAAAAAACTACTGGACGGATTTTCACCAAATTTGCAAAAGCACGCTTTCGGGACCAAGCCGCTGCTCCTGGTCCAAATTTGGTGGAAATCCGTCCAGCGGTTTGGGCTTTAGGTGCGAGCATTCAGTCTATGGAAAAAAAAAAGTTTTGGGACCCCCCCTATAACTTTGCCCCCCCCTGGACGAATCTCCCCAAACTTTGCAGAAGAATTCAGAGTGACCCAAATACTTTTTTTGCAAGGTTTGGTGATGATCCGTCCAGGGAGAGCGAAGTTATAAGCCACCCAATAAGTGCTCTTCCTATGGAAACAGCAACTTAACCATAACTACATGGCCACTACCGTGGCCATGTAATATATATATATATATATATATATATATGGCACCCTATAGGCCTGCTCATACTTTGGTGTACTGTAGCACTGTAATGAGCAGTCTCCATATCTTGAAAATGAATGCGTTTTGGTCGGTTTATTTCCATTTACCATAGGAACAATTTTGGTTCCCCCTTACATTCGGGAACCCAGGAAGATGGAAGTTTAGATGCATAGCACAATTAGAGTGTACTGGGGACGACCGTCAATGCCTATTGCTTTTTGGGGACTCATGGAACCATGATTGTGGGGTTCTCATTGCTCGTGGAAAGGAAAGGAAATATAAGGGTGAAGGGTTTTGCCTGACTCCTCTCAGTTTGAATCAGTATATTATGTGTTCTTTATGTATTTGCAGTGTTTTTCAGGGCCAGTGGAGGTCATTATGTAACTAAAATGTCTATGAAATAGGACCAGCATTTGTTTTTGTGTTACCATGCATAGTGAGCAGGTACCCTGTACTAATTGTTTTGGCTTGGGCTGTACAAGCATCCACCAGATTAAATTACTTGTGATTTTTTTCTAGGGTGTATAAATAAATTAATATCTGAGTTTGAAATTGGTGACTTTTTTCTTTTGTCTTTTTGATTGTTTTAGTGTTAGAAATTCTCCCTCTTTAACGCCGTGGAGATCTTCACACCCAGGAATCTAAAATCTGGGAAATGTTCAGTGGATAGCCCCTGATGAATGTCCTATGGAATGGTTCATAGGGACAGAAACATGTTTGGCTGATGATTGTTTTACACAAATTGTACCATAATATATTTGTCTTTTTTCTGATTATGATGAAAAGAGATTTCATGTGTTTTGTTGATTAGGGTTATGTTGTGGTGTATTGTGAATTTTGTATTGATGTTTGTCTTGTGTATTTTTATTACGTTTTTAAGATTTGTATCATGTTTGATTTAATATGCATTTAATACAATTTGTATTTTTTATGTTTATGCTATTGGCTTCATTTTTTCAATACTTAGCATTTGAAGTTTAGAGCAATAGTCACTGAAGTAACTGTTTAATTTGTTCCTTTGTCTTATTTTGACTGAACATAAAACAAACATGACAAGTGTTATGAGGCTAGACTGCTCTACTCTGGCACAGCAAAACAGAAGAGATGATGGCTGGAAGGTTTGAAATGAATCTAATCTCTGGCATCACTCTAGACAACACTCCAGTCTATCGTTCATCTGCCAGCGAAGCCATTACAAAAAATTTGAAAGACCATATGCAAATCAGACTTGGTCCATCCCAAAAGGGGCAGTCCAGTCCAAACTGCAAAGTCGCATCCCTTCTGCATGAGACCACAAGCAACACCAGACATGTTTAGCCTCATTGAGCACCATCACGGATGCTTGAATTTGTAGGCCCAGCAGTCACAGGACCCAAGACTGAACATACATATCCCACTGACTATAGCAAAACACATGAGAACTGAAAGGTTTAGAATTAATCTTACCCTGGTTGTCCAACTCCAGTCCTCAAGGGCCGGGATCCTCACAGGTTTTCAGAATATCCTTCCTGAATATTCATGATGAAAGGTGTGCATACATTTAGAATCATTGGGCCTCATTACACGGATGGCGGTAGGGATTTACCGGTACCGGTAAAATACCGGTACCGGTAAATCCTTACCGCCTTCCTACGAGGTCCCTTTGCAGGTTGGGGGATTTAACGCCTGCTTTTTGCAGGCGTTAAAATCCAACCCGCTAAGGGACCTCGGAGCTAATTACGGCACCGCAAAATTGCAGTGCCGTAATTAGCGCCTTCCCCATTCCCATAGAGCCCTATGGGGCAGAAATGGGAATGGGGAAGGGCAATGGTGGAAGGGGGATTTACCGCCCCTCCAACCTTGGAATGGGGCGGTAAATCCCCTTTCCGCCAAGGCGGTGCCGGTATTTTACCAGCATGAGCCATGGCGCTAATAGCGCCATGGCTCACCGCCTACCGTGTAATGAGGCCCATTGTGTGCTAATTTATATCATGAATATTAATAAGGAATATCCTGAAACCCCCAGCATTGATCCAGCCCTCAACCCTGGAGTTGGACAATCCTGTTCTAGGCCATCATCTTCAGCTCGACAAGCTATTACAAAGATGGAAAAGACCATACACAAATCAGGCTTGGTCTATCCCAAAAGGGTCAGCTGAGCCTGAACTGCATGGTAACATCCCTTCTGCATGAGACCAAAAGAAACCCCAGACACATGTTGGTGCATACAGTCTGTCCATATACTATTACTGTGGCATGGCATTTTATTTACTATTTTTTTTATTGAGCATCATTGATAAAGCAAACATATTAAGTGTTATTCTGTGGCTTTCCGGGCCTAATTTGGCACAGCTGTTCTGGTTATTTACTATTACTGTGGCAAATAATTTTTGATTGAGCATAATGATGAAGCAGACATTGGGCCTCTTTCCGAGTTGGACGGTACGGGTTTACCGGCACCGGTAAGGATGCTGGTGCCGGTAAACCCTTACCGCCCTATTCCGAGGTCCCTTAGCGGGACCCGCAAAGGACGTGTGGTGTAACCACACATCCTTTGCGGGTCCCGCTAAGGGAGCGGGGCGCTAATAACGGGCCCGATATTTGCAGGCCCGTAATTAGCGTCTTCCCCATTCCTATTGAGCCCTATGGGGACTCAAATGAGAATATGGAATGGTTTACTGAGTGGAGACTTAATGGGTTCTCCAAGGTCGGAATGACCTGGTAAGTCCCCATTCAACCAGACCGGGCCCGGGTTTGGAGGCAGCCATGGTGCAAATAGCACCATGTCTACCTCCAAACTCGGAATGACCCCCATTATTAAGTGCTTAGAATAGCCTAATTTAGTGCAGCTAGTTTCACCATGTACTGCTGTGTGCCATGATATTTTGTACTGAGCATGCCTGATGAAAACTTGATAAGCTTCATGGCTAGACTGGCCTACTTAGGTTCAGCTAGTCTGGCCATATATTATTAGAATGGCCTGGCATTTCTTTACTGGCCATCAAGGATAAAGCCAACATGATGAGTGTTCTTACATAGCAATGAGGCCTTGCTTTGGTGCAGCCAGTTTGGACAAGTTGTCCTATTGTAATATGGCATTTTTACTGGCAAAGCCAACAAAAGTATATTCTTATAATATAATTACTGTTATATTGTATGAAGTGAATGTTAGTATGTTATTAAATGGAAATACTGCCATATATTCCTGCAGTCAGCATGGAAATGTACGGACACAGCCTGAGTGAAAAGGGTTGCTACACTGGCATGTACTGTGTGAAGAGGCATCATGAAAAGGCATTAGAAGTGCTTATGTGCACTGTTGGTGACTTGTGTCTATTTGATTTGTTCATGCGTTACCCTACTAAACCAATTGAAAACTGTGTGGCATTTTACCCAATTGTTTAAAGAAAAAGTCCTGGAAAATGAACATGTTGACACATTATTTTAAAAATGTTCTCAGCAGGAGAACCCCACTAAACCCGTTTTGGCTCTTCGACTTCCTGCACAATGATTGGTCACAGCAGCATGTTTCGGGGAAAACTTCACGCCCTGCCAATTAAAAAAAATGCACCCACCGCCTCTGGGTCTTAGTGTGTCTGTAACTTACTTTTTGCCATGGTATTCAGAAAGAACCTAGTCCAACATATGATAAAGTTAGGCCTTTCGAGAAAAATACATTAAATTCGCCAAATTCAAAAGGAAATTAAATCCAAAGTTTTCTCAACTGAATATAGATGGTACACTCTATTTATTTGTAATGTGATTTAAAGTTCATACTCTTAAAATCGTTTTTCTTTCCTACTCGTAACACATTGATTTCCCCATGGCTGTTTTCATTTCCCATGCATGTGCTGCACATTTGACAGTCATTGTGACCCTTTCAACATATACTGCTCCACTTACATGTACATCACCCAGCAGTAAGTTAAATGTGCAGATAAGTGTGTGAATTTCGCTTGAAACATTTTTTGTGAATGGCCATGCTATTTATGACTTAGTAGGAGTTCACCTACATTTGTGGAGGACTAGTAAAGCCCCTTCATGACAAATCCCTTGCAATGCTCATTGTTACATGTCTGGTAATATTGTTGGCATTAATAAATTCTACAATTACACTTAATATACGCCAGCACATGCAAAACTCCTGCAAATCTCCCAGCAGTAATCTATGTATTTAATACTCAACATGCCCAAGACTTACACAGACTTCTTTTCCCCCACATCACTGACTACATAGCAGCAAAACGCCAATGGATGGCAAAACACTGCCTCATGACTAACTCTTCTGAACCTAAGGTGATTTTACAGCTTCCAAAAACTCACCCCTATGTAGCTCTACTTTGTCCTTTCCCCTAAACCTTCACACCGTCAATGTACAAGAAAAGGGAATTTCGAAGACGTCATTGTTATTTCAGACCCCAAGCAGGGACATGGGTGGGTAAACACAAAAGGAAGAAATTCCCATGGTGGGTACAGATCTCCTTAATGAAATCAAAGCAATTTGGATGATGTTCTACAACACAGAAATACTGAAAATAAAGCAGCAAAGAGAAAAATATACTTCTTATCAGCAATATATAATGTAGTCACCAAAGGCTAAACATATCACTAGAGATAGACCAGGATTGATGCATAGCAAGCAGCATTGAATGTTGAAATAATATCAAGAATAATGGTATAAACATAAAATGGCATACGTTGTATACAATGATATAAAAACGCTTTAGTGCCCATTATAGATAAAATTAATCTGAATATACAGATTTGTATCCCCATATTTGCCAAAGAATATCTAGCAGAAACAAGGCGGAAACTACTTGAAAGAATAACTGTGTGATGTAAAGTAAGTTCCTCAGGCACTTCAGGTCGGTTGCCAGTAAATTGCTTTATTCAGTTAAATTAAGTTACATTAAGATGACATAATAATACACTGGCACCCATCACCCAGACACGCTCTCTCTAACTGCCTGAGTGTGGATCCTTTACACAGAACATTCTCTCATGCATAACACAACATTCTCTCTTACATCACCAGTCGCATGCATCCATCCCAAGCACTACAACATATCTCCCTTCCTCCCAGATCTCAATCAAGCACTACACAACACATCTCCTCGAGTCACGTAGCCCAACCCATCCATTACACGAGTATCCACACATCACTCACTCACATCCAAACAGGTTGCAGCCGCACATTGACAATGCAAAGAGGTTGTGAATAAAGATGGGGCAGCACAGGTCTCTCTGCAGACAATAGAGACAAGTGGAGGCCATATGGCTTTACCCTCTTACAAAGAAACTCTCCTCCTTCGGGGATATTACATGGTGCTAAACACTAACACACACTACACTTCGCACAAAGAGCCTTTTAAACGACAGGCGAAACTCTAGACATCATCGAAGGTGTTCCCCCTTTCTACTCGGGTTGACATTTCTCCAAGTCAACCACTCTCACATAAGGCATACCACCCTTCTACTCGGGTTGACATATCTCCACATCAACTACTCTCACGGAAGGTGTAACCCCCTTTCTACTCAGGTTGACATTTCTCCACTGCAATCACTCTTACGGAAGGGGTCACCACTTTTCTGCTCGGGTTAACATATCTCCACATCAACCACTCTCAGATAAGGCGTACCCCGCCTTTCTAATCAGGTTGACATATCTCCACATTAACACTCCCAAGGAAGCATACCCCCCTTTCTACTCAGGTTGACATTTCTCCACTGCAATCACTCTTACGGAAGGGGTGACCACTTTTCTACTCGGGTTAACATTTCTCCACTGCAATCACTCTTACGGAAGGGGTGACCACTTTTCTACTCGGGTTAACATATCTCCACATCAACCACTCTCAGATAAGGCATACCCCACCTTTCTAATCAGGTTGACATATCTCCACATTAACACTCCCAAGGAAGCATACCCCCCTTTCTACTCAGGTTGATATATCACCACATCAACCACACTCACAGAAGGTGTATGCCCTTTCTACTTGGATTGACATCTCTTCACATCAACCACTCTCACGGAATGCCATCTCCTCACAGAACGTTACGTTATCTCACACCACAGTATGAATATCAACATTTCCTTTTACAAATTAAATCATTCTAAGAGTACATAGTTGATTTATTTATTTTCAAATTGCAGTGAACCCTTGGGTATCTTGGCACTAGTTACATTGTGAGACAAAAATACAATACAGAGTACAACAAAAGAAAGTAACAAACTAGAAATCAAGACAGGGAGGGAGGGGTGTCATGGTGTCTTCAAAGTCTTGGTTCAAGGGGCATGGGTGGAGGAGGCGGAGACAGGTATCCGAATGTCTTAGTTGGCTAGGTTGGGAGATCTTTTAGGTGAAAAGCTATGTTTTTAGTTTTTTATGAAGGTACAGTAGGAGGGTTCCTTTCTCGGGTTTATGGGGAGATTGTTCTAGAGCTTGGCGGCCATGACTGGAAAGCTCTGTCCTCCTGCGGTCTTTCTGGTGAAGGTGGGCACTCTGAGGAGATGGCTGTTCATAGGTCTTAGAAGACGAGGGGTGTGTATTTCTCTGTCCATTGTAAAAGGTAGACCGGGGCAGTGTTCGTGGTGCACCTGTGTATGGAGAGGATCTTGAATTTGATCCTTTCACGGATCAGGATCCTGTGGGCATCTTTCCTGGCCTTTGTGATGTGGTCGTGTTTGGAAAACCTAGGGCTGTTCAGAGGGCATTATTTTTGATGGTTTGCAGCTTGCACAAGTTGCGTTCAGAGGTTCCTACAAAGAGAATGGCCCGCAATAGGAGGTTGGAGGTAACCATGCCGCATTTAGCGGCATGGTTGCCTCCTTACCGCATACCGGGCCCGGGTTCCTCAAATGAGGAGTTACCGGGCCATGCCAACCTTGGCGGACCTGGTAATTCCTCGTCCGAGGAACCCGGACCCGGTCCATCCCCATTCCCATTCGAGCCCCCATAGGGCTCAATGGAAATGGGGAAGGAGCTAACAACGGGCCCGTTTATAACAGGCCCGTTGTTAGCTACCTGGTCTCCTCCCGGGACCCGGTAAGGACACCTGGTTTTACCAGGCGCCCATTGCCGTCCTGCAAGGAGACCTCATAATAGGGTGGAATGGGTTTACCGGCACTGGCACCATGGTGCCGGTGCCAGTAAGCCCATTCCGCCAACCTCCTAATGAGGGCCAATGTTACAGTAATCCAGTTTGGCTTCAGTGATGGCTCTGGCTATGGTGAGTCGGTTGGTTGTGGTGAGGAATGGCTTGCTGGTGTTCAATAGTTTTGCAGTGTAGGCAGCAGAGGAAGCAATGGCATTGACCTGGCGAGAGAGGTCAAGGGTGGCATATATGTAGATGCCCAGGGTTTTGACCACAGAAGATGTTTGTATCCAGTTGCCATCAATGTCGAATGCTTTGTAAACTGGGTCAATGCTGCAGAGGGTGGAGTGCAATCCTACAATGAGGATCTCTGTTTTGTCATTGTTGAGGCATAACTGATGGGTTGCCATACAGTTTTGGACAATCTCATAAGTTGATGGTTGTGGCATCAAGGTGATAGGAACAGAGAGGGGGAGGAGGATTTGGGGGTTGTCGGCATAATTTGTGCAAGAAATGCCAAGGGCATCTAGATGATCAAAAAGGGGTTTGGTATAAATGTTGTACAGGTTTGGGGAGATGCAAGACCCTTGTGGGACTCCTCAGGTTACTCATGTCAGTGGGGCAATATGGCCGTCCATAAAGACAAGGGAGGATCTGTCTGCTAGAAAGTATCTGATCCAATCTGTTGCTGTTGTGGTGAGGTGGTTGCAAAGTGCCTGGTGGTCAACGAGGCCGAATGCTGCTGATAGGTCCAGCATGAGGAGCAGGGCGAGTTTGACTGAGTATTTGATACCGTCCATTTTTTTTGTTTTGTTAGGCCCAGTAAGGTGGTTTCGGTTCTGTGCCTTGGACAGAAGCCTGATTTGCACGTGCCCAGGATGTGGTTGTCTTCGAGGTGTTGTTGGCCCTGTATATATGCTGGGAGGTCAAGGATTTTAACGATTAAGGGTACGGTGATGATGAGCCAGTAGTTAGTGGGGATGGTGGGATCACGGGTGGGTTTTTTAGAAGCAGGAGGATTCAGGGCTCTTTCAGGACAGTTGGCAACGTTTTTTCTATGAAGGAGGAATTGATGATAGATGTGATGATGAGTGTAAGCGTCTCGGTGAAGTCTTTAATGATAGGGGCCAGACAGGCATCTCCTTTCCATCGGGTGGGCTTGAGGCCTTTGATTATGTTTGTGACTTCGGGTTCTGATACCGGGCGAAAGTCAAATTGGGGAATGGGTCGTGTGGTAGAAGGAGTGGGGGGCGAGCAGGTAGCTGATCGTGTTTTGATGCACCAGGTGTTGTCTATGATGTGGTCTGATGGAGGGGAAACTGGCGACTCGAGTTCACCTAGTATTGTGAAGAGTTTGCAGACATTGGGTAGTGTGTTGTATATTCTGGCATTGTAGGTGCAGGCTTTGGCGGTGTGAAGTGCTCTTTTGTACTCTTTGGCTAGGGAGGTATCAGGGGTATGGAAATTGTGGAAGGGTCTTTTCTCCATGCCGATTCTGCAACAAGTTTCTTGGTGGCATGGAAGGCAAGGAGCTCAGGGGTGAACCAGGCATTCTTTTTTAAAGCTTGTTTGGCTTTGCACTTTTTAAGCGGGGCTAGAATGTCGACAGCTAGAGCAATGGTGTTGTTGTACAATTTGACCAGGGACTCTGGGTTCTTGTCCGTGTTGGACGGGATTGTGAGGGCTGAGAGGAGGAGAGTGAGGCAGTCCTTTTTAAGGTTTTTGGTGCAGCGGGCTAAGGCTTCAGGTTTCATTGGGTGATGGAGGTTGGGCCTCTTGTTGATGGGGAAGTCGAATGGGATGGTGTGGTGGTCAGACCATGGGCAGGTCATGATGGTGCGGCCGAGCACTTTGCAGTTAAGGTCGGCAATCCAATTGAGGGTGTAGCTATGGATGCGGGTAGGTTCAGTGGTTCGGTGGGCACAACCAATGTGCATGAGGGCAGTGAATTGCAGCCTTAACCTGAAAATCCTCAAACATGCTCATTCTTTCCCACATTTCTAGGTTCTCAATACGCAACCATCTTTAAAGTGATGAAATACTATCATTGCCTAAAAATTCAAAGCTGACTTCCAGCTCTAACCTGAAAATCATACAAAGGTTATTATTAATACATTGAACCTCCTGCAATGCAATCTATCATCCTAATAACCTTGCCCTGTCACCAGATAACATTGAACCTCCTGCAATGTTAAAACAATACAATGTTACCCATTAGTGCTACCTACAGTGAACCTCCTGCAGAGGTATAGCCACCTTCTGCAATGCAATTCTAATTTTAATTTTAACGTGTTTTAGTTTAAAACAAACTTTTTTAACACATTTTTTTACACATTACCGCCATTAGCAGTGTTGTTCTGCATCAATTAAAACTTCAATTTATCATTTCTTGTCTTTGGATCAAGGAAAGTGCTTATTCTATGTCACATTCTCGCATTACATCTTTTGGTGTGAGAATGTCATCCAAAAAGTCAATTCCAGAACATTTATGTCCACTCTTTTCTCCTTCTAGATACAACTGCCACCACTCATCAGGTGCTAGTGAGAGTGCGTCTTCTATATATTTGCCAAGATAGTTTGTTCTTTTTGTTGTCAAGATTTTACAACTTATCATGAGATGTCTGGTAGATTCTACAGTGTTGACCTGACAACAGAATCTGCAGGTATTGTCTTAGTAGCCAAGCTGGGCTCTTCTGTACAAGACTTTCTTTGCTGGGACAAATTTAGTTTTAGCCGCAGGAATTGGTTCCGATGATAGGTACTAGGGAATTTCCTCAGATATGTTTGAATTTTATTAACTGCTTTGGGCTCCAGGGAATTAGTTCCAGCGATTTATATTGTATTCTGGTACGTTGAGTTAGAATCCAGTAGTTTTCTTTTACCTTTTGTTTCACCGTGTCAGGATTAGAAATAAGCATGTCTGTTGTCACATCAATCTGGCTTAGTTTGTTCATGCATTGAGTCTCAGGAGGATAGCTCAGCGGCAACAAACTGCGCAACTGGGTTACTTGATTCTGTGTGTCTGGGAGCAAGACACACGGAGCAACACTTGTTCGAACCCTCAGTCCGTGCTTAGAAACCTCTGGGTATTAAGCGTGTTATAAATAACCCATTACATTGCTATTCTCCCAGTGGCAATGGTTGAGTTCCACTTACTTTTTGCCACAGGATTTAGTATGGTGTTGCATCTTGCATTATCGTTTTTTCTGAATAGGGCAAGTGTTTTCCACAGTAGTACTGATTCAAGGGATTGTAAACCAAGTTCACTTCTGATAGCTGCTATCGGAGCACTCTTCGGTAGTTGTAACACTTTTTTCCTGAAGTAGCCTTCTAAACTGGGCCAGATTTTACTATTCATAGTCACTACTGGTACCACCTTTTGTTTATAAAATGTTAGTGCCACTATTAGTGTACATTTTCCATATCTGGCATGGTTTTTAGAACATTGGGTAGCTACCACTTTCATTTTTGATTTCAAAGTGTTGATCCAATCCACTTCTAATGATTTGGTGAAGTGGATGCCCAGGTATCTTATTGCCTCCACCTTGTGCGTTCAGGACCAATGGACCACCAAAAGCCCAAACATTTTTTATTCCGACATTATCTCTCTGCTAAATTCAGAAGTTTTGATTTTTTGGTGTTCATCATTAACGAGTTTGCTCTCATTTATGACTGTAGTTCTTCAAGTTTCCGTTGTAGTCCGATCTGTGTCCTGTCGATCAGTACTAGATCGTTGGCATAAATAATCCCTGTTTAACTCCACGTTCTGTAACAATGCAATACAAATAACAAATAATGACCTCCATGTCACCGTTCAAAACCCTCACTCAGCACAGCACACCTTCAGCATACACACTCATTTCAGAATGCTTAGTACTTTTCCCCTATTACTATCATCCTAGCACAGGGGCATCAATTAAACTTTAGCCCAAGTTAATGCAAGCAGCACTTTCCCAGCCACCGTGACAATGTTAGTACGGTACCTCATACCAACGCCCAATATTCATGCACTTGCAGCCCTATTACACCTTTTCTATCTTTATGGTGCCTGCTCCCATCACAGTTCTCAGCATGTTGTGAAATCTAGTTAATTTTTCTCTCTGTCATGGTAATACCAGCGACAACATCATAACTTTTGGAAACAACATACGTCGTTAAGCAAAATCCTATCTTCCTACAGCGTGACATCACCACACTAATGACACATGGCAAGGTTCTTTCCTCGAAGATGTCACTACTTCATTCTCCCTGGAACACCGTGGAACTATGGAACTCTGACACTGCAATGCTTTTCGTGATTGCATTCAAAACAACAATTGCAATCTCACCACACCATAAACTTGAAAAGGACACTGATCACAGAGCATTACTGAGCTCTCGCCTCCAACTGTCAAATAAAGTACTGGGTGTGTCAATGCACTGCAATAGCTGCCATCCACGCCATTGTGCTAGCTGCCATCCATTCCATTGACACTTCTTTGTGATTACTGAAAATGTCACTGCATAGACATACCTTAAGACTTCAAAATCATCACTATCTCTTCAGATGCCGAGGCATGGACATCGGCACTTCTACTCTTGTGACTTACTGCTTCTTCGCCCTGACCAGGGGATGACACAAGCCACATGTACTCTACTTGTCCCGGGCCTTCTTACTGTGCCTGAGTAACACCTTCTTTTTACTTATAGTGTGACCTGGGTGCAAGCTGTCACTGTCACTCTGGTCTTACCTAAGTCAGGTAAGTTCCCACTTTTTTTATTCCTGGGGGATCAGAATTCAAAGGGAACTAAGTCAAAGAGCGAGAACCTATACGGTGAGCCTGATTACCCCTCTTTCCAATGCCCAAATGTTCGAGTGAAGAAGTGTTTACAAACTAAACAAATACAGTTTGCTGTTGTGTCTACAATACATCATGGAACCCAACACGGAGAAAATAATCAAAAGGCTAAATTTATTGTATATTGTATATGACTAAAAAAAGGCAAATAGTGCAACAGAAACAGCAAAACTATCATGTTAAAAAAATTATTTTAAAAAAAAACTTTTTTACAAAAAGGAAAGTGCATTACACATAATAACACATAATAGAGGGGTGTGGGCAAAACAAGATATACACATTTGTGACCACTTTGCATCAGCAATCCCACACGTACTTTATATGGGTATCTCAGATAGATGTCAAAAATGGCATTGGAAAGAGGGGTAATCAGATTCACCTTATATGTTCTCACTGTCACCCTGGGACTTCTTGCTGGGTACGGGTGATGGGACTTACTTGTCAGGCGCAGTGTTTCTTCGCTTTTCTTTTCTGCCCCACCTGCAGCAGACTCCTCACTTAAGCTTCCTCTTCTTTCACACTGAGACCAGCTTGTCACCACTGATGTAAAGTAAGTTTCTCAGGCACTTCAGGTAGGTTGCCAATAAGTTGCTTTATTCAGATAAATTAAGTTACATTGAGATGACTCAGTAGGAATACACTGGCACCCATCACCCGGGCAAGCTCTATCTAACTGTCTGAGTGTGGGGCCTTTACACAGAACATTCTCTCACTCATATCACAACATTCTCTCATACATCACCAGTCTCATGCATCCATCACGCACACTATATAACATATCTCCCATCCTTCCAGATCTCAACCAAGTACTACAAAACACAGTGCAATAAATATTCACCACATTTTGAATTACATTTTAACTATATCTGCCCATTAATGCTGGGGCAAAGCCTTCTTCAACAGCCATCTTCCACACTATCGGGTTTCAATGACCACATCAATGGTTTCTGTTGATAGTGGGAGGGCTAACTGACAGAGGATGAGAATAGGTCTCATGAGAACAGGGGCACGTGGTCCCACACTGGCAAGACTTGAAGATAGAGATTTGAATCTTAGGACCATCATATAATGTGTTGTGTTGGACATTTGCACTTCTGTGTGCAGAAAAATCAGCAAGCTTACAGTTCAAATTGCAGTGATCAATGCTACATGTCAAAAAGAGAGTGGCTGAACCTGTGTGTGGTTATGATGTCCACTTGGTCTCCTTGCATTGGGACAAAGCTTGTGGGCGGGTGGACTTATTATCCAGCAATATTGTCCCTGCTTTTGGTTTATAAGGCTATTTCATTGGTAGTGTTATAAAGTTGAGTGTTACTATTCAATAGTGCATGCTGGGTCTCACTTCTAATGTGTTTCTAGTAGTGTAATTAGTCTGTTGTAATTAACAAAGATTATAATGATGATGAGAAGTCTAATTTCTTTGAATGTTACTTTATATCCAATTGATTTGTTTTGCTACATATCTTTCAAACTTGTAATTCCCTTGAAATTCAGACTCCGCTGGTCTGCCCAATATGTAATACTCACTCGCAGGGCATTACTAGTCAACTATTTTCATCAAATTCCCTAAATTCTACCTGCCCATAGTTTTAGGAATGAATGAGACTGTGTCTTTGGGCTCATGTGGAAATCAGAATCATTCTCAAACTGTCAGCCTTTAAAATTGCTGAATGTGAAGTGTAGTCTAATTACAATAGCAAATGATGGCAATGGTTTTATATGTTGTCCTATAGTGTGGGTTGAGCATAGTGATTACTCTGACTGTTTCAGTTTTCATCTTTCTAGAGACTGAAAAATTAGGCATCATTTTTTTTTTATTTAGTTAGTCTAGTTTAGGCAAACAGGGTCTCACTAACAGTATTTCCACACCCACAAAGGCAGTTTCCTCCTTAAGAGCAAAGGCAGCATATGCCTTACAGACTGTTGTTAATAACAGGAGAGAGGGAGCATGTTAGTGGGGTCTATCTTGTGACAAAATTACTTCTGCTCTGCAGGAGTTTAGGTGTGAGTAGTGAAGAAATCCCCTACTCAACCCTAACACTTTCACAAACCAACAGTGATCCGTTCACAAAGGTAAAACATGCCCAATGAAGAGATATACCTCCTTTGCTTTTGGTGGTACTGGGTGCTGAGGGAAGGCTGTACTCTTAAGAGGGGTGTGAATCTTATTCAGTAGTGACCCAAACAGCAAAGTATCACCGCTCAAAAAGGATATATCATGTGAACAAATTTACACATGGTCTCTTCAGTCTCTAGGGCCCAAGATGCACCATGGGTGACAGTTATGGACCAATAGTATCTTGTTTGCCTTTCAACCTCGGTGAACCCATCTGTGCAATGCTCTTCTTGCGGTTCAAGGTGTTTTTACTGTCACAGTGTCCTTGCCGGGGTGCATTGTCAATCAAGGGTCTAACAGAGCTCTTTGCTATTCAAAATCAATGTCGGGCAGCAAGTGGATTTCAGGGCCACATGAGTTGGTTAAAGGGTGAGTTTCAAGAAGCTTGTAACTGGATTCTCTGGCCAACTAGATTTGTTTGATGAAGTGCTCAAGGAAGTGTAGACCATTAGGGCCAGCAGATTTGGTTCATGGTTGAGTAGATGGCAAAGACGCTGGTGACCGATGAGCAGGTTCGGTTTCAATATTTCGTGCAGGGTCCAATGTTTGGAGCTTGAAGATCCGTCAGGGTTGGTTCAACTGTTTATGACTATCAACAGTTAAGATGCTGGCAGAGCAAGCAGCAGATTGGCGATGAAAGATGCAACAAAGGAGATTGTAGGTTGAGACGAAGCAAAGACGTGCTTGGCTGGCGCAGTACACCGCAAACAGATTCAAATGAGCTTTTTGAGTGCCCGGAGGGAAACACAGGTCTCTGAGCTGTCGTGGCTCTCTGGATGCTGTGAGTCCCACTCAGGGGTCTCAGGGACAAATTGTATTCTTGTTCTCTTGCTCCCAGAAAGGGAGGCTGTTGCACACATTCAGGGGTCCTCCATCTTGTGGTCCTGGCAGCAGTCTGGATGCCAGAGAGGCAGGCTTGTTTCAGCGGCAGGTTCACCCCCTTCTGCCCTGGTCATTCAGTCTTTACCTCACTGGTAGAGAGCTCTGGAAAGTCAACTCCTCCAACAGAGGTCCAATTAAATATTTTTCAAGGGTTAGAGTCCAAAAGACGATCTACAAAGTGATGTGGACCCATTCTTTTAAAGGTAAAGGTCCACAGGTAATTGGGCTAAAGCTAGTCTGCCTTAGTGGTCCAATCCCGGTTCTTGAAGGAAGTAGACTTTGCCATTCAGACATCACACCCTAAAGGGCCTTGCTCTAGAGGAAGTGGATGGGATAGGAAAGCGAGAGAGAAAATGAGAGAAACAAGTTGGTGGGATCCTTCACCAAATAGTTAGAGCTCTCCTGTCTACACTAACCCCGCCTCCTCCGTTCTCAATAGGATTAAAGGCCTTTAGATATACAGCACCCTGGTCTGAGGCTCCTCCATTTGAATGGGTGTGCTCCTTTCATGCCTGGGCCCAGGACAGCTGCCTGTTTTGTAAATGTATCTGGGGGAGGTTGTTACCTTCCCTCACAAAGAGATCATAAAAGAGCCATTCAGGTTCCTGTCCTGTCACTTGGCAAGATCAGTCTGTCTGGCCAGAAAAAACCTCACCTTCCACACCTGAACTGGCTTCATAAAGCTGACACATGTGATATGAAATTGGATGTGGCTGCAATGATTATGAGCAACGTCATGCACTATGCCCTAACTCTTGCATAGTTTATATTTAGAGTTTACCCTGCCATCATTATGGGCTACTTATAATCATAGGTTTTGGTACAGAGGTGCATATCTGCAATGCAGCCACATATGCTGCAGAGATGTGGCTGTCACTGCAGCTGTCAAATGGGCACACATCTTCACACTTTTTCAGTTTATATGATTGATGCCTGGGACACTTGGTCTAGGCACCATTTAATGTAGGGCTTTATGTAACTTTTGTGTGGTGCACTATTGCAAGAAACCGTAATACCATAAACTTTCAAAGTACACTCCACAACCATTTTGTATTATTTTTGAAAAGTCCCAGATTTGATTGTTCATTTCTCTGGGCAACTATTTTCAATCCGGGGAATGCCGAGTTTATCCAATCACCATATGGTCTGTCAACTTTCTCGGTTCAGCTCAGTGAAAGCAGGCTACCCTTAAAAGTAATTGAATGGTAGATCTGATAAATGTCCTTGCTGATGGAATGGCAAGGTCTTCTGTGACAATTTGAGTGAGGCGACTCCTATTACATGACTCCTCCAACAAAATGTTTCATCCGACACCAAAGCACAAGCAATGCAATGCCTTCAGCTATTTCATTTCATAAGCTTGACTGGTCTTTGATTTTAGAAAGCAGAGTGAAATTTAGTCTCATTAAATGTTGATGCTGGCAATGTTTTCCAATCTGAATGTCAATGAAGATTTCACAAAACACTCTGTGTCAGATACCTTGCGCTTTTTTAGCCTTACTGTACCCACGGTTATTTAGGACCTGGAGCGCTCATTTGAAAGTGACAAATGTATGTTTCAGCCATGCAACATTTTGTGCCTCCTGCAATAGTACAAAGCACGGACTGTGCTGGAAATGGGGCTGTGTGGTATTTGCGTGGGCCTCACTTGCAGTACATTTGTAAAACTTTGGCCAAAGTGAGGAGAAGGATAATTGAGGTTTCAAGTTAGAACATGTAAACAAAATCAGAATTAAACTAGTAATCCTGTTTTATATACTTGTGTGGTTTTATGGTTAAACAGTTTGTTCGCTGGTTCCCCAAAGCACTGGTAATTCAGATAATGATAATTTACCAAGTTAAAATACATGACTGGCAATGGCTACCAACTGGACAATCTGTATTCAATGAACACACCTCCAACGTTAACCAATATTTCCTTGCACGGTTTCCCCATGACCCATCTCATGAAATGATAGGAAACTATTCAGTAACACTAATTATTGATCACATTGATTATCATCAGTAGATTATTTTTTCTTTTATTTGGGTTTTATACCTGCGCATTATACATCAAACTGTGCATCTTGCAAATTGTCAAATTTCAAGGTGAAATAAGAGTATACAAATAACACAATATCAACAGGTTAATGAAATGTTAACTGTCTCTACAGATGCAATTTAAGGCAACACTAAAAAGGCTTGCAATCCACTATTTAAATCTGTTTTAATCTGGCCCTAGGTTATCATCTAGCCAATTGAGGTAAGGTATCTCATTCAGGTGTTTCCCCAAGCATAAGGGTAATGTGTATATATAGTATTACAATTCAAGCCATAGAGTCTTACTCACATGCTCATTAAGTCAACGAGCACCATATTGTGACCATACCATCCTTGCTCACTCACTTTGCTTTTATATATGCTTTCCATCCTCTTTTTGATTTATTATGTTCATGGAGTCCCCCTGAAATCTGGGTCTTGCCGTAAAATGGCTTAATAGAGTTGAGGTGTTATGTGTTTTTCTGTCTTCACATTTGCAGTAGTAAAAAGGCTCCTGGCCTGGTATTTCCTTATTCATGGAAGGATGTTAAACACTTTCTTGTTGGAATGTACAGTTTGTACTGTTTATTTCAGAGGTATCGGGGGTTTAAACTCTCCACAAAGAAGCTGTTGCATTGGGATTATAACTTCATATAATACTGGATTCGGATGGAGGGCCAGCTATTGTTCGGATATACAGTGCCCTAGACAGTAGGAACATTTAAATTATGTTTATGTGGACAGATAAAAAAATGCTTGAGAGACAACCAGGTCTCCGATTGCGCAGTTGAGCAATGAATGAGTGTGTCAACGTTTTATGCTAGCTTTTCTCTGAGATTCTTAGTACATTCGATCCACAGGTATTTGATTTGATTCTCACTGACTTTGAAGCACCATTTCATCAGATTAACTCAGGTTATATTTTTTATCTGGATTTCCCACAGTAACCCACAGTAACAAGGAGCCCCCACCACACCATGTCCTGGGGAAGGGTCCAGCCCCCAGAAGCTTCTGAAAGTAGGAGCACTTCTGCAGAAAGTAATTATTAATTTCAGAAAGAAATGTTTGGGTTGCGCTGCAGGATGAAGGATGCATTCCCTTGTGGCAACCAGAACTTTTTTTGTAATGTTGGTGCCCCGGCTCCTCTTTGCATGTGAGGAACAAGGAAGCAGGGTGAACCCCTGCATCCTTGTTCTTGTCAGTGTGGCGGCACTCAGGGAGCCAGCTGCCTGGCTGGGAGAGAAGACACTCGCAACACGTATGAAAAACATACTTTTTTTCAGTGTATGTGCATGCGTGCATGCGAGCGTGGGTGTTTTCATGTGTTTGATGGATGTTTGCCTGCATGCATGTAAGGGTAACTTATGCATGTTAATATTAATGTTAAAGGATATTTGTACCGCGCACTATCACCACCGGAGTGGTCCCCTGGTGCTCTGGCAGCTCTGAAAAAAGGGAAAAGAGGGGCGGGTCAGATAGTGTGAATAAACTGGAAAAGTGCAAGAGAGCAGTGATGTGCTGTTGGCAGCCTCAGCCCGGTGGGTCCGTTGGCTGGGCTTGGGGTGTTTTACGGCCAGTAGTCGCTGTGTGCTGTTGTGTGAATCTATGTGTGGTTTGTTTTGTTGTTGCAGTGTAGTGAAGCTTGTGCGGATTGTTGTGTTTTAGTCTTGTGGTTGTGTTTGGTTAGAGTTTGAGAGGTGTATGCAGAGGGGTGAAATTCTTAGTGGATTGGTTAATTGGCATTGCTAGGTGTGATGCTTGCTATCATTCACTATTCCATCTGAGGGGGTTAACATTCATAATCGTACCCAGATGTGACACAGGCTAAAGTTAAGAATTCCATCTAAATGTGGCAGACGCTAACATTCATGATCCTATCCAAATGCGACTCAGGCTAAAGTTAAAAATTCTGTCTAAGTGTGGCACATGCTAACATTCATGATCTTATCTAGATGTGACACAGGCTAAAGTTAAGAATTCCATCTAAGTGTGGCACGTGCTAACATTCATAATCCTATCCTATGCATGGTATGTTATTGAGCACGTGTATGCTGAAGGTGCATGTGTGGCTGTGACTGAACAAGTATTTCGTGTATGGTTGCTGGTGTGGGGTAAATGAGAAACTGAATGGTGTGAATGGAGGTCTGTGCGTAGTGCTGCAAACGGACAAGTGGGAGATCAGGTTGGGGAGGCGGATTGACAAACTCCTCCCGTTCCTGTCCTCTCTTTATTCTGTGGGTTTTTATTTTCCTCGTGCTGCTCTTGCTTTTATTCCTTATTACTGCCTCCCCAACCTCAGATCCAGGGGTCACACCTCAATGGCTACGATCATATTAGATTATTTTAAACGAACTAATAGAGTACATGTCTATGTGTATTTATTTGGCACAGCTCCTCAAAGCAAAATACTGCACAGCAGTTGCCCAGAACCCCACAGTTGTACCAAGTCATGTGTAACTCATCAAGTCCTGGTTTTATCCTTTGCAATTCTGGTACTAGTGGCTTTGCTACCTCTAATGAATAAGCATAGGATGAACTGCACATGTATGGCATGGGGCGACCTGAAAGCTTCAATTACAGTAGACTATGCATTAGGAAAGGCAGGGAGACACCACAGGGCCTCGTCAGGTGGCTCATGACTGGTGTTAGTAGCTCATTCAGGCATTCGTCTATGCTTTACATTATGGATGAAATACCTGCAGACCAGGATGGCTGCACCACCCCCACTGCCCACTCAGTATCAGCCTAGCACACCATAGCACCTAGAAGCGAGCACTTGTGGATCTGCCACTACCGGCCAGATTGCGAGCCCTCGCCCCTTAGGGGTCATTGCTGGAAGATCGTTGCAAAGGGAATGGCAGCAGCAACAGAAGCAGAGCCATGCTAGGGCCCATCTTAATCTGGTGCTGCCAGCACATAATCCCTGTACTGTAAGCACAGGAGTCTGGAGCCTCAGGAATTATGGAAGCGAGTCCTTGATCACGCACGCTTTGGAAATATGCTGCTCTTTGTCAACTTCCTCAGTTTACCAATGTACTGGCTCAGTGCCTCCACCCACATCCTGATTGCTAACATGGTAGTAGGCTCGGACTGGGGCATAACATCCATCCAGACACCAATGAGAAAGTGGCCCACAATCACACAATTCTTTACTTTCCAGAACAGAATGGATACTGGCCAAGGGGGTGTTTTTGGTGAAATATGCTTAGTAACGTTTGATAAAAACTAGTTTAGTAACTTATGAAACTGGCCCACTGTAGCCAACATTGTGCTCCATTCTGTGACAAAATACAAGCCCATGCTGGAATCCTAGGCTGCCACTTCGGGCATGCCAGGTAGATATTAGAACACCTGAGGTCATATCCACCTTCAGATATAGCGGCAGAACGCAATGATCACTTTAAACAGTGGCTTAGGATGCACAGTGAACTGTTCTTATCAAATTGCTCCTTTCTATCTAGTGATGAAGAAACAGCAGAGTCCCTTACTCTTTTCCTGTACACGGAAACGTGGCCTTGCTACCATTGTGTCATTGTGCTTTGTGTTTTTTTACAGTGATCTTTCTCTGTACGTTTTACTCCAATACTGCAATGCTAGTCCTATAGCCCTTAGCTATTGGTAAGTGACACACACTTTCTGTACATCTTGGACTAAAGCAATAGCTTACTCCTTTTTCCTAGGAACATTCTTAAGGCTGCACCTGGACTGCACCAATGCGCTGAGACCTCTGTCGAAGTGAGCACCCCATGATCCTTCTATCAGAGTCACACATAATCACAACCAGATCCCAGCGGGTCAACATAAAATTAACTCGTTCATCTGCAAAAAGTGGTGATGAGGTGCCTGAGGTTCCCAGCAGCAAAAGATGTACATGGGGTGAGGGGCTCTACTGTAGGTGTGTACGTTACACTCCTGCTTCAATTTAAGTCAGATCCACTAATTAAGGGCACCTAGAAAACATATGTACAAGCGTCCATACAAAACCCTATACATCAAAGTACATAAGAAAGCCAGCACCAAATCGAGGCAGTCACCTTCCACACCTCTGCTGAGCTGTGCTCTGTCCACCAACCTAATCCTGTACTGCCAAATCAGTCATATATCTTTTCAGTTTCAAGCTGTCTCTCTCTGCTTCCTTTCACCTGATTTCACCTGGTGGCGTCAGGATAGGAGGTCTCATTATAACCACTAGTAAATTTGCAGAATTACTGCAAAACTCATTTACCATTAGCGCTTGAAAACACTGGTGTAGTGCCCACCCCATGTGCTTCATGTCACATGCAACGTTCAGTTCCTACCACTTCTCTGGCTTCCTCATGCTATCATATATAGGAACCGGAAAGCTCTCCTAGCTTCCTGGTTCCTGTCTGTGATCAGTGTGGAGGACCCGGGGGGCTAGAGTGACAGGCCGAAGCTCATGCGAGAAAAACAGGTAAGAAGGCTTTTCTTTTTAAATGTGTGTTTTTTTATATGTGTGAGGTGCATGTCAGATGCAAGTATGTTGTATGGGTCAGTGAGTGGTGGGTGAATGAGTGGGAATGTGATACTGTGTGTTTGAATGTTCGGGGTGGGTGGGTACCTTTGTGCAAAATGCAGTGTGAGTGGAAGTGAGAGAAGGTGTATGTGTCAGTGAGTGGTGAATGAATGTGTATGAATGTGTTAGTGAGTGTGTGAATGTTCTGGGTTGGTGGGTGCATGTGTGGAGAATGCAGTGTCAATGTATGTGAAAGAAAATGAATGGGTGAGTGACTGATGGGTGAACAGGGATTGTCTGAGTGTGTGAGAATGTGTGTGTGTGTGCGTGTGCGTGTGCGTGTGTGTGTGTGTGTGTGTGTAAGGCCCTGGAAGGCTGGAGATCAATAGGGAATTGTTAACATATCCTTAATTAACTTGCCATGTTTTACTGGTATTTTCGGGCAAAGCCATGTTCATGTGTGTTATTACCTGACTAGACTGGCATTTTGGTGCTGTCAGTCCAGCCATTGCTTACTGTGGCATGAAACTTATTACTGGGCATCTTTGATAAAGCAAACATGACAAGTAGTATTCCATTACTAGACTGACATGTTGGTGTAGCGGCCTAGCTATTTCTTACTGTAGCATGATCTTTTATTAACTGAGCATCTATGATGAAGCAAGCATGATTAGTGTTCGTATAAGTCTAGACGGGCCTACATTTGAACAAGTTTGCACATGTTTTATTTTTGTGGCATGTCATTTTTAATGTCCAAACCAACAGGAGTATGTTCATACATTGGAGTACTGGCTTATAATGGCAGAACCAGCTTTGTGCATAATGTCAGTAATGATACTATAAAACACATGTCAAAGCAAAGATGAGTATGTTCTTTGATGTGAAAACTGGCATATGTTGGTGGAGCCAGCATGGAAATGTACAGGGACAGCCAGCATGAACATGTCTTTTATACTGGCATATATTGCTGGGAAAGCCATGTAAAGGCATTGAAAATGTGCCTGGGCACATTTTGTGACTTGTGTTTAATGAATTCTTTCATGAGTTACCTTACAAACCGACTGTAAATTGTCTGTCCTTTTACCCATTTTTCACAGAAAGTGTGCTGTGTAATGCAATATTTCAAAACTGAGAAAAAGTCATTAGCGCCAGTTGCTTTTCTTGTATTATACAGAATGGTGCAAACAGAATTTCCTCGAACGTAAATATTATCTAAAGATTTTCTAAATTGAATAAAACAGTTTTGCAAATTTCTTTCTGCAGCATGATAGGGAATAGAGCACACAGGGCTTGATCCAGTTTCTGCTCCTCCCGACATCATTAATTATATTTGCTAGATATATAATACTGTCATGGCCATTGCATGCTTGAATGAATCACACCTGTTCCATGCTCTTGTCACAATGTCATATAGCCTATAGGGCCTACTCTTGTTAGAATCTTGCCATCGGTGGTAATTAGAGCTCTCAGACGATAGCTCTCTCGCAGGTTTTGATATGTGACTGCCTTATTAATGACCAATGCCATTAATTCCTTAATTGACCTTTCAAATCATTCCGGTCCAAGCTATATCTATACAGCTCTCACATGAGTAGCAAGTGTGTGCTCTCCAGTGCTTCATAGAATTCTACTTGAAATTCATCCATCACTTATGAATTCCCACAGCTCATTCCTCTCTTATCTCTAAAGTCTACTATCGTCTGTTGCCTTATCTTAAGGCTCTGTTTAATGTTTCTCTTTTAATTTCATCCTTTCCTTCCTCATTTAAGCATGTTATTATTCTCCAAATCCTAAAAAAAAACTTCACTTGACCCTTCTCTCCCTTTCAATGTCTGCCCTACATCACGTCTCAATTATCTTTCTAAACTCTTGGAATGTCTTTCTATTCTCAGGTCTCCTCGTTTATATCCTCTTGTCACTCCAAATAGACTGCCCTACTCTCTGTCTTTGACTCACTTCTTTCTGCACGCAATGCAAAACATTCTTCAATCTTGATGCTTCTTGATTTGTCAGCCGCTTTTGATACTGTCAACCACTCTCCTGCTTCCATTTCCTTTCCTCCTTCCTCGATTTCTATTTCTCTATCTGCCCATAATCTAGGCATCTAAGTATATTCTTCTATTTCCTTTACTGGCCACATCTCATCTCTCTCACACTTGCAGGATTTATTTATTTATTGTTCATTTGTTAGGCGCTTATACAGGAAGAAAATACTGTTTCAAAGCATCCCAGGGCAACAGGGAGGGGACAAGGGATGAGAACCAATTACAATATATAAAGCATGTTAAATACAGTGGCTGTGGGGGTGGGAGACCTACCTACTATGTCTTGTGAGTGTACAGAACATGCAAGTGCAGAAGGGAGAGGGAATGGGATAGGTGCTGGGGAGCTCATGGGTGAGCAACAGATGAAGTGCAATGCAGGGTAAGTTCAAACCTGCAAGGGTGGAGGGTGAGCCGGGGCAAGTTCTGAGGATAGACAGAAGCTGTGGTATTTCGGTGTGGCAGGTCAAGGCCCAGAGGATGCATAAGAGCCCTGAATGTAAGAAAGTCCTGCTAAAGATGAAGAGGGAAGGGGAGGCTGTTCAAAAGAAAGGAGCTAGCTGAGGAAAGCGATCGACCTCCTGCCCTCTGTTTATTGAAACGCTTTACACACGTTGGTGCCAGAGAAGTGCAGAGGTCTAGAGGGGGAATATTTAATAAGAGAGAGTGGCAGATAGTGTGGTCCCTCACCCCAGACACCCATGTGGGTGATACAGAGGGATTTCAATTTAATCCATGAAGGAACCGGGGTCCAGTGAGGACTTTATAGGGCAGGAGAGATGTGGTCCCTGGGCTTGAGACAAAGAACAAGTATCTCTGCCCTATTCTGGATTAGCTGGAGGGATCACAGAGTAGAAGAAGGTAGATTCAGGAGGAGGCTAATGCGATAGTCAAGCCTAGAGAGAACCAGGGCTCAAATAACATTGAGCTTCTGAAAGGTGAGAAAATGTAGAGGTACTTTGAGAAGGAAGAGCTGAAAGTGGGACTTGTTGGCAATGTCCTGACTGTGAGGGAGGAAGGAGAGAGAGGAGTCGAAGATGACTCTGAGGTTTCTGGCTTCAGAAGAGGGAGCAGGGGGAGATCCCATGGAAGAAGGCCAGACTGAAGGGAAGAAGTCAGTGCAGGGGTCCCAATTGGAAAGGATCTCCGTTTTGCTGGCATTGAGGCAGAGATCATTGGAAGTGCACCAGGCCTGGGTGGCAGAAAGGCAGTCAGAAATGATGGAAGGTGCAAGAGGGTCAGCAGGAAGTTTGAAGAAGAGTTGTGAGTCATCAGCATAACACTGGAAGTTGAGGGAGAAGGAAGAAATGAGGAATGCCAACTGAGTAAGGTAGATGTTAAAGAGCCAAAGCTGAGAGAATAGAGCCCTGGGGGACATCACATGTAGAGAAGGAAGTAGCAGGGGAGAAGGTGTCCTGGATGACTTGGGAGGAGCCATCAGTTAGGAAGGAATGCAGCCAGACTAGTGCCCGGTCCAACATACCAAGGGTGTCATGGAGCCTTTGTATGAGGATGGAGTGGTTGACCATGTCAAATGCAGAGGAGAGGTCAAGAAGGATGAGGACAGCAGGGGAGTTGGCATCCAGGGATGTAAGCAGTTCTTCACCGGTGTTTAGAAGAGCAGTTTCTGTGCCTCTGGACGTTTGGAATCCAGATTGATGATCGTGGAGACCGCCAACAAGTTCAGTGGGAGTGTTGAGTTGGGACAGGGCCAAATTCTGCAGCCATTTCCCCGCGAAGGGGGTGACGGAGATGGGGTGGTAGTTGGCTGGACTCAAAGGAGGGGGTGCACAAGGCAGAGTGCTTGAGGGAGGAGGGGAAATAACACAAAGCAAAGGAGTGGTTATAGAGATCAGCGAGTGCAGGGGCGATAGAGCTAATGTTGTCCTTGAAGGTTCTGGATGAGCGAGGGGAAACCTGTTTGGAAGAGACCTTCATGGAGCGGACAACTCTGGTGATATCTTCCGGTGAGACAATGGCGAAGGAGGAGAAAGAGGAGGGTGAGTGCCAAGGGAGGCAAGGGGGTGAGGGTTGGGTTGGGAGAGTGAGTGACAAGGCTGTCCAGGATGTCCTGAGTTTTGGTGGTGAAGTGAGTGGCGAGTGCGTTGCAGAGGGCCTGAGAAAGACTAGGAGAGGGGGATACTGTGGAGGGTTTGCAAGGTCCATTCAGATTTTGAAAAGTTCTGCCTTTTTTTTACTGCACCAGATACCTGTGTGTGAATGTGGGCCCTTTTCTTGGCACAGATAGAGAGTCTGTATTGCCTTTGGAACATGGCAGGCCAGTTTGTCTGAATATGAGCCTGAGATTTGCCACTTCCATTCTGCAGCTCTGCACTTTCGTTTCAGATCTGCAAGTTCAGAGTTGTACCAAGTGTTGCGCTTAGTGGCGGGTTTCAAGTGAATCCTCATGACTGGGGCAAGAATGTCAAGGGTGTTGGTGATGGACAGGTGGAAGTTGCTGAGAGCAGTGTCAGTGGTAGAATCTAAGTTGGAAGGGCAAGGGGGTATACAGGTGGAAGTAAAGGCAGAAGCTGACACTCGTTTCATTGGATGGATGTTCGTGAATGAGGATTGCATGGCTTTTGGAGGAGTGGTTACAGGGCCATACGGACCCAGGTGGGAGGAGAGAAGAGAGTGGTCGGACTGAGAGAGAGGGTGGACCAGGGGAGATGAGAGAGGGAGGTCAGAGTGGGTAAGGGCATCCAGATTGTGTCCAGCAGAGTGGGTTGGACCAGAAGGGAGAATGGAGAGGGACAGTGAGGTGCAGAGGTCAATGAAAAGAGTGAATGCTGTCCCAGGGGAGTCCAATTGGATGTTAGTTTCACCCAGGAGTAGCAGGTTGGAGGAGGTTGAGAGTAAGAAGGAACATAAATCAGCCCATTCAGAGAGGAACAGGGAGGTAGTGCCTGGAGGCTGGTAAATGGTAGCAAGGGTCAGGGTGGAGGAGGGAGAGATAACCAATTTGCAAACCAGGCTCTCAAATGAAGAGGGAAGAGTAGAGCTGAGTGGGTAAGATGGAAGAAGGAACCCAATGAGGGAATATTAAGGAAACCCCACCGCCAGCATGGTGAGGTTGAGGCTTGGAAATTATTTTAAAGCCGTCAGGTAAGAGGGAGTCAAAAGCGGTGACTGAGCTGGCATTGAACCATGTCCCAGTAAGAGCAAGAATGTGAAGGTCAGTGTCTTCAAGAAGAAGGCAGATGTCAGCGGAGTGTTTGTTGGCTTAGTGTGCATTGAGAGTCACCAGGTGGAGACAATCTCTGCCTTTGAAGGTTTTCTGAAGTGGAGTACAGGGGCATGGCACTTCAGTCAGAGTTGTGGGGACAGAGAGGGAATTAGGGGTAAGGCAGGAGAAGGAAGAAAGTTAATGAGGGATGGCAGGATCCGGTTAAAGCGAAGGAGGTTGGCCTGATGACCCTGAACCAGGATAGTGCAAGTGTGGTAGACATTATTGATGCATCGTGATTAAAACAAGCCTGCCAAGAGGACTTCCCATTTGGTGCCACCATTAATGGGAGAGGAAGAGAAAGGGGAGAGAGTAGAGATGAGATGAGAAATCTATAGGTCTGGAGAGGGGACAGAGAAGACGATATCAGTTGAGATTTCTATGGAGGATGCACTGACATACATGTCTGCAATGGGAAGGCCAGGATTTGCACCCAGGATTTATTTTCTTGGGCTTTTTTCATCCAGGGTTTATGAGAGATGGACAATAGGTGATAGTTCAGCAGTTAGAGAAGATTGGAGAGATGGAGAGTGCCATTTCAGTGGCGCAGGATAAATGCGAGAAGGGAATCGAAAGAAACGGGGGACTGCAGAGCATAGTCCTGACCCTAACTCACAGGCAGCCTAGTAGTTAAGGAGGGCACAATACAAAAGCAGAGCAATAGGTGGGGTGCTGGAATACATTATTTTCTTTTGTGGAAAGGAATGTAATGCAGCGTGCACAGGGATGCAAAATGCAAAAGCACACCAACCTACATTTGTTTTTTAAAACAGCAATACAATGCAGTGCAGCACAAAAAGGATGCAAGATGTGAAAACACAGACACCTAGATTTGGTTATTAAAAAAGGAATACAATGCAGTGTACAAAGGGATGCGAGAGGTTAGGAGAAAAACACAACGTGAGATTTGATTACCAAATGTAGAACACAGGGTGCAGTGTCGTAAAGAGAAGGTCCAAGGAGAGGCAATATAGGAATTGCACAGTTATGGTACAAGAAGATAGCTGGGGGAGGCAATAGGGCAGTTCAGCCATCACTCACGACTTTGCAGAGAAAGGGGGGCCATGGTCCAAGTTCAGGAGCAAGTTGTACCCAGGAGGTTGCCGCATTGTTGGTGGGCCGGAAACAAGGTGGGGGCCCATCCAAGCCCATTCAGGCCCAGACAGGTACGGAGAGGGCCTTAGGAGTGGGACCTTGATAGGTGGGCTGGCATTTGCCTGCCGGCTTGGCTGATTGGGCTGTTAGAAGGGAGAGGGGCCCAATCAGAGGGCTACTTCCCACAGAAGGCCAGGCACTCCAGTGCCTGAAGATCAGGGGCAGCCATCAAATTAAAATAATAATTTAGAGCATGTGAAGAAAGCTGCAAAGGTGTATCATGTGCCGCTTGCACGGGGGCTGCTTAAGGCCCCATGAATCCCAAAGGGGCTTACCTTTTGTGTCAGTGTGGGGAGGAAGACATCCCCGGCTTTGTGGAATAAGCAGAGAGCCCGCACTGGCTCGTTGGCTACATGACATACTGCATCAATGTCCATGATACAGTAGACTAAATTCATATGAACTGTGGATGCAAGTGTGTGTGTGTGTGTGTGTTCGCTGTTTGTCTGGGTTTGCTTTGTCACAACCAACCTTTAACAATTCACTGGAATAATAGTTTGAGAGGCAAATTGGGCATCACAAATGGTAATTTCAAGTGATTGAGTGTGAGGTGATGAAACATGTGATGGGAGGCGCTCGTCATATGGCATTTTCCTTTGCTTTGCCCAGGCCTGTGCATGCCCCGTGCATCAAGAAAGAAGGATTTGAGAATTCCGGGGCACACTTTGTGACTGACCCTTGAAAATTAGCCCTTTTTAACACTGTTTTCTGGGCTTCACTGAACATATCCATGGATCCCACAGCAATAACCTGACCTTGGAGTGTGGTTGGGAGATTCCCCTGGGATTCTACTCAAGCAGGAGAATGGACCTACAACTACATTGTTAGGGAGAATTCACATAAATGTGCTAATTTCCCTTACATTTTGAGACCTCCAGCAACGTTGCTGGATTTCTAGAACTTTAATTTTCACCTGGAAAGAGTGTGAGCTTTTTTTCTCCACTCTTTCATGTATTTTGATGTGTGTTTTGCTTTTCAGTACTTTGGATATGGAGTTTTAGACAGCTCCATAGGCATCATTTTTTCTTGTGTGTCACACAGCACCCTCAGTGCAGTGGCACAGGGATGTCTTTCAGACTTCCCAAGGTTCAAATACCTTCTCTAGGACTGACTACTTTCTCCCATTGAATGTAAAGTTAAATTGACTTTGCTAGTCTTTTTATTTAAATTGCTAGTCCAAGCACACACTGGCTTACAGTAGAGTGCTGGAGGGAATACCTAGTATTCCCTATGCCTACAAAACTCATGCAGTCCTCAAAAGCTAACCTTTCCTCTAGGAATGGCTGATGGCAGTGGTATTACCATGACCCGTTTAAACGCTCCGGTAGCTAAAATCCACTAGAGCCATGTTTTTCAAGATGGCGTCTAAGCCCCCATTTCTTTTTGGAAAGGTCCTTCTAGTGTTTGTCTCTGCATGCCAAAGCAGGTTTGGTCCCTTTGTTCATTTGCGTTTGGCGGGCTTCAGTACTGAAGGCCCCCTGTGGCACCTGAGTGTCTGGGGTGGACAGGATGTGAGAGAGGTGCCTGAAACTCCCTGTGCTTAGTCTCCTAGGAGACCTGAATGCACTCTGGTGTTATTGGCTGGCTGACTGTCCGGCAAGTACAGCCACCCTGCTGGGAGAGTGACAGCTAGGCTGCAATGAATGGGAGAAAACTGTTTAAAAGTTGGTCTCTGGGACTTGGAAGGCAGAGTCGACCTCTGGAATGAAAGAACCGAAGACGAGGCAAAGGAAGACGACTGCTGCAACTCCTGGACTGTTGGTCTGCCCGGTGAAGCCCTGCTGCAGGTCCAAATAACCTGAAACTCCCTCAACAGAGAAGCCCCTTCAAGGACGACTTCCTCACTTGAGCTGGTGGGAACAACCAACTCGCAAGCCACCTGGAAACCATCTTCATACGGGTCAAATTTTCTTCAGAATGTTGTTGAAAACCGGATAGCCAGTGAGAAGGATACCCGTTTGTGGACTTTAAGGCACTCATACCTTAAACTGACATTTTGCCAAGCTTGTGGATCCGTCCCCATGCAGTGCAGGAACCTCCCAACGTCCTTCCTCTTGTCCCCAAGACTGAGGCTCAGGAACAGCGAGATTTACAGGAACTTCCAGGAGCATTTTCCTCAGCTACAGCTTTTCTTCATTACAAAGGTACTGTGCAAACGTGGTTGAGAAATCCTCTCTGCCGTGGTGGAAGCTCGTGAAACTTTCCCAACTTCGGAGTCTTGTTCGCTCCTAATCCGACATATAACTCTTTTTCATGCAAACTACTTCTAAGAGCATTGGCAAAGACTTAACTGTTTACTACCTGAACTTTGCTATCCTATCCAAGACACTGATCCATTGACTTTGGCCCAGGCCTATTGAATTGAATTGCCTCTTGGAGTGAACTAAAACTATTTGCCCTGCCTAAGAAAGTATTTGTGTTTAATTCTTATAACCTTTGTCTTTTTACCCCTTTTTAAAGTTACTGAAGTGCCATTTTGCTCCCACTTAAGGGGAGCCTGGCCTGTTCAGAAACTTATTGGTTTGGTACTGGAGTGTATTATAGTGTGATATTGAGCTGCTTATTGCTAGTGGAATGTTTTCTAACTAACTGTGTAAATAAATTAATATTGTTTTACCAAGAAACCTTGAGTAAGTGTTTGTTTGAACTACTGTGATTGCAAGTCCTTTGTGTAACACCTTGTACTGCTCACATCCCTCTTGAGATAAGCCTGGCTGCTCAGCCCTACTACCACAAGACTGTGCAGTACAGACTTATACCAAAGGTGAGATTGTGCTTACACCTGTAGTCTTAATTGTGTGTTGTGTTCCCAAAGGGTATTGCATGAATTTCTGCCTAACATAGATAAATAGATCATGTACAACCTATGTTTACAACCTATTAAAAAACTCTTTATCTTTCAACAGGTTTTATCTGATAAGTGGAGGAGTCCCGTTTATCATCTGTGGAATAACAGCAGGCACTAATATAAAAAACTATGGAAGTGACGAAACTGCTCCTTAGTAAGTCTGAGAATTTAATAATACAAGAAGTTAATTTGAAGTTTACTAGTATGTCCACTTTTTTTTCTTTCCGATCAGATTTTTAATATTATGGAACATTCACAAATCATGTAAATGATCTAAATGACAAAGAATGACAACCATTATTTAAGTCAGTTTGATGCATTTTTTCTTCTTGTTCCGTGAATGTATAAATAACAGTAACTGGCTACTTTGCTAAAAAAAAAAAATGTGTGTGCTTCACAAATTTGGAATACTTTGTACTTTCTAAAATGAAGGTTTTGTGTATAAAAGAATATGACAATACCATATCAAATAAACACAGCTTGATATGCAAAATGTATGATGGTATGTATGTTTGTATTTAATTTTTATATAGCGCCGGTAGCCAGAGGGCATCAGGGCGCTTAATATAAATAATATAAAATATATGCTCTAGTCTTTTGGTACTTAATCTCTGCAATGAACTGGTGCGTACCAATGTTTATTCGGGTCTATTTTAATTCTGTTACCTTTGGGTGAGTTAACATGAACAAATAGTGCTGATAAATATATGAATGCACACATTCACATTTAACACATTGCAATATTTCCCACCCTAAAAAAACGCATACAATTTAAAGCAAGTGTTCCAGCTGATCCCTTTGGATTTCCCAAAATTATATATTTTCATGGCGTGGAAAATTCAGGATGTAGCTTATCTCATTGTGTTTATACTCCATATAGTGATATCTCCTGTCACTTAACGACTTACTATAAAAGATAGCCTACCAAGAAGGAACAGCTCACTTCTTTTTATTTCACTGAAGGTTTTATTTAAGTGTTTACTGAGCGCCTTATTGTTTATTGGGTGCAGAATGGCCCAGATTATAATAAAAAGGTGGAGACAGTTAGGTACATTTTTCTAAAGTCCAATTAGGATTGGACTATACAAGACTTAACGTTTGGTTTCTGGGCCCAAACCTCTAATATCGGCCTGCACTACCAAAGGTTGGTAGATTGGCAGAGCAGCCAGGCTTATATCAGGACACAGAATGTGAGCTGTAAAATCAGTAGGAAGAAATCAGAACATACATAAATCCAAAGAAACACTTACACACTTTGTTATATCAAAATAGTAAGGTATTTTATGTATACACAAGCAATACGGATTTTTTTAATGCTCTTTCAACTGATAACATCAAATACGCATCAGGATAATAAGAAGAGATAAAGAAGGTGAGTAAATTACAATGTACTCTGGAAACCACACATGAATGACTTCAATCAGGTAAGTAAAAGCACTCCTTGGAATTTCTCAGCAATACGTTGTTGTAAGAAAATCAGGAACAGAAAGAACCAACATTAACATGTAAGCAACATTGTACAAATTATTTGCACGGGTTAGTCAGTCTTTCCCTAACTAGAAAATAGTTCTTCAGCTTGGTTGTGGAGGGAAACAAGCAATGCCAAGTCAATAGGTATGGAGCAGTTCTGATGAAACTCTTGCCTGCACATGTAAGTAGCAAGTTAATTGGTTTTGAAAAGACACAGGGACCTTAAGGAAGCCTCCCTGTAGGTGCACAAGCTGTCCGGCCGAGGCAACTGAATTTGGGTGAACACCCAAACAGCACTCCAAGAACAAAGGAGTGGCACAAATGGCTCAAAGTAAGTTTATCACAAGTCCCACAATACCTGCAGAGTGATGAAGATGATGTAGCTGGAAGCTTTTACAATGCATGGATGCAGACTTGGTCTGCTCTTCCTTTGTCATGGTGACAAAAGGAGGCACTCTGGATGGGACCTTGCAGCAGAAGTCGAGAGAGGGGCTCGCCAGCAAAGGATTAGTCTTACTCATGTGTCAGTTTGCAGTTTTGATGCCCTTTTATCAGCATCACTGCTGATTGGAATCTTCCCATTTACTCAGTCCTGCACTCTGGTGAGGGGGCTCTGGGGAGAGCATTCTTGCTTTTGGAGGACCACACAGATGCCACCAAAGTTCTAGTGAGATTAGCCGACTGCAAGATGATGCACTCCAAGCTAGTCAAGGTACCACAGGTATTGGGTTTCTGCAGGCCAGGGTGGACACAGGATGTCAAGGGATTGCTCAAATCGAAGGTGGTCTTGAGCCTCATGAAGCCCACCAGTCCAAAGGAGGAAGTCATTCTTGACAGAGCTTCTCTACCAATTCGATTACATGGTCAGGACAGTAATGGTGCTTCACTGGTGCTTCTGCGGGTGCTGCACACATCTCTGGTCATCTACTTCTTTGGAACTTCAGTTTCAGTGGTCAATTCTGCCTTCTGTCCAAAAAGCAATCCCTTTTCTACTTGAATTCAGTCGAATGGGACTTTCAATCACCTGGGGGTGGCTGTCCTGCCTGCAGGACAGCGAGCCGCCCAGTTCAAACTGGATCCAGTCAGGCATACCATCAAACAAAGGCGAGCAATGTTTTTCGGGATCCTTCCTCACTTCCTGAACAGACACACTGGAGCCTTGGCGTGTTTCACAAAAGTTTCCAGCCAAAGACAAAATGCAAAAAAGGCCTACCACCACCTTCAATGGTAGAAGAAGGGCAAGAAGGAACGTAAATATGAAAAATGTCGGAAAAAGAATACAGATGCCATTTTGGGGAATGGTCACCCAAGGGTGCTTTGCTGCAGCTGTGTAAACAACCTGCGAGTAGCTTGCACAAAAATGGTAGAACAATATTTCCGATGTCACCAACAGTTTAAGTGTATCAGTTACTGTAACTAACAAGTTACAAGAGATGTGAGAAAGAAGTGTAACCCCCCAGCACCTCACATAAGGTTATATGTGCTGACCCCACAAAAGGAAAAGGTAAGTAAGATTTAAAAAAGTATCTCATTACCCTTCAAAACTTGTGTTCTCATGGGAAAATAAAATAAAATTAAAATGGAGTCCAAGGGACCCCGTCAGCAACACTGCACATATGAGCTGTGGGTTGCAAACATCAATTGCACATGCCTGTAGAAAAATATGTGTAGGAAAGCTTTGCTCCATTGAAGTAAACATAAAACACAAAAGCTCTAAAACAGGATTCCCATGTCAGAATAAAAAGCATGAGTGAGTGAGAAAAAGTACCACTCACTCAGGAAAACATATAAAAAAATCCCAGAGTGTAGCAAAATTGCTAGGGTCCTCTCAGGTTGAGGGTAACTAACTGACAAAGAAAATGAACATTCTCATTAGCATTCGTCCCCAAAGACTAAGGGACAGGGGGATTTAATCCACTCATGGGTGAATCTCTTGTTCCAGTTGGTTATACTTTCTGGAGAGAGCATCAGCATTCTTATGGTTAGTACTTGACCGATGCTCAATAGTGAAGTCACATTGTGAAGTCAAAGCCCTGAAGGCATATGGAGCACCTGACCAGTTTAGGATTGCCCTTCTTTATCTGCATTAACTATCTCAACGGTTGGTGGTCTTTATGAATTATGAAAGTAGATCCATACAAGTATGGTCTAAACATCTTCAACACCCACTCATGCTCAGTGGTTGACCACCTTTTATCTCTATCTTTTAATGTTCTACTGACACAGCAGATGGCGTGCTCCCTGCCTTTCTCATCCATGTGTCTAAAGACTGCCCTAATCCCTGTGTTAAATGCATCAGTCTGCACTATAAAGGTCTGAGTATGATCTGGAGCTTTCAGCACTGCAGCTTTACAGAGGGCATCTTTCAGCTCCTGAAATGCTTTCTCACAATCGTCAGTCCATTTCACCTTCTTAGGATATTTTGGAGAAGATAGACATTCAAATGCAAAGCTATGGATGTGCGGCCTAACAAAGCTCTCACCATTTTGTTTTCTGTAGTAGGGATGGCCCAGTCTTGTACAGCCTGTACCTTGCTGGGTAAGGGCTTGATCACCCCTCCTCCTACCGCATGCCCAACTTAACATTTACTAGCCTTGATGGTCAGATGGGCCTGTTGCATAGCCAGGTGTCTGGCAAAGGAATTGCTAGAATAGTAGCAAACATAGGGCAACAAATTGTACCCAGAAAGTTCAAAAAATAATGAATCATAATAGTGTCATAGATTTGATCAATAATAACACTTAAGACTGTTCTATCTAATTGATGAAGCAAGAGTGATTTGCTGACCTGGGTACCCTGGGTACCTGGGTGACCTGGGTACCCTGCGAAGTGTCTGATGGTTCAGTCAAAACAGTGCAGGTCCCCATTTGCTCTTGTGGATAATATATGAAGTAGGGCAAGAGGCAGATGCAAGAGGCACAAAAACAAAATAGGAAACAAGCACATTTGATTAGCAAGTGCATCGCAGCCATCCGTCTAGGCAATGCCTAGACATCCCTGCTGTCAATGGAAAAGCCATTCACAGGACTCCTTAAAGCACAAAGTGACACACATTGGAAAACCTGCCCTGCAAGATAAGAGTCACATGGTGCTATGGCATACATTGCTGTTTCCTGTGATAGTAGTGACATGCCTTATAAGAATTAAAACTGATTGAAACTATGACTTGAAAAGAACAAAATAATTTTGAGCAGAAATCTTTTTTTAGTGCAATATGTCAACAAAAAATTTACCGGCAAAGTCTAATGCATTTGTCAATAAATAAAATGAGTCATGAGGCAAAATAGAAATTGAAACAACCAAAATATACTTGCTAGAGAACAATACTTATGGCCATCATTGATCTATATGATACTGACTGGGCATGCACAAAATGAGCAGGTGCAGTTATAGCAAGAAACCTCTCTGTCAGTCTGTAGTGGCCCTTCTTTGTATGCTGTGCAGACTTGCACATCGCCCGTGTAAAATATTAACTGAAAATGTGGAATTGACTTCCTTTCACATCTGCCAAGACATCATTGGCACTGCTATCAATTTAATTGGGCCTCATTACGAGTATGGCGGTAGCACGGGCACAGCTGCCGCCGGTATTGATTTTTATCCGGCATCCAGAAAAGGGGAATTACCGGGTCATTGCGACCTTGGCGGACCTGGTAATTGTCCTTTTCTGGGCGCCGGTAAAAATAAATCCCCATTCCCATTTGAGCCCCATAGGGCTCAACGGGAATGGGGAGGGTGGTAGCAATGGTACCGTTATTAGTGGTACCGTTGTCTGCTTGCGGGTGCCGATACGGCCACCCGTGGCTGTAAGGACACCCACGAGCAGAACTCATAGTATGGTGCTATGGTAACAACGGTGCCGGTAGCGATACCGGCGCCGTTGTTGCCTTACCGCCATACTCGTAATGAGGCCCATTGTGTTGAACGCCACAGTTGAACAACCACTTTCACATGATTACATCTTTTGGAAAAATGTGAAGTATCATCCTGGGCATCTTCATATGTGTGTTGTTGAGACATCTAATGACAATGCAAGACAGAATTTTTATAATAAAATCAAGTTCTGGAATCAACAATTGGTGGTCATATCAAATATAATAAAGTTGCTTGAAGTAAAATGACAGTAAAAAAAGAATAGTCCTTGAATTGATGGATTAATGAAAACAGAAAAGTAGCCATTTCCAAAATTTAAAATCCTATTCAAAACATACTTGACAATATGTTTTTTTATTCATTTCTGTTGGCGTAAAAAAGATCGAAGAGGAGGAAATTGTGTCCCTTAGACCAACAAAAGGATGTGAATACACTTTAAGAATACTAGCTTTGCAATAGTGTTTTTTGACTCTTGAAATTGTTGTCTTTGATGGTGGTTTGCTTCCAGTCCGTTGTTCAGTGGTGATCAGATTTTAGTGTCAAATGTGTCTTTTTTCCCTGTGCTTGGAATGTGTGTTTGGGAAATGCGAGTGGATACCATACTACTAGACAAGATTTGACTACTCTGCATTTTCGATACCATGCCCAGATATGATACATTGAATACACAATCTTAACATGACACATCGTACTGCCTTTGAAGTTGTTAAATGAAAACAGACCTCCGATTCAAAGGAATCAAGAAGTCGCCTTAGGATCAGGGGTATACAATAACCAAATGGGCAATGTGGCCACCTCACGGACTTGCATAATACCCTATCAGTACCACACCATGTTTTGACATCATCCTGATTTCAATGAGCAAGTGGCGCTGTTTACTGTTCCCTATTTATGTAGATAAGTGGCTTTTTGGTGTGGGCAGCCTGCACCGTTTTCTCAGATTTCAATATACTGGCCATCTAGTTTCACGAGCAAGGGGCACTGTGTATTTATTTATTTGGATTTGTAGAGCGTGCTACAGCCTTTAGGCAAACAGGCAATTTGTAAGAAAGCGTGATTCAGGGTTACATTTACAGCTGCACAACATTGTGAATTCTTAGTTACACATACAGTTTGATGAGTAATAATACATAATTTGTACATAGAAGGTTTGAACATTAGATACATTTAGTGAGGAGGTTAGTTTCAGTATGCGATAACAATGAGTCACAATCGGGAGCTAATGTGAAAGGATAGGGTGCAGTGTAGAATCTTAAAAATGACCTGGGTTTTATGGCTTTATGGAAGGCTATGTGAGAATCAATCATCCTGATGTGCCCCGGTAGGGCATTCCAGTGTGATGCAGCCATAACTGGTAAGCTGGTACTGCCTGCGTGAATGCTGCGGGTCTTGGGAATGGCAATCCTATTTGCATAGGCCGTTCTGGTGGGCCTGGTTGAGGTATGATTGGTTATTCTTTGGGACAGGTACGGGGGTGCCTGGTCATGTACGCATTTGTGAGTCAGGGCAAGGGTTTTAAAGATAAATATTTCTCTAATGGGCAGGCAGGGCACCTTTCTCCTCACCTCAGAGATGTGGTCCCTTTTAGAGATCCCGGTAGCGGCTCTGAGGGCATTATTTTGGACTAGTTGGATTTCGGCTGTATTATTGCCAGAGGTCCCCACAAGGAGGGGATTGCAACAGTCTAATCTGGATCCAATTATTGCCCTTAAAATGGTAAGGGAGTTTTGTTGAGATAGGAAGGGTCTGGCCCCGTTAAGCAGTTTGGAGTAGTATGCTGCGGAGGAAGCAATAGCACTCACCTGTCTATTCATAGTCAGATTATAGTCAAGATAAACACCCAAGGTCTTGACTGTTTGAGACACCTTGATAGGTATGTTATCAATGGCGAAGGAGCTATACTGACAATCTAGTTTACTCAGGGAGGCTGGGGACCCAATTAACAGGAGTTCAATTTTGTCACTGATAAGGCATAACCAATTTTCTGCCATCCAAGATTGGATCGTTGAGTAAATGTAGTTGAGGGTGTCCATGTCAGACTTGTAATCACCTGTGAGAGGGATAAGCACATGTGTGTCATCAGCATAATTGGTATATGCGATGCACAGTGAGTCCAGCATGTTAAACAGGGGTCTTGCAAAAAGGTTATAAAGGGTGGGCGCAATGCAGGAGCCCTGTGGTACTCCACATTTGATATGACTAGGCGCAGCACAAGCTGAGTCAGAGAAGTCTTTTATAGCCCTTTCCTGTAGAAACAAGGTGGTCTAGGCACACGCCATGTGGGAGAAGTTAACCACAGTAGCAAGGTGGTGGCAAAGAGTCTTGATCCACAAGGTCAAATGCGGCAGATAAATCAAGGAGCAGAAGAAACGCAGGTTTACCTGCTTCTCTGAAATCATCCATGTGATTTTTTAGGTCTAGTAAGGCCGTTTCAGTGCCATGTCGTGGACGGAATCCCAACTGCCGAGAGTCAAGAAGCCGGTTGTCTTCAAGGAATTTTTCGACTTGCAGATAGGCTGCATTGTCCAGTATTTTCAATTAAAAAAAAGGACGGTTGTAATGGGTCTATAATTCCCTGGAACCGTTGGGTCCAGGGAAGGTTTCTTAAGGAGCGGGGGTACCCAGGCTTCCTTAAGGCCAGTAGGGACACGGCCAGACTGGAACGAGGAGTTGATGAAGGCCGTGAGGAAGGGGGCAAGGGTAGGGGCAGTCTTTAATGAACTGAACCGGGCAGATATCCCCTTTGCAGTTAGAGGGTTTGATGGTGTTGAGGAGGGAGATGACTTCAGCTTCACTCATATCCTCGAAGTCAAAGGGTAAGGAGTCAGCAGACATGGTAGCTGGAGGCGGGTTGCTATGAGTGTCCGCTAGTAGGTGAGTGAGGGCCTTTTGATGAACTATGATTTATCTGAAGAATGTTGAGTTTATCAAGCATGGCACTTTGAATGTTATTACACCACTTTTCATCCTTACATAAGGTAGAAGGCGGCATGGAGGGATTTTCCAGCTCTCTAAAGATGGGAAAAATGTCTCTGGTCCCTGATTTTGCCTTTGCAACCCTAGTTTTAGAGGAGGCAGCTTTAGCCTTAGTTGTAGCGGATTTATATTCTTTAGAGATGGCCTTGAAGGCTACTGTTAGGCAGAATCATATACAGTACCCTTTGGGAACACCACACACAATTAAGACTACAAGTGACAGTACAAATTCACCTTTGGTACAAGCCTGTACTACACAGTAAAGTGGTAGTGATGGCTGAGCAGCCAGACTTATCTCAAGAGTAAAGTGAGCAGTACCAATAGTTACAAAAAGGACAGCAATCACTATGGTTAAAACAAACACTGACTCAAGGTTTCTGAGTAAAAGAATATACATTTATTTACATATCAGTTATAAAACATTTCACTATTATCAAGCAGTTGAAACACTACACCACACCCAATAGATTCTGGACAAGTTAAGCTCAACATGAAGTGTGAGCAAAATGGCACTCCAGTAATTTAAAAGGGAGGGAAAGACAAAGCTAGACAAAGTTGAGCAGCACCAACCAGTAAGTAAGCAGGGCAATCTAGAAAAAGTAACTACAGTGTGGAAATCAAATCAAGAGGCCAGGGCCAAAGTCAATGGACCAAAGTCTTTGCAGAGGATCACACAATTCAAAGTAGTTCGCGGTTAAGTCTTTGCAGAATGAAGTTGGTCGGATGAAAAGTTACTTTAAAGAATAGAGAAGGACAAGCCCTCGGACTGGCAAAAGATTTCAAACACTTTTACCACTGTCGGACGGAACGAGCAACCGGTTGTGAACAGTACCTTAAATGGAGAAGAAGGCTGTAGCTGAGGCAGACGTTCCTGCAGTTCCATCAGGCTCACGGTTCCTGAAGTGACTGTGGGACTGACACGAAGTAGGAAGACTGGAGGGTTCTGCACTGCCCAGGGAAGAAACCAGCAGCAGAGCAAAGCAACAAATTAAAGGTGCGCTCCTTAATACCCAAGCAGGATCCGATCCTCCTGGCTATCCGGTTCACTGTAGCTTTGCACAGGAAATTCAACCAGAGGAGGGCGGCCTGGCTTGCAGTTTGGCGAACTGGTTGTTCCCACCTGCTCAAGGGGAGAAGATTCCTTGCAGATCTTCCCTGTCAACGAAGTTTGAAGATTCGGACCTGCAGCATGGCTTCACCAGGAGTTTCAGTCGTGCTAGAGGTCCTCTTCTGTCAGCTTCTCATTCGGTTCTCTCGATTCAGTGGCGACTCTGCCTTCTCAGTCCCAGAGACCTGCTTTTTATGCAGTTTTCCCCCATTCACACAGCCTGGCTGGCAATCACACAGCAGGGTGGCTGTCCCGCCGGGACAGTCACCACAGCCGATCATACCAGAGTGCAACATGGGTCTCCAAGGAGACCCTGTGCAGGGAGTCTCAAACCCCTCCCTCACATCCTGTCCTCCTCAGACATTCAGGTGCCTAGGAGGGCTTCTGTGCAGAAGCCCGCCAAAGGTCGTTGAACAAAAACCCAAACCTGGTTTGGCACACAGAGTAAAACACGAGAAAGACTTTTACAAAAAGAAAGGTGAATAAACCCATCCGGAACCGTATAAAAGTAAATATGGTCCAGCGGGTTTAAGTTCAAGGCTAGTAAAATAGCCTAAAACAATACCAAGGCTATTAAAATAACTGTGGTAGGAAAAATAGGGTAGATACCACTGCCACCAGCCAAATCTTAATGAAAAGGGAATGAAATAATGTTCCATGAGAAACAGACAAAAAGTGATAACTATTAACCCTTTCCAGAACTCTATGTAAGATAGTTTGTACTGGGTCTGTAATTTTTAAAAAGACTAATAAAGTCAATGGCAACTTTACATGTTCTGGGAGACAGTAGTCAGTACCAGAAAATGGACTTTAAAGTGCGAGGTCTGAAAAAGTCAACCCTGTGTCACTGCTCTGAAGGTGGTGTGTAACACACAGTAAAAATATGATGCCTATGCAGTCGGTGAGGCTCCACAGTTTATGAACACAAAAATGTTAAACACACACAGCAAAACACATGTAAGAGTGTGAAAAAAGGCTCACACTCTTACCAAGTGAAAAAGATAAATCTTAGAAATCCAGCAACGCTGCTGAGGGACTAAGTAGGTAAGGGAAATTAGCCATTTTGGAGAATTGTCCCTAACAGCTACCTTTGCAGTGTCATTCAGGTCCACTTTCAAGGCTAAAAGTGCGGCTCTTTTCTTGGAGCGTAGTTCCAGAAGCTCCTGGGAGAACTAGGCATTATAGTGTTGAGCTCTTTTTGCTTTCCTCAAGGTGAATGGGGCTATGGCCTCAATATCTTGAGTGATGGCTAGTTTAAATGTAGTGATGAACGTTTCAGGGTCATTAGAGAAGGGGGCAAGAGGGCAGGCACCTTCAGGAGGGGCAAGATATTCTCCTTGATAAGCTGAAGGGCACTCCTGGCTACTGATGCAGGAAGCAGGAGGACAGTCTTAAGAGGCCCTATGGATGTGTTGAGGTCAAATTGAATTTAATGGTGGTCAGACTGTGTCTGTGGGAACACATACTTGCATGTCATTGATCCTTTTCTCCCTTTAAATAGTAAATTGACTATGAAAGGTGGACTGTTGTGGCATCTTCTGAAACTTCAGTCATACCCCAGTGCAATATCTTGCCAAATTCAATTGGCTAATGCTTTTGTTTAGTGGCTGCAATGATCTCTAGATTATGCGAGTTGATCTTTAGCTGGAGCCAGGATGTTCTGTTCCGGTATGTTTGTGTATTTACACTGTCTGCATTTGACCAGAAACCAACACTGTGGCCGTCAGGCATCCCATTCAAGTTTGTATCCCTTGGAGTGGCCAATTGACTGGGAAAAGAGGACTGGGCGGTGTGGTGGAGTAAGGTGTCAGGCAAAAGGGGTGGCATGTTTCAACAGTGTTTTATTTAAGAAATAAAGAAAATAACCTACCTCTCCCTGTCACTAAAAGCGTTATCCGTACCTAAACAAAGATCAACTTGGGTGCTCGTTGTCAATATGTTTGATCAAATAAAAATGTCTGTGCTCCAAAAACCTACTCTAACCCTACCACTAATCTACAAAAGGCATCCAAATGAAAATAGTACCAGGAGAATGACTCCCTTTTCATTTTGAACCGGCTCAGTGGTGCGGGTTAAATGCGGCTGTTATACCATATAAAGCCGCATCACTTCCACCTATGAGTTGGAGGTATATCCCCTGACTTTTTACCCATTTTTGGTGTAATTACTGTGGCAAATTACCACCGCAGTAATTCTGCCTAAAATGCCCCAATGAGTCCTATGGACTCAACAAAATGGGGATTTACACCACCACCGCCACTTACAATCTGGCGGTAATTCCACCGGACCAAGAGGCGGTAACGGCAGTACAGTTTGGTGTTATCTGGGCAGATTTACCGCCCAATACCACCAAACTCATAATGAGGCCCATCTCTTATCTAACAATCTTTTGCTTAAGTTTCTAATTCAATAAAGAGAGCATGGTGAGGTGAATGACTCCCTTCTCCTGACCCACCTTTCACAGCCTTAAGGGCTGTGTTAGGATAGTAATTTGCAATAGTCCTCAAATGTCTCTCCAGTTCTTCCCAGGGGCTCCAGAAAGCCTGCTTTAAAGTTCTAATAATTCTTCTATGTCTTATGACATGAGGAAGATTACTTCCAGACATCTCTTGTATCTAGTATCCTGTTGACTCATTCTTGATTTACCACTGTGATGAGGGAGATTACTCCCGATGAACTCTTGACTCTTAGATCTTTGGATCTCACTATTAAGAAGAGGGAGAGTACTCCCCAGGCACTCTTGATACTTGGTTCTCTAGATATCTCCCAGACATCTGAAGGTGAATTGCATGGATCAGCCACGTCTGGGGCCCGAATCGATCCCTGCTTTGATTTTTGCAGACGCCGCCGTGTTTTGAGTGATGTCTGAAAAAGGTTTGGAAATTACAGTGTGTGCATTCATGAGTAAATATACAGAACTCCAATTTGAAATGAACACAGGGAAAACAAAACAGAAAATGTTCACCCTGATGGTCAATGGCCTATTTTTGGATCAAGCCCCCTATTATGATTGTTTGGGCTTGAGATTTAATGACACTGGCCAGTGGACAACTCAGATGCGCAAATCCCACTCAACACTCAAAAAATATGGCGGGGCTATATGGAGGTTTATTAATACCCATGGAAGAGGTGTTATATCCACTGCTGTTAATATGTACCTCACACAGGCAAAGTCAGTTGCCCTTCATGGGGCAGAAATATGGGGACATGTAAACTCCAATAACTTTGCCCTGGCGGAAAGAGCTTTTCTTAAGCGTTTGCTGGGAATGTGTTCTGCCTGTTCTATAGATGGTGATGCAGCCCTTGCCCAGTATTATATTTTCGACTGGACCGGTGCTTGTGTGTGAAATATCGTAACACAGTTGTGAATGTTTTGTGTCTGGAGGGTGGAAAATCGCTCTTATGGTTCACACATGTTAAAAAGTATGGCGGGTATGCAAACCTTGTTTGTTAGTCGCACTGAAGTATGGTTGGAACCATTTGCTTCCCTGATTGTAGGTTGAAAGAAGTTTGCAACACTTGGTTTTTGTTCAAATATAAGGTTTTATTGAGGGTTATAATAGAGATTCAGTTGACCTAGCATGATGTGCTAGGTGCATGTGAGAAAAAAGCCAACACTGTTTTCAACCAAAGTCTTTTTCAAGGCAGAGGGCAAGTGGTAGGTGATCCTCGTTAAGGTTCCTGATAGCCAGCTGAGTAGCCAATCTATATAAACGCTGGCTAACGGTCCGTTGTTCAGCGTTGTGTTACCCAACGATAACACATTGCTGAACAACAGACCACTATCCAACGATCACACATCACCAAACAACAGACCGCTATCCAGCGTTTACACAGATTTGGTACTCAGCCGGCTATCAGGAATTGCCACTGCTCAAACTACCAAGCCCACAACATCCTTAACAAGGACCACCTACCACTTGCCCTCTGCCTTGACAAAGACTTCAGTAAAAAAGTAATGGTAATACTGTTTTCATTCAGCAAGCAAGGGTCAATGTGTCTGTTGAGGCAGTAAAATGTATCCTGTGAAAGGAGGACATTTGTGGCACCTTCTCTGACATATAGCACACCCTGACGAGACATCTTACTGTTATTTCTTAATATTTTAGGGATCCATAGGGGATGTGAAATTATTTTTAGCTAGACCCAGCATAGCCAGCTGACAAGTATATGTACATTTGCACCGACTGCATTTTTCAGGCAAGAGATTCTGTTTGTGAGGGGGGATATTTGCATGTCACTGACAAATACATGTTTTTAGTTGAAATGTAGGCACTTGGCGCATACTCTAAGAATTGTACATTCAGCTTAATTAATTTAGCAAATTTGATTGTGCAGAGTAGTACATTGTTCAAACTATCAAAAATGTAGGCAGACGCAGGATGTTCGGTTCATTGTTTCTTACATATTTTGTCCTATGCACATCTTGAGATACCATTTGTGAAGCTGCATAGTGTTGTGAACACAGATATTGTGAAGTATCACAGATAAATGTACAAATGTGACAGAGTAAAGAGCATAATGTACAGAATTGCATACATTTCCAGATTGGTGTAAGATGATGTATGTAGTGTGTGCTGCCATCTCCAAAGAGTTGCCCCATTTCCAGACAGGACATCTGTGAAATGTTCACCTTTAAGAGCTAGATGTAGTCAAAATAATGTACAACATGATAATTAGGTAAACACAAAGAAGCATCAGCATTTCTTTTAAATTGTGATATTTGTCATTGAAATCCTACATTTGTAACTGACTGGTTAAAATGTCCAAGTCCATCAATTTGAGTTTAGTTTAGTTTAGTTTAGTTTCTTCATTTGTACCGTGCATCAAACCCTCAGGTAACTGGATGCCCAAGGCTTATGCAAGAGTTACAGACAGTTTAGACCACAACAAAAAGAAAAGAAACAATAGCAGAAATATGTCCAAGTCGACAATAGTTACATGGGGGTCGAGACATGGAAAAGTCAGTTCCAGTACCAGGCTGCTTGTTTACAGCAGACATAAAAAGAATAAGCAGGCAAGGTAGATGCAGGGTGAATGCAAGGTGAGAAAAGCTGATCACTCCTGTTTCTTACCGAAGAGCCAGCCCTTTACTTTGGCTCTAAATGCAGGTTCCATTCTAAGGCTGAGGGATAGGGCATTCCTCTGTTTGGCGGATAACACAGGGAAGCTCACCCCCCCTGCTCTTTTTAGGAAAAATAAAGGAACGGCAAGGCAATTTGAGTACACGGCTTTAGTTGATCTAGTTGGTTGGCGTTTGTAGACTTTGTCTGCCAGGCAATTTGAGAGGCACTTGTGGGTGATGATGAGCGTGTGAAGGACAATTCTGTCCCGTACTGGTAGCCAGTGGGCATCCTGTCTAAAGCTAGTGATGTGCGTGGATCTCAGTATGCTTAATGCAGACCTTAAGGCATTATTTTGAAGTACCTGAAGTTTGTTGAGGTTCCTTTCTGAAGTACCTAGGTATAGGGTGTTACAGTAGTCAATCTTGGATAACATAGTGCCCTGGCTAAGGTAATGCAGCTACTAGGCGAAAGGTATGACTTGCAGGCGTTAATTAGCTTGTTAGTGTAGGCCGTGGAGAAGGCAGTGGCATTCACTTGCTTCTTGAGAGAGAGGGTAGAGTCTAAGTATACCCCAATGTTTTGATTTCTTTGGCCACATTGATCGGGTTTCCATCAATGTTGATGGATGCATAGCGATTGTCTAGTTTGTTAAGGCGTGTTTGGGCGCCCACGATCAAGAACTATTTTTTAAAAAATTGGCATGTTGTGTTTTAATGGATGGTAAACTGGAGGATGCTCATGGTTTTGCTCAATAAGATTTTGCAATGCAGCCCACATAGCTCCTACTTAACATCAATATGGGTTAGGATTCAAAGCCTCTAATATTTACATTAATTACTTAGCATTGCATGTCAGTGTGAATTAAGTGACCCATTTCTCTTTTTGGTATGAGGTGTTTGGAGTATGCATCTTGTGTTTCCTCCAATGTGCCAAACACAAATGATTGTACTGCATATATATTCCATTGAAATGACTTATTTTGTAAGTATTTTGGCACTGGGCCTCATTACGGGATGCGCAATTACGAGGTTCCCTCACGGGACCCGGAACAGACGTCTGGTAAAACCAGACATCCTTTCCAGATCCCGCGAGGGGACCAAGGAGCTAATAACAGAGCCGTTAGAAACGGGCCCGTTATTAGCTCCATCCCCATTCCCATATTGGAACCCGGTATGGAGGCATGGCTACCTCCATACTCGTAATGAGGCCCAATGAGTTTTTTCTTTACCAGTTCGTGGGTTCTACTATAATAAATGAAGGGGAACATAGTGTCAGTGTGTGATCATTTCGTGAGATCATAGCTGTTCCTAATTTTTGCTAGGGCGCAGTAGAAATGCTAGTTTCAAATAAAGTTTGCAATTGGCAATTGCCGTATGGAGTCAAATGTTCACCCATATGTCGCATCATTAGATTGTTCATTGTCATCATTGCTTTGCATGTTTTTCATCTTTGAATTTGTTATATTGAGAGAAAAAGGGAACGAGTCAAATAATATAAAAAATACCCATTACATATATGAAATACTTCAATAATCATGTCTCCACCGTTGTAAAATGAACTTTTGGTAGTACATTATTTGTTTTACCAACAATTATTAAACAACAACTATACAGTTAAAGTGCCTTGAATGTTTGAATTGTTCCCTGATGGCACATATGATGCATGCTGGTATATATAACTTGACAACGTCTGGTTCTAAGTCCACCTTGAATCCACAATGTATACTTTTGATGTACTTCAGGACGTTACCATCTGTTGACAGTACTGAAATAGTTCAATTGAAAAACGAAAAGTACATTGTACACTCATCCAAATAATTTAAAAGAATCACTATTCCTAAACCCCAAAAATGTAGACTAAATACAATCCGAAAGATTGCCATTACTTGTTTTGGTCTAAGTCTTTTATAATAGTATGGGCTGTTTATCTACTGCTTCTGACAACTGTTGATGATATATCTTTAAGTATAACTCTCATAAAAAAATACATTATAGCTACAATTCCCACAATCTGGAGCTGTATCTTCTAAAAATAATCATGTGTCATTGGAAAACCTGTAACATAATTGCAGTCACTAGTGAACACTTTAGATTTTAATAGTGAAAGCTTTTTTCTTCCCCATAAAAGTTAAAACATGAATGAAAAGTTTACAAACATACATGGTAAAGACATTCTGATTACATTATTACAATGAATGGGTGACTGGATATTGAAAACTCAACTACTAGTACACATAGAAAATAATCCATCTGGTCGGGCAGGATTAAATCACAGTAATGTTTGTGATGTTTATTTACTATTTATGCATTTGAATAGCACACCAAACCCTCGTTACAGAATACTTTCTTGTTACAAAAAAGTGTGTGTGGGGGGAAATATTTGTCAAATCATTGGAATAACTTGATGCTATTTCCACTGATGAGCGCCATCAGTATTTGAAGTACTGAATATGTAAGACACGCTGCCCTAATAACACTTTGCACTGTTCTGCATTGTGGATGAGGACAGTCCTGTGATAGAAAGGCTGTACAAGTCAAACATGTTGTGGACACACAGACAACTTGCATTGGACTGTTTATTAGATTCTGTCACAGTTGGCCAAAAGAATACATTAACTCTCAAAGACAGTTCAAAGGTTTTTGTTTTCAGAATAGTAAAGGGACTCGCTAAGGGAAATCCCTCTCTATCTAGTCTAGTGAAGGCCATTTCCTTCCTAACCCAGGTGTTCCTCAACCTCAGGATTGTAACTAGAAATTGGTAATGCCAACTTTCAAAAAGAAACTGCCTAGCTAATGGTGATAGCTTAAAGGCAAATGCATTCTCTAGCTAAAATTCTCTCTGGGAACAATCTAGGTGGTTTTTGACCTACGTTCCCAAATATATAATACTAGCTGTCCCCGGCCACATGTTGCTGTGGCTCAGTCTGGTTAAATAGAAAAGAAGGAAAAGAGAAAGCGCACGTTTCTAATATGTTTAATTTGACAATGCTTGTGGGTAGTTTTTAATGGCTCTGGCGGTTCTCCAAGTTGAGGCAGTTTAATTTTCCCGGTGGCGCAACGCATTCCTTTCATTTCTCCATTAAATTTCAGAGCCTTGCAATAAGGACACACTTCAGTCATGGTGCTGATGAGAACATGCTGGGTCAAACTGTAATCATCAACTGTGTTGTACCGGCAAGCAAGGCAATTGTTATCGCATGATTGCTGATCACAGAGTCGTGTTTGATGCTGATCTGCTGTTTCTCGTTGACATCTTTCAGCCACTGTCAGCCTGTTGCGTTCATTATGTTGAGAACAAAGCAGATCTGAAGCTGCAGAACGCGTTCGCTGTGCTCGCAACCATGCAACCATGCATCCTAAAGTCTGGCTCCACATCGCTCTGCTGCTGCCTCAGCACGTATTTGACCATTGAAATGGAATTGTGAAATAGCGTGTGTTGCTTTTACATTCAACAGATGGTGCTGTTTTGCAGTAAAATGTTCAGTATAGCGTGTGTTGCTTTTAAGTCCAACAGATGGCGCTGTTTTATAGAAAAAGCATGTTTTTATCTGTCACAGGTGGGACATCTATGTATAATAGGTATGTAAAAACACATGCCTATTTGAATGCAACATTGTGTCAAAATTTCAAAGCAATCGGTGAAGAATATAAGATTTTGAACAAACAAACATTTACATTTTTATTTATATAGATAGATAGATTGTGAGGGTTGTTGCTCTTTTCTCATTGTGTCTCATTCTTGTGTGCCTGGAGGTTCCTCTTCCAATGTCTCTCTGTCACTTGTCCTTTCCTCCTCCTACTCTCCACCCTACTACTCTGCACAACTTCTCTCCTCTTTCTCCCTCACACTTTCTCTGCAATACCTCCAGTGTTCCAGCGTTCCCTCTCTGCTACTTACTTCAACGCTCTGATCTGACTCCATCCTACTCTCTAACCCTCCTGAACACCACTACTAATCACCCCTTTTGACACTACTTCACCATCTCCACGTTACTACTCTCCCCTTCCACACTTCTGCCAGTCTACCGTCTCAACACCACTGGTACTTTCCCCTTTCCACACTAGTACTGCTCTCATTCAACACACTTTCTTCCACAGTCACCTTTCCATTGCCTCCCTGCTTTCTGTACTAGCTCACTCACTCACCTTATATGCACACCAACTACCACTTTCACTCACCAACCCATACCTCATCTTGCGCACTCCTTTCCGAAATTCTCCTCCACGCTTCTCTTCTTCGTTCTTCCTCCACCTGGTCTCTTGCTCCTCTGTCTCCTCCCTTTACCATGACCGAATAACCCAACCTGTTTCCTGACCTTCCATGTATCCTCCCCTATGCTCTCCAATGGCTCTCTCCCTGAGCTGAATGCATGTGCACACTAATAACTGTTTGTTTCACCCGGAAGTTGCTGCAATAAAAAAAACAATCAAAATGGGTCACATGCCCTGCCAGTTTCTCGTAAGAGGGCCTGCCAATCTCATGTGTGTGCTTTCCGGCCGGTTAGAGATACTGAATTAGTTAGGGTACAGCTCTGCAGCCCCATCACAGCTGAGTACAATGTCACTGATTGTGTGAAAAATGCTGGAGTGGATGGTGTATTGGCTAGCACTGGTGGTGTGCTGGTGCAGGTCACTTAGCAGCTCACTTTGTTCAGGCTGATGCGTCTTCTCTGTCTCTCATTTGCTCGGCTCTTTCTGTCTTTGGGTCGGATCTATCACTGTCTGTTCCACCACTGGGGTTGCTGGTATTCAAATTCCTATGAAACAAACAGAAAGAAGAAGGCCAATATGTGTCAGTGTAGGTATGGGGTGATTGACAGTGCTACTCATTTCATACATGTAGGAACACGAAGAAGGGACAGAGACTTCCACCACTCACCTCTGGGGCAGGACTGGCTCCCCATCTCCTCCTGATCGGGTCAGGTCTCTGACCCTGTCAGCATAGATGATGTGCAGGGGAAGGAAAACACATGACAGAACACATATATATATATGTGTTCTATATATATTAGTAAAAAAAACTTTGTTAAAGGGACGTTATGGTTAAGTTGCGCTACTAAAAACCTATGAAATTCACAAACAAAAACTTTGTTAATGGGACATTATGGTTCTAAGTAAAACCGAAAAATCCTTAAAATTCACCAGTTATGGGAGTCGTGGGTGTGGAGGTTGTTTACCGTTTTTGGTAACGTACCAAAAGCACGTGGGAACCTGGTCGCCTGTAAACAGTGCAAGTTGGTGCTGAGTCGTGGGAGACCTCATGCGTACCGCTTTGGTACGACAACCATGAAGCGACAGCTAACTTCGTTCCACGGTGCGGACATGCATTCTCCTAGTGTGTCGTGTGTAAAAAAATCAAAAAAATAAAACAACAAAAACCACCAAGAAAATGGCTCTTTTCAGAGCCGCCTTTCACAGTTTAAAAATAGAAGTGTCAAATAAACAGTGCAGGGCCCTGTACATTTTTTAAAAGTCAGCGGACAGTCCTAGGACAGATAGAAATGTGGGGTGCAACCCTAGCAAAACCAATGCACTTTTCTCTGGGAGTAAGTGGTGACTCTGAAAAGAGCCTTTTGGTGGTGTTTTGTGTGTTTGGAAAACTTGGATTTGTCAAAATGTAATGCAAAATGACTATGAATCCAAAAAAGCTTGCAATGCATTTTGTACATTTCGAAGAAAAATCTGATTGCCAACATATGTAAGATGGGCTCCATCTCTGCGAAAAATGAATGTGCTACGAAACAAAACATTGTCATTGTGGAAAGAGGACATGCCAACATCTCTTAGAAAAGCACAAATAGCCTTATTGACATTGCGCCTCGCTTTCTCCATTTGTGGACCAAATAAAACAGAACGCAGCCACAATTGTCTTTGTGCAATACGAGAAAAAATTACTTGGCAATTTGGAAACATGTCCATGACCTTCTCAAGTCCTTCCTTCATTGCACAATGCTATGAAATTCGAGAGACATGCCCTAAACTGTTTCCTCCACAATGAATGATAATTATATCAGGATGACGCTCTGTCTGTAAAGTAGCACAGAGAGGTACCAAGTCCAGCCACTTCATTCCACACACTCCATGCCAGTGCACTTGCACATGAGGAAATCCAAGATCTGCAGATATACCGCACCATTCTGCATGCACCTTCAACCAATGTATCCATGAGTCTCCCAAAATCCAGATAATCTGTTTTCGAGCACACACAGCCATAGCTGTCTGTTCTCCTCTCAGCAAAAAGAGATTCTCACTAAATCTCTCCATTCAGAACACACCCACTGAACTTTACTGACCAATCCCTAGCTTCGTTCATTCTCATTTGCATGCCTCTCCACCCCAGAATCCCTGTATGTAATACGCGCCGCCTACAGACTACCGCCATGTCCGCGACATGTAGAGGATCTGAGTGTGATGACTGTACATTTAAATAGTATTCCCCTTTTCCCCTTTAAGGTGGGCCCTGAAAAGAGCCGTTTTTTTTGTTTTTTTGCAGATGCCTGACAGACACCTGTTATTTTCTATTTTTATTTCTTCTTAGTTTACTTCTACAATCGTCACATAACCTTCTCCAAAGCAAGCCTTATATTCCAAAATAACATGGCATTTCCCAAAAAAGATAAAGAAACACCATCGGCTTCAAAATAAGCCGCATTATTGGAAACAATGTTCTCGTGGTTGCAGAAAAACATACCAGCTCTTAACGTGAAAACATGCATGCTGCGATTGATGGCACACCTACCAATACTTTGATCAGGACAAAAAACAGAACTATTGTCCCATTTTGCTCTAGGGAGTAAGCCAGAAAAAATGACTTTCGCAGTTGGAAAGATGTTAATGACTGCTTGAACCAACTGTTCCAAATCTCCCAACAAAGTAGGTGAACTCATGTAGCCCAAATGGGAAGCTAAATAGTGCAAAACTACCACATAGGGACTGGTCCTCCCACGCATATCTCTGCAAACTTGGAGAATTGCTGCTACATTGCAATCAGTCCCAGCGCTCCACTCCAAGTCCACTCCTCTGACATCATAATTGTTTGCCACATGCCTACATTCTGAATAGTGCTGTAAACCATGGACAAAAATATCTCTGAGCACCAACACCCTGACTGTCTCCACCTCTGCCATCTTCACTACACACACTCTCTTTCTACACAAATCAACAATGTCAACATCTAATTGGCTGATGCCAACAGTCCCCTTTCCATGCTGGATTTGTGTAAAACCATGTATGTGGCATGCCTTACCCACAGACAAGCGCGGTGTCCGTGCGGCACGTAACTCTTAGCCAGTCCTTCTACCCTTTCCACATCACTCACAAGTCCATTCCCTCATTGGACACAGCTAAGCAGTCACACAACCATCCACCAATCACATCCAAGACCTCTACATCTAACTCTGTCATCAGAGTTCCGCACTTCAAATGTACTGTTGATCACTCTGAATAGAATTCTCATATCACTGCAAATCACCTACTACAAAAACTACTGTGCAAGTGTCGCAGATTTCTACTTACAGCTCCATGCATACCCACATGCATGATTACAAAGTACAGGTATGCATATTTTATTCAGAGTACATGTACAACTCTTATGATTCCATTTAAACAAATTAATGCAACTATATCTGCATAGCCACTACATATATACCAATGCTCCCGCTTTAAACACGAGACTTCTGATTTTTCATTAAAAAATCGCACTACCTCTAACTATCTCCCGCATAACCTACACATACGTAGCAACCCTCCAGATTTACATGCGAAACTCGATTTTCCATTAAAAAATGTCACAATTTTTTACTGTCTTCCGCCTAAATTAATGCTACTTCCAATGCTATCGTATGAGAAAAATAAACATTCCCGATTGCTGTGGTGACATCTCCCTCTTAGGTGCTCCCGATTTTTTGCATTCCTACTTATAATATGAAAGTATTCAAGTTTTTCCCATCTACTATAATGACCTATCAGCTGAAAAAAAAACAAGGGAATTTCATGAACTGAAAATTGTACTCATTTGCGAAGCAGGTTCAACTAACATACTGCAAATAACATATAAAGGCTGCACATAGTGCAATGAAATGCACGCATACACTGTGTTGAGATATCAAACGAGAATACTCCCACGAAAGCTGAAAAATGAACGTGTACATTAACATCACTGCTTTAAACACACAAAATTACTAATTTCTTCCTTTTACAATTGCAGTGAAGACCACTCTCTTGAAAATCAACAGCATCTACACTGCAAACAACATATCCGAAGAAACCTTGTCATTCCACAAAAAAAGTAAGTACAGTACTACCTTTATATTCTTACTGTTCCTCAAAGAGACTGTGTGGGTTATTTATGTAATTTGTGCACCAAAAAAAACATCGATTTCTGAACCATTCTGCCCACAAATCCCCATTTATTAAACAAAGATTAACAGGCAGAATGGCACACAAATCCCTGTGTTTTTGGAACACAAATAACATACACAAGCCTTAGAATGTTAGTACTACAAAACAAATAGCTGTTTTAATTGTATACCATTACGTTTACTATTAATGCTTCTCCTCACCACTAGCTCACTTTCTACTCTCATCTGAAGCACAGTGTAGTAATATACAAACAGAAAAATAGCCTTCCCAACTCATTGTAACTGCCCAATGCACATTCATACACCACCACAAACATCTTCCCCATCAAACTCATACACGCATGCACACAGCACACATACATTGTAAAACCGACCAACCCATACCTTTTTTTTTACAACAGACCCCAAAGAATGCCTACCAAAAAGCAAGTCTGAAGAAAGGAATGCAGAAATAGAGCAAATGAAAATAAAAGTGTCCAAAGTAAGCATCCATCTCTTCCAGAGTTTGTACAAAACGTTGAAAAAAAACTGCTAATACAAACATTTAGCGAAACAAAGGAAGCTTCAACAACAGAAATTTTGCCTCCTCTATCAAAATGTGGCAGGAAACAGAACCTGCTTTACAAGAATTTGGCTACCACTCACTACTGCTAACAATGCTCCTAGAAATCCTGACATACTAGCAAGAAGCCATAGTAAAAAAAAATATTTTAGCAAAAATTTTCCGCCACAGAGTCCTTGTTAAATAGGATGAAACCACTAACAAAACTAAGTACTAAACTACAAAAGAAACTTCTCAATAAACGGAATGTCAACAAAAATAACTTCTTAAATGTTTGCGGAGATTAATGGAGTCACACAACGACTACAAACGAAATCAAACAACCACAATTGCCATCCATAGCAGTGGACGAGGATATGAAAAAATCAAAAATACCATCATGGAACAAGAAACACTGCTTACAAAAGTATCCCCAGAATTACCTCTCTATTCGACTGAACCAGACCGTCCAGTATACACATGGCCGTGCACGTCAATGTGTAACCTTCCTAACAAATCTTTCATATCTTTATGCCAATACTCAATCAGTATGTGAAAGGTGAAGACAAAATGAAAATGAAAGTGCTGCAAAATATGGATACCTGTCCAGTGTGCAAATATACAGGACTACAAGGACATTCATTAGCCTGCATTACAGGACCTATTTGCAAAAGCCCCTTCCATGATATCAAAATGATATCAACACATCATTCAAATGTAAGAAATCGAGTGTATAAACTGTACTGTGCTAAAAGTCCAGCTTTAGAACTAGCCAATTTAAATAACACTCTTCTGCATGGTACACCCAAATACCTACAAGAAGAAATCGACCATATCTAGAGAAAATATTTTGGAAGTGAAAGCCACTTACAAAATGCAATAGTTTTAGGACAGACTAGCAACAATTCTGCACATGGCAACCTTCTATTACACACATACAAAAAAGATATATTAAGATTTAAAAGTACATCCCCTGAAGTACCAAACCATGTGTGTGTGTGTTGCTGCAGAACTTTTTACAAAAGTAACACAAAAACTATAGACGTACCATACAAAATAAAAGACAATGAAGATTCAAAATGGTTTGAATTAGCTCTCTACCTTTTAGCAGAAAACAAATACGAAATAAGTGAACCCCTAATATGTTGCAGTTACTGCACTACAAAACTTGACAACAACCAAACTCCTTCACGTGCTATCACAAATAATTTGGAAGTATTCCTACTACCAAAACCCCTGCAACACCTCAATTTGTATGAGAGCATCATAATTCAAACAGTACACCCATTTCAAACAATAAGACACCTTCAACCAAAAAAAGCAAAATTACCTCCCTCTGAATTGGTGAAAGGCATTCATGGCAAAGTAGTTTATTTGCCATTAGATCTCACAGAAAATGTGCACACTCTAGGAGGGCAACGTCCAATACAGCATTCTTTAATTGTCTGAGGAAATGGTGTACCAATAAAATACAAACAAATTTGGCAACAACTCAAGGACTTACATAAAGTTAGACAAGCCTTGCAATATCTGAAAGACAATAATGAACACTACAAAGAAATAAATATTGAAGAAAGCTTAAGTGAAACATCTGAAATAATTCAAGAGTCATCAGAAACTGGTCAATTTGATTCTGGATCCTGCTGCAGTATCCATTCTTTTGGACCATTATACAATTCATCCATTGCACTTTAATGAGAGCATAGATGATGCACTAGAAACTTACCAAATGCGACAAACCAAAGGGTCACGAATGAGCATATGGGAAAAAAGTGTAGAAGCATGTGCTTTTACACTGCTATTGCTTAAGTAAGCTGCAGCTCAAAAAGATATATAATGTTTTCTGGCAAACAGAAAAAATTATGAACAAGACACACACTGGGTTACTTAAGTGAACATGAAGAAAGACTTTCTTGATATTTATTTATTTTATTTATTTATATATTTAACACTTGTGTATAGGCGCATTACAAATGCCATATCATATCATATCATATATTTATATAACGCCAAAGCCCGTAGGCATCAAGGCGCATTACATAAAAGAACAAGAGCAGACATAGTAGTCACAAACAACTGGTGCATACAAAAAGCACATTTAACAGTAGCCTAATAGCACTAGTCTAACTCAGCAGCGCGGTCTGAGAACAATACCTCTGAGGGAATATGGTACAGCTAGGAAAGCAAGCAAGACTGTAACAATTAATCACTACTTCAATTTGACTACTTCCATTAGGAGCTCGTAACCAGACTCTATGGGGACTTGTTAGTCAGAAAAAACAAATCCCTGCAAATTCATGCAAAGAAAACAAAAGTGCAAGTATCAGTCTTCAGTCAGATTCAGGTTTAATCAAAAGCCAAAAATAAAACAGCATTTCCCATTGTGCGTTGTAGTGCATATCTAGTTCTTCACTTTCCCATGTCTCTCAAAAGACATCAATGCTAGTTCCCTCAGTGTCTGCAGTCAGTTCTATCAGTATGTCAGTGCTTCAGTCTACTATGCCTGTCTCTCCATGCTACTCAATGCATGCATGATTAATGCATTTCTCCTGCATTTCCATCTCTTTCCTTCTCAAAACAAAACAGAACAAATAATTTCACATACTCCAAAAAATAATGCACCTTCAAAAATTACACATTCAAAAATGTCTACTGCACATTCAAATGCTGCACATTCAAAACTGTCACCATTACATTTCTCATTCAATTGCACTCCATGTTCTGCATTTCCATGTCTGTGTCACTTCCATGTGTTCTAGCCACTATCTCCCCATTTTTTCATCATTAAGTTCTTCACAAAGCTGAATAACTCCATGTTGAAAAAACCAAACAAATTGGTTTCATTCAAACAAATACTGCCATACATAATGTGATTCACATTCAAACTACATTCCTGCAATGCACTGCTAACTCCTGCTTCAAATAAACATTCTGCCAGTTCCGCGCAATCTCTAGTGTCAACAAACGTCCTCTCCATGCACTCATACAAACTACAAAAATCAAACAATCCAAGGTCTAAAAACATTCAATTTTTGTGTGATTCTCTCTATCAACGTTCTCCTTAAATGCTATCCCAGTTTCTTTGTCATTACAGAATATTTTTTTTTCTCACTCGCTAACATAGGCACAATACTGCTTCTGCCAAAAATGTCATTTCAAAAGTCATTTCTATTCAAATCAAAAATCTTCACATTACTACCTTCATGCACATAACTGTTTTCATTGCAAAGCTCTCTTCAATGGTACAGTTTCACAATGCCTCAAATCTCGTAGGCAATCCCTCTATGCATTTTCTCTAGCCAATTCTCTAGACACACTGCACATGTCTATCAAATCTGCATTATCTCTCGCATTATTCTGAGGTAACTCTTTCTCCTCACGAACAATATTAATTTTTCTAGGAACTGTGTTCCCGCCCATTTTCAATACATTTTTCAATGGGTCATATTTCACAGCTGCTGCTGGGACATCTTCCCAATTACTGATTACATTTCTGAGATGACATATTACTGAATGCAAATCACCAATATATGGTCTCCTCTCTGCCATAGCTATGTCACTATTCACTATTTCACTATGCACTACAGTTAGTCCCTGTGATAAATCCCAGACCTCAAGCATATTTCTGAGCCGATTTCTTATTGCCTTCAGGTCACCAAGAAATGTGTTCATATTGCAGTTTCAATTATTCACACTCGGGATTTCTCTTCAACCAATCTCACGACACCTCAGTGAGTTACAAAAAAAACAAGTTCCAAGACTTTCTCCTAAAACTAACAGATATTGTCTACAGCAACCTTGCCAGAAATGTGTCACAAATTTTCAACCAAATGGAAACCAAAACCTAGTTCAGATTTCACCAAAAAGTATCAGTCTCCGCGGATTTACAAACAAAGTACCACAAGCGTCTTCAAGAAAAAATACTGTTTCTCTCGCTCGGTTCAAGTAAATGTACATTTCAACCAAATTATTGCCAGAGCTACTCTGGATCAATATCAACCAAATTTCTGGATTCAATGGTCAGTCAGACAATTACGTTCCCCTTCCTACGGTGAACAAAATTGTGGACAGCATGCTCTAACTTCAATAACATCCCCAAGACAGACAAAACATGAAACATGAAAATCTATTCCCATGATGAACTAACAGAAAAAAAAACACATTTGTACAAGATGTTCAAACTTCGACTGCCGCAAAACCGATAAATGGGCCGACAAGCCAGCTGCAATCCATGTTATCAGTCAGCATTAGTGAAGATCCGGGTGTCCCCTCCATTTGTTAGTCAGAAAAACCAAATCCCTACCATCGTCTTGCCCCCCTGGGCAAGCATGCACCGGTCTTAGACAATCTTAGACAATCCCCCAGGGTGGTGTGTATCCCTATATCCCCCTGCTCTCGTATTTTAGGCCCAATGTGCACTGTGTTACTGCTAACTTACTTCTAACAACATACACCTATCTTACTCTTACGGACACAAAACACAAGACACAAAGAAAACACATGAATCGATTCAATTATAACAATGGAATACATTTATTTATGCACAGCAAAGCATAATGGAGACAATGCTAAAACTCTAGCCAATTTTGCACCCTTTTATGCTTCTGGTGCAAATCTACCATGCAATAACTCTATGCCTTCCAGGTTTCTAATGCAAGCCTGTGATACAAGCCTGTGATTCTAACGCAGTCTAAATGTAAGCGTCAATCATCCAGCAATCCTCTCCTTCATGCAGAATCAAACCTCTCCGATCCAATCCACACCAATCCACACCATGCTTCACACTCACTCTCTCAAGACAATCCTTGTCTGATCTCCCCTTTCCCAAACCCAAAGCTCTTTGTGTGAGTGTCTGTCGTAAATCTAGGGGGGATCAGGGATGCCAATCCCTGCCAACCTCCATGGCACACCATTCTGTCCCCACTCATTTGTCTCGGGCACCTCTGCTTCAGCTGCCATGTCTTTCCCAAACCCATCAGCAAAGCCACCCTACTGGTTGTAATCAATCACTTTTTCTGGGCCATGAACCATACTTCGCATTTGCTTGTGCATCTCTCTGTCTCCAGCTCTGTCGTTGTCAAGTCTCTCCTCTATGCACAACTCTGCAATCAGCCAGTCAGTGGCAGGCCCCTAACGACCTGGTCACTGCCAAGCTCTGCCAAGCCATCGGATTCTGCTGCACCAAGACATCTCTCCCTCATTCTCAGGAATGCATCCATCCAAAACTCCATCTGCAATTAACTCGAACGAACTCCATCTGTATCTAACCCCATTCTCCAACAGCGACTACCAGCCACTACCAAGAACTACCGCAATGCTCTCCCCTCCAGCAACTAACAGCTCTGTCTTCTCTCGGCTTCTGATTATACTTTCCAATGACACACTCATTCCCATGGTTACTTTAAACATTCTCTACTAAGAATGTCTCTTCAGCATTCTATATTCAGGCTGTGCCTGCCAGTCCCGATTATGTTCTGTCTCGTGTTCTGGTCACTACGTGTGCTGTGTCAATCTGACATAGGACATCATATCTCTGCCTTGCCCTTCTGTGTCTGCGGTGCAAAACACCATCTAATTCCCTCCATTTCTCCATTCACTCCAGTGTTGGCATCACGAAATCCCTCTCTCTGTCAGAGAATAGGCAATCTCTCCTCATGCAAAAAGCACTTCTCCCATCTCCCCATGTCACTGCCCCCAATTTGTCTCCGCGAAGCACAGAGCTCGAGCTGATAAGCTTCCTTCGCTTTCCCCACTCGGACAAGGGTTCGTGCTATCTGTCTGCCAAGCAAATATTTACGACTTCCTTCTTTCACTGTACCATAACATCTCTCCGCACAGAGCCTAGTGGCCCTTCTGTGCCTCCATCAGAAATGGATTCAAATGCCAGCTAAATGCTTTCTAACGTTCTCGAATATAGTGCCTAACACATTCAAACAATACCAAGCACTATACTCAAAGCATAATGCACATTCTAAGTGCACACTCTAAATACATACGTGTGTGTCAAACATATCTCTAAATGTGTGACTACAAAGCATAACAATGTGTCATTCTAAATGGCTCTTCGCGACATTTCAAATATGACAGTATGTCATTCCAGGCCTCAGTCGTTCTCTCTAGTGCAAACAATATGTCTCTCTCAGCCTAAGCGCTACATAAATGCATAATACATAACATCATCTCTGCATGTCATGATGCAAATATACTGTGTATCTAAAGCACTACATGGCACTTCAAATACTGCAAACTCTAGTGTCTAGCATGTTTCTCTCCTAATGGTAAGCGCTATAATGCAAACATATCATTCTAAAAGCATCTCTCTCTGTCATATATGGCAATATCATAACTAGCAAACCCTTCATACAACAGGGCCTATTTCTCTCATCAAATGCATAAGGCAAATGGCTAATGCGTACAAAAGTAGCAATCTAATATGTGGATAATATAATGATGCTACGTCTTCATGTACTACTAAACAGGATGCAATAATGGATGACTAAACATGATGCAATCATTCCTAAAGGATAATACTGGGTAACAATGAATAATGGTTCTCTAACAATGGGTGACAATGGGTAGTGGTTCTGTAACAAAGAGTACTGATTCTCTTATGATTCTCTAATGATAACAAAGCAGGCATCCTCATTTTATTAGATTCCACAGACTAACAATGCCGAGAGAAGGGGGTTTAAAATATTAATTTGCAATTTGACCCACCCCGGAGGTAGAATTTACAAAGCCTAATATATGCAGGAAGATTATTAAGCCCACATCCAACTAAAACACAGTCACTAGAAGGTGCAGAACATCAGTTACTCAGGTCCACCCTTCGTGCAGACTTCAGGTCCAGAGTTTTAACCACTCCAGGTCCAGTTCGCTGGCGAAGCCATGCAAGAACCTTGGTTCGTAACAAGTCTCTATTCTCTATACCTTCTGCTTTCCCCACATTGGTTATGACAAAGTTCCTCTGGTCCAATACAAAGGCTTCAATGTCATTGGGCCTCATTACAAGGTGGGTGGTAAGGGATTACTGGCACAGGTAAGGGGACCGGTGCCGGTAATCCCTTACCGCCCTACTACAAGTTCCCTTTGCGGATCCTTCCTTAATGCCTGGTTTTTGCAGGCGTTAAGGACGGGACCCGCAAAGGGACACCGGGGTCAATAACAGTACCGCAATTTGCAGTACTGTTATTTCCGCCTCCCCCCTTCCCATTGAGCCCTATGGGGGCTCAAATGGGAATGGGGAATGGCCGTGGTGAATGGGGAATTACCGGTCCCTCTGGCCTCGGAATGGACCGGTAATTACTCCATTCACCAGGCCGGAGTCGGAAGGGTTTTGGAGGCAGCCATGGCGCTAATAGCGCCATGGCTGCCTCCAACCTCATAATGAGGCCCATTGTTCTCGATGTTGGGCATAGATTGCTTCCTTGTATGCGAGGAGCGAAAATGCATTTGTTTAACAGTCAGCTCGACTGTTTTTTTGAGGGAAGTTGTACCTGCGGTGGGAAGTGGTGATTTAATAGCAGCCCGAGGAGGTACTACAGCCGAAATCGGAACGGGCATAGCAGTGCGTAACATCCATCTGTGGAAATCTCCAAAGTTCATACAGGCTGTGATGTCTAACAACATCTGTTCCTTAAATTGGCACCAGTGCAACAAGCTCCCTGGATCGGCAACCCCTGTGTGCTTCTGAAAGGCTAAAGCACCCTCAATATTATAGCACTCCACATTGGTAGCATCCGACTCAGTAAAACGAAGTGCTTTAGGTACAAGCATGCAGAGGGAAGCACAGACACCATGCGCCTCCTTTCCAATGTCACCAATAGTATTTTTATTGGTGTCCAATATTTCAGAGATGGCAAGATGCTCTAGTTGGAGTTTCAAGTCGGGGGCTCGTCCCTTGTTCCAACATCGGGAGGAAGGTTATGTCGACCCCACCTAGCGGTAGCAGGAAATTCTTCATCCCTAGCTTTTCAGTGAAGACTATATATATTAAGTGCCTCACCCGGAAAAGTGAGTAACCGGCTATGAAAAAAGCCAAAGCCGGAATAGTTATATCCTGCAAACCAGCCAAAAGGATATTTATCTGGCTATGCTGTACAAGCTCGATTTTCGGACCCAAACAAGTGTTACGGCAATGTGTTACGGCAATGTAGTAGCCTCTTATTACAATCCAGCAGGGAGACGGTAAGTCAGTTCTTACATTCATTACGTTCGACAATGAATCGCGGCAGCATGCGGGAGTCCAGCAGGAGTATGAAGCGAGAATATGCATTGCAGGTTAAAGCATCTTGCAAATTTCCATGGTGACAAGTGATTGCACAAATGTATTGAGAGATCATTTTGCTTCACGCCTGCATACGGATTCGATTTTAAGGTGAATTCAACCATTCAACCTTAAAGAGATCATGTCTGAGTTAACATTATCAGAAAATGACCTTGACAAACACGTGTGTTTCCAAATGGAAGTGATGCTCCACAAAAAAAATATAATACATTGCTATGTGGTGCGTAGAGGGGGTGTAAGGACGATTGATAAAAAATAAAACCAGTGCTAATGCACATCCCTTCAAACCGGCACGTTAACATCACCTCAACTAAATGATTTTCACTGAATTACAAGGGTTTTGCAACACTATACCTCCCTCTACTATTACATGTTTTCTCTTGATTGTATCTGTGATGAAATCGCTGCTATCATCAGTGTACTCTTAAGCTACACATTAGGGTGTTTCCAGTTTTGTCTTCTTTTACTTTCCAACCCTGTCTGCACGAAAAGAGAAATTTAGCAGTTGTAGAAGCAACGCCACCTTAACACTGACCCATTCCTTTGTGTTGCCCATTGACCCAATGATGTCATCATACATGAAATCACCAAAAACATAACGTACAATATCAATTACACGACTGGAAACTTGGGCAAATTGCTGACATCGCATATGACACCCCTAATTACATATTATTATATTAGCATGTAGAGCTGGTGAAATAGGATTTTTAAACCACATTTCAAAATGTCTTCTATATAATTTAGAGCTCCACCCGTAGGTGCTGAAAAATACCATCAAGTCATCAACTGCAAATGTGTTTTAAATCAAATCACATCCATTGGCCTGCATGCCTGACTTGAATGATGGGTATGCACCTGTCTAAATGTTTCTATTATTAAAGTTGCACTCGCAGGAGAATAACAATAACATCAGCATATAGCTTCAGGTACCCACCAATAACCCACATCTATTTCTAATTCCTCTTTCTACAAATGTTTTTACTAACACCAGGGAGCTACTTGCTCACCAGGCACCCTCATTCCTCCATCAAACACACACATTAGATGCCTGCCCCTACATCATAAGACCCACGTCCCTATATATCCCATAAAAACAGAGGACATGCTCATTCAATCCATGCATTCATTACCAATTCCTTCACAGCGCTCATATCAAACATTGATGCCTTCTCAATCCCCCTTTCAAACTCAGGCCACATTGTCTTACAACTCAAGGCCATGACCCTCTTCCCAGAAGTAGAGAAGTAAGGAGGGTGCGGGAATGAGAAGAGTGAGGTTGGGTGTAGAGCAGAGTGTAGTAGGGATGGGGTAAATAGAAGAGAGAGAGAGAGAGAAAGAGATAAATGTCAGGGGCTAGAAAGGAGTGAGGTAGAATGGGATGGGAGAGGTGAATGTGATTCCAAGGAGGATGAAGCAGTCACTGTTTTGTAAAGCCTGACAATGGAGGCCATTCTAATGTGGATCGTTGTCAATGGCAAAATGTTGGAAGCAACATCCACTTCTGTGTTTTCAATGCTTCCTCTTTTAGCATGTTTCTGTCAATTTTATGGAAATAATACAACATGTCTGAGACTTGGCCTTTCTTATTTGAAAATTGTACCTCTTTTAGATTTTGGTACAGAGTGTTCACCCCTTTGTGTAGCTGGTTTATTTATGGCAGGTTCTCTTCAAAGATTTCTCATCAAGGTGTTCCTATATCAGAAACCCACCTAACATGGAAAGAGATCTATGTGATCACTGCGCATTTTTTACTGTACATCCCAAAATGTCATTTATCTTTTACTTTTTACTCCCATGCACACTTATTATTATTTGTATCCCCCAAATATATATGCAGTAAAGTGGGGCTTTTAAAATGCAACATTTTGGGATGTGCAGTGATGGGGTGATACCCTTGGAAAGCATGGAAGGGGGCTGCAATTTAAAGCATGGTAAAGCAATTGATGTCCCCACATGATTATTACACTTGCAAAGCTTCTGTTCAAACATTGCTAGCGTCTGTCCTGAAATCACATTCATAATGGCTTTGTCCTCAAATGCCAGCATCTGCCCCTGTAAGATAAAACTCATAATGGCTCTGTCCCCACAGATATCACTCCGTTACTGTGCATACCATTACTGCGCATATGAAAATACTGAATTTTTAACAACAAATGCATGTGAAAATTAAGATGGGGTGGGGTTGAGGTACTCATTATAGTGTGGGAATGTGGGTGGGGAGCTGCGGGTCTCCCCCTGCATTTCTTTTTGCATGAATTAGTTGTTGGAAATTTAGTTATTTCACATTCGCAGTAATGCATGCGATATTTTCATGTAGATCCGTCCTCATATGTCAGTATATGTATGTGCCTGTACGATTGCACTCATAATGGCTTTCTTCCCACACAATGCTCATAGACAGTGAGTTTGACAGTGTGAAGCTTGGAACCTCGGAATGACATACTGTCATATTGGGTTTGCCTCCACATGTTAGTATATGCCCCTATAAGAACACCACTAGCTGCTCTCTAAGGTCATATGTATTTTGGATTTGTCTTCACTGGCCACTTGCACTATTTGGCCGATATTATCACCTTCATAATGGTGTTACCCACACTTGCCAGTACCTGCTCTGGTAAGATAGCACTCACTATGGCTGTGTTTCACTTGCTAATATCTGTCCTGTAATATCACACTTATAATGACATTGCCATACTTGCTAGTATCTACGCCTATTAGATATTAGATAATGCCTTGGCCCCACTTGCCACTATCTGACCTGTAAAATCACACTCATAATATTTGGGAGTGCCTACGCAAGTGCCAGCAAGGAGCCAGCAAGGAGTGTTGTGTTTGGACTGCTACGGATTTGCCAGAGCGCAGATATGAATTTGGAGTTTTTTTGCAAAACGATCTCAGGAATCCCATGCGTTCGCCCCCGCAAGTACCTACCCAAGTGCCAGCAAGGAGCGTTGTGTTTGGACTGCTACGGATTTGCCAGAGCGCAATACGTGTTTGGAGTTTTTTTCCAAAATGGTGCGTTAAGCTGTTGGACTTGTGATTTGTCATTTTAGCTTATCCCTGTCCTATATCCAGTTTGGATCCAGTTTGGACTTTGATTGGACTTCGGTATTATTTATACTTACTGGTACTGATTACCATATTTTATATTTAATAGACCTGAGGCATCTCCGTCCCCTCATATGGTCGTTTTCCTATAAGAGGCACGGGCATGTGCCCCTGCATGTTCACCCCTGGAAGTGCCTGCGCAAGTGCCTGCAAGGAGCCTGTTTGCCTGTTCGCCGGCTTTGCGGGCAAGAAGGCGTCAGGCATACCAAAGCACTCCCACATTCTAAAAAAGAGGAACAGGGGCAATACTTAATGCCAGCTCAATTTCTACATCCAGTTATTCTTGGGGCAGAAATGAAAAACACTAAGTTCACCTACTCCGCTACGGGGCCCAAAATGAGGAAGGAATCCAAGACGGGGGCACGGATGTACGCTGACATTCTGACAGCGCCCCTCATCTCTATTCCTATCAAGGGCACCATGAAGATGGTCCTTGAAATGCCGCTTCCTCCTTCGCCTCCTTCACTCCCTTCACCCTTGATCTCTATGGATGAGGCTATGCTAAACGTAACTGAGGGGAAGTCTCAATACTGCTCATTGATTCAGGTGAGAATACTAAAAGTCCATTGTTATCAGAGGAAGTCCTTCCCTCATCAGACCCCCTGAGTACTAATGCTGAATGTGGGATTGGGTCTCTGCCCCATAATACTCCACCACCCTTGGTCTTGGATAATTCCCTTTTGGCACTGTCTCAATATCCCATGGTTCGCGAGGCAGAGTGGGAGGTAACACCAGCTCAGAAGGAGCAACGGGGATCTGTGGACAACAGGAGGGAGGGGCTCTCTAGGAATGTATATGCTCAAATTTTGTCAGAACTCCAATTACACTCATCTCTCCTGAGAAATCTAATTGAATCAGTCGATAAGTAGTTCCCAAGAAGCTTGTGAGAAGCTCAAATCTGAATCTTGTGGCACCAACATGGTGCCAGTCAAGGGCTTGGGGGAAGAAGTACTTGCTTACACTGGAGAGTATCAATTATTTTCATCCCCACTAGCTAAAACGAAAATCCCAATAACTAAAAATAGTGCTGGTGTAAAAACTTCCCAGAGGCATAGTAAAGGAGTGCAGGAACGCTCCTCATCACCAACCCACAATGAGATCCCGTAAAAAAAAATAATAACAAAATAAATAATAAACAGAGGCAAGGGAAAGGTCAAAATAAATAATCCAAGATAAACTTTGGTAAAGGAGGTTGGTAAAGGTTATGGATATCATTTAAGATACTGCATACAAAGTTTAGTGATCACAGTATGCTAGAAGTAGTCTGGGCATGAGGACCGATTTAAATAGCCAACTAAGGTATGCAGATACATTGATGGTAAATGAATCTTAAACCAGACTAAAATGGCACGCTGGGAATGTAATGAAAGTAAATAAGCTGTTTCTTAAGGAAAACTTAGGAACCACAATACATCAAAGCAAATTCTGTATAGCCAAAATTCCTTTGTGCAGCATGTAGGTCCTGCAGTTCTTTTTATTTTTACAAGAGCCATTTCTCTTTGTTTTCCGATGCATGTGATGTTCTTTTTGAAATGGACAGTTTTGTAGTTGTATTATGTGATGAGTAGTAGTTCTTTCTTTTTTTAGTGGTGTTGTTGGGAGATCTTCTTTGGGTTCTGCTATGGGTTCTGTTGCTATTGTTTTTTTTATTAAAGGTTGTTTTAAGGCATAGGGTACATATCTATGTGGGGGTGTACAGTGCACGTAGCCAGTTTTATTCTAGGATGCAAGGAATGTCAGTATTTACTTTGTTTGCCTCAAAGTTAACTAGGAATAGACCATTGAGTGTAGAGAGATGTGAAAGTGCTATGTAACTCATCCCTTACTTGAAGATGGTGCTACCAATGTCAGTCAATGTGTAATCTACGGTTAGACCTTGCAATTTGTGACTAATGACAGCATATTCAAGAGATAGAGAAAATGTTTCTCTGCGTACGTACATGTCTTTCAAAAGAAGGAAACCTGCTATTGTGTGGCCTATTTTCTTAACTTCTGCAAGTTTGTCCAAGTGGATGTTGACAACATGAATGTTGTTCTCATGTGGATATGCTTGGATGCCAACAACTATACCAATTGCTCCATTTATTAAACCTTGTTCTACGTCAAGGTTAGTTTTTAGGAATGCTCTGCAGTATAGACACAGATTTAATACTTTTTATAATCCAGCATTGTTAGAGATACATTTTTCTAAGCTAGTTAGTCATGCTGTTGCTTGTTGACACATAGGGAGTGACATGCCCTGCACTTCTAATTTGTCTGTGGAGCTGAAATGCAGTAAGCGTTGCATATCATTTTACAACATTGTATCGTTGAATTGACTACAGCTTGCAAGTGTTGGCATTAAGTACATGCATTTTATATTTTGTTGAGTGAATTGTTCCATGACATCAGGTGCAAATGTTTTTTGCCTATATAGCTCAAGGATTAGTCTAGTTTTTTATATGGATTTTGTATCTTTAGTAAGCAGAGAAGTTCTAATGCTTTTTAAAATGTTAGCATAGGTAAGATCTGCAGACTGATACATGTTTTGAGTTAGTTCTTTGTAGAAAAATTGTTGCCAGATATTTACATTTTCAATTGCTGCTGAGTGTGTCATGGCATTGAATGTGTCCTAATGTTTTAAAAATAGGTTGAACTTTCACTGGTGTTAACTGTATGAGGTCTCCAAAAACAATAATGTGTTGTCCTCCAAACAGTTCTTTGTAGTATTTTTTTTAGGACTTCTTGCATTCTGAGATGAATTAAAGCCAACATGAGTTTGGAAACCATGCTTACTTCATCTATGAGGAGCACTTTCATTTGTTTCTGAATTCTATGTACTTCCGTAGCAGCTTCCAATTAGTTTTTGTGTTCTCCTGTGAGGACGTGTAGTCGGTGGAAAGTTACACCTCCTATGTTGTAGGCAGCTAAACCTGTGGGGGCTGTTACAACAGCGGAACAGTTGTTGTTTGTTAAGTCTTGTAGACATTTGATGCTTATTTTAATTAAGAACCTTTTGCCAGCACCAGCTTCACCCCTTACATATAGGGGAAACAGTTTAGAATGTTTACAGCTACAAGTTTTAATGTCATGTTTAAAACCTTGTTCAATTTCTTCAGTGACTTCTAGATACATGGTGAGTTGTTCATAATTTAGCTGTGTTTTGTGCACTGAAAACTCTTCTTCAGATTGTTAGATTGATAAGTGGCAGCTTCATAGCTTCATAGCATACACATTCCATATGGGAGAGCATTTTTCATACCAAAGCTGTACAATGTCTGTGACAGTGTTATGTCACATGATATGTCATTCCAGAGGTATTATACCTCTGCTTTCTCAGCTTTGGTGAGATACGCTGTGACATATCTTGCATTGCACAAGCAGACAATGATTGCATTGTAATCATCAATATAATTGGATGCTTCATCCCTTTCAATGGTGTATGTGTTTTTAGGGGATTTCCTTTTTACACTGTGCCTAACAGAAGACAGCAAGCTTTTTACTTGTCCTTTTATGCAAACTGTTCTAGGGAAGCCAAAGCGAAATTTGGTATAGTATTTTTATATCAACGTCAGCAGTATTTGCCACACTTATGTTTTTGGAAGCAAAGGATTTGTGTACATAGGTCACTCTGTGTGGTTTCTGAAGGGATGTCACTGGTAATGTATTTTTGAATAAACTGTAAAACAGTGGCATCACTATCATGGCCAAATTTGGGAACATCTTTTATCCACAAAAGCATGTGGCTGCGTGGTGCTCCTCTGGATTGATATTCTTTTTCCCAAAGAGGTGTTCCACTTCTCTGAGTGGAGGGTTATTTTTATTGCAGATGAAGTGCATCATGGCAATGAAGCAATGGTAAAAGTACCTTGATAGATTGACAGGGCCAAGATAACAGAGTTCTCCTGGTGTTTTTATATCTGTCTCCTCTTTATTTTGTTTGCAGTGCGTAAGAAGTCGTGCAAGTCATCTCATGCATGGACAACTTAAAGTAGCAAACCATGCTGGTGGGCCTAGGTTCCTTAGCATACAACATACATCAGCGTGACGTCGAACCAGAATTATTTTGAACCATACATGTTTGCCAAGAGATCTGTAATACTTGACTGCAAAACTTAATCTTCATCTTTTACCTTTTGAAGCTGTTGGGTAGCGTATATGTTTAAGCAATTAGATCCTGTTTTTATGTGTGTGCAAATCCATAACATAGAGTTGCTAGTTCATTTACAAGCAGGAGGTGGACAATGTATTCTACATTTTGTCTGAATCTGGGGACTTCAGAATACATTCGTAAAGAGAGATATTCTTATGCACTAATTTGTGTGGATCTTTCATCATAGCATCTTCCTTTTTCTGTAGCAAAGAGTAGAGGAAAAGAACGTGCTTCTACACTTTTCTCCCATATGCTCATTGGGGAGCCTTTGGCTTGACGCATTTGATATGTTTCTAATACATCCTCTATATAGTGTCTTTGACGGGTAGTGGGTCTAAAATATTAGCTTCAGTGTTAGAATCTACATGTTCAAATTGGGCAGTTTGTGGTGAATCTTGAATTGTATGGATGTTTTCTTGTAAGTGTTCCTCTGTGTTTATATCTTTGTAGTATTCATTGTTTTCTTGTCTAACTTTGTTTAGCTCAACTAGTGGTTGCCAAATTCTTTTGTCTTTTGTTGGTAAACTATTAACTAGTACAATAAATGATTGATCTATTGGATGTTGTGCTCCTAGAGTTTCTACATGTTCTTTAAGATCTAAAGGCAAATATAACACTTTGCCACAAATGCCTTTTAGGAACTCAGAGTAACTTTAGTAGAAATGCACTGTCAATTAGAGATTTAAAGGATTCCTATTCTGCAGTAGTTTTTAAGGGTAGATTGTGACTTTTTAGCTGTCTCTATATGATTGTTAAGAAGTCTGCGTTGGATGTTGTGTTGTAAAATTAATTTATGGGATAGCTTTATTTTGGCTGTGTTAAGATTGGTATATATAGTGTTAGGTTCATTAGTGGGTCTGTTTTGTTTGTACATAGTTCTTTACTTTTTGATTTTTTCAAGAGGGGCCTTACTTATTTAGTGCTGGCTGGTTTAGTTTTGTTGAGTGTTGTTACTAGCTGTTTTGTTTTCATGTTTTCTATAGTCATACTCATCCATAAATAGATGAATATGACTATATGGCTTGTTTTTATTCTTATCTGCTTTATTTTTTCTTCGTTTTCTACTTAGTTGTTTTTTAGTAGGCATTCTGTTCCGTCTGTTGGGAAAAAAGAAAGTTTGTTTTTTGAAAGTTGTGGAATGCTTATGAATGTATTTTGTATGTGTGTGTGTGATTGTAGAACTGAACAGAGTGTTGTGTGATTGTGCAGTGGGATGATTTTTGTGGTTGGGGAGGTTGTAAGAGTAAGAGGCTGTACGGGTAAAAGCTTGGGTTAGTGGCTAATGGAGTGGTGGTGTGATTGAATAAGTAAGGACATTATGATGTTTTGAGGAAAGCAGTGATTGTTATAATGGCGTGTTTTAGTGCATAGGTATGAGGGTTGTGGGATTCTAATGGATAAAGGGGCAAAGAAGTGTATGTATGTGTTGTAAAGTGTGTTACTGGTTTGAAAGGCAATACATTTGAAAGTTGTTGGGCTGACATTAGGACCTCATGTGCATAGGAGTATGGAAAATTAAGGAAGTGAAATTGTGGTATATAAGTTGTTGAGAGATGATGTGTTGATAGGTAGTAAGGAATGGGTGGGTTATTGAATAAAGAGCAGTGTTTATATGGGAATAGAAAGAGTGTGAATGTTACAATATAATGAGTAAGAATGAAACATAATGTTGGTGAGTAGAACAGAATACTCTAGGCTAATTTGTAGTTAAAGTACATTGTTCCAATTAGAGAGATATACATGCTACATTAATGTACTTACCTTGTAGAATGTAAAGCGTGTTCTTTCCTCAGTAGCTGTCTTCAATCTTCTTGTTTCTGTAATTGTAAACAAAGTTAGTGGTTAGTGGTTATATTTGGTAATGGTGAAGTACTTTTAGTAAGAGAGGTTGTTATTTATAATGGTAGTAGGAGTTGTTGGGGAAAATAGTTTAAAAAGTTGTGTAATGGGTGGTGTAGTAAGTATGATAACTAGGTTGTTAGAACAATTGGACTATAGACCTCATGAGTGAGCCGGTCTGGAAATAAAAGTTCTGGTAAAAGTTTTCCTCATGTTTTAGAGTGGCAGGGAGGCTGTTCCAGAGGGAGGCCCCAGCCGAAGAAAGCGATCTACCCCAAGCTTGTTTCTTAGAAAAACGACTGAACCTGAGGGAGTTAGAGGTAGAGGAGCAAAGAGCTCGAGATGGGTGGTATTTACGGATAGATAGCTGAAGGTATTTTGGACCCAGGCCCCAGAAAGCCTTGTGGAAAATGCAGAGGGTTTTAAATGTAATCCTTGCATCCACTAGGAGCCAATGGAGAGATTAAAGAGCTGGAGAGATACGATCACAGGGCTTGAGGCCAATGTCAAGTCTTGCAGTCCTGTTCTGGATTAGTTGCATAGGGTGGAGGGAAGAGGCAGGTAGATTTAGAAAGAGGCTGTTACAAAAGTCCAACCTAGAGAGAACCAGATCTTGGGAGACAGTGAGCTTCCGGGGGAAGGAGAGGAAAGGTAGAGTACCTCTGAGAAGGTGCAGTAGGAATTTTGACTTTTTAGAGACCTCAGAGATGTGGGCGGAGAATGAAAGTGTTGAATCAAAGATGACCCTGAGGTTATTAGCCTTGCAGGTGGGGGTAGGAGGAGGGCCAAGGGAGGCTGGCTGAGAGTGAGGGGAAAAGATGGAGAAAATGTGCCGATGAGGATGATTTCAGTCTTGCTGGCATTCAGACAGAGATCATTGGCAGAACACCAATCTTGAATGGCAGAAAGTCAATCAGAGATGAGAGACGGAGAGGAGGTGGCTGCGGGCAGCCTGAAGATGAGCTGAGTATCATCAGCATAGCACTGCAACTTTGAGCAGAAAACGGCAATGCATTGGGAGAAAGTTGCCAAGTATAGGTTGAAGAGCCAGGGCGAGAGGTTAGACCCCTGCGAAACACCACAAGTAGAGAGGGAGATAGATGATAGGAAGGACCCAATTTTGACCTTGGAGGATCGATCAGAGAGGAAAGAGGTCAGCCAAGCCAGAGCCTGATCGGTAATACCCAGGTTCTCATGGAGACGGTTGAGCAGGATGGTATGGTTGACCTTGTCAAAGGCAGATGAGAGATCGAGCAGGATGAGGACAGAGGGAATGTGAGTGTCAAGGTTGGAGGACAGATCCTCACGGATGTTCAAGGTGCCAGTGCTTCAGGATTCCCATTCCCATAGAGTCTTGTGGGACGCCATGACAATGGTAACTTATCATACCGCAGCTGCCTGTGATATCCCAGTAGTACTAGGATGTAAGGTGGCGGTAACAATAATATGTAGTTTCTGACAATCCACCGGCTACCGGTGGGTTTTACTGGCAACCCCGTACTGAAGCCCTATGAGCAGTGCTGTTCTGGACATTGGGCCTCATCACGAGTTGGGCGGTATTCTGGTGGTTATACCACTAGTTTGCCGTGCAGGCTAATAGCACTACCCCCATCTGGTCTGGCGCTATTAGTACCGGATCACGTTTTGAGCGGTAGCACTTATTGCCCATTCCCCATTGGATCCTTTGGACCCAATGGGGCTTTTTCAGCACAATTTCTAAGCAGAAATTGGCTTTGAGTCAGCTCATTTACCCCCAGCTCAGAGCTGGGGGTAAATACTGCCCAACTCATGATAGGGCCAGTCTTCAAATGCGGCAGTAATAGAGTTATCACCTCATTTAAAGGCTTCTGCCCAACTCATGATAAGGCCATTATAAGGAACAGGGCAAAAATGGGTGTGTAAAAAATGCATATCTAGGTTATTTTTGTGCTTGTGATTTTAATAAGAGAAGTGGTGTGTTTTTGGTGCAATGTATTTGTAATGTGTTGCAGTGTTGTTAAAGAATAGGGAAAATGTGTCATATTGGTAATGCAATGGCAGATTGTTGTTGGAGCACTGTTGGGTGTCATATAGTAGTAGTTGGAAAAGAACAGTAGTTTATATGTAAAGTGAAGTGTTGTATATAGACAATTTGTCAGTATACATATGTGTGAGAGCAGGTGGACAATAGTGGCAAATAAGGGATCTAATGAGAAAGGTTGGAGAGTATGAGATGCACATGGAATGAAAAATGCAAAATGCTGTGCGCTTAAAATTGTTTCTTTTTAGGAGCATTTTGTTGAAAGTGCAAAAATTCATGTGTGCATTTACAGCAGCACTGTGTGTAACCTTTTTTCGAAAAGAAATGAAAAGCAGATTCAAAAGATTTTTAGAACATTTTTAAGTAGCACTTGGTGTATGGAAGTGTAATATGTTGGCAGTAAACGTAAGTAACTGCCGCTTGATGTGACCAAGTGCAGAATGCTGCAATACATGACATTTGATAGAGTGGTTACAAAAGAGTACATGCTTATTGAGAAGGTCATTACAGTGCAAGTGGCAGCACGCCTGTATATATATATATATATATATTTGTAAAACAATATTAAAACAAATATAAGCATACCTGTACTATGTCTTGTTAGATGCAGATTTTGTTGAATCTGCAAATAGAAATCTTGGAAAGTTTCACAGTAGTTTCTGATGCAGGTGGGTGAGTACCAGGAGTAATGTACTCTGAGACTTCAAGATTACATCTGAAGTGTTGAAGTGAGGTGACAGGGTTACATGAAGAGTTTTTAGATGTGATTGGTGAATGGATGTGTGACTGTTTGAAAGCAGCCAATAAGGGAGTGTTGCAAACATAAAAGTAAAAGGGTAGAAGGGTTGCCCTGTGCTATGGTGTATGCATTTAAGGATGCCAGCCATGGAAAGGGGTCTGAGGTGACAGCGGAACGTCGTAGATGTCCACAGACATCGGGGGATCAGCCAATTAGGTTTCGTGGGTGTGGTTTACAGAAAGACTGGGCAGCAAGAGTTATCTTTGTTTAGTCCAGTGAAGATGGTTATGGCTTTGAGGAAGTAGAGTGTCTGGTTGGTCGGTGATGCTTGAGTCCATTGGCTTAAGGTGTACTGTGAGCAGTGTGGATTATGTGGGAATCTTGGATTTGGAGAATTTGAAGTTTCCTGGCATGGAGTTCAAGAAATTTAGTGGGTGGAATTGCTTCAATTGTGAGAATATGGTTACTTTCAAGCATCTCAACATCATTGTTGTTCACTGTGGAGACAACAGTTGGGCTATGTCACTGGAATGTCCTTACGGGTTACCATGAAGTATGCATTTGCAAAGTTAATGGAACTGTTCCCACATTCAAAATAGCCCTAAGACAAATGTGGAAGCGTTCTAATTTATTTTGTCCACAAATTGAGAAATCAAGGGGAAATGTAAACAGACCTGTGTGGGCATTTTTGCAGGATGTTGGCATGGCATCTTTTCACAATAAAAATATCAAATTTGATATTGTCAACATTGTTCAAAGAGGTGGAGTGCATTTGACTGAGGTTGACAATCAGATTTTTCTTGAACATTTTCAAAATGCTTTGAAACAGTTTCGGTGAACATATGAAATATGGATTGATGTATTATTTTGTAGTTGAAGTAAACAAAAAGGAAAAACAGAAAACAAATTAGAAGCACTTTTTGTAAAAGTTAGAAAAAAGAATTACATTCAGTGGAACATTTGTTAGTTCAGTATATAAAACCAAATAATCGAAACAAAAAAAGCCAGAAGACAAATAAAAACCTTATTTTAAGAGCTGCCATTTTTTAACCAAAATACAAATTAATTGGTTTGAATACCCCCACCCCATGCCTGGAATTTTTCAGATGTATGCAGACTAGCGTACTGTCCATGGACTAAGCAGTCTGCAAAAGGTGCTGTCATTTTTTTATGTTGTCCTTTTTAACTGTAAAAGGTGGCTGCTAAAGGAATCTTTGGTTGTTGTCATTTTGGCTTTTTTAAATTATTTGTACGACAGGCAAGACAAGGTGGTGGAGCAAAGTGAGGGAAGGGTCACCAACCACAGATAAGGAGGGGCAAGGGGATTGGGGAAGATGGTGGGCGGGCCTTAAATTTAAGGACGGTTGCAGTGTTTCTTGTGCTGCTTGACCGCAACCTCGAAAGCACTCCAAAACTGCTCCCACCTGCACATCAGTGTGTCGCAGTACAAACAGAGTACTGTGACCCATTAAGGTAAGGGCAACAGTGTTCTGTATGGCCTGTGAGGTGGCCAACAAGATACTCTGCCCCACAGGAGTAGCCTGGGTGGTGGCAGGAACAGTTGAGGAAGATGGGGTAGAGGATGTTAACCTGCTTTTCCCTGAGAAAGGAACAGCCTTTCTCAGAGCACCCGAATAGTTGGATCTGGTGTGGCAATGCAAGGAGGTGGTCCCTTAGTAGTACTGTCCAGGATGTCCACCACAGAGTATAACGTTGCACTCAGTGCATTCTGCCTTGGCAGCCCAAGCCTTTGGTACATATTCAAATGTGGTAAAAAACAGACTCTCTAAGGTCACTGGAGGCAGGCACTTCCTCTACCTCTTCTTCCTCTTCCTCGTCATCCTCCTCCACATCACTGCACATGTTCACCTGCCCAGTCCCTCCAGGTGGTGGTGGTTGCCTCTGCAAAGAAGGGATGGTCATGACAGATGCCATTGGAGCAGGTTTTCAAAATTATGCAAATCAGGTCTTCTCCAAGGGCTCTCTCCTGAATAATCAGATTGAGAATGACTAGGGTTGGTCATTACAGAGGAACCGTCAGTGGACTGTGTGAATGTTCAGGGACTGCCAAGTAGGAAATATGCCTCTTGAAGGGTACAATTTCACCTTGAAACATCCTAGATTTCCAGAAAATGTGGTTTTAAACTGTCCACAGTGCAGGCACCATCCGTGGACACGCCGTCATGCTGCACGGTCACATAATGATGTCCAGGGTATGTCCACAGTGCTGATGGGTGTCTGCAGACTTCAGCGAGTGGGGACCGCTGGGCGCATGTGTGGAGATGTCCGCAAACAGGTGCGCTGTCCGCCGCCTAATTAAAAGTGCATCATGCAACAACGGACATGTCCAGATACAGCGCAATGTTCGTGGATGCCCCATTGTGTAAACGGACACCACGGACAGCCTAAATGTTTGTGGACTATTCATTGGTTTTTTTTTTAATAAAGAATTTATCACAAAGCAATATACAAGATATTTATTGTAGAAAAAATAAATTTATTTATGAAAGGGATGGGGTATCGAAATGGAAAACAAAAATGGGAGAATTTGACATTTCGAGAAAGTCATCATCAGGGGAGGGAGAGAGGGAGAGAAGTTTCATCAAACCATCATTCATTTATATTTTGTGAATTTTATTGGGGTGATTGCTGGTGGCAAGGGGGTAGGTGCATGTTGGACAGTAATAATCAGCATTTTTAATGTTTTTTTACATAATTTAAAAGTTCTTTAAAGTCAATACTAAGTTCATCCAATTTTTCAAACAAGATCATGATTTCATTGTGTACAGTTGGGGATTGAGATTGTCTTTGTGATTGTTGGGGATCTTCATGATTTATTTGTGGTGCAGTTTCTTCAAGTAAATTATGCACTATTAGAAATGAAGACATTATTATTTCAATGAGCTGTATATAAATTACATTATTAGTTTATATGGAATAATGTATTGATTTATCATTAGAGATATCATCATCACTTATTTCTTCTTTGGGGAAGTTTTCTTCTACCCACTCAAGTGTGTATTCCATTTCTGTCACAATAGAAAATGGTGATATTTGCTTATGAGAAATGTTTATATAAGGAATGGCATAGAGAAATAAATACACTGTACTTACTATTTGGTGAGAGGTTGTTTTGCAATGAGCTGCTGGTGTATCTCAGTCTGTATGAAGAGTTTTACTGAACTGATCATTTGAGGTGTACAGTTATGGTTTGTGCTTGGTGCTTTCAATAATATTGTGTGATAAATGAAATCATAGTTTTACATTCTGAAATGTTAAATGCAACAGAAATGTATATTTGGGTGTAGTAAATATAAGTACAGTATTTTATGCATATGTTTGTTAGTTGAAGGGTGCAACATTTTCTTGTGTCCCCTGTGCTTCTGAATTCTGTTAATGCTATCTTCTGTCTGTGGACTTTAGTTCTGTCCGCAGACTTTAGTGCTGCTACATTGTGGGTGAGTATAATATAGGTAATTTGTAGCAAGTTAAGGGTGCACTGGTAAAAACCTATGACATTCAGGGAAAACATGTTGTTAAAGGGATATTATGTTTACAGTTATGACAGAAATGTGACAGTTATGGTAACATAAGCAAACATAACTCACGCCCACCACTGTGCCCTGCTATGACTAACACCCAGGACATCAAATATGACATCACAAATGTCAACGATGACATGCCTGGTGACATCACATATCTGAGCCTCATTTTATGTTGTTCTCTAACATATCTAGGCCACATGGTTTTGTCCAGTGATAGAGAGAATTCAAAAGGTGATACATATATAAACATTAACCTTGTTTTATGTTCTAAAGGTACTTTCCTTAGGAGTTGTCATCAGCTTATGGTGCAAATACATGGGGACATAACCAAGCCTCAAACACACAATTAATTTGTGTTCATGATAATGAAGTCTAATGTTATTGTCATCTGGTGGTGCTGTTTCTTCCTGCTTGCTGAAATTTCCCTGTATGTGCTTCAGATTTGTATGCATTATGGATCTTCATATGTATAGTTTGTACTAACACACGTATGTACTAAGAATTCAATTACTAGCTATTTATTCCATGTTGAACATTACTAAAAACTCTGATAAGGTAGCATTCATTATTTTACTAGCCAACATTACCAGATTAAAAAGACAGTACCTCTCTGGTGCAGGCTGCACCCATTTCCTATCTATACATATAATTAGGTTGTGTTATTAACAAAAACACTCCAATATAACATTTTGTTTAAATTAGTACATTTTTTAATACATTAAGAGGCCGATTCATGGAACAAACGTGCGCCGAAAATCTACGCGCAAGCAAGTGCAAGCAGGCGCAAGCAGGCGCAAGCGGAAAAAAACAGGCGCACGCGTGCGATTCACGGAAGTCCCTGCGCGTGTTTACCTCGGGATGTGCGCCAAACCCGTGCATGGCGCACACGTCACTGCAACATCCCAAAAGACGTGCGCGACGCGCACAGTGAAAGCGCACAACCTCGGCGCATACACCAGAAAGTGGGCGGTACACGGGGCGTAGCGCGCGGAATGGGGAACAACTCGCGAAAACAAGGGCGTAACTGGGGATGTACTGCAGGGAAGCAGACGGAACGCCCACACGCACCCGAACCACACGTATTCATGGAACCGAATAGGGCAAAGCCACGCACAGCGAAAGACACGCACAAGCCCGCACAAGCCGATACACGTCCGCCACACGAAGGCAGGCGGTAGCGTCCCTGCACATTCCAAAAGTGGCAACATACAGCAATTGTGCGAGCGGGCTACGTGTATTTCAGGGGTTCGCGTGAACTTACTCACACGATCGGGCCTGGGGGAGAGGGCTACGTGTATTTCAGGGGTTCGCGTGAACTTACTCACGCGATTGGGCCTGGGGGAGCGGGCTACGTGTATTACAGGGGTTCGCGTGAAGTTTTTCACGCGCTCGGGCCTGGGGGAGCGGGCTACGTGTATTTCAGGGGTTCGCGTGAACTTACTCACGCGATCGGGCCTGGGGAAGCGGGCTACGTGTATTTCAGGGGTTCGCGTGAACTTACTCACGCGATCGGGCCTGGGGGAGCGGGCTACATGTATTACAGGGGTTCGCGTGAAGTTTTTCACGCGATCGGGCCTGGGGGAGCGGGCTACGTGTATTTCAGGGGTTCGCGTGAAGTTTTTCACGCGATCGGGCCTGGGGGAGCGGGCTACGTGTATTACAGGGGTTCGCGTGAAGTTTTTCACGGTAGGCCTGGGGGAGCGGGCTACGTGTATTTCAGTGGTTCGCGTGAACTTTCTCACGCGATCGGGCCTGGGGGAGCGGGCTACGTGTATTTCAGGGGTTCGCGTGAACTTTTTCGCGCGATCGGGCCTGGGGGAGCGGGCTACGTGTATTACAGGGGTTCGCGTGAAGTTTTTCACGCGATCGGGCCTGGGGGAGCGGGGTACCACTCACCGTCTGCCTTGCGTGTAGAAGAACGCGTAGCCAACACCCGCTGTGAAGTAATAGCGTGTGAACCCCAACGGATGGAAAACACACGCACCGCACGAAAAGCACGTACAGAACATAAAGGCACGCAGGATCTCCAAGCCCTGCCAGGGCAACGCCCATGCGCAAAACGTCACAGACGCGCTTACGCTGTAAGGGCCTTTGGTCCAATGAAATCGCGTACGCGTGCTGACGCGCTTACGCGCTAAGGGCCTTTCCTCGATTTTCACGCTGACGTGCAGGATTTTCACGTGCCAAATTACTCCGTATCAAGCTGGCCACACGAAAACACACGGAAGACCACGCTCCTGCCCAGAAGGCCGAATCACTGCCCCCCAGTGCCCCGAGCAGCCTCCCACGTGCCATCTGCTGCTGCCTGCCTGCCTGCCTGCTGCCACCGTGCCCTGCCATTTGGTGCCTGCACATCAGCCATCTGCAGGGGTCCAGTTGCTGTGTCCACCCCTGCTGGTACAGAAGACTCCCGACTCGAATAACATCGCTCCACAGCCCAGCCCCAGGACCCAGTTGCCCACCCACTCCTGCCCCTGGGGTTGCCATGTCGGGCACATCCACATCTGACCCCAGTGGCAACCCCCGGCCAGAGGGGCAGAGGGGCACCAGCTTCACTGCCACCGAAGTTGGTGTCCTGGTGGAGCAAGTCCTGGGGCAGTATGATGCCCTCTTCGGATCGTCCCGTGCCAACAGGGAAGGACGGGAGAGGATCTGGGCCGACTGTGTGGTTGCCATCAACGCGGAGGGGGTGGCAACCCGCACCATCCAGAAGGTCAAGAAGCGCTGGGAGGACTTCAGGTCCAGGACCCTCATGAAGGCCCGGCGCCTCGTGGAGGGGGGCCGGGGCCGCATGAGTTCCATCCAGTTGAGGGTCTTGGAACGCGCACACCCAGCGCTCCACGCCCAGGTCCTTGAGAGGGAGACCCGTCTGGAGTTGAGCGGTAAGTGGCCAAGCATTGCTGTGTGAGACAGGGCATGTTGCAGTGTGCTGGTTGTCTGATACTTGCCTGCATGTGTGACATAGGCCATGTACGCATGTATGTGTTCAGGGACATCATGGTAATGCATGTGCGATCAGCAATGTGTGAACCGCACAGTCGTTGCATGTGTTTAATGCGACATGGGGAGCCCTATGCAGATTGTACACATGAGAGCATGGCAGTCTCTGTTCCTGGACATGGGTGGGGGTGAGGGATGGGTGCTGATGCCAGGTACATATATGGTATCCATGTCTGTGTGCCTGACCTGCGTGTCTGTGACTTGTGAATGCCATGGATGCATGACACATGTCTGTGATAATGTACAGATTCACTGATGCAGCCTAGTCATTCTTGTATCCACTTTGATTGGGGTGTACGGGGCCAGATGGATGTGACTGAGGTGAAGTGTGTGCATGTGATAGGCATGACCCATGATGCATGTGAGTAGCATTACATTGTATGTTTCGAGAGTCCATTGGACATGTATGGAAATGTCCATGGCATGCACCATGACTGTCACTGTGTGTGTTTTGCCTGGACTGACACATGTGTTGTGGGGGGACATGATGGAAGTGTACTTTGACAGTGGCACTCATCTGCTATTGCTTCCTGTCTAGGGAACCATTGTACAGTACCCTGATGCTTGTGTTCTATGTCTCCCTCTACGCAGCGGCTAGTGAAGAAGAGGGCGGAGACGGCGCTGTGGAGCAAGGCGGCGGGGATGCCCCCACGGCTGCAGCGGAAGGGGTGGGTGAGCCCCCACAGGGGTCTGCTACGGCGGAAGAAGGTGAGGAGCCATCCAGGTTGGTGGTTTCCACAGAGGAGGAGGAGGCCGCCACTGAGGCTCACATGGGGCCTGGTGGGGGCATCCCTGCTGGTGCAAGTGGTGCAGTCCAGGGGCAGGGGCAGGAGGCAGCACAGGTCACCGTGGAGGGGCCTGTGCATGTCGCTGTCCCTGACCCTGTGGGTGCACCACCATGCACCAGCAGGGATGCCCCGTCCCAGGCCCGTCCGCAGGTAGAGGGGATGTCCATGTCATCTGACTCCCCTCCACCTGCGGATGAGGGGACCCCTGGCCGTATGGAGAAGGTCCTGATTGGGGTCGCGATGCGCACGGCTGTGATTCGTGATGCCGTGCGTGCTTCCCAGGAGGAGCACGCACGTCATCACGAAGAGCACCGTGCCGACGTGGCCCGATTGGGATCGTCCATGTTCGGGGGTTTCCTGCATGTGTCGGCCAATCTGGCGGCCCTCTCCTCCTCTGTGGAGACTATACGCCAGTCGTTCTCCTTGCCGTCTTCCGGCCCAGATGCCACCAGGGCCCCCTGTGGACCTGCCCTGACCAATGCAGCCAGCTCGGTGGGGATCCCATCCCTGCCACAGTCGGGAGTCAGAGGTCCAGCAGGGGTGGACAACACAGCAACTGGACCCCAGCAGATGGAGGATGTGACGGCATCATCGGGCAGGGCACGTGCACGACGGCGTCGGTGGTTTCCATCATCCTGGATGCCGTCGTGCTGGCAGAGGCAGTGGCGTCGGAGGCAGCAGCAGGCTCGACGTGAGAGGCATCATGGCTCGGGGCCATCAAGATCAGAGGGGCAGGCATCGGCCGGAGGGCAGGAGAACCCTGGGATGGTAGTGTCTTCCGTGTGGGAGCAGTTGGTCCAGCGGATAGGTGCGGAGTGGCAGCGGGCGGAAGAGGAGCGGCTCACCATGGTCAGGGCGGAGTTCTCCATGCGTCGGGCGTTGAGGCGGGCTGAGTGCCTCGAGGAAGCTCGCAGGGAGTTTGAGGTGAACATGGGGTTATCCCTACGAGACCTCGGGGCCAGGACAGAGTCCCGCCTCCAGGACATCGACATGGAGTTCGATGATGCCCTGGCCGGCAACATCACAGAGTGAGCCGCAGGACTTGCCCGCTGCCATTGTATATAGTTCTTTAGTTAGTTAGTGTTAGATTTCCTTTATTTTTTTAGATTTTTTTGGACCGCTCGGACAATGGCCACTTTTCTGTATATAGTTTTTTTATTAGGTAGTAGTAGGTTTCATTTATAGTGTTGGGCTCATGGACCCTGGAATATTCTTGTGTATAGTTGGATTTTTTAAAATACATTTTTTTGATTTATATTTGTGTTCACCATGAGGCAATGGTTTTTCCTTATTTTTTTTCACCATGATTTTGCTTTGGACAACATTAGTTTTTGGATTCCTTTGTTTTTTGGATTTTTACATTACTTATCGGACATGGACAATTTATTTTGTTATCCCCATTGTTGTATGTTTGATTAGTTTACTTGATTTTCTTCGAGAATACATGTTTTTATAACTTTCTTTTGTGGTATTTTCTCATTGGTTTCATGCATGTCATGATATGGGTTTTGACATTCACTTGCACCCATTGTGTATGTGTGTGTGACGGACATGTGTTCATTTACATACTTGCCATTGGGGTTGTATCATGTAATTGCATTTGCTATGTGGGTGGATGCAATCCTTGGCTGGGTGTTTGTGCTGGGTATGCTGCCCATTACTGCCATGATTGTGTATCGTCAGGACCTGGGGGCAGGGGGACATGGTTGGGGGCCTGCTGGCAGGTGCCCCACAGTGCTGGGGGGTGGAGGTACAAGGGGACATTAGTGGGACATTAGTGGGGGCCTGCTGGCAGGTGCCCCACAGTGCTGGGGGGTGGGGGTGGTGGGAGACATGAGTTGGACATGGGTGGGGGCCTGCTGGCAGGTGCCCCACAGTGCTGGGGGTGGGGGTGCAAGGGGACATGAGTTGGTGACCAGGGATGCAGGGTAGTCCCCTGTGGTGTGGGCTGCCTGCAGGGGCCGTGGAGGGTGTACAGGGAACACCTGGGAGGACCCACACTGGCAAATCACATGTAGGACTCCCCGGCACCCCTGAAATACACGTACCCTGCTGAAATCGCGTGTAAAACTTTGTGCGCACCCCTGTAATACCTGCACGCAGCCCAATCGCATGTAAAACTTCGCGCGCACCCCTTTAATACCCGCACGCAGCCCAATCGCGTGTGAAAATGTGCGTGCACCCCTGTAATACCCGCACGCAGCCCAATCGCGTGTAAAACTTCGCGCGCACCCCTTTAATACCCGCATGCAGCCCAATCGCGTGTGAAAATGTGCGTGCACCCCTGTAATACCCGCACGCAGCCCAATCGCGTGTAAAACTTCGCGCGCACCCCTAATGCCCAAACGCAGCCCAATCGCGTGTGGAACTTCCCGCGCACCCCTGGAATACACGCGCCCAGGCCAATCGCGTGTGGAACTTCCCGCGCACCCCTGAAATACACGCACCCAGGCCAATCGCGTGTGGAACTTCCCACGCACCCCTGAAATACACGCGCCCAGGCCAATCGCGTGTGGAACTTCCCGCGCACCCCTGAAATACACGCGCCCAGGCCAATCGCGTGTGGAACTTCCCACGCACCCCTGAAATACACGCGCCCAGGCCAATCGCGTGTGGAACTTCCCGCGCACCCCTGAAATACACGCGCACAGGCCAATCGCGTGTGGAACTTCCTGCGCACCCCTGAAATACACGCGCCCAGGCCAATCGCGTGTGGAACTTCCCACGCACCCCTGAAATACACGCGCCCAGGCCAATCGCGTGTGGAACTTCCCGCGCACCCCTGAAATACACGCGCCCAGGCCAATCGCGTGTGGAACTTCTCCCGCACCCCTGAAATACACGCACACGCTCCCCCAGGGCCGATCGCGTGTGGAACTTCCCACGCACCCCTGAAATACACGCGCCCAGGCCAATCGCGTGCGGAACTTCCCGCGCACCCCTGAAATACACGCGCCCAGGCCAATCGCGTGTGGAACTTCTCACGCACCCCTGAAATACACGCACACGCTCCCCCAGGGCCGATCGCGTGTGAAACCACCCGCGAGCCCCTGAAATACACGCGCCCAGGCCAATCGCGTGTGGAACTTCCCACGCACCCCTGAAATACACGCGCCCAGGCCAATCGCGTGTGGAACTTCTCACGCACCCCTGAAATACACGCACACGCTCCCCCAGGGCCGATCGCGTGTGAAACCACCCGCGAGCCCCTGAAAAACACACGCCCAGGCCAATCGCGTGTGGAACTTCCCGCGCACCCCTGAAATACACGCGCACAGGCCAATCGCGTGTGGAACTTCCCGCGCACCCCTGTAATACGCGTACCCTGCTCGCACGGGGCCAATCGCGTGAGGTACTTCCCACGCACCCCAGTGATACACGTAGCCCGCTTGCCGTGCTGGTACAGGGTTAGCGCAGCCCTTTGCGCTGGATTGGGGATTTTGATGGCTTTTCCCTGCGCGGAAGGCGTTCTTGGGGGCGTAACTGGCGCTGCTGCAAGGTCGCTGCGCCACTGTGCGCCACGGCTGGTTTTGGTGGCTGGAATCCATGAATACGCTGTGCGCGGAAATGGGTTTTGGCGCACGCGGCTGGCGCAGGGATTCGCACGCGCACACTGTGCGCCAGCCGCGTGCGCCACTTGTGCGCTGAATTCTGTGAATTACCCCCTAAGTGTTCATGAGACCACTCCTGATCATCCCTGATATATTGCTAGAACATTTTGTAAACACAGGCCCTTGTACACACTTGTCATCAGAATTAATTGGATATGTGATATCATTGTGATGATTACATTGCTTCTTCCACGGCAGTAAAACTGAAGCCACCCACACCACCTCATCATCAATGCTGGTTGTAATCATTTTGAAATGCAGGACCGGGGAGGAAAAACACAAAAAGGACTCTGCCACTTAATATCAAAAAATGTTAAAAAAGAAAAAATGTAACAAGCTAAAATAACAAAAACGGACAAACTACAAAGTACAATACAAAGGACAATAGTATAGGAAGAATAAAGGATCAAAAGGAATGGATAAATCAAGGTACTGCTTTTAAAAGTTATTGAAGGCTCACAATGAAGTTCACTCACTAAGAGACAAAAAGCAATGACAGTAAACCTGAAAAAGGGGTTTGGGAGAGGAGTCTAACTGCGGTTATGCGATATAGCCAACCAGAATGTGTTTTCCGTACGAGCAGGTATGCCCAAGTGCAATGACGTGTTCACTCCTAAATTATGGACCAATCACATGGCCCAATGCAGAGTGATGCCTGCACGTGGCAATAGCTGTGTTAATGGAAGCCCCAATCACATTGAAAGCTGTGTTGATGCGGCTTTGTGGCTTTGCACCTGTTTTTAACAGCCAATTGGATCATGGACTGCAGTACCCCTCTAGTCAAGTCAATGAATTAGCCAATGACACACTGCAATATTTTGACCCAAATATGTCCATGTCATTTGACAAAAGTCTTGCATGAATAATGACCCAATAGGATATTGAGCCACCCAGGAAGAAAGCAACTGGAATGAAGACGACCACAGACAGTTGGTGATTCCTCAAGGTGAAAGAACACTGTTCTAAAAAAGAGACGGAGGACATACTATGCACATGGTGCAAGAAAAGATTAAGACGTGGCCCTTCTAATGTTCCGTCACCATGCCTTGGAACATCAATCAAGATAAGTCATCTAGTGTGGGTCTACTGGGATGATGTGGATGATGTGTATCAGAAATAGCACAAGCACTACCGAATATAAATGCATGGGGCTCAAGCATTATGTGCACAGAAATCAGCACCACCTCCAGCACCTGCATTCACCAGTGGGGCATCGTTGACACTGAATGAAGCCTCAACTTCTGCAGAAGTGTCAACTGCACTTGTTACAATTTTAATCGCTCCCAATAAATCAGTTCTGAGAGTCATGTGTGAACTATGCCACCAATGGGTAGCCATGGGAGGTGCCACAGTTAAGGAATGGGAGAACGTAATATCTAAATACCAAATTAGCTGTCATCCTTAGTTTTTTTAAGTGGCAATTTTCCCCCTTCCTGAAAACAGTAAAAAAAAAATAAAAAAAAAATATTTAGATATGTATTCCTTTTTTATTTTAATTTCCTTTGTTATATGTTTCACCCTTCTGTGTTTGCCTTCCCTGCTCTACCCCCTCTTTCCTTCCACCAAAACAGCCCTTTTAAGTGCCTCCCTTTAAGTCACAAAGTAGATGAAATTGAACATAGACTGCAGAAATATATTGCAATATCTGTTGTAATTTATTGCATACATTTGAGTATCTAAAATCCCCCAATATGTTTATTTGTAACTGAGGTTACAATATTAACAGATGGGCATGTAGCCGCACATAGAATCACCCCAGCCATTATTCAATCAATTTAGCTGCACCTGCATATACCTGCATCTCATTGGCTTGGGCCGTAGTTGGCGCTATAAATAATAATATTTTTTTAAAAATACAAATCTGTGTGCATACATATGTGCATAATATATATATATATATATATATATATATATATATATATATATATATATCATATCAATTGTCTTTCCTAATACATTTATATGTGTCATCTTCTTTCTTGAATATTAGTAACTCTGAAACAGAATGCAATGTATTTCATAACAAAATAAAAACAAGAATTGTTATGTCTTTTTTTTCTTCATAATGGTACTAAGTGCACACTGAATATATTTCTAGTACACAAACAATAAAATGTTGTATTCATTAATCATGCTACAGAGGGAAAAATCTTCTTTTTGGAGAGGACAAAACTTCTATTCACTTCTTTAAAATATTTAGCAGTAAACATATATATATATATATATGTAAATATATATATACAAATGATATACTATCTTACTTTCTACAAGTATATCTACATGACGGGTTAAATAAAAATGTTAACAATTGTATAAAATAAACACTATCAAAAAAATCCTTAAAAGAATACCACATTCAATGAGAAGGGGTATCTATAGTGTTGTATAGAAAAAATAGTGCAGCCTAATGTTTATGTGCTTCATATGTAAACAGTTATGGCCTTCTACACTCCCTAACACTCAAAGTAATGTACATGGAATCATTTATGTAACCTAGAACCTACAGGGAACACTTGTACATATTAAAATATACACAGTTTTACACAATAAAACAGAAGTAGAAGATTGCAGAATGCTGTTTTCTCTTCTAATTTCATCTTTAGAATATTATCTCTACATTTATTTCGTACTAATTTTAAAATACATCATGGTAACAATCCATCTTCTACTTTCCATAAAACACGTATTACCCTTTTCGTCCATTTCAAACTTTTATTTTACATGTTTATATTCACAAAGCATATAAAACATATATTTTAAATAAGCATTCTTTAAACCCTTTGACAATCGAGCTTGGTGTGTCAATGTAGAGACATTACAAACAAGAAAAGCTACTTCTGTACACACCCATGTTGTGAAATGTCCACAATGAAGGGATGTCCCCTCATGAGCAATAATTGCACACATCTTAAATGTTTTCTTATTAATAGAAGCTTGACTATTTTCAAAATTCATTAGTGGCATGTTTATTTTCCTAGCATCTACACTGTAGCTTTGAAACATAATCAATACATAGTTATTAAAAACGAGATTGTGCAGTGTTGATGGTAAATTACAACTACAGTCACTGCAGTGCATGTCATGGAATGCTTTAGTTAGAAGATCAGAAAAAATACACTTTTCTGTTCAGAGATAGGAACATATACAAGTCTTTCAGAAATATCCTGAGTAATATAATCTTTGTTACTTTGTGGACATACCTAGCTATACCAACAGTTTCCTGCACTAATAAATCGAAGAAAGTAATTAACAATTATTGACTATCTTCCTGTGTATTTTGCAAAAATTGTTGATTTCCACTTGCAACAGCTACTACATTTTGGATTGACAATGCCTAATGTGTACTGTGTGGTTTTTCATCTATGGATAGTTTAAGAAATGAAAGTCCCACACATAGCTTGTCTTCTGTGGATGCTATTTCTTGCAGCAATGGTGTCATTTGAAACAACATACAGAAAGCTGCATTATAATAGCATTCAACTCTGTTTCCTTACTAAAACTGCAATGAGAGTATATTATAGCTGAACAAATCTCCAACTCCGATAGACTCTGTTGTTTTTTTAGTCTTAAGAGGAATGATTTTATTTGAATGTAGTTTCAATGACTCCTTATGTTTCCTGACTAAGTGCTTAGAAGGTACAGGTATAAGGTTCAGGTGAAGAGCGTAACACATAACCTATTATATTCTTCAATGCAAGAAATGTCAGCTGTCACTTTTCTTCCATCAAGGTTTATAAAAAAGCAAACTGTCTATATTTCTCACACGTCACAAAGCTACATATGACATTCCTTCTTTAAACACTGTATAACCAAAGTCAATTCAAATCTGTGACCGACACGTTAGATTCAATTTCACATATATTGTTAGTGAAGAAAATTTACATAGCTGAGCTATATAATGCAACAATCAGATGTATGTGGAAAATACTGCAGTATAAACAGATTCCCCATGTCTAAGTACTTGAGTAATGTGGAATGGTATGAGAAGCTCATTTAGGGTAGATAAAATGAGCAAAGTAGAATTTGACTAGGTGGGAATTAAATTTGTAGACTTGTGGTATATCTGTGGTTGGCACAGTACATTTTTTGGATGATAATCCTAAATGAAAAGTGAGCTGTTCTAATACGCCACAGTACCCATTTCTTTAATAGCCTAACAATTCCAGATAAAGCATGCACATATTAAGAGAAAGATATGTATAAACCATGTGATTTGCCAGGTCATACCTATATAAAAAGAGGCAAACACATTAGATGGATTACTGCAGAAAAGATGAAATGCAAACTGTGATGCCTTACCCAGTTAGCCACTATAAATTCACCTTCTGCACTTTGCTTCATGATTTCTCAGAAACCAGTTATCTGGTGCATTTTAATTCCCAAACCACTTCTAAAGAGAGGAAATGTTCACTGCAAACTTACCATTTGAAATTAACTTTCCCAGTAAGCTGGCAGAATCCACAAATCTCCATAAACAAGCAAACTAACATTGGTGAACATCATAACCAAGTTATCATTCATCGGGTACACTGCCTCATAAGACTTTTTAAATTTAAAACCACATTCAAACACTTCCACAACTTTAACACAGTAGAAAGTCACTGATATAGAGTCACAGGAAACACCTTGCTATCCAACTACAAAGCACATACACAGCTGCAATTTTTGTCAAGGGTAGAGTAATGCTGCTTGGTTGACACTAGAGTTTTGTATCCACCCCCATTCATTCTTACAATGTCAGTGAAAATCAAACTTTAGTTGGAAATATATTTTTTCTCACACATAACCATAGCATAACATGTGGTACTGCTTGATTACTGTCCTGAAAACACTGAAGTAAAATATAGAAAACCCTACTTTCCAAATAATACTTAATAACATTGACTAAATCAGAAACCTAAACATACTTAATTTATCTTAAATAAACAACAATTCATACTCTACATGAAATATAGAAAAACAGACACTCACCTCCAGCTTCTCTAATAATGAATAGATCTTCACAATAGCCAAACACAGAACTTTTGCACACTGTGAGTTCTGGAATAAGAATGACAAAAGTTGACAAAAAGGTCACTTTCATAGCTTTAAGAAATCAATAGCACAAAAAGAGGCATGCACAAAATAAACAAGTAAAATGCCCAACACAATTTTATTATAACCTTTAACAGTCAATAAACCCCAAAACATTATAGAATGTGTAGAAACACAATTAAATAAAAAACATTCTTTTTATTTTACAAATTATATAACCGCGGCTATAACCCTGGTTACACTGAGAGGACCTTCTCATAGCTGCGGGTATATGTACCTTTTTAAAATGCACTGAAAAAACACATATTAAAAAGGTTTAAAATTTAAATCATGCATGCATTAAGGGGAGAACATCCAAACAGAAAGACTTGTAAAATTTGGTGCTAGAACATCCTTAAAATAATCACTGCACCAAAGTACAAACAGATATGAACGGAAGTGCAATTAGCTATTGAAGCATGGATAGCCGCGGGTCTGCTAACCTCCAGTAGCCACAGCTACCCATAAGATTTTTCAAGTTTCAAAAAGACATATTAACAAGGTGTGAAAATTCACAAAACACAAAGGACCACATGACAGCATAGAATCAAAAACACATGTATAATTGTGTACTGTAAAAGCCATGAAATTTCATGATCAATGCACAAGAATTGGTACTCTGTTACCGGTGGCCAGAGCATAGTTATGGCTGCAGCTGCAACCTCTAAAAATACACAACTTTCCATAGGATCTCTGGTACCCATGGCTATAACCCTCCAACATGGTGCAATGTTTCATTGGCTGTTGTCGGAACCGCAGCTATTTAAAAAAAGTCACATAGGATATTTTAATTTTCCAATATACTTAAGAAGTTCTATGGCTGGCGCTTAAAACAGCCTTTGGGTTCTTTTAGCAATGTAGAACCCAAAAATATATTTTCAATCAGAGAAACACTTTTCACCTCTATTACAATTAAACAAATCTTGGAACATATATCTGTGTACTTTCTTTAGATGTTTAAAATGTTCTTTTCCAGAAGAGAAACAAACCTGTGCTCCCTGTCAAAAACATTTCTCCACAATTGCAGAATAAACCTCTCATTTAAACCACACTGTCCAAAATAATATTATAGAACCAAAACAATGCTGTAAGCTAATGCTTTGACAACACATCACCTATGTCCTCAACATCACTATGAACCCATTCTCAAAATTCTCAAATTCTGCACAGTGAAATTCCACACATTCTGAAATTGACTCCATGTTTCAAATATCCAATGAAACATAAAATATACCACAAAAATAGCACCATCTCTTAAAACTACACATCACTCTCAAGCAATAAAAATGTGCTATGTAGAAACAGTTTTGTTGGCACATTTTAACATCACTCAAAAAAGTACATTCTCTGATAGAAGGTACTTGACAACCTAGTAGCAGCTGCCCACCACACAAACAATGAACAACCAATCAGAATGTAAGCACAATTTATTCCACGTTCTCTCCTCATGTACTCTTCCTCCATTGCTTATTCTAATATCTGAAGTGATAAGCAGTATTTCTTTCGACCACACTAAAATTGAAAACTACATGGAATGGCCATATGACAATTATCCTTCAGAGGAAGAAATTAAAACACAAGATGTTCAAGAAAAGGAAACAGAAGAAAATACACCATATTCAGGATTTTCTGAGTCTATTTTTTACATTTATGTAAAATAAGACTAACAGTAATATTTTAAGTAACATAAATTAGTCACCAAAAGATACCGTTCTATAACTATTATTATGTCTATGCAACAAACAGACAGAAATTATACAATGGTAGTTAAAAGGTGTTATGTAAAGTACATGATAATAAAGAGAGCATGCCAAATGTGCTAACATGCTACACTCTATAAGTTATCACATATAAATATACAAATACAATAAAATAACATCCATAACATATAAATACACAAATACAATGAAATAACATCCAAAAATGTGTTCTAAAATAACTCATCATTCATAACCATGGCTAGAGTTCTTTGACTTTTTTCTAGCAACGGTTACAATATGAAACTTCAGGGGGTAAGTCACAGAGATTTTTATACATATATGTATGTAATTGATCATTCTTAGAATGGACTCTTTCAGGTACAAATAGCTTACTTTCTTTGCACATTTAGGCCTTCAGCCTACGACCCTCCCAAGTCACTGCTGCTGTTAACCGTGCCTCCGACGTTCAACACCTCATTCGGCAATACCGCAGCCGTGGTTATTAATCTATGTTTAAAAAATAATAATATCCTTCCATCTTTAAAAGAAGAACACATCATTAGTTAAAGAACACACACACTTTAAGAAACACAGTTTAATACACAGATTTGTATGACTCTCATATCGTGTCTGCAGTGCATAACATCCACTATATAGGATACAACATTTGTGCATACAACACTGTTGTTCTCGTTTCACATACTAATCATTATATTATTGGGAAAAACAATCAAACTTGGATAAAAAAAATACAATAATGCAAGAAAAACAGTATTAAAACTAGCACTACAATAAATGAACAGCAATATATAAACTGGTTAAGAATAAACTGGAGGAATTATACTGCAATATAAAAGATGACGTAGGGTAAGTCAACTTGGACAGCAAAAGAATCTAGGGTGTGATAAGTAAACTTGGAGACTAAGCTGCTGTCATTGGCTTCAGCTTTACCTTGATAAAAAAAAAACAAGGTACACAAAAAGCACTTGCTGACAGTTGACAATATTACAAGGTGAAGGACAAACACAGCAAAAAAGAGATCAAGAAACTGATGTACAAATTCTGTGGAAAGGTTGTACAGAGGGGTCCTTCAAACAAGCTGTTGCACAGTGAACCTCAACGTTCATTCAACATCTTGTCCGCATACATTGGAATAAAATCTACCACTACAATAAACAAACAGGGATATATAAACTAGGTGACAATAAACAGAGGACGTTATACTTGGTGTTTACAAGACAGGATGGGGAAGGTTAAGTAAACTTGGAGAACAAGAGAGAATATAGTGGGATAAGTAAACTTGAAGAACAAGGGATAAAAAACATTCACACAGGTAGAAACACTAGTACTATAATTATTTAGCAGTCTTTTTCACCCCACAAAAAACCAACCTCCAAAAAGACCACTGCAGATAGTTGAAAATATTTCAAGATCAAAGAAAACTGTTTTAAAAAGAACATCCTATACACCTTGTGCAAAAAGACACTAAGATCTGCACCTTCATATGTCCCATTTCAAAACATGGAAACATCCAGTTTCAGTAGGACGCCACTGACAGTAAATGAACGCTCAATTTCTACAGCATTGTCAATTCCACCTCACCTGTTCCAATGTTACTGCTATCAGTGTTTCAGTTATGAGAGTAATGTGTTGCCTTTGACACACTTGGCTTCTCCCGGGAGATGCCACAATAGCCCATTGAGAAATCACTTGCTCCAAACATAATGTACATTGCCATCACTAATTCACTAACATAACAGAGGTACAATACAAGTATAGAGTATAGAAACTGGTACTATAATCATTTAACATACATATATAAACTGGGTGAGAACAAACAAGGGACATCATGCTAAGGAATTAATATAGAGTGAATGAGGTAGGTTAAATAAACTTGGACAACAAGACAGAATGGGGTAGGTTAAGTAAACATGCAAAGAAGAGCAGATGGGGTGTATGTTAAGTAAACTTGGAGAAGATGGGAAACAATTTGAATATATCATGAACTGTCTTCAGATGTGCTGCTCCCATCTCCAACACTAAGACTATGTTTTGAATATGGGTTAGCCTTTTAGAGGAGTCAACTGTACAACATCTTGTGCAAGTACACTGGGATGATGAGAATAATGCAGCTACAAGAAAATACAAAAATATTTTTTAAAAAAGACTAAACTGAACTTGCAAAACATCATCAATTGTACTACCTCACAGAAAACACAACACAGGTAAGAGTGATGCATTGCTGAAAGTGCATTAAAATTACAACAAATACAATAACATAAACCTTCAACCTCACTAACATGAATACAAAAACAAAATGTCTGCATATAAATGTCATTGATCGACAAATCTAATTGTGTAGGCCCATGTTGGTGAAAGTTAAAAAACACATAAAAAAATATGTGCCACACAATCAGAGCATATGAAAAAAAAATAATGAACACCATCTGATAGCAGATATAACTAACACACACAACACTACAAATACACATTTAAATAAGTGAACATTTATTAACACTTACTTTCACATCAGCCACACTCTTGTCATGCGCACAGTGTGAGTTATGGAATCAAAAGGATAAAACTGCAGAAATTGTGCTTTTTATACTTTTTCCAAAATGAATAGCAAAAAAGAGGACTATATACTAATTGAACTACTAAAGTGGATGACATAGTTCACCACAACCTATCACAGATAGCTACACAAATAGAAAAGTAACAACAAACAATAACAGACAATAAAGCTCACAGAAATCATTTTTTTCCCCACCGAGCATCTTTCCTAGCCGTGGCTATTCAACGTGACTGCAGATCTTGCTTTGTATCCGTGGCTACATGTACAATTTTTTGCAAGCCCAAAATCAAACTAAGCCGGCCGTCGCCACTTCAAATGAAATAAGAGAACACCTAAGTGGATAATAACATACACAAATAAAATTGTGTGTTGTATCATCCACCTAACAACATGATTATTGCACAGAAAATGTATGGTTTATAGACGTGGGTATGAATATAACCATGCCCACCGGTACAACAAATAAAGTGATGAAAAGCATTGACGCGCCTACGCACATGCTTTTTTATAGACGTAGTCATACAAAAGCCATAGATGGCCGTTTGCTGTTAGCCACGGTTATACTAAAAAAACTAAGAATGAAGAAATGTATTTCTACTCCACAAACACCAAACAAGTGCCCCTAACATGCCTACCAGCCCCCCTACGCTCCCTACGTGTCTCCCAATATCCCGAAACACTCAATGCATCTATGATGCTACCCCACCCAAAATGTCTGATAGCCGTGGCAACCACACGTCCACAAACACATGATGTTAAAATGAAAAATCACAGAGAAATGTTAATAAAGTAGTTTATGCATTCATGAGAGACCACAACCAATTATGGATTTCAAAAAAACAACATACAAATCTAGATGGGCAATTTCTATAGACATGATGGAGTACACCTAAATGATGAAAGAAATACGGTGTTCCTTCATAGCATCAAAACTGTACTTCAAATGTGCTAAAATACTACACTAGTGTACTCCAAAACAGACCTTTTAGGACTATGTATCACATATAAATACACAAAAACAAGAAAATAATACTGCAAAACATTTGTTTAATGTAACCGCAGTTAGAGTTCATTGATTTTTTTTATATCCACGGTTGAACATTGTTAGTTAAAGGGGGGAGCTCACTTTGGGTTTTATGATACAATAGAAATTAGATGAAGATAAAGAAAGCAGAGTATGATAGATGACAGTAAACTAGTTGGGGATACATTTAATAGGCACAATTATCCAAGATTTCATATGGGACTCATTTTTGTATTGATTTTTTCAAACAATGTGTTTCTGTCTTTCTCCACAGTCTCACATGTAAGAAAGTCTGAAAACACACAGACACAATAGCTAAGACTCCCAAATACCTACTGTGTCACTGACCATCTGACCATGACCTTGGCCCATGGCCAGTGATTTTTCACCACTGACGTCACTATACCTATTATAATAACTTTTAAAAAGAAATAAAATGGAGTCTTCCCAAAATATATAGCTGTGGAACTACTCTTACCCGTGGTTATCTGTATTCTTGTCTAGCCTCGGTTACAGCCGTGAATATCAGAAAAATGGGTGGGGAAAAAAATGCTTTCCTGCCCACTAGCCCTCAGCAAGTGCCCCTCTCATTTGTGCACCCCCCTAAACCCCAGATGGCCTCCTCATCTCCCCTACCCTCTCCCCCACAACACACGGTGTTTCTGTGACACAGTTTGCTTTGACATGTTGACTATTCAAAGCTATAGCAGTGGCTATAGAAAGCTTTGTGTTGCAAACTCAGTCCCTGGACCTCCTATAACTGCCAAATTTCACTTGGTGTCCTCCAGCAACCTCCCAACCTATAGACTAAAGTAATTTGCAATTATTTTACCCTGTTTTAACTACGTTTTATTTCCTTTTATCCTCAGCTATAGCCGCTGTTATCTCTGTCATCGAGAGAAAAACAAGATGGCAGCTGTTTCATTTCTAAAAATACCTTGTTTTGGGTAAATCCAGAGATATAGCTATCTGTTTTTGAACACTTCACTGTCAAATATTTAAATAATTACTGGACAGAATAACTCCAAACCATGCATGGATCACAAGTCATTGCTTCATGCACAAGTTGTTTTGCACCTGGTCCAAATCCATCGAGTGGGTTGGGCTGTGCGCTTTGGCAAAAATTGACCTTGTTTGTCTATGGGAAAATGAACGGGAAGTAGTCCGCACATTTTGAAAACATTTTGTTTACCTTCTTAATAACTTTTTTTTATTTTGTAACACATTTCAACGAAAATTTGCAGGCTGGGGGTAAAAAAAAAAAACTTTGTTAAAGGGGCGTTATGGTTCCAAGTAAAACTGAAAAACCCTTGAAATTCACCAGTTATGGTAAATTAAGCAACCACAACTCGTGCCACCACCGTGCACTGCTAAAACTAACACCCAGGACATCAAAGATGACATCACAAATGTTATAGGGGGGTCCCAAAATTTATTTTTTAGACATAATGGGAACAAAATGTGTGCACGCTTACACCTCAAACCGCTGGATGGATTTCCACCAGATTTGCGGCCAGAGTGGCGGCTTAGTTCCAAAAGCATGCTTTTGTTAATTTGGTATAAATCCCTCAGGCATTTTTTTTTAAATGGCCACAACATAAGGCAAAAATATTAGTGATATCTATGTCCGCTCCGCAGACACACTTCCCTGTTCGCTCGGCAGACAGGACACTGATTGGCTAATTGGCTTGTGTCATATCCGCGGACACGCAACATGTTCACTGATTGGCTAGGGTGAGGCGTGATGTGCGTCATATTGTTTTGATGCGCCCAACATCTTGGATCCGCTGACAGCGCAGCATTGAACAGAGGCGAAATGCCATTTTGGGGAGTGTGTTGGTGTGCAGATAGCTTGGAGAGGATTTGTATTGGTGGCAGGTGCCCCTGATGTGTTCGACATGTCCACAGCGTTCACGGCTGTCCGCAAACATAATAAATGCACTAGTAGCAATTTTACTTTAATATGATGTTGGTTTTGGGTTGTTAGTAGAGGATTGATTGTAATTAATATCCCCTATAAGCAGCCCATATACCACAGTCAAAATGTATGGTAGCATAACTCACCCATAGAATCAAATACCCATCAAATATCAACAACCCAAAAGTTTGTGTACTGTTTCATTTGTACAGTGGTATGTGAAGTTTTGGCTAGGCTATGCAGTTAAGATTGTAGAGTGTGCAATAGGACTGCGTTATAAGATACCTTTGGAATTAAATATTTTGGATTGTGGTGTATGAGTGTGTACATTTTCTTTGAGATCTAATGGTAAATAAACTACTTTGCCACGAATGCCTTTCTCTAATTTAGAGGGAGGTAATTTTACTGTTTGTGTTGAAGGGGTATTATTGCATGAAGTGGGTGCACTGTTTGAATTATGATGTTCTCATATAAATTTAGTTGTTGCAGGGGTTTTGGTAGTGGGAATAATTCCAAGTTATTTGTGATAGCAAGTGAAGGTGTTTGGTATTAAGTGGTCAGTCATTTTGTATTTGTTTTCTGCTATAAGGTAGAGAGCTAATTGGAACCATTTGGAATCTTCATTGTCTTCTATTTTGTATGTTAATACAGTTTTTGTGCTACTTTTATAAAAAGTCCTGCAGCAACACACACATGGTTTGGTATTTCACCAGAGGTACTTTTAAACTTAAGTATTTCTTTTGTGTATGTTTTTAATAGAAGGTTGCTATTTGTACAGTAGTTGCTAGTTTGTTGCACATCTATTGCATTTTGTAAGTGGCTTTCAATTCCAAAATATTTTCTCTGCATATGCTCTATTTCTTTGAGTAGTTGTTTGGCTGTACCATGTAGAAGATTGTTATTTAAATTGGCTAGTGCTAAAGCAGGACTTTTAGCATAGTAGAGTTGTTGGACCAGATTTCTTATAGTTGAATGATGTGTTGATATCATATTGATATGATGGAAGGTGCTTTTGCAAATAGGTCCTGAAAAGCAGGCTAATGAATGTCCTTGTAGTCCTGTGTATTTGCGCTTTGGACACGCATCCATATTTTGTAGTAGTTTCATTTTGATTTTGTCTTTGCTTTTTACATACTGATTGAGGAAGTGGCGTAAAGATTTGAAAGATTTTTTGGCAATGTTAAACATTTATGTGCACGGCCATTTGTGGACTGGACATTTTGGTTTATTAGAATGGAGAGGTGATACTGAGTTTTCTGGGGATCTTTTTGTGAGCAGAGTTTCTTTTTTCATAATGGTGTTATTAAGTTTTTCATACCCTCGTCCACTGCTATGGATGGCAATTGGGTTTGTTTGCTTTTGTTTATATGCTTCTTCATTAAAATATGGTTCTGTGCTCATGGTGTTACTCCATTCACCTCCACAGATGTTTAAGGAGATATTTATGTTGATATTCAGTTTATTGAGAAGTTTTTTTTTATAATTTAGTAGTTAGTTTTGTTAGTGGTTTCATTCTGTTCAAAATAAAATAAATAACTTCCTTTTGAAAAGGATTGCGCTGTCTAAGAGAGATTTTAGGATTACTTTTCTACGGTAGGTTTTCAGGGTTCTCCATGACTTCTCTCCTGTTTTTATAAGGTTGTGAAGGACTTTGTAGCGGATTATATTTTGTAAAATATTTTTTTTGTATGGTTAGTTGCTACTACATCAAGATTTATAGGTGCAGCTTTAGCAGTAGTGGTAGCTGTAGTCTTGTTAATCACTTTTTGTTTCGTTTTACATTTTGATAGAGGTTGGAAAGTTTGTGTACTGGAAGCTTCTTTTGTTTTGCGTAATGACTGTATTAGCTATTTTGTTTGAAGTTTTTGTACAAAATCTGGTAGAGATGGATGATTATTTTGGACACTTTTATTTTGATTTGCTCTACTTCTGCGTTGCTTTTTACAGAGTTGCTTTTTGGTAGGCATTCTTTGGAGTTTGTTGGAGAAAATAAGAAAGTGTGGGTTGGGCTGTTGTGCCGCATATGCGTGCTTTGTGCATGAGTGTCTGAGTATGATGGAAAGGATGATTGTGGAGGTGTGTTATTGTGCAATGGGTAGCTATATCAAGTTGGGAAGGTTATACTTGTATTTGTGTGTTACTATAATGGGCTTCAGATGACAATATAAAGTATGCAACTGGTAAGGGGAAGCGCTAATACTATATCTAATGGGAAAGGGTTAATACACTTCTTTGTTCTACAACAGTAAAATGGTAGTGTGTTTGAGTAACAGTTAGAACATTATGTTAGTATTGTACTTACTTTTTTGTATGGGAAGAATAGATTTCCTCGTAGTCGTTGTTCGTACTTCAGACGCTGCCACTTTTCAGGAGAGTGGTCTTCACTGCAATTGTAAAAGAAAGAAGTTCATGAATATGTGTGTTAATAGCACTTTTGTTAATGTAGACATTGTTTTTTTTTTTTTTTAGTAGTAGTGTGTTCTTAGAACTGAGCATAGTATGCATTTGCACTTTCATTGACTATGAATCCTATATATTTTATTTAGAATCTGTTAGATGAGTATGTTTTACAAATGAGTATAATAGTAAACGTGTAGAGCACACTTGTTTTTTTAATGTTATGTAATTGGATGGTAAGAGGTAGAAGAAATAATCATATGCATTTTTTGCTATTTTACAGGGTAAATGGCAGAGATTGTACAGAAAAACATGCAATGTATGCATTTGTGAAGGTGTGGGAAATAAAGCAGAAAGATTTCATATAGAGGCAGTGGTGTTGTTTGAGCTGGGAGCCTTTCTAAAGATATTGTCTGTGTGTTCTTGAATGAAGATGCATGTACTCATCCTAACTGATTGTAATTTTATAACACACTGGACAGACTTTTTCATAATTATACTGTTATTTCTCCCATCTTATAATATGAAATAACAGATAGGTGTATGTGTAAAAGAAATGTGGAGAGCAGACAGGTTTGCAATTGATACTTCATCTTAGCAGATGGGATAAATGACAGTAAGTTCATTTTACAGTTTATACAGGGTTTATACAGGGTAAATGGCAGTTACTCTGTTTATATTTTTATTTAACATGATAAAAGCGCTCACACAGCTGTGGGCATCGAGGCGCTGTTTCATGAATTGTTTGTTTTTTAGTTGCTTAATTATTTTGTCTTAGTTGCATATTTATAATGTGCTTAAACACCCAGAGGTTTCTAAGCACGACCCGGCGATCAAACCTGTGTTGCTTTGTGTCGTCTTGCTTCCAAGGTGCACATGATGCCACTGAGCTATGCTTAAGGGATGTATTGTATTTCTAGAAGATCTGTACATGTACTGTGTAGAAAATATTCATACCTGTAGTCTGTGTTCATGCATATGGATGTGCATGAATCTGCAAGTAGAAATCTTGAGGAGTTTTATAGTAGTTGTTGCTGTAGGTCCTTAGCCGTCACAGCCGAATTGTACTGAGAGTGATCAATAGTACATCTTAATTGCTGATCTGTGATGATAGAGTTAGAGGTAGAGTTCTTGGATGTGATTCGTGGATGATTGTGTGACTACTTAACAGTAGCCAATGAGGAAATGGTGCTAAGAGTGAAGTGGAAAGTGTAGAAGGGCTGCCCAGTGTTACGCGCTCCGCGGACACCGTGGCTGTCCGCGGGCAGGGTGTGCTACATACAGGACTTCTCAACATATCTGGCATGGAAATAGGTCTATAGGGATCAGCCAATCAGGTGTTGAGGTTGTGGTTTGTATTGAAAGAGGCTGTGTTCAGGCAAGATGGCAGAGGTGGAGAAAGTCAGAGTTTTGGTGCTCAGAGATATGTTTGTTGATAGTTTGGAGCAGTATGCTAAATGTAGGAATGTGGCAAATAATTTTGATGTAAAAGCAGTGGAGGTGGTGTGGAGTACTGTGCCTGGTTTTAATTTGCAGGCAATGTTGGAAGTTTGTCAGGGTACGGCTAGGTTCAATAGTCCAGATCTAGTTGTCCAGGATTGTGGTGCTGTGAATTTGGGCTATGTCAGTGTCCCTAATTTAAGATCTGCAAAACTTGGTTCAGGCAGTCATGAAAGTCCTTCCAAATGGCAAGGCTATTTTTTCCGCTTTGTTACCTAGGGCAGTATGGTACAATAGTTCTGTTTTTTGTCCTTCATAAAATATTGCTAGATGTGCAATCAACCGAGGCATATTTGCTTTCATGCTTAGTGCTGGTATGTTCTTTTGTAATAATGAGAACATTGATTCCGGTAATGTTGTTTATTTTAAAATGGCATTTCTTGATCTTTTATGGGAAATGCCATGATGTTTTGTAACATAAGGGTTGCTTTGGAGAAGCTAATGTTAAGATTTTTGGAGGAAAATTAGAAGAAAAAAAAAATCCAAAATAAAAGGTGTTTCTGAAGCATCTGCAAAAAAAAGGGTCTTTTTAGATCCAACCTCAAAGGTGAAATGGGGCACACTAGTTAAATTTTCATTCCCCATGTGCAGATTTTTCGATTTGTCTGTCGACAGTGCGGTTGTCTGGCCCAGCGCGCATTACATTTGGGGATTTTGGGGTTGAGAGGCATGCAAATGAGACTGAGCAGAGCAAGGGATTGGTTAATAAGGTTTACTGGGTGTGTTGTGTAAGGAGAGAGTTTGCCGTAGGTCTTTTTCCTGAGAGAAGAGCAGATAGCTATGGCTGTGTGTTTCAGAAAGCAGATTGTTTGGATTTTGGGAGATTCGTGGATAAAATGGTTGGAGGTGCATGCAGATCGCTGTGGAGTGGCTGCACATCTTGGATTCTCTCATGTGGAAGTGCACTGGCATGCAGTGCATTGAATGAAGTGGGTTGATTTGGTACCTCTCTGTGCTTCTTTGGTGACACAGCGTCATCGAGACATTATTATTATTCATTGGGGAGGGAACAGTTTAGGACATGCTTCTGGAATCTCTTTGCAATTTGCAATGAAAGAAGGACTTGGGAAAGTCATGGACATGTATCCAAACTCCAGAGTAATTTTTGCCCGTATTACGCAGAGACAAATGTGTTTGCGTTCTTTTTCATTTGGTCCACAAATGGAGAAAGAAAGGCGCAATGTTAACAATGCTGTTTGTGCCTTTTTGAGAGATGTTGGTATGTCCTCTTTTCAGAATGAAAACATTATGGGCCTCATCACGAGTTTGGCGGTAACTCTTAAATGTGGCGGTAGCGCTATTACCGCCGCATTTAAGGGTCCGCCAAGTCACGGGGTTGGCACATTTACCCCCATCTCTGAGCTGGGGGGAAATCTGCCAAAATTTCATGCTCATACCACCGGCGGGAAATCCGCTGCCGGTAAGAGCGTGAAAATTCCCCATTGAGCCCAATGGGGAATGGGAAATTCCTGAATGGGCTCAGTGGGGAATGGGCAATACCTGTTCCGCCAAACCCGTGATCCGGCGTTATTAGCGCTGGGGGGGTTTGGCAGTAGGGCTATTAATGCCGGCGCTAATAGCGCTGGCGTTACCGCCCAACTCGTGATGAGGCCCTTTGTTTTGTAGCACATACATTTTTCATAGAGATGGAGTACATCTTACTTATGCCGGCAATCAATTTTTCTGTGAAATATACAAAATGCATTGCAACCTTTTTTGGAATTTCAGCAATCCATTTTGCAGTAGGTGTTGACCATTTGAAGTTTTTGAAACACAAGAAAACACCACAAAAGGCTATTTTCAGAGCCAACACTTCCCCCTATAGAAAAGTGCAATGGTTCTGATAGGGCAGCACTCCCAAAAAATGTAATGTCCGCTGACTGTTTGCGTGCTTCTAAAAATGCACAGGACCCTGCACTATTTATTTGTCACTTCTATTTTTAACTTTGAAAGGCGGCTCTGAAAAGAGGCTTGTTTTGTTTGTTTTTTGTTGTTTTATGTTTTTTTGGCTTTTTAAACACGATACACAAGGAAAGGAGACACCAACCACAGGGATACGAAAGGGCAGGTGGAGCGAGGAAGCTTTAAGGTGGCCCTTATTCAGGTAGGTCGCAGACCTTCTGATGTTCCTTGACCGCAGTCTCGAAAGCACTCCGAAGGTTCTCCCCCCTACAGAGTACTGCGTCACAGTACATGCACAATATTGTGACTTTCGAAAGGTAAGGGTCAACAGCATCATGGATGGCCTGTGAGGCAGCTGGAGGGATGTGCTATCCCACAGGAGTGTCTATTGTGGTGACAGGAACGGAAACGGAGGATGCTGCAATGGAATTCAACCTACTACGTGTATCGCAAGGAACAACCTTACGAATAGCCCCATCATGGAATGACTTTAGGTGTTGCTTCATTGATGTAGTACCATAGCTATACGAACCAGGCTTGCCAAGACTCAACACCATGTGACACTGAGTGCCAATCACCTCGCTCAAATCAGCTTTTTCCTTTCCATCAACGGTGGTAAATAATCGCCACACCCAAAACTCACGATGAGTGCTAGTTGTAGGAACTTCCACTACCTCATCCTCTTCATCCTCTACATCCCTTTCCTCTGCAACCTCACGCCTGCTCTCCTCTGCAGGCCTTTGGGGACGTGGTTGTGGTGGAGGGGGTGGGGGTGCTGATGCCGAGGCAGTAGCAGAAGAAGCAATTTGGGATGCCATCTAGAAGGTTAATAACCAGGAACCAAGAACAGCAACCTGCATAATTGTCCTATAGTAAATCTTGGAAATCTAAAAGCAGAATGAAGATTAGCTCTGGGGTGTGGCCTTTTATAGGGGTGCAGGTGCGCGCTTCGTGGACACCCGCTCTGGTCGCAGACACATCAAACACCAAGAAAGGGCTCAAAAAGTTACAAAAAGTATGTAGATCGGAAGGGACATTGTTTGGGACAAGTGCAATGGTGAACTTTTACTGTAAAATACCTTGGATTGCTCAAAAATGCACTTTTTAAATGTTCGGGGGCCTGCACAGTGTCCGCAAATCAGGACACATGCTCAGCGTGGGTGCGGTCACATGATGAGGTTGCGGACATGTTCGCGAATGGGACTGCTGTCCGCTGGACACAAAATGCGCAGGGACGTTTGTGCGCATGGGTGCGGGTGTTGTACAGACATTGTTTGGCTCCCCGAACCAATTAAAAGTGTGACACATGTGCTGCGGACAGTTACGGACAGGTGTGATGTTCGTAGGATCACGGTTGTTCTACGAACAGTGTGGAAGTGCCCGAATAAAAAAAAAGTGCATCAAAACTTTGCATACAGGTGGACGGGATATGTGTTCCTCGGATATATTCATTCTGGTTGCGGAAATTACAAACAGGGAGGGGTGTTCTTAGGACACCCCCATTTTGGGTGATTGTGGACAGGCAGACATCTTGTGTGTTCTAAGGACACCTTCATTTTAATTACGAACAGTACGGACCAGTATATTGTCCTTAGGACACCCCCATTTGGGTTAATTGCGGACAGCCGGACATCTTGTGTGTTCTAAGGACATTGCCATTTTAATTAGGGACAGTACTGACAGGTATATTTTCCTTAGGACACCCCCATTTTGGTTAATTATGGACAGGCAGACATCTTGTGTGTTCTAAGGACACCTCCATTTTAATTACGGACAGTACTGACAGGTATAGTGTCCTTAGGACACTCCCATTTTGGTTAATTGCAGACATAACGGACGCCCACGCTGCCTGTGGACACCCTATCTGTCTTTAAAAAAAAAATAAGACACAGGCATAAACTAAGAACACACTTAAAATGTTATTATTTTTTAACAGTATAACAATTACAAAAGAGAGAGGGAAGCAGAAACTGAAACAAATATAGGGGTTAGGGGTTTGGACATGATGTATGGGAGGGGAGGAAGGGATGTAAGTCTCATCGTAACGTTTTTCTTGCTGGGGAGGGTTTGGGGATAGTTGGGTGGGACATGGGGGGGGGAACAGGTACATGTCGGACAGTGATATTTAATCTTTTCTTTAATGTGGTCCTCAAACTGTTTTTGAAGATTGAAATGTTTCATTAACATATCCATTTTTAGTTCCATTTGTTTCAGAGGATCTTCTAATGTCTCTCTTGGTATATTACCCTTATTGTCTGTATGGTCTGTTAAAAAAAATATGTTAACTACACATAAAGTAATAGTTATTTATTGGCTTATAAAGAGAAATGTTGTGTCAACCATTAGTATCACTGCCTTCACTCATTTCATCTCGTGGGAAATTTTTTTCCAGCCATCCCAAAGTACTGGACATTTCTGTGTAAAAAAAAATGTAAAATAAAACATTTGTTTTAGTGTACGTAATACAGGACATTTATGAATATATTAAATAAATATTGTGTACTTACTAGTTTCTTACAAACCTTTGGTGTTGCTGCTGTGTAGGTATGCTCTTGCTTTTTGCTGCACAGTTTCTGTGAGGTCATTCCGTTGGAGGCATATTTTTTTTGTTTTGTTTTGGTATATTCCATTATATTGGAAACACTATTTCAGTGGATGGTTGGTGTCTTTCAATACAGTTTCCACTTTTATTTATTATTAAATGTAATGTATTTATATTTATCAATGACATTTGTGATGTCATCTTTGATGTTCTGGGTGTTACTTTTAGCAGTGCACGATGGTGGCGCGAGTTATGGTTGCTTAGCTTACCATAACTGGTGAATTTCAAGGGTTTTTCGGTTTTACTTGGAAACATAACGTCCCTTTAACAAAGTTTTTTCACTGAATTTCATAGGTTTTTAGTAGCGCAATTTAACCATAACGTCCCTTTAACAAAGTTTTTTCCTTGAATATATATATATATATATATATATATATATATATATATATATATATATACAACATGTATAGCCCTGCAGTCTAGATAAATTACTAAACATACATGGGGCATAGTGGAAAAACCAAGCACTCACGACCTTACTGAGTTTGCAAAATGTAACTTTATTTTGATGAAAAGTGCATCACACACCAAAAGGTTAAAACCATAGTTCATCGATCTAGGCAGACCAGATAGGCTCACAGACTCACCCATCGGGTGGAAAATGCCACGCGTTTGGCTCGAGCTTCCTCTGGCAAGTTTAATCCATCTTTGTTTTCTCTCTGTGTAAATTAAACCTTTGGTTGGAAAGGCAGGCTCCACCTGGTGTATCCTGTGTATCATGTGATAACGTGGCTTTGATATGCCCTAGAGTATCTAAGTGAAATAAGGCCAATATGTTTAAAATGCTGATGCAATCCATCATTCTTCTGGAAAGCTTTAATATACCGAAAATAATATGCGGGTTAAATGCCTGCGACGGGATACACCCGCTTTGCCTGCCATTATTTCCGAACAGAAACAATATTGTACATAAAATTACGGAGGATATCTGTGCAAGTGTGCTAATGTTTGAAATATGTTGTTGCATCTAGGAAAGAATTCCTATTGCAGCAACTGAACACCCCGGAAGGGTCTGAAATATGCAAAGAGAACAGCGCAGCCATTTTTGTAAAACAAAAAATGCAGTCTAATGGTGACCATCGGGCACTCTTGGCCTGCACTATTCCAACTCACCACTGGGGTTATAGAGTCGAAATATTGACACTGAAGGTGGGCACCCAAAACAAGTAACTTTCCAATAGGCCAAAATAATGATACCACACCCCGTCAGGGAATGAGACCAGGAGATGATTTGCAAGGATAACAATCTTTCTGTAAGATAAAGTTAGCAAGAAAAGAACTCTGCTGCTCTGCCAGACAATACACAGGCAGCACATTATAAGGGTAAAACTCATCAGCAAATATGAAAGCACATAGGGTACAACTTCGGGGTGAAGATTGCAGGGGCCATGTGGCACAGTTTGTTCTATAGGGGATGCCAGGCTGCGATTGGCCTCTGCTTCCCAGTCGATCTGGTGGCACGTGGGTCAGCGGGGCTCATCTCTGTGGTGAATATCAGGACAAATATGAAACATTCCCAACTGTCTAAGCTAACACAACTGGAACTGATAATAAAAGAATAATGGCAAGCATAACATCCTTGCATGAATGGGGGGCATTTTAGAGACAGGTGGGTTAATATATTGGCATTCTGACCTCTGCACTCAGAACCTCTTTGATACCAGGGCCCTGCACCTAGGTGTCTTCCCTTGGGGGTTTGATCTATTATTTATGGTTCCCCATATCCCATGACACTGACAGACATGTTTTGAATTGGAGGGAATATACTACTATTCCGGATTAAGTCTATGGTCTGTGTTCTGGAATGGTCAGTCTGAGGAGGTCAGATGGGTATCAACATGAAAGAGAGTGGAGGGTTGAGGACTGGTGGTCCTTGGCCTGGCGGGGTGAGAGTTGAAAGGGCATTGACAGTTTTGTGGAGATGTATGGGCACTTGTGCTGAGGCTTGCTTCGAGTTCACGCTCTGCGGAGAGCATAATCTGGGGAAATGATGCTAGGCAATTGCTACAATAAATGATTGGACTACCCTGAGAACAAGAATCTTGCAGCGGGGAAGGGAGGTGGCAGTGACTTGGGCTCTCTGTGCGAGGCGCTGGGTATGGGAGAGCTGAGGTGTGCAGAGGGAAGGTTTTTGGGTTTAGTAAAAAATGACATCTGTTCTAATACAACATGGCGTCTATTGATGGGGTTGTGGGTTATGTTATGTGGGTAAATCTCTGTTGTATCATACAGCAATATGCAATGGGGGTCAGGGCCTCTCCCCCCATGGCTTGCATGTGATCTATTCATTGGCGGAATGGTGAGGGGGTGGAATCAGACCATCTCCTCCCCAACATTCCCCCCTTTCATTACTCCTAAAGTAACAAATACCCTTCCCCAGTACATTTATGTTCCTCAGCCGTTTTTTTTTTTCATCCCAGGCGGGGGTTCTCTTAATGGGCATCCAGACTCTACACACGCTCCTTAAACTTTCCCCACGTTGTGCATATTCTTAATGAGTATATGTCATGAAAATACATCCCCCTTCTCCATATAGGTCAACCCACACCTCCTCATAATTCTCAAAATCTTGGGGATGTTTAATAGTAGTGTGATGATAGTTGTCTACCTCTACCTCCCCTGTGTGGTATATTGCCACTATGCAGTATTGGAATAATCATTTTTGCCAGTTTGCACTTGGGCTTCCCTAGTATCATGAGGCACCTTATTGTTTACCTTTCTGTTGCTGATTGTCACCATCATCGCACTGCTTGGCACTGCCTTTGTGCAGCACCTGAGCCCTAACTGGCACACACAGGAAATCAGTAGGAAGAACACAATGATGGGCACCACCATCTTTATGATTGTTCCAAGCCACAATGTACCCAGCTGAATGCCATACAAAACCAGTCATTGTTCTGTATCCCTCCTTCTTTTCTTATTTTCACATCCAGTTTATGTACAGCTGCAATCACGTGTGATAATGTTCAATTTTCAGCATCTGAAGAAAGTATGAATGTGCAACATGAACTCCTGATTTTCTTGCAAACACCACCTTCCATGGTTGTGAGAAGGTCCAACACATACCTATTTTGCATTGTCATTAGTCAGAGAGATCGCAATTCCACCATGATGATGTTGAACGCCTCTTCAGTGTTGTTCGTCAGCTGGATGAGCTCCCATCGGACGATTTGGAGCCATTTTGCATTTGCTCTTGTCTGAATACTGGTCACAAGTGATTCAAAGAAAGTTTCTGCTGAGCTACGAGTTTGTATTTAGCAGGGATTTGGGCAAGGAGGACAGAGGATTCTTTCGACTTCTCATTTGGTCGAGGTGCCTTTGGTCGCTCTTGAGGCACCTCTCACTCCTTTACATTATCTTCCGGTATCACCAGCATTGCAGAGTGCAGTGTTGCAACCGTACAGTAACCCCTCCATGATGGCGGGAGGTGCAAGTACGCCTGTTTGCTGCACACCCAAAAGTAGTCCAGTAAGTCAGCAGTGCCTTTCCAAAGATCAGGGATAATGAGGGTTCGGTTGCAGTGTGTGTTAGACACCAGAGCCACCTTTAGCACGCCATAGAAATAGAGTTCATAATTTTCTTGCTGTCGGACCTTGATTGGCTTTTCGAGGGCTGAGACCCATGTCAGCTTTGTGATATGTTCTGTCCATATTTGTGCACAGGATTGGTCCATCCATTCTAGCCTTTGATCGGACACACCATGCAGTGCTTCAGCTTTGCAAATATCGATTCTAGCTGTTTGTTTTCTGTGAAGCTTGTACCTTCAATTGCCCGGAATGGTTCATTAAAACAGTTCAGACCTTGTGACCCTTTTATTCAGAGCTTTTCATCTGGAGGGAGGAGTTTCAATTTCAATGTGCGTGCCTGGAAGAAGCTTTTTATTCTCCAAAGTGCAAGATGGATGAGACATTCGGCTTCTACTAAGGGGGCTTCTTGTGGCACTAAAACCTTAGGCATACCAGAGGCATGGTGTATCAAAGAACACATTAAGCAACTGCCATTGGTTGCTCTTTTGCCGGTTGTACTCATAACAGAATACCAACTGTTAAACTGCCCAAGGTGTTGAATATCCTCAACCGTGCCTAATCCCAGCCCATGGTAGGCATCATATCTGTGTTGGCGTACCTGTCTTTTCCTCCTTTGAGTATGCAAGAGAGATTGTAGTTGCCGTGTAAACATTTCACACATTCTATTAGTAGTACATAGTCACCCTTGGTTGTTTGTAAGCTGTTGACTGTACATAGGGAAAATACCATAATTTACATTCATGCTAGTACTTACAGGGTCTTGTCTGTACATCATAGGGGGAGAAGAGGAAACAGGTTTCGTATTGGGGCTGGGGAGTAGTGCATACTGTGCGTTTCACTAAGCCATGAGTTAAGAACTATGGTAGGTTATGAGGTAGCGTGTGACACTGTAAACATGGTAGGAGGTGGCAGCATGACATTTAAGTCATCCGAGGTACTTTCAGTTTCATTGTTCGAAACAAATGCAATTTGTGAGGTCAGTTTAGTGATATTTTTATACATTGTTGTTAAATTCAGAGATTCATTGCTCCCACCTTTCCATATTGCCCCCTGCCGCCCTTCTTTTATATGGGGCCCCCGATAAAAGATGCTGCCCAGTATGTTCCCAACACGAATATAGTTAATGTAAACACTATTACAACAAAAGTCAATTCATATTCATAGCTATATGTATATGTAGCGCTTATCCTATTCCTACTGCTATCTAACTGAGTATTTGTGTTTGCAGTTGACTCCATCATCATGGCACCTAAACAGATCATAAAAACGGGGTGGATGTTAATAGAGTTGTAGATGGGACAAAATGGAGGTACAGTTGAGCTTGTGAGCGAAAGAGATAGTGAGAATAAAAGATCGGAGAGAGAGAGATAAAGTATTGCATTATATTTTACAACATTCTTGCTGGTTTTTATGCTATTTATCATGCTTATTATTTACATCTAGTACTCTGTATATTTTGTTCTCCTGTCATCCCTATATGGTACTGCAATATTTGTTTGATCATTATTCAGTGTCTAAGGTGACGCTGTTGTGTGCCTTTCTGATGTCTGAGAGGTGGATCCAGTACTGCAGCCCCTTCACTTTTAAAGCCAGGGGTGTACAGTAGATCACATCACAAGGTCCATGGAATCTCAGGGAGTTCCACTTTCTCACAAAGCTCTACACATAAACCAATTTACCAGGCATCAGCCGGGGTATTGCGGGGCTGTCTGTTGCTGCAGTTGTTGTGTCAGTTTCGCTCTCTTTTGTGAATGGTGGTGCAATTTGTTTTGCAATGCATCTTACTGCCCATGTGATTTGGGTGAGATATTCTTTAAATTCCTCCCCTAAAAAGTCACTGTCCTATGTGCATCAGACATTCTGCTTACTGGTGACAAAGGCGTTTGCATGCGTTGACCGGTCATTATTTTGTAGGGGGACAGGTGGTGGTCCTTGCTAGGTTGGGTGCATAGCTGAAAAAAGGCCAAGGGCAGGCAATATACCCAGTTCTCTTTTTGGGAGTGGCACAGTTTGGATAACCTACCTTTAAGGACGCCATTGATTTTCCTGACCGTCCCGTTTGCTTGCAGGTGGTAAATTGGCAACATTTAGTGTTTTATACACAATGCTGAAGTCACTTCCTTAAATAGGTTGTTTACTAAATGCATTCTGTTGTCGGAACATATGACATCACATATTCCCCAACAGGGGAATATCTCTTATGAGGAATTTTGCTGTGCACTTTGCATCAGGGTTGGCACAGTGCCCTGCCTCCACCTATCACGAAGAGGGACACACCACCACGATTAAGTATCGGGCTCCATTGCACCTTTCTCCCATGTCTGCAGAATAAATGTGCAGTTCACGGAAGGGACCTACAGGATGCGGCAGTGTCCCCTGAGAGTTCTAAGGGTCATCCCTGAATTGAATAACTGGCAGGTTATACATTATATCACCATTTTGTTAAGGTATTCTTAGAGGTTTAGCATAAACCAATTCTCCTGGAGGTCGGCGGTAATGTGCTTTTTAGAGGTGTGTGCTGGGAAGTGCAATTGTTTGAATGCCACACCCAATAATTCTATGGGCATGACCACTTTCCCCATTGTTTCCTGCCACCACAGTAAATCAGTGGGTGACCTTGTGCACCCTTGCTTTGTCGATAATTTTTGTTCTGAGGGTGCGGCTCTTTTCTGCAACTCTTTTATCTGGACAATAGGTAAAGAATTGGATCCTTCTGTTTTGGGTTCTCTTTGTTTGGTTATCAATATGCACTCTGTGCTCATTGGTATGGGCAGATATGCTGCTTCTTTGGCAGCTGCGTCTGCAGCTGCGTTCCCTAAAGAGATTTCATCATTATTGTGTGTGTGTATGTGTGTGTGTGTGTGCTTGGCATTTCAGTAGGGCCACTACAGAGGGTTCTGCGAGTTCCTCGATCAGTTAATTCAATAATTCTGCATATTGTACTGGGTCTGCTCTACGCTTCAATTTCTGATATGCTTGATGCTCTTGCCCCTGTCATGAGGATCCGTTTGAAGTCCAAAGCCAAGTGTAATTCCTGGTATGACTCTGACCTAGCTACACTTAAACGTAAGTGTAGGGCAGCTGAGAGGAAATGGAGGACTTCCTGCTCATCCTCTGACAAACTGGCCTGTCGCCTGCTACAAAGGCAATACCGACTCTCGGTCCTCACCAAGAAGAGAGTCCACATTCAAGTTCATGTCTCTGCAGCATCTAACAACTCGGCCGAACTCTTTAAAATCTGCAAGGAGCTGGCCAACCCTGTTGCCTCCCAGGCTCTTTGCAATGCCTTGCCTCTCACTTCATTTAAAAAACCCAGGACATCTTGTCCACCCTCTCCACACAGACCCCTCCTCTCCCCTCTCCATCTGTGCTTGCTGACCCTCCTTTAACCACCCTCCCACCATCCTTCTCATCCTTTCCTCTTTTCACCCCTGACGAGGTCGCCAGACAAGTCTGATCTATGAAAGCCTCATCAAAACAGGTTCAACCCTGTTCCTCTAAAACCATCAAGGACCACATTGACACCCTTGCTCCGGCCCTTGCTGATATTTGCAACCACTCCTTTGCCTTGGGATCCTTCCCCTCCCCTCTGAAGCACTCCTTTTTTGCATCCTCTTCTCAAGAAACCCACAGCTGATCCTTCTTGTCCAGCTAACTATCGCCCAATTTTCATTACTCCCTTTCTTGGCAAACTCCTGGAAAAAATGGCCATCTCTCATCTTAACCTTCATTCCAATTCTATTGGCTGTCTCCATGACCACCAGTCTGGCTTCAGAGCACAGAAACTGCTCTCCTGAACATCCGTGAAGATCTGCTCTCCAACCTTGACTCTAACATTCCCTCTGTCCTCATCCTCCTCGATCAGTCTTCTACCTTCGACACGGTCAACCATACCATCCTGCTCAACCGTCTCCATGAAAACCTGGGTATCACTGATCAGGCTCTGGCCTGGCTGACCTCTTTCCTCTCAGATCGACCCTCCCAGATCCAACTTGGGTCCTCCCTTTCATCTATCTTCCTCTCTACCTGTGGTGTTCCCCAGGGGTCTAACCTCTCGCCCTGGCTTTTGAACCAATACCTGGCAACTCTCGGCCACTGCATTGCCACCTTATGCTCAAATTTCCAGTGCTACACTGATGACACTGAACTCATTTTCAGGCTGCCCTCTGTCACCTCCTCTCCCTCTCTCATCTCTGATTGCCTAACTGCCATTCAAGATTGGTGTTCCGCCAATGATCTTTGTCTGAATGCCAGCAAGACTGAGATCCTCTTCATCGGCACACCTTCACCATCCTTTCCCCTCACTCTCTGGCCGGCCTCCCGTGGCCCTCCTCCTACCCCACCTGCAAGGCTAAGAACCTCGGGGCCATCTTTGACTCCACCCTTTCCTTCTCCGCCCACATCTCTGAGGTCTCTAAAAAGTCAAATTTCCGACTGCACCTCCTCAGAGGTACTCTGCCTTTCCTATCCTTCCCCCAGAAGGTCATGGTATCTCTAGCTTGGACTATTGTAGCAGCCTCTTTCTAAATCTACCTGCCTCTACTCTCCTCCCTCTGCAACTAAACAACTAATCCAGAACAGGACTGTGAGACTTGTCCTTGGCCTCAAGCCTTGGGATCGTATCTCTCCAGCTCTGAAATCTCTCCACTGGCTCCCAGTGGACGCAAGGATTAAATTCAAAACCCTCTGCATTGTCCTCAAGGCTTTCTGGGGCCTGGGTCCAAAATACCTTCAGCTATCCCTCCGCAAATACCTCCCCTCTTGAGCTCTTTGCTCCTCTACCTCCAACTCCCTCAGGGTCAGTCGCTTTTCAAAGAAATGAGCTGGGGGTAGATCTCTGTCTTCAGCTGGGGCCTCCCTCTGGAACAGCCTCCCTGCCACTCTAAAACTTGAGGAGAACCGTCTCTGGTTCCGGAAGCACCACAAGACCTTTGTCTTTGCTTCTGCCTTCGCTCCCCCTCTCCCCTGCTTATCTGTTCTCTATTGGCACTGTGCACCTGGCCACCCTCTGTCCTTCGGGCCCAGGTACCTGCTCACCCTGCCAACCTCCCGCACTGCCTCCGCCCCCCCCTTGCACTGGGGTCTGTATCTGTACCCATACAGTCCCTGCTTTTTCTTCCTACACTTATCAGACCTAACCTGTCTGCTGCCTTAAACCTAGCACTTGCAAATTGCTGGCTGCATTACCACTGTTTGTTGCCTTTATTATTTATTTATTGTTATTTATCTGTTTCTCCTCTGTTTTGCACTTTCCACTTCTCCCTCCTTCCATGCACTTTTCCACTCCCCCTCTCCCATGCACTTGCGCGTTCTCAATGTCACTGGGCCTAGTAAGATCGCTGATTTGTTCTCCCCTGTTCCCCTCCCTTGCCTTGTCGTGCTCTGAAACACTTGTGTACGAGTGCGATAGAAATAAAATATCAATCAATCAATCAATACCCATTGGCTCGCCAGAACCCCCTTCTCCATTTATATAGTCCAGCATGTACCTTAGTGGTTACATATGCTGAATACGAATATATTATCACTGCACACCCTTTTTCTGCATGGAGTTCTTCGATCAGTGCCACTAGCTTGGCGGGTTTGGGGGAATAATAAATGGGCAGTCGTTTCTTAACCAGTACCATATTTCCCATCTACCAACCTCACTACTGCCGCTCCAACATGCTTTTCACCTGTTTCTTTGCAAATGGATGCTGATCCATCTACCAAGAACACTTCTCCTTCCTGCAACACATTTCCCCATGCTTATGGAATGTCATCCCCTTCCCCCTCGTATGTGGCACAATCATTCTCTTGCATTTCTTTTACAGTGCATGTCTCTGTGAGGAATGTGGCTGGGTTTACTGCTTTGCAGTGTACCACATGGATATTGAGACTTAAAAGTATTATCCCATAGGTTTGGGTGGTTAGAGTTGATTTTGATCTTTCAAGGATGGTAAATAGTGAGTGCTCGACGTATAGGGTGACGGAGCACCCCATGACAATTGTTGACCTCTTTTCCATAGCAAAGGCAGCAGCTGCAAGGGCCTGTTCGCATGCAAAGTGACCTTGCATTACCGAGTTGAGTGTGCCACTGTAGTGTGCATGTGGTTTGTGACCCATGGCGGTCTTTTGTGTTAACACTGCTGTCATTGGTGTTCCATTGGAGTGAGAGAATAAATAAAACTCCTGTTCATAGTCAGGTGAAGCTAAAACTGTGGCTGTGCTGATCAATCCTTTTAGGCTCTCAAATCCTGTTTGCATCTCAGCTGTCCATGTTATGTGTATCTTCTGTTTCTGTGCTTCTTAAGGCCTCGCAAGAGGGTCCTTATGTACGCTGCATAATCATGTATCCAGGCCCTACAGTAGTTGCATATTCCAAGGAATTTCTGCATATCCTGTGTGGTTTGGTTTAGGCATGCACTGTGGCCGCCCTGTCGGGTATTATCTTTTACCATCTTTTGAAATTAATTGGCCCAAGTACAGGACCTCAGTCAGACAGTAATGCAGTTTTTTCGTGTCTACCTTGTACCCCTTGTGGGCAAGTAACTGGAGTAACACAATAGAGTATATTCAACAACTCTCTTCACTTTCACTGCAGAACAGAAGGTTGTCTACATACTGTATAATCCTGTTTGGGACTTGCATATTGCCAAGATCTTAATGCAATATCCTGTTGAATATTCTGGGGCTCTCGCAGTACCCTTGGGTCAATCAACAGTGTTCATAGCTCCTCCCACCCAGTGTGTATGCTGTGAGATATTGGGCACTGAAAAGAACACATTTTTTTCAGATCGACCACAGTAAAATTAGTGGCCTGTTTTGGGAAGCTACACAAAATGGAAGCAGGGTTCGGGACAAGAGGGAACTCTTTTTGCACTGAAAAAGGTGGGCAGAGGTCCTATATCATACACCATGTCCCCCCTGTTGCCATCTTGATGGAGTACATGGCTGTGTTCAGGGTGAATTTGAGGGGACAATTATCTACTGGTGGAGAAGGGCATATATTGTTTCTTGTATTCTTTCCTCTGCCTCTATGGATAATAAGTCACAAGTCTCTCCCCTTCTCACCTGTTTTTCTTGTTTGCTTATGAACTTCTTTGGTAACTTCTTGAGCACGGTCTGGGATTTATATAAGCCTGTGTGCTGGTCTTCGGATTCCAGCGTGAGAAAGATGTTTCAATTCCAGGATATTTTCAGAAGTCCAGGACGGAACCAGGAAGGAATAGTGTCCGAGCTCAGAAGCACGGAACGCCGTGACTCGAGCGTGGGCAAAATCCAGGAAGTTCGGAGGTAAGTTAGAGGGAAGGAAGGAAGGAGGGGAATTCAAGGAACTGGAAAACAGGAGTGAGGAAAAAGCCCCAGCCAACTCCGGCAACACACGTCCAACTACAGCAAGCGGTGAGACGTGGAGTGCCGCAGGGGTGGTGTCTGTTTTGTAGTGTGCAAAGAGTGGAGCGCAAAGACTGGCAGGCTGCGTTCCGTATCAGGCGGCCATATTGGGAGGATTACTGCATTCAGTCCTCTATGGGTCAGGGACCACGAAGTCCAGAATGGATGCAGGTGACGGTTCATGACAGTATGCCTCCTCTGAAGCCCAGCTCCTCCGGGTTTGCCTGGATGGATAAGATGGTATCTGCGAATCAGCCTGGGGGCATTCACGTTTGACATGAGTTCCCAGGTACGTTCACTAGGAGGATACCCTTTCCATTCAACCAAATATTGTAGTTGACCACGTCGGTACCTTAGCTTCCTTGTGCACATTGATTAATGTCTCAATCCAGGAATCAACTGCGGGAACTGGGGTAGGGTGAGGAAGAATGGATGGCAGTACTGAAGGATGAAATCCTTGACTACGGAAGAAAGGACTAGTCTTGATAGCTGAATGATCTGAATTATTGTATGCAAACTCGGCCACAGGTATTAGGAGTGACCAATCATCCTGGACCTTGGTGGCGAAGCAACAAAGATATTGCTCCAGGGTTTGGTTTACTCGTTCAGTAACTCCATTGGTCTGTAGGTGATAACCCGAAGACAAAGCACGTTGGATTCCCAGTATACGACATAACTGTTTCCAGAACAGGGATATGTACTGGGGTCCTCGGTCAGAAATGATCTTGGAAGGTAGTCCATGAAGCCGGAATATGTGTTCTAGGAAAATTCCAGCAAGTTCAGATGAGGATGGTAGCTTGTTTAAAGGTGTAAAATGAGCCATATGTGTGAACAGATCTATGGTAACCATTATGGTTGTGTAGCCTCTGGAAGACGGTAGTTCCACAATGAAATCCATGGCGATGATTTCCCAGGGTCTTGCTGGTATTGCCGGTTGGAGCAGGAGACCTGCCGGTCTTTTATTGTCTTTTATTGTCGTGTTTGTTCTGGTTACAGACTGCACAAGTCTTGACATGGATCTTGATATTGTCCTTCATCCTTGGCCACCAAAACTGTCTTTGTATTAGATGGAGGGTGTTGGTGATGCCACGGTGTCCTGAATAGAAGGTATCATGACATAAGCTTGTGATCTTTTGTCTGAAACCAGGAGTGGGGATAACCAATCGATTATCCTTGAATAGATATCCGTCTTTTGTTTTGAGTTTCCATCGGTTTTTTCACCTAAAATCCTTCCAAGGTTCTGAGGACTGAGTTTGGATTCGGATATCCTCCAGGAGATTAATTGCTTGAGCAACAAATATAGTGTTGGAAAACATCTCAGGAAAGGTCCGGTCTTCAAGGGTTTCATAATCAGGACGTCTGGACAAGGCATCGGCTTTAATGTTATGTGTTCCAGGGAAATGGTGGATTTGAAATTGGTATTGGGCAAAAAAGAAAGCACAACAGGCTTGACGACTGTTTCTGCATTCTAGGGATTGTAGGACTTGAATGTTCCGATGGTCTGTGCGGACTTGTACTGGATGTTTGGCTCCTAGAAGGGCATGACGCCAATCAGTAATGGCCTGACGGATGGCTAACAATTCCCTATCCAGGACGGAATAATGAGTTTCACTGGGGTCAAGGTGCTGGAAATATAGGCGAGGGGGTGTTCTAACTTGTCAGCAAGTTCCTGTTTCAGGACTGCCCCAATGGCGTAGTTGGAGGCATCAGTTTCAACAATGAAGGGTCGATCAGTGTCGGGTTGAGCAAGGATGGGAGCTTGTGTGAACTCCGACTTCAACTGTTGAAACACTGAATCCTGGGCTGAGGTCCACTGAAAAGGAGTGTCTTTCTTTAGTAATGTAACTATAGGATGCACAATCTCAAAAAAAGTTGGAATGAAAGCCCCAAGAAGGATGAGATTTGCTTTACAGTAGTGGGAACAGGCCAAGAAAGAATGAAATCAACCTTTGAAGAGTCCATTCCAAACCCCTTTTGGCTAAGAACGAATCCGAGGTAGTGAACAGTAGATACATGGAAAAGGCACTTCTCGGGTTTGGCCAGGAGTTTGTGTTCACGTAGACGTTGTAAGACTGCCCTTACGTGCTTTTCATGTTTTGTATGGTCCTTGGAGTAGATTAGTATGTCATCTAGATATACAATGACGAAGAGGAACAGCATTTCAGAAAATACCCGATCCATAAAATGTTGGAAGACTGCTTGGGCATTAGCAAGTCCAAAGGGCATAACAAGGTATTCAAAATGGCCGAAGGGTGTTCTAAACGCTGTCTTCCATTCTTCACCCTCCTTTATACGAATAAGATAATAGGCGCCACTGAGATCTAATTTTGTGAAGATGACTGCACCTCTGACCGCTTCCAGGATGTCCGAGATGAGAGGCAATGGATAACGGTCCTTGAGAATGCATTGGTTAAGGCCGCCGTAATCCAGGCATGGCCTAAGCTCCTTGGAAACCTTCTTGGGAACAAAAAACAGAGAAGCGCCCGCCGGGGATTTGGACGGGCGAATAGTTCAATTTTTCAAATTGGTATCCAGGTATTCCCAGAGGGCCCTCTTTTCAGGTTCTGACAAAATAGACATTCTTCCGATATTGTTCAGTATCGATGGCATAATCCTCAGGTCTGTAGGGTGGTAAGGCATGAACAATGGCTGTGGAGAACACATCTGCATAAGCCTTGTAGGCCCTGGGAATCTGGATGACGTTAGAGACGGTGACTGGTGCTTGCTTAGTTTCTTGAAAGTCATCAGGGGGCTTTGGTAAGGTGTTTAGGGACAAACAGGTGGACATGCAATGTTCTGAACCAAGAAACAAAGAGCCTGCTGTCCAATTAATGTGCTTCTGTAACCAGGGCATGCCTAGAACCATAGGATAGTGGGCAGATCTTATAATATCAAATTTAATCCTCTCTTGGTGGTGGTTAATGGAAAGAAGAAGCTCCTTGGTTTGAAGGGTTATGGGTCCTGAAGACAGGGGTCTTCCATCGATATCTTCAACAGGCTGCATAGTCTCTCGTTTTTTTCGTATGGAATGTGATGAGTAGTGACCCAATCATGATCTATGAATATGCCCATGGCTCCACAATCCACTAATGCCATGATGGGGTAGGATTCTCTCTTGGAAGGCGATAGGAATGCCTGTAGAATCACAAGGTTGTTTTGTCCAGGAGAGTTCAAGGAAGGAATTGATGTGGAGCAGACACCACTCTCCCGAAACTGTGCCCCATCTAGGATCGGGAGCTGGCATTTCCTGAACGCCATGGGGGAGCGATAGGGCACTCTCTCACAAGATGTTTATCGGAGGCGCAAAACATGCAGAGACCAGTGTGAATATGGCGCATCCTTTCTTTTGGGGTAATGGGTCCACGTAAGGCCCCCAGTTGCATGGGTTCTGGATTCGAGGTCAGAGAGACTGCGGGCTCTGGACTGGAAGGATGGTCTATGGCAGTTTTTTGGAATGAAGATTTAGACTTCTTTTTCTCTGCCCTTCTTTCCTGGATTCGAAAGTCGATTTGCAGGGAAAGGTCCAAAAGGGCCTGGAAGGAATTTGGGCGAGCTACCCTGGCTAACTCATCCTTTATTTCTTCATTCAGGCCTCTTCGAAAGAGGGTGAAGCTGGCCTCTCGTGACCAATCAGCTTCCTTCATAAGTTGTTTGAAACAAGTCACATTTGTAAGCATATCCTGGGATCCTTGTTGAAAATCAAGTAGACCTTCTTGAGCGCTGTAAACCTGTTCAGGGTGATCAAACATGGCTTTTAGGGCTTCCAGGAACCCATTGTAATCATCCAGGAGGGCGTCACCCGAATTGACTAGGGGGGTTGCCCAGGTCAAGGCATTACCATTGAGGTGTGATATCACAAACCCCACTTTTGCTCTAGTAGTGGAAAAGTAGTAGGGCTTGAAGGTGAAATGTACCAAACATGAATCAAGTAAGGCACGAAGGGTCTTTGGAGAACCATCATATTTGTCCACAACTCCACCCAACAAGACACTTTCCTTAGTAGCAGAATCACGAGATAGGACTAGCTGCTTTAAAGCAGCATTCTCTGCCTTAAGATTTTGAACTTCTGTGGTGAGTTCCTGCATGCCTCGCATGAGATCTTGGACCGCGGCTTCAATCTCTGTATCTGTATGGTTCTTTAGGCGTCTCAATCTGTCACAAGTCTCTCCCCTTCTCACCTGTTTTTCTTGTTTGCTTGTGACCTTCTTTGGTGACTTCTTTCGCACAGTCCGGGATTTATATAAGCCTGTGTGCTGGTCTTCGGATTCCAGCGTGAGAAAGATGTTTCAAGTCCAGGACGGAACCAGGAAGGAATAGTGTCTGGGCTCGGAGGCACGGAACGCCGTGACTCGAGCACGGGCGAAAATCTAGGAAGTTTGGAGGTAAGTTAGAGGGAAGGAAGGAAGGAGGGGAATTCAAGGAACTGGAAAACAGTAGTGAGGTAAAAACCCTGACCGAACTCTGGCAACACACGTCCAACTACAGCGAGCGGTAGAGTTGAGACGCGGAGCACCGCAGGGGCGTGTCTGTTTAATAGTGTGCAAAGCGTGGAGCGCAAAGATTGGCAGGCTGTGTTCCGTATCAGGCGGCCATGTTGGGAGGATTACTGCATTCAGTCCTCTATGGGTCAGGGACCACAAAGTCCAGAATGGATGCAGGCGATGGTTCATGACACAATGGGTATGTGTTTCACTCAGGGGAATTTGACTCCTGGTTTTAGGGTAATCTTTACAGGGTTCACTTCACTCAGTAGCCCTACATAATGGGGTTTCGTGGTCCACAGGTGAGAGGGCACTATCTGTGTCATAGTAGGAATGTGGTGCACTGACGACAGCCATGAGGGGGCTTGGCACATTTCTAAATTGCACCATCACTACACAAGTGATACTCATTTCCGAAATAATCTCCCCGTCATTGTTTTCATCAGTGAATAGTTCTTCATCTGTTAATTCGTGCAAGGGTATGTTTGGGTGAATGCACAGTACTGTCAGCCATTTGCATCCTTGTATTTCTATCTCTATTGTCACTCTTCTTTTTGCCGCTACCTCTACTCCTTCTTAGTCTAGGGACAATATTGTGCCAGCAACTATTTCACTGGCTGCTACAGGGCAGAACACAATATAAAATGGTACTCTCCATTCCTTTCTGGTCAGACACAGCCTTAGCCAAAACCCTTATTCCGTTCACAAACATGTCTGGATCTACTAGAACACCTCTCATCTTATGTTCATTAGCCACAGTATGTATCATCAACATTGCTCTAAGGCGACAAATGCCAGGAGTGGAGCAAACAATTCCTCTGTCAGTGAATAATATTGTCATAGTTAGCTTACTGAGCAAATCTCGTCTAAATTGACAGGGGAACTTTCATAATAGAGTAGGGGGGCTCATACTGCTTTTCCCCCTATCTTGAAGTCCAAATCTTCTGTAAAAGGAACCATGACTACAGCCCCAGAGTGCCCTTGGGTTTCAAGATTTTTGTCAGATAACAGAAAATCACCTTCATATATAAATGATGTCTCCGCCCCCGAGTCCACCATAAAGATTTACTGTTTGTTGTCTATCTCTGCCCCATCCTCTTCTTGATTTAAGGTAGTGGCTAGGACTGGACATGCAAGTTCTCTCTGTGGGCTGTCCTAATCTGGGTGTGTATCTGTCCTGGGGCAGGAGAAAATATTTGCACTAAGCATGCATGCCCCTTGCTAGGGTGCTGGTGCACCGTTTGGGGTGGTGGCAAAAGGGTTGTTATGGTGATGCCATCTGGTTGGGGCGGTTTTGGGGTGATTGCATATTATGTGGGTTGTTGGAGGGTGTTGTAGCCCGGTGGTGTGGATGGTGAGGCTGCACATCTTCTTCATAAGTATCTTGGGGGAGGCCGTATGGGCTGCCCGGGTGGGGGTGTCCACATTGAGGTTCACTGTGATAGGGTTGGTTGTACGGTTACCACTTTTCCGTCTGTGGCATTCCCGCAAAAGGTGACCCCCATCTCCCGCACAACCAGCATTGCCCAGGATTCCCTCCCCTTGGCCCTTGTCCCCCTCCTCTTTTTCCCCGAAACCCACATTGTCTCCTTGCAGGTCTTCCTTGCCACTGGAGTCCCATGTACTGTTGCTCTCCTCTCAACTGCTCCTGCCCATTGTCTGCCCACACTGCAGCCTTCCTTGCCATTGTTGCTACAGAAACACCTCCTTCCTCTGCCAGCTGTTCCGAGGGCAGAGCTGCTGTGACTGCTGCAACCTTCACCAGCTTTGTCTGTACTAGTTTTGCTTCTTCAGCTAATCTTCTATGAATTGTTTCCTTCTCCCTCCCTTTTATCCTCCTACAGTGGTGTATTATAATGATCTGAATCTCAGGCGCAGAACTTGACTTCTATCCCTGCTATTTTGTGAAAGGCCTTCTGTACTTCCTTTGGGAGGCCTCATTTAATGATGAACTAAAATAGGGAGGTAGACTGGTCCCACGTGGTGCCTGTCTCCACGCGCCACTTCTCCTGCTCCCAAAGAATGAGCTGCGCAGCATCTTCCTCATCAACCCCATAGTGCACTGCATTATGGAATCTAAATTGGGATTGTCGGCGAAGGTTCTCCGCAGGGCATCCCAGGCCTGGGTTCAAACATTGTTGAAGGATGCCCCATCATGGGTGTTGTTACTTAAGGTGACCTCCGGGAAACCTGCTTTCACCCAAACTGTGTCAGCCTGATCACCTACCGCAGACACCAAGAGGCTTTTAAAATCTCTTATTGCCAGAGGCACACCAGCAATGTTCTTTTCAAAAGCGTAAATCCATTTTCCAGTGCCCGCTGTGAGTGGTGGGAGGGATTTGAAGAGGTTGTTTTTATCCAACTGTGCCCAGGGCGCATAGTGGGGCTGCCCCACTCCCTTATGGAGAAGGGGCATCTGAAGCTTTGATTTTACCTTCCCGCTGCTCACCTTTGTTCCTTTCATTTTCACTAATACCATTCTTCTCATTCTATTCTGGAGCCTCCGTTCCCATGCCTTGCTTACCCTTGGGGAGGTCCATTGCACCTGTTGTATCCCTCCCACAGCCCCTTTTTCTGATTAGTCAGTCACTCCAGTAATCTTCATCTGTTACCGAGGCCACTGCATCATATCCCAAGCTATCCGTTTCTCCTTCTCGCCAGTATTGGTGCACTGTCTGCCCTAAAGAGCAAGTCCCCTGATTTCCATTCATCTTCTGGTAGAAGAGAGGAGCTTTTCAGGGGTTGGGGCCCTCCCTCAGATACTTGTGCTGTTTCACATATTGCTCACAAGCGGGCTAGTTCTGTTTGGGTTGACATTAGTGCTACCTCAAGATCTTGAGTACTGGATCCATTGGGGGAAGGGGTGGTTATTGATAGGTCGTAAGGTGGCGGTGGGGCTGTACTGGGTGTGGTTGGCACACTTCCTCCATATACACATGTGGGATTTGTGTACCCCTCAGCCGGCCTTGTAAGCAATGGATATATTTTCATGGGTTCTTCCTCTCATTTTCTCTTCTCAACCTCATCTTCTTTAATTTCTGTGGGGCGACCCTGACCCCATCTCCCTCTTATTTGTGGTGGGCGTTCCCTGAAACATACTCCACAAATTTATATTTCGCCAAAAGATATGTGGATAGGTGTTCTAATGTCCCTTTGTTCTGGCAAAGCATGTGATAGTCCCTCCCCCTTTATCTTATTTACCCATTCACTGGGATACTTCTTTATTTGCTCACTGGATATATAATGTAATATGTAACAGTGGGGTGTCCATTCCCATTACCAAAGATCTTTTCCCCTTAAGGTGTGGGGTCCCCGGTATTCGTGGGCCTTATATCTCTTTTACGCCCCTCTGCGGTTACTAAGGCCTATTCTGTGGGACGATCATGTCTTATATTCTTCATCTTAACATCACAATACACTATACAATTGTATACGAAAAACATGGAACATCTAAAAAAAGTGAACAGAAACAAACCAAGAACAATAAACGAAAAACATATACCCCAAAAACGTATACCCCACCCCCCTTTCTTAGAGCATATTTATTTCCTCACTTACTCAACATTCACATCACCTCTGCCCCTCCGGGGCCTTCCTCCACATATTATAAAAACACTAAAAATAATAAGCTAAAATAACAAACTAAAACAATAACCACTACTTATTCCTGAGCCCTCTAATTATAAGGGGCTCCTACTCTTGTCTCCTTATTTTATCCTCTCCACTGGTTGGGACAGTGCACTGTGGTGCTGCCTTCTACACCCTTTCAGAGCTAGGTTCCCGTATCGCCTCTGTATTTTCACTTCATCTCTCTTATAAAACTAATGGCCATAAAAAAGAAAAAGCTCTTTACTTCAAACAATCCAAATATTCATTCACATCCAACCAATGTGTGTCCCCTTCAATCATTCCGCTCTAAATGTCCCACCTCCACACAGTTGTTCTTCCTTGCAAATTATACTCACATGCCCATGTTCTTCAAGAGTCTCTCTTCGCAGCCTATCCAGAACACCTGGGCCTCTCCCTATGGTCCCACGCGGCTCAGGGTAGGAGCGGGGTATTCGCAAAGCGGGAACGGCAAAAAACCTTTCTTCTTCTTTGTACGTGTTTTTTGGGGACTGGTCAGCCGTAGGTGGGGCGGCCTTGCCGGAGAAGTCCTGGATCTCACCGCAATTGCGGGGATCTCAGGGAAATCACGCAAAGGGGTTACCAAATGAAGGCGGGCACCCAAAACACATAACCTTCCAATAGAGCAAAATAATGACCAGGAGGTGAATTGAGAGGATAACAATCTTCATGTAAAATAAAGTTAGCAAGCAAATAACTCTACTGCCCAAGAGCGCTCTGCCAAACAATACACGGGCAGCACATTCTAAGGGGAAAAATCATCAGCAACTACAACATCACACAGGGTACAAGTTCCGGGTGCGGATTGGAGGGGCCATGTGGAACAGTTTGTTCTATAGGGGATGACAGGCAGCGATTGGCCACTGCTTCTCAGTCGATCTTGTAGCACGTGGGTCAGCTGTGCTCATCTGCACGGTGAAGGTCAGGACAAATATGAAACATTCCTAACTGTCTAAGTTAACACAAAAGGAACTGATAATATAAGAATAATGGAAACCATAACATCCTTGCATGAATGGGGGCATTTTAGAGAAAGGGGGGTTAATATATTAGCATTCTGACTTCTGCACTCAGACCCTCTTTGATACCAGGGCACTGTTCCCCATATCCCATGACACTGACAGACATGTTTTGAATTGGAGGGAATATACTACTATACAGGATGATGTTTATGGTGGGTATTCTGGAATGGTCAGTATGAGGAGGTCAGATGGGTATCAAAATGAAAGAGAGTGGAGGGTTGGGGATTGGTGGTCCTTGGCCTGGCAGGGTGGGGGTTAAAAGGGCATGGGCGGTTTTGTGGAGATGATCTCAAGCTCTGCTGAGTGCATAATTTGGAGAAATTATGGTAGGCAATTACACCAATAAATGATTGGACTTCGGTGAGCACAACGCTTGCGCGGAGCTGGTGGGGAAGGGAGGTGGCGGTGACTTGGGCTCTCTGTGTGAGTCGTTGGGGATGGGAGAGCTGGGCTCTGCAGAGGGAGTATTTTATGTGACACAGGTAAATCTCTATGTTATATCATAAAGCAATGTGCCGTGGGGAGCGGTGGGGCTCTATCCCCTTGGCTTTCACATGATCTATTCATTGCGGGGATGGTGAGGGTGGTGGGATCGTACCACCTCCTCCCCAACAACACCTATGGAAACTTCAGTACTCTCATTAGGTATGTCCTTTAGCCCCACCTGCGCCTATGACTTTACCTCAACAAGAATAGATCTTTTCAAGTTCACTAGAAAGTTAAAGCTAACTAAATGTTATGCTACAAAAGTGAACGAAGGAAGACCGAATGTAGATTTAGACACAAGAAGTGTGTCTTCCTTATCAGAAAATGATCGTTTTACCTTGACCTGCCTTACACACCTGGAGGATGACACAGTATTATATAGAATCTGTGAAGAGATGCTAGACAATCTGACAATAACGGAACATTATGGTATTCACACAGACATGAGTTGTCTGAGTAATTTTAAACCAAAGTCTATATTTTGTCCAAACATCATATGTGGCACGATTGAGACTTTTGAGGAATTGGTAATCAAGGACTTGAAGAAATTAACAACAGTCCTAGACATTTTCTTCAAACGTCAGCCCTTGAAAACCTTAGAACGGACCACTCCATTGTTATTCGTCCTTCAGACAAAGGTGGCAGCATTGTTGTCATGCATAGCGCCAAATACAAAAACAAAGCATCCAGAAAACTGAATAACTCTGAGTGTTATGAAAAAGTGGAAAATACGGTTTTAAGTGATGCTAAACATGTATTTTTCACTTTATTGCACCACTGGTGTGACCTGGAGATAATCAATGAAGATGAATATTTCTGTTTAAAACCTAGTCATCTCATTACTCCTCTCATATACTTTAACTCACAAATCCATAAATGTCAATCAGACCCTCCCGGACGTCCTATTGTGTCCTCCATAGGGAGTCTACTTGAAAATACTTCTACATTTTTAGATCATTTTTTCAACCCTTCGTTTTGACTTTAAATTCATACATCCGTGATACCTCGGATCTTTTAACAAAAGTAAGTGAGGTAAATTGGGAATCATTATTCTCTGGTTTCGCTAGACGTGGTCTTCCTCTATACGTCCATCCAGCATCAACATGGTCTTAATGCATGCCGATACTATTTAGAGAGTAGATCAGTAAGCTATAGACAGCATAATGGTATGCTTTTACAAATGTTAACATTTTGTTTAGACAACAATTTTTTTATATGAAAATGACATCTACAGACAAATCCAAGGTAGAGCCATGGGGTCATGCTTGGCACCCAAGTATGCAAATTCATACATGGCTTGGTGGGAAACAAAAATAGCATGGAGAGAGGAGTTGGAACCATTTACCCAGTAAATAGTAATGTTGCATAGGTTCATAGATGATCTGTTCATCATATGAGATGGAACAGAAGATGAGCTGTTTGGTTATATTAACATTCCTAATCATAATATGCTCAATCTTGAATTAACACTCACAATAAACAAAGCAGAACTATTTTTGGATGCCACACCAAAGGGGACTACCCTGCACCCCTGGTCATGTCCCGCAGGCAGCCCATCCACCATGGACATGCCCCCCAGCCAAGCCACATGTCACCTTGCACTACTGATCAACAATGCATGACCCCCTGCACCCCCACCCCCCAGCAGTGCAGGGCACCTGCCAGCAGGCCCACACTCATGTCCCCCTGCACCCCCACCCCCCAGCAGTGCAGGGCACCTGCCAGCAGGCCCACACTCATGTCCCCCAGCACTCCCACCCCCCAGCAGTGCAGGGCACCTGCCAGCAGGCCCACACATGTCCCCCAGCACCCCCACCCCCCGCAGTGCTGTGCACCTGCCAGCAGGCCCCTACTCATGTCCCACACATGTCCCCCTGCACCCCCGGCCCCCAGCAGTGCAGGGCACCTGCCAGCAGGCCCACACTCATGTCCCCCAGCATCCCCACCCCCCCAGCAGTGATGGGCACCTGCCAGCAGGCCCCCACTCATGTCCCACTCATGTCTCCCTGCACCCCCACCCCCCAGCAGTTAAATGCTGATCTCATGACGTAAACCAAAAGTCAACTATGTACATCAACACATGTCCGTCACACACATACACTGGTTGGCATTGCTTGTGTAAACCCACATTTTCACATGCATCAACCCAATGAGCGAATCCCACACATGGAAATAAAAAATGAAAATGTATTATGTACATGAAATCAAAAATGAAATGAAAGCATACCAAAATGTGAAACATGAAATGAAAAGCATGTGAAAATGATGATTGAATGAAAATGATAACCAATCCATATAAATTTGAAATAAAAACAGTCCAAAGTCAGCCTCCAACAACGCAAATCCAAAGGAAATGTAAAACAAAAAAAAATCCATTGCTTCTTGTTCATAACCAAAAAAAATTGAAAAATAAATCCATAGTCAAACTATTTACAATCCATTGTCCGGGAAAAAAAAATTCCATTGCTCCATGACCATAATGCAAAACAAAAATAAAAAGGATACATGATGAAACTATATACAATCCATTGTCCAAGGATATAAAGGGTCCATGATACCAACCAAACAAATGAAACCTACCTACCTAACTACCTAAACATATGACTATATACAAATTTGAGTGGCATTGTCCATTGACCACAAAGAAAAGAAAAACATAAAGGAAAACTAACTCTAAAAACTATTTACAAGGGCAGCGGGCTAGTCCGACGGCTCACTTTTGGATGTCCCGGGCCAGGGCATCATTGAACTCCTGCTCAATGTCCTGGAGGTGGTCCTCTTCCATGGCCCCGAGGGTTCGCAGGGACGACGACATGTTCTCCTCCAACTCCCTGCGAATTGCCTCAAGGCACTCGGCCCGCCTAAGGGCCCTCTACATGGAGTTCTCCGCCCTGACCATCGTGAGCCCTGCCTCTTCTGCCCACTGCCGCTCCGCATCTATAGCATGGCCTAACCGCTGCCACACGGAAGACACTTCCAGTCTTGGGTCCTCCTGCCCTCTGGCCGATGCCTGCCCCTCCGATGTCGAAGGCCCCGAGCCATGATGGCTCCCACCTTGTTGCTGCTGCTGCTGTGCCTCTGCCTGTGCCCTGGCTCTTGCTGCCTGCACATCCTCCTCCGGCTGGGGTGCAGTTGTTGAGGTGGTCCCCCTGCTGGACGTCTGACTCCCGACTGTGGCAGGGATGTGTCCTCCACCAGCCTGGCCGCAGGGTCAGAGGCAGCTCTACAGGGTACCCAGGTGATACATGGGTGGGAAGATGGCATGGAGGATGACTGGGGCATAGGGGGGTTCAGTTGAGGAGGGGGTCGGAACAAGGTCCAGAAAACGGAGGAATCCGGCCCTGGTGAGCTGTGCCAGTAGGTCAACGCGGTCAACGAGCCATCCAAGAAGACGTGCAGTCTCCTCATGAAAAGACTGCAGGTCAGCTTGCATGGCCCGTTGACGCAACGCCACCCCACCCAGGACAGGCTCAACCTGGTCCCGGATAGCCACGTCTGCAGGGAGAGGAAGGCCAGTTGTTGTAAGCGGATCCCCTCCCCGAAAACGGGTCTGGACGTAGGCATCCCTGCTGGTGCGGAATGATGCAGTCACAGGATCGGGGACAGGATTACACACAAGCACCTCCGCGGTGGCCTGTGCTGCCTCCTGTCCCTGCACTGCACCACTAGCACCGGTGGAATCCCCATCTCCAGACCCCGTGTCTGTCCCTTGCACGGCCTCCTCCTCCACCAAACCCCCCAACAACCTGGATGACTCCGTGCCATCTTCCTCCGTCGGACCCTGTGGGGTCTCAGCTGCCCCTTCTGCTGCCGAGGAGTCCAACTCTGACCTCCGCCTCTTGGACCTACCCTCAGCAGCTGCGGCCTGGGACGTGGCACCGGACTCCTCACTCCCCGACGAGATCACAACCTGGGAGGGGAGCCGGGCCTTGCGTCTCTGGCTGGCGGTGCGATCCCTGCCGCTGTGCTCCACAGCACACTGTCCGCCCTCTTCATCAGTTGACGGTGCAGACAGGCAGAGATAGGAGACAAGCATCAGGTCACTGTACAATGGACTGATACACACATGACAGTTCCACATGAGTGGCAGGGTCAAACTTCAGACATGGCATCGCAATCCCCAACACACATGTCATTTCAACTCACACACATGAGCTATTCCACAGCCATCTCACAACGGACAGCAACATCCATACACATACAACAGCATGAGCAGCCAAAGATGAGCCAGACATCACATGAAACACAGGGAGTGCACTAGACATGCACACACGCCACCACACTTACATGCATGTCTACATCTCCTGCAACTGTTTCAGTAAAGAGATCGCCATACATGTCACCTCTGCCATTCATCCTTCTCCATATCAGTGTCACGTGCATCCATGATGCATCACATTTGCACACTTGTGAAATACACATACATGCACATGTACACAGTGCAGATACATGAATTATGAACCACCATCTGTGCCACAACCATGCCAATGTACATACGGAGAGATTGAAACCTGTGTGCTCCCACACCTGCATATGCCCAGCATGCTTATCAACACATACACCATCAATGTGTCTCACACCTGAGAGGACTCACATGTGGCAGCCACACGCCCATGTTCATACACATCCCTACATGGCCCTACATAAACACATGTCCAACCTGCACACTCCTGGCACAACATGACACACACAGCATACCATCAACATACATGTACACTTACCGCTCAACTCCAGACGGGTCTGCCTCTCAAGGATCTGGACGTAAAGCGATGGGCATATGCATTCCAGGACCCTCATTTGATGGTCTGACAGCTGGCCCGGCGCCCCTTGGCTTCCGCTGCCTTAGCGATGTGCCGGGCCTTGTTGAGGGTCCTGGACCTGAAGTCCTCTCAGCGCTTCTTGACATGTTGTAAGTCACGGACTGCCACCCCCTCCCCGTTGATGGCAGTCATGATGTCCATCCAGATCCTGGTCCATCCTTCCTTGTCGGCGCACAAACTTCCAAAGAGGGCATCATACTGCCCCAGGACTTGCTCCACCAGGAAACCAACTTCGGTGGCACTGAAGCTGGTGGCCCTCTGCTGCTCTGGCTGGGGGTTGCCAGTGCTGCCAGATGGTGAAGTGCTGGGCATGGCAACCCCAGAGGCAGGAGTGGGTGGGCAACTGGGTCCTGTGGCTGGGCTGTGGAGCGATGGAATCCCAGTCGGGAGTCTTCGATTCCAGCAGGGGTGGTCACAGCAACTACACCCCTGGCTGATGTGCAGGCAGCAAATGGCAGGGCACGTGGGCAGCAGGCAGTCAGACAGCAGCAGATGGCAGGTGGGAGCGTGCTCGGGTCTCTGGGGGGAAGTAATTCAGCCTTCTGGGCAGGAGCGTGGTCTTCCGTGTGTTTTCACGTGGCCAGCTTGATACGGAGTGTTTTGGCACGTGAAAATCTTGCACATCAACGTGTAATTCGAGGAAATGGCCTTAGCGCGTAAGTGCGTCAGCACATGCACGCGATTCCATTGGACCAAAGGCCCTTAGCACATAAGCGCGTAAGTTACATTACGCGCGTGGGCATTTCACTCATAGCACGTGATGAAAGAGCACACGTGAAAAAACTGCACGTCCGAGTGTCATTGCGTGTAATTGGATGAAAGCGCCCGCGTACACGTGTCTCTGACGTGTACGTGGGGGCCAGTTTAAAAGCTGCGTGTAGGATGCCATTTCCTTGTACGTGCTTTTCGTGGAGAGTGAGTGGGTGAAATCTGTAATTCTTGTCGGTTCACACGCGATTACTTCACAGCGTTTCTAGTTCGTACTCCCTGTTACCTCTGACAGATCTTTTCTGATTTTTTGTTGGGCCTGTTTCCTCAAACAGAGTTCACTTCTCCTTTTGTCCTGTCTCCTCAGACAACGTACAATTCTTCTTTGGCAGGGGTTTTTCACGTTCTTTTTCCAGGCAGACAGTGAGTTCTGCACGTACTTAGCAACTGTGCTTGCCCCGTGTGTCGCGTTCCCCTTCAGAGGTCATTGTAGGCTGCGTATATTACGCATACACTTATTTTTGTGTTTCTGGGTGTCACAGCGTAGTGCGGGTTCATTTTTTCACGCACGTGGTCTATGAGGGGTTGCGTGCACATTTATTTTTTATTTTGGGCTGCCTGTGCGTTGCGTGACCCGTCATCTTCCCCCAGGGGTCACAGACAGCCTTGTTAGAGCACTAGGGTACGAATTCCATCTGGTATCCTACCCCTTTGACCCCCAATTGCCCAGGACAATAGTTACTGCAACTCCCATACGCACAACAACATCAGTCCCATGGTTGGGAGGCAACCAAGCAGTAAGGGAGGCAAAGGTGGCCGACCCTCAAGAAGTGGGCGTGGTGGGCGCGGTAGGGGACATGGCCGGGATTTTCAGGGTGCCCTTATGCCCCCATGTGTGGAGGAACAATCAGGGACACCCATGCCCCCCCCATGGTTGAGGGAAACGTGGCTGACACCATCCAAGCTCAGCCCCTGTTGGACCAGCCCATTGTGGCACCTGACCAGGCACAGGATGACTCCCTGGCTGACTTCCAGGTCAGCAAGTCTAGGCCACGTGTGGCGGTGCACGTTGTTGTCACCAATCCACGTGGATCTGGGGCAGCTATGTCATCTGCTGCCCCAAGTATGCAGGGTGGGGAGGCTGCAGGGGCAGCTGCAGCTCCATCCGCCCCAGCTCTGACTCTCCCAGCCAGGACAGTGTCAGTGCCAGTCCATCAAACTGACATTCCCCATGCCAACATTACCCTGCAACCAATACCTCCATCAAGACCTATGGTCATTGTGCATTTCCACACTCCTACTACCTAGTCCACCGGTGATTCTGCCCCTACTGACCAGAGCGGCGTAAGCCACTCTGGCTCTGCTCCACCTTTAAAGAAGAGGAAGAAGGGTGCTCTGGCATGACAGGCTGAGACCCCAGACACGGCTACACACTCCGGTACCACAAGGAAGCCTTGCGTCAATGATCCGGAACTTGATGCACTTGTAGGCTATGTGTCGGCACATAGCCACGAAATGCTGGTTACTGCAGGGTGCAAGACCACACCTGGTCAACGTAAGGCACACTCGCAGACCATCGGTGACCGCATAAGTGCCCTTGGATTTGTGAAGCGCTCAGCTGATGATTGCTACAAGCGGTGGAATGACCTGAAACGCAGAGCAAAGAACAAGCTGGCCTCAAATCATGCCGCTACTCTGGTGACTGGCGGTGGGTCTCCACAAGAGGACAACAAACTCACTGAACATGAGTCTGTTGCTGGGGCCTTCGTCACAGAGGAACAGATCCAAGGTGTGGGAGGACTACATGATTATGATGCATTGTCCGGTGAGTGCCCATGCATGTGTGTGTAATGCATGTGTATGTTGTTTGGGTGACAGGTTCTGATTGAGTTGCAGGTGAGGGTGTGGGTGCCTGAGTGGTATGGGTCACCCATGTGCTTCATCCAAAACATTTAGCGGCCTTGGATTTAGGTGTGACAGTATCCCGTCTGCCCACATTAGCAATTTGGCTCAACATTACGGCAGTTGCCCTTGAAGTGGCATCTTGCAACAACATTGTTTTTATTTTTCAGTGTTCGTTCAGGCTGATTGTTTCAATTCTCCCACTTTTGCTATGCATTCCTCAGCCCTATTGTCACATTTGTGACATGCTTCTGTCATTGATGAACCCCACATTGGACCACATGTGTTACCTTGTTAGATGAATGATTTGACCATTCAGGCTAATTGAGTATTGGCCTGATCACAGGAATTTTTGGGGCCTGTTGGAATGTGGAACATGATAGTTGTTTCCTGTCATGTTGAAGTTACAAACCATTGATGTGTACATCAGCCCGCAATCACTGTATTTCTGTACACTGGATGTGTTGCAGTGTGTGGCACATGCCTATTTTGTCACACTATGTAGCATATTTCATCTCATCATGTCCATCTCACATGGATGGCTGACAGTATTCATTCACTGACATATGGATGTACTTGTGGAATGTACCATGGCTATGGTACATGCCATCTGTGTGATGGCATGTGTCTTGTATGTGTATTGGACATGCCACTCACAGGCCAATGTGTGATGGCAGTGCTTCCCAGCATGCTTGAAATGTGTTGCTCTTCCATGTTGGTGTCATCAGTGTCTGCCTTTTGCCTCCCCTTCAAACTCGGTGACAGTGCATGCATGGGAGGGTTATAGTCATGTGGGACATGTGTAAATCATGCACTGGTTCTGTAGCTTGTCAGGCCTATTTGTGTGTTATGGTGCTAATGCCTGTTTCCATTTTTTGTCTTTCATGTTTTTGCAGGGGATGACGCACTTGATGCTGTTGAGGTTGAGGAGATGGTGCAGACCCAGGAGGAATCTCAGGCATGACCGGGCACCAGTGGGGGACGTGGTGTGGTGGTGGGTGAGAACCCAATCTTGCTGCAGACCACTCTGTCGAGGGGTGCCTCTGGGTGCACCTCCCCAGACCTCTATTCAGGTGCTGATTTGGATGATGAGACCTATGTGGCGTCGCAGGTAAGTGTTTTTGGCAGGGATTCCATTGTCCCCCCTGAAAGGCAGATGGAGCTAGTACAGCAGGCAACAGACTCCATTTGCCAATCACACAGGGAGGACATGTTGGTGTCCAAAAGGGACAGACGGGCGGCGTTGGAGACTCTATGCCAATCGATATCAATAGAGTCCCAGGGCCACAGGGAAGCCCTGAGGGTAGAACTCCATCACCTCAGGGAGACTCTTGTTGACCTTGAGGCTTCCACTAACTTGAGGACAGAACAGTAGCTGGAGCGGCTCACACGTTCACTCTCAGCTGAGATGCAGGCAACTCGGGAGGAGATCCGGGCATCACGTCAGGTGCTGCATGGGGATCTGCGCACTATAATCCTCCAGAACAGGACCTTCCACACCAGCATGCTTGCTGCCATGAAGGACCATACCAGGGCTTTGCGTGGGCTGCCTCCTATAGCACCACCACCTCATGTGGCAGCACCACCTCCTGTGGCAGCAGCAGAGGGTGATGAGAGCGACAGCAGCAGTTCTCCCACATTGGCATAGCCGTGCAGGCCATGAGCCCATGGAGGTGTTTTTTTTTCCCAACATCCACACAGGTGGGTGTTGGTGCGCACCCTGTCCTCGGACCTCCTGGGTGGCCTCCCCCACCCGGCCCCCACATGGCCATTTTTGATTTTAGATTTTAGATTTTTTTTTTTTTTTTTGGCAGTGTGTTGCCTTGTGTGGCTCCCGTGGGCATCCACTGTATTCCGGCTGGGCACATGCAGGCTTGTCCTGAGTTTGGGTTAGATGCCTGGGTTTGTGAGACACACACCCCTCCTGCTTCCCATTTCCATGGGCTTGCAAAGGGTGTGCCCAAGTGACATTGACTTACACGGTGACGAAGTACTACCATGAGTTGTGTGGGCAGTCTGTAGTCAATACTGTGTATACATTCCTAGTGGATATTGTTGTTGAATTGTACACTGCATGGTGTATTTCTATGTGCTTGTGCATCCATGTCTTTCGCCTAATTTGCAGGTTAATTCCTCATGTCTTCACAAGGCCGTCTACTTTGGAGATGGATTTCATGTTGTAAGCAGTGCACTTGGACATTTGCGTGGCAGCAGCATTGTACAGTTGGAAGTGGACGATGTGCTGGCATGATCAGGTTGTAAAACTACCACTACTTTAACTTAGTACTGTCATGTTTATGCTATGTTTGAGGTTGTGTAGCTGCATTGTATTGTTGGTAAGTATTTGGTCATGTGTGTTAGTTCTACATTACTGGGAGCATATTGTGTGTCGGCAGTTTCCATTAAGGACACTGTACTTTGACACTTGTGTCATGTTTTGGGGATTGCTTTGTTTGCTCTCACATAGCATGACATGCCATGGAGTGTTCAGTGGCGGTGCTGAGGAGGGGTTGGGTGACATGGCACTGTTGTCATGTTGTATTTTGCAAGGGGGTAATGATTTTTGCAGCATAGAAGTGTGTCTTTTGATGACACAGCATTGGTGGTGTTTGTGTAGGTAGGGATGCACACAATGTAACACTTCCAGGTGACCAATCTCAGGCTGGTATGGTTGTGACAGTTGACTGTCCCTTATGTCATCATCATTGATTGTCAGCTGGTATGTGCCATGGCTGTGTGCACTCAACAGGGGTGTGATTTTAGTTGACGTAATTAGCCTCCAGCTGCGTACGGGCTGCCTCACCCCGTGCCTTTTCCCCTCCCATGCGCAGCGGGCGTGCATGTGTTTGGGGATGTGGGGGCACCACCATGTCCACGGGCAGGCCCCGGCGTGTTGCAACGTTGTGCAGGACACATGCTGCCACTATGATCCTGCACACTACTGGGGGAGCGTATAACAGCTGCCCGCCAGAACGGTCAAGGGAGCGAAAGCGTGACTTGAGCACTCCGAATGTGCGCTCCACTATGCCCTGTGTTTCAATGTGGGCTGTGTTGTATCCTACCTCGGGTGACGTGGTAGGGTTCCGAATTGGCGTCATCATGTGGGTGCTCAGAGGGTAGGCACCGTCCCCTGGGGAGGTGGTGATGGGAATCATTAGTGGGGTTGTGACATTGCTCAGTATCTGACATGCATGCATGTGCTGTGGCATTTATACTCACCGAGCAGCCATGTATCACCATGCCGCCCATCTTCTAGGTCCCGGTTTAGGGTTGACATTCTGTAAATAAAACTGTCGTGGGTGGACCCTGGATAGTTGGCATATACTGAGGTGATGATACTACATGGACGTTGATGGAATGCCAGTGCTTGCGGTTTCTATAGATGTGCTCTGATGTCCTGGGGGGACATAGAGCCACATGGGTGCAGTCAATGGCACCTAGCACTTTGGGGAAGTGTGCCACCCCGTAAAAATCCTGGATGACAGCCTGCCTTTCTGCAGGTGTTCTGGGCAGGTATATGTGCCTGCGGACTGATGGGCGAGCAGTCATGATGGCCAAGACATGGTGTAGGCAGCGTGACTGGGTGGCCTGTGACACCCTCCCCACTATAGCAGTTGTCCGTTGAAATGATCCATTGGCCAAGAAGTGCAGTACATTGAGGACCTTATGCAGGGGGCTGAGTGCTTGTGAGCACAGGGTGGGTGATGTGAGGTCATCCTCCCACTCACTGACCAGGACGAGTATTATGTGAGGTGGAAACCTGTACCTCCCATACACCTGGTCATCAGGCATCCCAAAAAGGCTGGTTCAGGGTGTAAAAATTCTGGGCCTGACTATCCTCCTCCTCCTCCTGTGGTATCTCATGACCACTGCTGCTAGGAACGGTATATTCATCCTGGCGTCTGTGCTTGCATGTTGTTCGCGTGCACTTTTATGCTGCGCGGGTCCACGTACGCCTGCTTCCTGCTGGCGTACGTGTTTCCTGATTAGCGCGTCTTTTTTGGCGCACGCCTTAGCCCCGTTCGATTCCATGAATACGTGTTTTGAACGTGCGTGTGGGCGTTCCGCGCACTTGCCTCCTGTACGTCCCCCGTGACGCCCACATTTTCACGAGTTTTTCCCCATTCCACGTGTCACGCCCCCTGTTCCTCCTACTTTTGTTGTGTGCGCAGCGCTATGTGCGATTTCGCGGTGCGCTTAGCGCACGCTGTTTGGAGACGTGTGCGCCAGCGTGCGCCACGCAAAAATGTGGCGCACATCCTGGGATTTATACGCGCACGGACTTCCATGACTTCCGGGTTTTCGATGCGATTTTTACACTGGCACTGCGATTCCCACGCTTTCGCACGCTTGCGCTGAAAATTTCAGCGCACATTAATTCCATGAATCGGCCCCCAAAGCTTTCCATAAGAATGATTGATTGCATCAGCATTTTACACATGATGGCCTTATTTCACTTAGATTCTTTAGGACATATCAAAATCACATTTTCACGTGATACATGGGATACAACAGGCGGAGCTTGCCTTTCAAACCGAAGATTTAAATTACACGGAGAGAGAAACAAATGTGAATTAAACTTGTCTGAGGAAGCTCGAGTCTCGAACGGAACGTGTTGCATTTTCCACCCGGATGAGTGAGTCTGTGAGCCATCTGGTCTGCCTAGATTGGTGAACTATGATTTTTACATTTTGGTGTGTGATGCACTTTTTATCAAATTAAAGTACAGTTTTGCAAACTTAGTAAGGTTGTGAGTGCCTGGGTTTTTCCAGTATGCCCCATGTATGTTAAGTGGTTTATCTAGACCGCAGGGCTATACATGTTGTTTATATATAGTGAGCCTAGCCTGCTCGTACCCTTAAGCACCAGCTACATGAATAGGCAGAGCACTTAATTGGCAAACATTGTGTTTTTATATATATATATATATATATATATATATATATATATATATATATATATATATATATATATATATATATATATATATATATATATATATATATATATATATATTACATGGCCTACGGTAGCGGCCTTGTAGTTATGGTTAAGTTGCTCAACTCATATGAAGAGCACTTTTTGGTTGGCTTATAACTTCGCTCCCCCTGGACAAAACCTTACCAAACTTTGCAAAAAAGTGGATGGTACACTGAATTTTCCTCATGCAGCGACATGGACTGCAGCCGGCGCTTTATTTCGGATGCAGACAAGCTGAGTCCAAAGTTTTAAACCATGGGGAAGCATGCTGATTTCCACTGTGGACTTTGAACATTGAAATTCCTATATCCACCAGGCGTTGCTTTTCCATTTACGTACCCCCAAAAGACTGATTTCTTCCAGTTCTTTTGAGAAGACTAATTCACTAAGGTCTGTCTTCTGTATGGTCGACCCGCCATCGGAAATGCTTGCATGACCGAGTCTCTTTTTTAAGGTTGAAAACATGGATTGTTACATTTATTTGATGTCCCTAGGATATTGTAGATGACCAATCGCACCCTATTTTATGAGTTTGCTGAGTTCCATATTTTGGGACTATGAAATAACTGAATATTTCTCATATATATTTATGAAAGCTTCATTTGTTGCAGACCTGGGTTTGACAGCCTTCTCCCACGTGATACCCTTTGCTTGGTTGAAGTTCTGTCTTCCCAGTTCTGTTGTTGTGTGTTATTTAGATATTGAACCTACACACGAGATGCACTAGCACTTTATTTATTGGTGTTTTCTCTCAACTATGGAAACCCAATATGCATCATGGGTTAGTCTTACTGATTTAATATGTTTTTATGCATTTGTTACTAATAAAATGTGTTACATTTAAATATGCTTTTTCTATTTCTGATTTGCCCAAAAAGCCATTCACTTGAAGTCATTTGAATATTATATAATTCAACATGGAGTTCCACTTGACACGTTCCCTCTTTGTAATTCACCACTCTGAATTTTAGACACAATAAAAAAAAATGTTGCTCACGCCTACCGCCTACAGCCTAAACCGGTAGACAAATTTTCACCAAATTTGCGGCAGGAGCGGCAGCATGGTCCTGAACGCGTGCTTTTGTAAATTTGGTGCAAATCCATCTAGTAGCTTTCTTAGAGACAGTCTAAAAGCAGGTAAAAAAATAAAAGTGACACCTGGGTTTGGTTCATGGACTCACTTCCCTGTTCGGTCCGCCGAGAGGCATCCGATTGGCCTAGAGGGCGATGGGATGTCCGCATACATCAGACACGCACGCTGATTGGTTGGTGAAAAGCATGAAGTGCGTCAGATTTCTGGAAACGCCCACCATGTTGGATTCGCGGACAGAAAACATAAAAAAACACAACATCGCACTTGTCAAACTTATCAAACAATCTTTGGGGAGGTGAGGGGTGATGACAACGGGATCGGATATAGCTGTAGTAAGCCAAAAAACATGTGTTTTTCACCCCGAAATCAGTGAACAGTCCAGCTGTTCAGGGGCAGGCCTGTGATGTTCGCAAACACTTCAGATGTTCGAGGACATCTATCCCTATTTCTGCATTACAGGGTTGGTGACAAGCAGTTTTTGGATGGATTATAACCATTGGCACCACTCAATGAAACTGCATGGAATTTTCGGAATTCTATTCTACATGTGATACTGAATGGTTATGCAGGGTTTGGTGGGATTCTGTTAAGAGGGGGAAAAATTTGAGGGGGGTTTCCAAAATATTGTAAAGGCTTATACATGTGGTGGGGGGGTCTAAGTTATATGACTATTGTATGTACATACATTTTGACACTTTTGAAAAAATAATACATGGGTGGATTACCAGCAAACTCATGTACGGAGCATTGGCAAGGACCTTAAAGCATGTTTTGCAAATGTGCCTGTGTTTTATTTTTTGACAAGTGGCATAATGTAGGTGCAAAAAATAGTGATATACTTTTGGTGACTGAGCCTGTGGCCATGGGCAGTGGCCAGATTGTCCAGGTCATGGCATAAGGTCATGACCCGGACAATCTGACTACTGGCCATGACCACGAGGGATGACAAATAGGGTTCAAGTGGCCATGTCCACTTGGGACAGGCTATGTGGCAAAGTTATTTGAAATTGGGATAGGTTTGAAAGGGAAGAAAATGGTGCCTGTGGTAATATGGTCATAGGGTTCTCTCTTTGCCTTCTGCAGGATGTCATGGAAGGGGAAGAGGGGCTCTATACAGATCCCTGCCTTCCCTGTCCATGGTGGCCAACTTGGAAAAGGATTTTCCTTCCTACAGCGGGACACTGCAGACGTCCCAGTGTAGGAAGAAAAATCCTTCATTTTTTTTAGCACCCCGGCTTTAGTTAGCGCTTTGGGGACCGGAGTGCTAATGGCCTTCATCCCCCATTGCAGGGGCTGGAACAAGGGATAACGGTCTGGAGCCCTCATTGTCTGTCCTCACTTTGCTTTGTCCTATAACTTGTGCTGCTGGGCCATTATAAATTGTTCCAGTGCGTGGAACAGGGGATGAACACCACACTACTCCCATTAGCATGACACAAAATGCTAATAGAAATGTTGGAAAATCTTCTTGTGTCTATGTACTTTACTGAGAAATGTAAAGCAGATGGAGTCTATAAGATTTATTTTTTTTAGGTCAGCCACGCCAATGCCTGGTCAGTGATGCCTAGGGTTTCATGGAGACAGTTTATGAGGATGGAGTTGTTGACTGTGTCAAAGCCGGAAGAAAGAACGAGGAGGATCAGAACAGAGAGAGTGTTTGAGTACAGGTTACAGAACAGGTCATCACGGGTGTCCAGTAGAGCAGTTTCCATGCCTCTGGATGCCCTGAAACTGGACTGGTAGTTATGGAGGCAGCCAGCCATTTTGGTGCGCAGGGTCCATTGGGGGATGACCAGCTTCTCCATGAGTTTGCCCAAGAGAGGGGTGATAGAGATAGGGGTGATAGCTAGCCGGGCAAGAAGGGTCAGCAGACAGCTATTTTAGGAGAGGGTGCATAAGGGAGTGTTTAAGGGGTTGTGGTGAAGAGCCAGTAGCAAACAAGGGATTGCAGATGTCAGCCAAGGCTGGGGTGATAGAGGTGATGGCGTCCTTGATGGTTCTGGTGGAGCAGGGAAGCACCTATTTAGAGTAGACTTTCATAGAGCGGACCACTCTAGAAATCTCATCTGGTGCAATGGAAGAGAACGAGGAGAGTAAGGAAGGTTCAGGGGGGCAGAGGGGCGGAGGGAGGCAAGAGAAGGAGTGGTAGAGAGGTGAACAGATGACAGAGAGGACAGGATTTCCATAGTTTTGGAGAAGTGGCGGTCAGTGCAGTGGAGAGTGCCTGGCAGGGAGGATGATAGGAGGAGACTGCAGTAGGATTGGCGAGTTCCTTTCAGATTTTAAAAAGTTTGGCTGTGTTGTTGGTGGCTACAGAGATGCAGGCTTCGACATGAGCCCTCTTCTTGAAGCAAATGGTGAAACCGTATTGCCTTTGGAGTAGGCAGCAGGCCAGTTTGTCAGAGGATGAGCTGGATGACTGCCATTTCCGCTCTGCAGCTTTGCACTTGCGTGTCAAAGCTACCAAGTCAGAGTCATACCAAGAATTGCATTTGGAGGCTGGCTTCATTCAGATCCTCATGACAGGGGCAAGGATTTCCAGGGTGTTGGAGATAGAGAGATGGAGATTAGCCAGAACAGAGTCAGAGGGAGAGTCAAAAGAAGGGGGAATGAGGGATGGAAGAAGAGGCAAATGCAGCAACTGGCACACTCTTGAACGGTCGTATGACAGAGAAGGAGGCTGGCAGTGTGGAGTGGACAAAGGCATCATAAGGGGACAGGGCAAGTCAAGCTGGGAAGAATGGAGAGAGTGGTCAGACTAGGAGAGAGCGGTAGTAAAGGCTTGGAGAGTGGGATGTCTGTTGAGATGAGAGCATCCAGGGTATGTCCGGCAGAATGGGTTGGGCGAGAGGAAAGCATAGTGAGGGAAAGAGAGTCACAGAGGCTGCACAATAGTACAGTACCCACATCAGGAGAGTCGAGGTGGATGTTGAAGTCCCCATAGAAGATGAGTTGGGGGAGGAGGCAAGAAGAGAAGAGGAAAAGTAGGAAGAGGGAGGTCAGTGCAGCAGGCCTGTAGATGGTAACAAGTGTAAGAGAGAAGGTGAGACAGATAGCCTGCAGACTAGACTTTCAAATGATGAGACGGTTTGAGTGGGGATGATGGAGTCAGGAATCCACTCTGGGAAGATCAGAGCCACTCTGCCACCAGGCCGGGAGGGCCTGGGGTTGGACAGGATCTTGTAGCCCTCAGGGAGAAGAGTGTCAAAAGCAGTGATGGAGCTGGCCTTGAACCACGTCTTAGTGAGAGCAAGGATGTCAAGATCAGGGTCTTCAACGAGGAGAAAGATGTCAGAGGAGTGTTTGATAGCAGATCGATAATTGAGGGTAACTATGTGAAGCTGGCTCCTCCCTTTCAAAGATTTGCACAGGGTTGGGGTGCCACCATTGAGGGAGGGGGCAAAGGTGGTGTGGGGGTTGAAGGGGTGACAAGAGAGGGGGGAACGTTTAAGAGAGATGGGAGCTGTTTGTCAAGAAGGATGAGGTTGGCTGAGAGCCCAGGGCTATGATAGTGCCATTGTGATGAACATTAATGGTGCACTTGGAAGATGCAAAGTGAGCTAAGAGCACTTCCCATCTAGTGTCACCAGTAATGGGTGAAAAAGAAAAAGGGGACAGGGCAGAGAGCATATGGGGAGTCCATAAATCAGAGGAAGGAACAGCCAAGAGAATGTCAGTGATAGTCTATCTGGAGGAAGCATTAATGTAGGTGTCTGCAATAGGCAGACCAGGGTTGGAGCTCAGGAGTGCCTTTTTAAGTCTTCCTTCCCCACTTAGTGGGAGAAGGAGGATAGGTGACGAAGATGCAATTAGAATAGATGGGCGAGAGGGAGAGCACAATGGGGGCAGAGACAAGAAGCAGGGTCTAAGGATATCTAGGGAGGGGTTAGCACTATGCACAATCAAATCTCACCAGGTGGCCAAGCAGACAATAAACAATGAGTGCCCTAAAAATACTCAAGATTTAAAGATCAATTGGCAAGTTGGAAAGTACACCTACATTCTAAATTGACCGAAAAAACTAAAAAGCAGTACAAAATGGGAGACACACAGTTGAAAAAGCACACCTTTTACCAGAAAGCACAAAAAGCAGTACAAAATGAGGTGATGATATTTTACAGCCAGCTCATCCAATGCATATCCTACCCCTATCATTATCATTTTGATGATGGGAATGGTGATGGTGATGATGGTAAAAGTGATGATTTGGTGACCAGTATGCTGACTGCAAATGCTCTGCTCATAAGCTACCACTTAGAGAATTGCCCTCATTATGACCCAGGCGTTGGACCATGGTGCTAATAGCACCATGGTCCATGCCGGTAACTTACCGACTCTGCCATGGCGGAATGGGGAATTACCGCCCCATTCCGAGGTTGGCGGGGTGGTAATTCCCCATGCCGCCATGGCCCTTCCCCATTCCCATTTTTACCCCATAGGGCTCAATGGGAATGGGGAAGGCGCTAAGTACGGTGCCGCAAATTGCGGCACCGTACTTAGCACCAAGGTCCCTTTGCGGGTTGGTTTTGTGCCACCCGCAAAGGGACATCGTAATCAGGCGTTAAGGGCTTAACGGCGCCGCCACCTTTTACGGCGCCATTAACCCCTTAACGCCTGGGTTGTAATGAGGGCCAATGTGTTTTATGGCTACAAGCATTAATAGTGTGTCAAACCGCAGAAGTAGCCCGGAGGGAGACTTGGAGGAATAAACTCAGCCTAAAATGGCGTCTACTACCCCCTAATCCCCTGCATGGGCTCTGAGGGTAGATGTACCATTACAAAGAACTTGTCCTGTTTAAACTCTTTATGACATCTTAGAGATTCCGAGGGGGCAGTGGTGTATGTCACTCAACAACAGCACCTATCAAACTTCTGGTAATGATGTCACATTACAAATGCACCTCTGATGAATCCCACCAAGGCTGGTTCATGACCCCCTCATTAAATCAATGTTTATGTTCTGTGAGTGATCCTTTATCCATACTGGACCTAGCCAGTTTATGTGCTCATGTGGGCAAAGAGGTATGTGACCCGAATTGCTGCAAGACAGAATGTGTTCAGTCTTACCTTTTGGTCATGCTCAATTGTCCACTGAATATAGGCAAGGGCAAAGCTAATTCCAACAGTACATCAAAATTCCAAAAAGTCCACTAGAAGGAGAGAAATATCTTAAGATGTTTACAAATGTGATCTTACTAGGGTGTGTGGCCTACATTTAATTTCCTTTATATATGTATTAATGTATTATTCATTTCACCCCTTTCTTTGTTCTTTTAATTTCTTACTCCCCCTAACTATACTATAATTTTTCCACATTGTAGACTCTCAAGAATCCTCAATTGTTAGTGTTTCTTGTGCTAGAAAAGATAACTTGCCCTATGTACAGGCTGACTCTGTAGACATGCACATGGTACACTGACTGCCAAAAGAGGATAGAGAGACTACATTCTTAGTGAGTGTCATTTAATTCCCATCCTATTCAAAATGAATTCATTGTGAAACCTGAAGTAGGACAACAGCATGTCTAATGTGTACCCACAGTTGATGGCTTACTCCTTAACACTGTGACATGGTCAAAGACCTGACCATAGCAAGGGGACATGGGGGCATCTCTAAAACCAGGCAATAGATCTATCATGGAGTTTGCCAGAGCCAGTCATGCCCCAGAGGCAGGGTGAGGGAGTTGGGAGTTTCCAAGCCTCTGTCCTCGCTACATGTGCCTTGCTACAATTGGCAAGTACCACTAATCATTGGCCCATATCAGCTCTGCCTGCTTCTGAATAGTTTAATTATTCCTCTCATCCAGGGCTCAGAACAAAGAACACGAAATCCTTGTGTAAGAGGAGGAAATGTGAAACCCACCAGCAAGCGAGTTGGCAGTGTACAGGAAGAAATTGGAGTGCTACATACTGCAAACTAGCACATAGGATGCACAAGACCACATGAATAAGAATTTTGAAGTTATCTGTTATTGTCACAGGCCACCAATACAGCACTTGCAAACACAGGTTTGAGAAGGGGGCAGGATTTAAAAGGTGCTTTACGCCTTGCACCTGTATTCCACAACCCTGGGGAAGTACAAGATAGAGATTGGCCTTGTGTACCAGGTGGGTGTCAGGACCAATGCAAGGGGGAGAAATTCTAAAAAGGGGGTGCAGGGAATAAGGCAGTATGAGTTGTTTGGGTGAGGTTAAGGAAGGAGAATGCAAAGAGACTAGGCAGAGGAAACACAATGCAGCAGAGTGTGTGCAAGGTGAGTTATTGATTGCTAAGAGAAAATGGTACATGTGTGCGGCAGTGTATGTATGGTAAGTAAGGTGAGTGTGCAAGACTTAGTGTAAGAGTAGGAGGAGTGAGTGGGAAAGATGAATATGAGAGTGTAAGGAGGGTGACTATGATAAAAGAACGGGTGGAGAAGTGTAGAGTGGAGAGTAGTGGAGATTTGAAGGTGGGGAGAGTACTACAGAATAGAGCAGTGGAGAGTTGAAGTTGGGGTGAATAGTAGAGTGGAGAGTAGTAGAGAGTAGAAGTGGGGAGGGCAGTAGAGAAAAGTGAAGAGTAGTACAGAAGGAGGTAGAGTAGCAGTAAGGCTGAGGAGAATCAGAGGGACAGAGAAAGGAAGAGGAAATAAGAGTAGGGTGGGAGGAAAGGAAGGGAGGAGAATAAAAGAAAGGGAAAGGAAGAGAAGAACATCAAGGTGAGGAATACAAGAGCATGAGAGGTAAAGACCAAGTGAGACCTGGGTGATTGGAATGCACCATTTGTGTGTTTGTGAGGCCATCTATCACAACACCCTAAACATTACAGCAAACTAAAATGAACAAAGTTTAAACTGCCTTTTTTTAGGATATCATTTTAAAAGAGGGGGAGATATGAAATCAGAATGAACAACCTTCACCCAGAAACAAAACAAAACATACCTACAAACATCCTCTTTGCCAGGCCATTCCACTATTCTCAATATTTTTAAATGTGCTCGGAGTGATGCTTCTCAAAATGATGCTTTACACTGGACATTACCAGATAATACACCAAATCTCCCCGGCTGAAGTTATGCCCACATGCACACTGCACAGTGTTCCCATCTGCCAGGAAATACGCTCCATGACACTGCCCTCTGGGCCCTTGACCCTATCTCCCATAGTCCCAGGAATGAGCCTGCTCTTTATCTTTTTTCCTGTATATTTTGATGCCAAACACGTATACATATGTTCAAGGACCGCTTTATTGTTCATGCCTTCCTCTGGCCAAGATTTAAACAGCTTTCCTAAAGTCCCCTGATGATGATACTTAATGATTTTCTCCCTATACTGCGGCAGTGCGGCACACATGTGTTCTAACCGAGCACCCATACGCCTTACAAAATCAAACTTTATTTAAAACCGTAGGTTTACCGATCTGTGGTCCAGCACAGTTTTATTCCAAACCCTCCCAATGCTTTAACAAAACCACTCCCACTTTGCACCCCCATATTCCAACCTCGCCTCCCTCAAAACATTTCTACTCGCACACTTATCACAACACACACCCTATCGACACGAATGGGCAACCACTAACCCACACTACCCAACTCTTATATACACAATTATTAACATCATCAAATAAATACACAATTATTTATACAATGGTGTAGACACTTCCTCTGACTACTGTCTCTTAAGATGGGGGAATTCTACCCTCCTCATGCCCCTTTCACTTTAGGGAGGAGGGAAACCCGGTCCTCTGTATACGGGTCAGTCACCTCAATGTCAGCGCTGTCTTTCCTCTTCTAACAGGAGATATCCCACAGCAATTATTTTCTTTTACCACTATTACACTACTATGATGTCATCTTTCCCCATTGCATGTAAAATTCACCTGTTTACTACTTAAAAATATATATATAATGTCACTATGTGGCATTCCCTCTTCACTCTCAGACACACCCAAACTAAGACTGTCACCTCCCTTTTGTTTTGCCACAAGAGTGCTCTCACCATCTAAGCATTCTACCAAGCGCCCTGTGCAGTGTCCCCCTCCATTTGCCTGCACAGGAGGGCGCAGCACTCTGCTCCAAAGATCAGGCAGGCCTTCTGGCAACACAGTGCCTGTGTACTGCCTACGAGTGTGCAAATGGTTGGTCACTGCCGATGGGTGCCACAACCCAGGATGCGCGGCTGGGATCACCCAGCTGTACAGAAAATCTGGAATCACTTCAGGGTCACTACATTTATAAAATAGGCCAGAAAATGATCAATAAAAAATTACTCTACAGGGGTCAATGAGAAGTGCACAATTTGCAAGAAGAACAATGCTTTATTACATGCAAAAACAGATGGGAGTGTCAGCCGGTCCCATAAAACTGAACACTGAAACCACGTTTAACATGCCCATTTCAAGTTATATCTTTTATAGCGGAAAAGCGCAAATTAGCATTATAATATGATATGATATGGCATTTATAACACGCCTATACACAAGTGTTTCAAGGCGCAATGAGGCAGGGAAGGGGGACAAAGGGAATACAGACAACGATCTTACTAGGCCAGGTGTCATTCAGATCGCGCAAGTGCATGGGAAGAGGGGAAGGGAAAGGGAGAGGGGAAAGTGCAGTACAGGGGTAGTAGAATAACAAGATAAATAATAAGGGCCAGCTGGTGGCAAGTACAAGGTAAGTGCAGACAACTGCTGGGAAGGGGGGGCTGTAGGGATACAGAGACAGTCCCACAGTGCAGGGGTTGCCAGGGAGGCAGTGCAAGGGGAGAGTGGCTGGTCCAGGGACCGAGATCGGTGAGAGTGGCCCAGTTGCAGATTCAGTGCAGTTTCAGTCAGGAATTAGCAGGGGAGAGGGGGAGAGAAAGCAGAAGCAAAGAGAAAGTTTTGAGGTGCTTCCGGAACCAGAGATGGTTCTCATCAAGTTTCACGGAGGCAGGAAGGCTTTTCCAGAGGGAGGCCCCTGCCGCGAAGAGAGATCTACCCCCAACTCGTTGCTTGGAGAAGCGGCTGACCCTGATGGAGTTGGAGGCGGATGAGCGAAGAGCTCGAGAATGGAGATATTTAGGAAGAGAGAGTTGAAGGTATTTTGTCCCCAGGCCTCAGAAGGCCTTGTGGATAATGCAGAGTGTTTTGCACTTAATCCTCGCAGCCACTGGGAGCCAGTGCAGAGATTTCAGTCCTGGAGAGATGCGGTCCCTGGGCTTGAGGCCAAGGACAAGTCTCGCAATCCTGTTCTGAATGAGTTGCAGAGGGCGGAGAGTAGAGGTAGACAGATTTAGATAGAGGCTGTTACAGTAGTCCAGCTTAGAGAGAACCTGGGCTCTGGAGACAGTGAGCTTCTGGGGGAAGGAGAGGAAAGTAAGAATACCTCTGAGGAGGTGCAGCTGGTAGTGTGACTTCTTAGAGATGTCAGATATGTGAGGAGAGAAGGAGAGTGTGGAATCGAAGATGACCCCAAGGTTTTTTGCCTTGCAGGTAGGAGCAGGAGGAGGGCCAAGAGAGGCCGGCCAGAGAGCTGCAGGGATGGAGTGAGTGGGTGTGCCGATGAGTAGAATCTCAGTCTTACTGGCATTAAGGCAGAGGTTATTGGCAGCACACCATTCCTGGATAGCAGACAGACAGTCAGAGATGAGGGAAGGAGAGGAGGAGGCTGAGGGAAGCCTGAAAATGAGCTGGGTATCATCTGCATAGCACTGAAAGCTGGGGCAGAGGGCGGCGATGCGGTGGGCAAGGAGTGCCAGATATTGGTTGAACAGCCAGGGAGAGAGGTTAGATCCCTGGGGGACACCACAGGTAGAGAAAAAGGTGTCAGAGAGGAAGGACCCCAGTTGGACCTGGGAGGGTCGATTGGAGATGAAAGAGGTCAGCCACGCCAGAGCCTTAACAGTGATACCCAGGTTATCACGGAGACAGTTGAGCAGGATGACATGGTTGACAGTATCAAAGGCAGAAGAGAGATCGAGCAAGATGAGAACGCACAGAGTATTAGAGTCAAGGTTGGAGAGCAGGTCTTCACGGATGTTCAGGAGAGCAGTTTCCGTGCTACTGGCAGCTTTGAAGCCAGACTGATGGTCATGAAGACAACCAACAGATTCAGCATGGGGATTAAGCTGGGAGATGGCTTGTTTCTCCAGGAGCTTGCCCAGGAAGGGAGTGATGGAGATTGGGCGATAGTTAGCCGGGCAGGAGGGTTCGGAAGAGGGTTTCCTAAGAAGAGGGTGCACAAGGGAGTGCTTAAGGGGGGATGGGAAGACTCCAGAGGCGAAAGAGTGATTGCAGAAGTCAGCCAGGGCAGGAGCCAGGGAGTCGATGTGGTCCTTGATAGTTCTGGAGGAACATGGGTGAACCTGTTTTTATGATACTTTTATAGATCAGACTTGTCTGGAAACCTCGTCAGCAGAGAAAGGGGGAAAGGCAGAGAAGGAGGGAGGAGGGGTGGCTGCAGAAGGGCCAGAGGAAGAGCAGGGAATAGAGGGAGGGATGTGATAGGAGGAGAGTGAGGACAGGATGTCCTGAGTTTTTGAAATGAAGTGAGAAGCCAGTGCCGTGCAGAGGGCCTGGGAGGCAAAACATATCATATGCAGCATAATCATGTTCCCTATTGGATAAAACCTATACAGAAATCTAAACATCCCCTACATTTCATTACCCCATTCAATACTCCAGATATGATTTTGACATGGGAGCATTTTACTCCATATTTTTATAATTAGAGAGTAAATGCAATTTCAGTGAAGTAAAAACGATGTTTCTTTATTTTATATTTGTTCCAAGGTGTGCCTAGGGTTCAAAGTGTATAGAAAACATTAGAAACAAAGTATGATATGATATGATATGATATGATAGTCTATTTATGTAGCACCTATACACAATGGGTTTCAAAGCGCTTCAAGGCAAGGGAGGGAACAACTGAAAATACCATGACATTATTACAGGCCATGAACAGTAAGGATGTAAAATTAACTATCGTACTCGGCCTGGCGACATTTCAGTTAGTGTAAGAGCTAAGACATATGTAAGGAAGGAAGGGGCAGAGTGGGAAGGAAATGGAAACAGACACGCGACTACTATACTAGGCCTGATGGCATTTCTGATAGAGCTGGAAAAAAAACAAAGGTGAGGGAAAGGTGTACAAAAAGGGAGGAGAGGGACAAAACAAGCGACTATCATACTATGCCTGACGACATTTCAGATAGTGCTGCAGGGGTGAGGAAAACAAACAAGTAATGGGAGGGAGTGGGGGAATAGACAGATGAGGTTGCTAGCATACTAGGTCCAGGGACAATTCTGATACAGTAAGTGCATAGAAGAATGTAAGGGGAGGAGGGGAGGAGATAGGAAAAGAGAGCAAGGGAAAGGAGAGATCAGTAAGCAGTCAAAAAGAGCAGAGAAGCAAGAGGAGAAAGCGAATATAATTGCAGGAGTCAGTAGTAAAACATAATGTTGCAAGCCAGGATACAAGATGAAGATGGGAACAGCATAATTCAGGGCCAAGTAAAGTTGCATATCCCCTATATCATGCATCAGTGGGCTACATACTATGGCCCATTAAATTACCTGACAGGGTATATCATTCTCATTGTGGTGATTTTATGTACTGCACTTCCTGGGCAAAACAGATAAGGAGTACTTGTTCAATCATGTCAAGCTGTGTACAACATGTATTTGGAGCAGAAGTCCAAACAAAATAAGTGTCAGACTAATTAGCATTTGGCAGGCATAACCAAGCAGGAAGTGACAACACAATTAAAGACTGTTTTAGTACATGGCACTGAGTCTGGGTCACCCACATCCTGTGGCTGTATGTGGCACCTCGGATAATTGAACCTGTCTTGTAGGAGACTGTTTTCTCTTCTGTCACACAGTAGTAATCTGCAGAGAATGTACATTTTGTGGAGCAAATGATGCATACAAATAAACTGTTGAGAAAGTGATGCTTTCCATCAATTCTCATCTAACATCATTGCTTGATCATTCCTACATTTATTTATTTTTTAAATCCACATTATGTTCTGCACAATCTGAATTTTCAATTCACAATTTCAATAATTATTATTACTATTATTATTACTACTATTATTTTTAAATTTATCGAGCGCAGACCTAGTTTCGATAATCAACAGAGTGCTTTACAGAGGTATACAACAATAGAGATACATGTTACAGAGGTATACAACAGTACAGATGTATATCGGAGAGCTTTTAAAAAAACAACATAGAAGATATACAGCTGGGGTAGGAGACGCAGGGGAACAGAGGAGAGGTACAGCTGTACCGGGTGGCAGAGAGGAGAGGGGTGGGTGGCATTAGGTGAGATAGGTGGCGCGAGGGGTGGTGTGATGGCATAGGTGTTGAGGAGGAGAGACTCATTGAAGAGGTGGGTCTTGAGTTCTTTTCTGAATTGTAGGAGCATTGGGCAGAGTCTGATGCTGATGGGGAGCAGGTTCCATAGTCCTGGGGCATAGGCAGAGAAGGCTTGTTTTCTGATACTTTCCTTTTTGCAGTGATGGATTTCAAGTCTGCATGTCTCATGGCTTCTGGTGGTATGCTGTCCACTGGAGATGCTGAGTTTCTCCATGAGGTAGCTGGGTGACTTGAAAACGATTGCCTTATAGGTGATGCAGCAAGACTTGAAGGTGATTTGTGCATGCACTGGAGCCAGTGAAGGCCAATGCGGGCTCAGTGATTGGGTCATATCTGCGTAGACCCTTGATGAGGCGTTTGGCCACATATTGGACACTTCTCAGGGACACACGGGACAATGACGGGAGGCCATCCAGGAGTGCAGTGCCCCATACAGGTAGGATAGGAAAGTGTGTGAAAAGTGGATCTAAAGTTGTCTGGAGGAAGGAAGGGCTTGACTTTCCACAGGAGGGAGAGCTTGTACCAAGCTGTCTGAGTTTTCTTAGCTATGTGTGTCTTGAAGGAGATGTATTTTTCGATTTGGAATCTGAGGGACTTGACACAGTAAGTGGGCTCAGGTTTGAAGCCCTCAGAGTTTATGGTTGATAGCCAGGTCTGTATTTATGGGTATTTATGGGTATTCAGTGTTGTTGGTGAGGAGTAGGAATTCGATCTTGGAGGGGTTGATCTTCAAGTATGCACTGGACATCCAAGATGGTATCAGCAAGATGTTTGTGTATTGGTGGATGTGGATGTTGTGTGTTATTAGGAGGGCTCCCAGTGGCTCCATATATAGACTGAAGATCACCGGGGAGAGGATGGAACCCTGCAGGACCCCACAGGTGATGGATAGCATTGTCAATCTAGAGGAGCCCATGCCTACAGATAGCATTGTCAATCTAGAGGAGCCCATCTGAACAAATTGCTGGAGGTTGGTGAGGTAGAACTTAAACCAGTGTACGTAAAGGTTGCTGATCCCCATGCACCAATGTAGGGTGTCCATAATCGCCTGGTGGTATTCTGTGTTGGAAGCAGCCAAGAGGTTGAGTAGAACCAGGAGGCAGAGGTGGCTATCAAGGGTGTCAAGGGCTTGATGTCCTGAATATTTGCCGTCTCCAAGCTGCCTCTGGGGCTGAATCTGGATTGGTAGGTTTGGAAGAGATTGTTGGTGTTGATGTGTTGCTGCAGTTTTGCAGCTATCACTTTCTCAATGATCTTAACTAGGAAGGACAATGGGTGATGGGGAGATAGTTGTCAGGATTGGAAGGTGCCTTGCGTTAGGGAGCCATTGATGATCTCCAGGTATGGAAGGGGAGCTTCTGCAGGGAGGATCTTGAGGATGGATGAGGGGAGGATGTCTTCTGCTTGTGATGTGGCTTTGAGAGCGGCCACGGTTTCTACCAGGTCTTCTGTTGAAAGTGTCTTTAATGTTGTTGAGGGTGTGGAGCTATCACAAAGAGGGATGTGATGTGGGTCTGTGGATGCAGAACTGGTGTCCATGTGCTGGTGAATCCTGCTGATTTTGTTAAGCAGTTGTTGATGGCAGTGGATTTTTTTAATGGGGTGTGGATGGCAGGATCAGGTAGTGGGTTGACACAGTGCTTGGCTGCTTTGAATTCCTGTAATTTAATTGTGGTGTCCTATTCCCTTCATAATATTCGGACTACACATTGCATAATGCAAAGTAACATGGTTTAAAATCTGATACTGCAGAACAGCTCATTTTTGACAAGAAAAACATATTACTTCTGTAAGATTGCCTAAAGGCATATTTCAAAAGAGCCTGTAATATAGCAATTCTTTGACATAAGCATGTCAGCGATTACATGTGTAGTATAACAGAACAAGTATTTGCTTTACCCATCTACCAAACGTCATCATGGAAATGCACAAAGCAGCTTTAAAACGGTTATTTGTATTCAGATTTTGTTTTCTTAAATGCTGAGACATGAGATGTGGACTGCATGGAATTGTCATGCTTTGAGATGCAGACCTATATCTGTAGCTCAAAGAAACAGTTATATGATGTTAACAATTACAGCATGAATGAGATCCTGTTAAGGAGCTGTGACTCGGTTTGGTCCTCTCAGTCTGTGCCATCCGCCTAGGTAGTCAGCTATGTTCTACCTGTGTAGTCTGACAAAGGAGAAAAATAATGTTTACTCCGTTAAAATTGCACTCACTCTCTAATAATAAAAATAGGGAGTACAATATTCCCACTCTAAAATCTTATCTGGAGCATTAGGCATTTGCCATAAAATACTTAAAGCGTTGTCTATTCGACTCAGTAACCTTAGATCTGGTGTTTAGGAAAATGTTGTCTGTTTAAATTTGATTTCAGAAATTGTATTCATGAAAATACAAGGCAATTCACATTTATGAAAGTTCATTTCAAGATCAATAACTTTGGCACCAGTGCTCTCTTTGAACTCCCTCACTTCACACCTACTTCCTTGTAACATCACCAGGCTGGTTGGCTGATGATGCAAAACATGGATAACTTTCAATTTCTTCTCCTGGTTCACAAATCTATCCACGGTAAGGCACCACTGTATCTGTCCTCCTCTGTACAATTCTACAAGCCTTCTTGTAATCTATGCTCTGCCTCCTTGACGACCCTTGTGGCTCCTCGCTCTCCATGTGCTTCCTCTCGTTTCCACACATTCTCTCTTCTTGATCCACTTGCATGGAATTTTCCTGCCGCGGACATCCAAGAATCAGTCCACATGGATTTGTTCAAAACCAAACTAAAAGCCTACCTCCTCACCTCCAAGTTACCCTCATAACCGACCTCTCATCTGCCTGCTAGCTAACAATTTTCCCCTGGCATCTAGCCTGCCTCTGTCCCTCACTTCCACTGCCTCCACTCTAGCATTTCGACTCCATCATGGTCACATCCCATCACAGCTGGCCGTACCGCCTACATACACTTAAAAATGTCCAATGTTCATTGTCCATAATCTATGTATGTCCACTTCTGTATTGTCCCCAGTGACTGTTCCCTTTAATCCCCTCCACAACCTGGTCAGAATGACCCTCAAACTCAGCCCAATGTAAGAAGCTGATTGCTTCGCATCCGATTTCTTATCTATTGTATGTTCTTTTGTGAGCAAACGAGCATTGTTCCTCCTGCATATAAATAAATAACTCTGTAAATAACATTTGCAATCACTTAATTTTAGGTGCTTGTCCGGGTTGGAAATTTAGTTTTATAAAAATATAGACTTGTGCCAAAATGATTTGCTCGAAAGAATCAAGAGCACCATGTTAGGCAGGAAAAGTCCAGATAGATAAAGAACCGGGTAAACGGATGCATGCACTAATCGTGTGGAGTGGCTTCAGCAAGCAGAGAATCCGCCACTTGCATCCTTGCAGCTCCTTCGGGTTCCACTTCAGACACACACTAAGGATCTGATCACACTTCGAAAATGCTTTGAAGGTGAAGCCATGCCAACTGATGAGAGCTTTGACAAGTAGAACATGGATAACAGCATGTGACTGTGGGCAGAGGATACTATGGAGGCAGTGCCACTGAACAGGGGCATGAGCACAGGGTTGTGGAGGAGTATTTGAAGTGATAGGATTGTGTGGTATAGGCACACAAAAACCTGAGTCGTTAAAAGTCAATGGAAAGGAATGTTTGTTGGAAATGGGCAATGGAAGTGGTCGGCATGCGTTAGTTTGGGCGTCTTTTTGGTGTAGGAAAATGTTAATAATAGCACCAAATATAGATGATTTTTCGGGTAGTTGGAATCATACATTGCTGGAAATGATCATGGGGAGTTGATGGTGCAACTTGCATGTGTTGGTAAGTCAGTTTACCAAATACGAGCTGTATTAATGGCTTCTCCTTTTCTCAAGAGGCACATGAAGTTGTGAATTACTTTGGCTGTCACTACAGATGTGCATATTCATATTCTGCCTACACCATACAGACAGATGCCTAGTGGCTACCAGAAGGAAAAAAATACATTCACTCGTTACCTGCGGGAAGAGACTAACATGCTGTATGACTCCATTGATCTTGAGAGATATGGAAGACGAGAGGGTGTCTGAACAGTGCTGCCTGCAACTACCTACCTTTTCACGCTGGCGCCCATGGTTACATATGTGAGAATTCTCAGGCTTGAGGTGTGGCTGTGTATGACAATTTTATTTCTCATGTGTGAATGCGTCATTTCCATTTCACTACCAAAATGTCCTCCATTGCACAAAGTGTAACGCTCACCTGACTCCCACGGAGGCGCTGGCCTGGTTCACGGTGCTGTGACCTCTTCTAGGTGATGAGCAGGGTTCGGAAGACGGACTGGACCGGGCCCCCCAAATATGGCTTGTCTGGCTCGCAGAAGTATCCTTCTGTAGGCGAAAATAGGGGATTAACTGTCTGCGGGGTAATGCAATCGGCCTCCCACTTTCCCCTCTCACCCTCCTCGAAACCCTTCTGTGATTCCTCATAGCGTCTCACCTTAGGGTCTGGAAGGACGAGCTCTCCATCCTGCTTCTGATGCAGGGGCGCGTTGGTATTCAGTTACTTCACTGGATTTTTGGATTGGTGAGAACCAAACTTGCTTGGCTTCCAGGTAAGTTTTTTTATAAGAGGTTCCCCTTGTGTCCATGCATTAATGTACTAATGCTAGTGTCTTTTTCCCCATGGGGCCGGGGTACGGAATGCCGGGGAACAGGCACCGACCCGAGATGAGAGGTGAAATCCTTGTAGAAATCAGGTAAGTCTTTAATGAGCGTTTTTTTGGTAATGTCTTTTCATTCGCTCATTAACGCTGATGTCTCTTTTTCCCCTTAGGGGCCAGGGTCCGGAAATGCCAGGATGCGGCGCGGACCCGAAATGAAGAGGGAATGAATCAACAGGTAAGTCTTAACATGGAGGTTTAGCTTTCCTTATTCCCTTCTCTCTCACCTTTTGTTCTGATCTTTTTCTCCCTAGGCGCTGGGGCGTGACTGCGAATCCGGATGATCGCTGCTGAACATGGAGGCGCCCTGTAAAGGTGAGTGGAATGCGGCGCTGCAGCGATCGACGCGATGAGCTTTTAAATAAAAGTCTTCCTTTTCAGGATTGTCGGCGAGATGTCTCCGGGATGCGGATTTAGCAGGTAAGGACTTTTCCTTCTTCTGTTCTCTTCTTCTCTTCCTTTGCAGGTGATCCAGGATGCTGGCAGGCGTGGCAGAAGTCAGGATGCAGGAGCAGACACGGTGAGCGTCCAGCTGCTAGATGCAGAACAACGCGAAGCACGTGTGGCTGTTCGGGTGGGGTTTAAATAGCCTTGGAAGAAGTTCCATGTATGTATCCTTCCTCCAATCCGGTATGTATCCTTCCCCGACCATGCCCGGATGGTAAATTAGTCCTACAGGTAAAGTAGTTCCTTTCAGGCCTCAAGGAGGCTGGGATCCTGCAGCATGGTCTGCATCAGGTAAGTGCACCCAAGCATTCCCATAATGAGCCTGGCGCCTATGGCACCAGGACACTGTCCAAAGGGCCCCTATATGGGGTTGCTGGGTCCTTCCTTGGGGACTGGATGTCCGCTTTCGGGGACGCAGGGCTTGAACTGGCTCCCCGGGAGCGGGCATCATGACAGCACTCCCCCCCCAAGGCCCCTCCCAAGGTTGTTCCCTCCGGGGGTTTTGGTTTGTCTGGGAAGAGTCAGTGGAATTTCCTGACTAATCGAGGTGCATGCACATGGTCGCTGGGTTCCCATGACCTCTCCTGAGGTCCGTAACCCTTCCAATCAATTAGGTAGAACAGTTTTTACCTAAACATTTTTAAGTCTAAAATGTTCTTCACTTCGAATTCGGGCTCCCCATCTATTAGAATAGGTTCTGGAGGTTTGAGTAGTCGCGTTCCGGGTACCACTGGTTTCAGAAGTGACACATGAAAAACAGGGTGAATTTGCATACTAGCTGGTAAATCAAGTTTAACAGCCACTGGGTTAATTATTGCTGTAATAGAATAAGGTCCCAGATATTTTGGGTTAAAAGTTCGAGGCCCTTTGAGTGGTAAATGTCTGGTAGCTAACCACACTTGATCCCCAATTTGATACGGAGGTGGTTCACTCCGATGTAGATCAGCATTCTCCTTGTATTTTCTCTTGGCTTGTTGTAAATGCGTAGTTGCCTCTTTGAAGGCTATCCAAAGAATGTCTTTCCAGTTGCTTTCAGATTGCTGTAACATACACCGTAAGTACTGCTCAAGGGTCTGATTTGTCCTCTCGGTCTGACCATCGGTCTGAGGGTGGTGACTGGTCGATAATCTTACGTCGATCTGCGCCATTTGACAACATTTGCGCCAGAAGTGGGAAATGAATTGGCTTCCCCGGTCAGAGATTAGTATAGATGGGAATCCATGTAGCCGAACAATATTTTCGAGGAATTCTTTGGCTAGGACAGAAGCTGAAGGTAAACCTTTCAAAGGAATAAAGTGGGCCATTTTGGAAAACAAATCCACAATTACCAGAATAGTACTGTCCCCCGACAAGGAGGCAGGTCCGTAATAAAATCCATTGATAGGGTGTGCCAGGGTGCTGGCGGTATGTCTAGAGGTTGAAGGAGACCGGCTGGTCTTTTCTTTTGACTTTTATTTTGGGCGCAAACACCACAGGACATCACAAAAGATTTAACATCTTTTCGCCAAGAGGGCCACCAAAATTGTCGTTTCACCTTTTCCTCTGTCTTGGCAATACCGGGGTGTCCCTCTATTAATGTATCATGATAACCGGAAATAACTAGTTTGTGTAATTCCTTATGTGGCAGGAATAAGCGTCCTTGGAAATAAGGTAAACCATTAGCTATGGTAAAGTCTGATCCCTTTTGTATCCATTCCTGTAAGGTTGTAGGGTCCAGGAGTTGTTTCACTCTGGCTTGAATGTCTTCAAGCGTCTGTAACGAAGTCATGCCTAGAATCCTCTGTTCGGGAATTATTGGTACTGGTTCTGAGTTTGTATCAGATTCTCCCATTCCAATTCGGGATAAGACGTCTGCTTTGCCATTCTTGCAGCCAGGTCGATAGGTAATCACGAAATCAAATTCAGCGAAAAACAAAGCCCATCGGAGCTGCCGTGATGACTGAGCCTTGGCGGTTTTCAAATATTGTAAATTCCGATGATCAGTGATCACTGTGATGGTATGTCGAGCGCCAAGCAGATAATGCCGCCAGGCTTTAAAAGTGGACTTAATGGCTAACAGTTCTTTGTTCGTGATTGCATAATTAACCTCGGGTGCCGAGAATTTTCTGGACCACAATGCTACGGAATGCAGTTGGTTGGTTTCGGGATCTCTTTGGGATAGGACAGCTCCCATGGCTAGGCTGGATGCGTCAGTCTCGACGACATAAGGGAGATCTGGACGCGGGTGTTTCAAAATAGGTGCAGAGGTAAACTTAGCTTTTAAATCCTGAAAGGCCTGCTCGGCTTCTTCAGACCATTCAAAACGTTTATTTTTCCTCAAGAGTGCAGTAATGGGTTGTACCATGCGTGAAAATTCCGGGATAAACCTGCGATAGAAATTGGCAAAGCCGAGCATGCTTTGAACCCCTTTTACAGAGCTAGGTGATGGCCATTTGAGGATGGCATCCACTTTTCTTGAGTCCATTCGGACTCCTTTGGGTGTTAGGATGAAACCTAGAAACTCGACTTCTGTGGTATGGAAAACACATTTCTCCAATTTAGCAAAGAGTTTGTTTTGGCCCAGTTTTTCAAGTACTGCCCTGACGTGTTTTCTGTGATCAGATTCCGAAGAGGAGTACACCAGAATGTCATCGATATATACGACAACACAAACATCGATGAGTTCCCGAAGGACATCATTCATGAAGTATTGGAAGGCAGCCGGCGCGTTACACAATCCGAAAGGCATCACCTGGTACTCGAATAATCCGTATTTAGTACGGAAGGCAGTTTTCCATTTGTCGCCTTCTTTAACTCGTACCAGATGATAAGCCCCCCGGAGATCTAACTTGGTGTATATGCAAGCGTCCTTCACCTGGTCAAGGAGTTCAGGGATCAGAGGCAGAGGATAACGGTTTTTAACCGTTATCTGGTTCAATGCGCGGTAATCGATACGAGTTCTAAGGTCGCCTTCTTTTTTGGGCACGAAGAACAAAGCCGAGGATGCCGGGGACTTTGACGGGCGAATAAAACCATTAGCTAGGTATTGATCCAAATATTGTCTCAAATGCAGATTCTCAGGTTCGGTAAGGGCATAAATCCTGCTACAAGGGGGTTGTGCACCGGGCACCAGATCGATTTGGCAATCGTACAATCTGTGAGGAGGTAACGTGTTGGCCTGTTCCTTTTGGAAGACGTCCTGAAAGTCTTGGTATTCCGGAGGTAGTTGCATGGAGGCAGAGGTTACAGATGCTAGATTAATCTTCAGGTTTTCTGGGTAGCAGGTTTGTGTACAATCCGGGAAGGTTATTCTCTTAGCTCGCCAATCAATTCGAGGATTATGTGTCTCTAACCAAGGGATTCCAAGAATAACCTGAAACTGTGGAGCCTTGATTACATCAAACACAACACCCTCCCGATGGCCGTCGGGACCAATAAGAGTCACCTCAGTAGTGGAATGTGTTACCGGTCCAGAGGCAATTTCAGTTCCATCGACTGTGGTGATGACATCTTTGCTGGTTTTAGGACGGAGAGGGAGGTTAATCCTAGAGACCAATTCACGATCCACATAGTTTCCAATAGCCCCACTATCGATGTATGCCTTTATTGCATGCAACCGCTTAGGCTGTTCTGGATCTACGAGAACCATTGGCACAATGAAATGCGAGGTCTGAGAGTTAGTTTTCAAGCTCGGCAAGCGGACCCCTACACTTGTCGGGCGGAGTCGTTTCCCGAAACAGAGTCTTCATGGTTTTTATTAGCGGCTCCTACCGCCTTTCGGGGCGGTTTTGCCGGGCAATCTCGTAGAAAGTGTCCAGAATTCCCACAATAAAGACATCATTTTAACTGCCGCCTCCTTTCACGTTCCTTTTGAGTTAAGGGTCCTTTAACCCCTCCAATTTGCATAGGCTCAGAGACATCAACTCCCTTGGGATTAGCATGGGTCTTGACCAACACCCGGGTCTCAAACTTGGACCGATCTTCTTTTCTGTCTTGAAGTCTGTGATCCAATTGGACCACTAAGTCTATATACTCTGTGCATTCTTGGGGCGGATTTACAACTTGGGCCAAGACATCTTTAAGTTCTCCGCGTAGGCTTCGATAAAACAACGTGACTCTTTTATCCTCTGGCCATCCCGTTTCCACAATTAGTCTATTAAAGGTTGCAATATAGGATAGGAGGTCCTGATTGCCCTGTCGCAGGGATAGAAGTTCGTCATCCAGAGCCTGCCCCTGAGAGTGTCCAGCAAATAACCTTTGCATGCTTGCTTGAAACCTTTGAAAATCACGGAGAATCGGGTCATCTTGAGTAACCAGTGGAACTGACCAATCGGCAGCGCAGCCGCTGAGATATGACAATACAAAGGCTACCTTGGTCTGATCATTAGGGAAGGCCCCAGGTCTGCATAGGAAGTGCAAATGACACTGATTCATGAATACGGCAAATCGTTTGGGGTCCCCAGCAAAGCGTTCGGGTGGGGCCACGGCATGTTTCCAGGTAGATTAATCTGCACAGGGTTACTGGAAACCACAGGAGCGGGGTTCCCTCCGGAACCGGGTAGAGGAGTTTGCCCAGCTTGACCTTGCAAAAGCTGTCTGGCCAGGTCATCAGTTCTTTCCTTTGATATTATTAATTCCCTCCTGAGGGCATTATTCTCTTGACGAGCGGCATGTACTTCGGCCCGGTAATTCCCCCAGTAATTGGGCAACTGATCAGTCTCAGAACTTTCCAAAGCGCCTGGGTGGGAATTTGTAGGAAGGCTTCGCGTTCTGTAACGCTCACCTGACTCCCACGGAGGCGCTGGCCTAGTTCGCGGTGCTGTGACCTCTTCTAGGTGATGCGCAGAGTTCGGAAGACGGACTGGACCGGGCCCCCCAAATCTGGCTTGTCTGGCTCGCAGAAGTATCCTTCTTTAGGCGAAAATAGGGGATTAACTGTCTGCGGGGTAATGCAATCGGCCTCCCACTTTCCCCTCTCACCCTCCTCGAAACCCTTCTGTGATTCCTCGTAGCGTCTCACCTTAGGGTCTGGAAGGACGAGCTCTCCATCCTGCTTCTGATGCAGGGGCGCGTTGGTATCCAGTTACTTCACTGGATTTTTGGATTGGTGAGAACCAAACTTGCTTGGCTTCCAGGTAGGTTTTTTGATAAGAGGTTCCCCTTGTGTCCATGCATTAATGTACTAATGCTAGTGTCTTTTTCCCCATAGGGGCCGGGGTACGGAATGCCGGGGAACAGGCACCGACCCGAGATGAGAGGTGAAATCCTTGTAGAAATCAGGTAAGTCTTTAATGAGCGTTTTTTTGGTAATGTCTTTTCATTCGCTCATTAACGCTGATGTCTCTTTTTCCCCTTAGGGGCCGGGGTCCGGAAATGCCAGGATGTGGCGCGGACCCGAAATGAAGAGGGAATGAATCAACAGGTAAGTCTTAACATGGAGGTTTAGCTTTCCTTATTCCCTTCTCTCTCACCTTTTGTTCTGATCTTTTTCTCCCTAGGCGCTGGGGCGTGACTGCGAATCCGGATGATCGCTGCTGAACATGGAGGCGCCCTGTAAAGGTGAGTGGAATGCGGCGCTGCAGCGATCGACGCAATGAGCTTTTAAATAAAAGTCTTCCTTTTCAGGATTGTCGGCGAGATGTCTCCGGGATGCGGATTTAGCAGGTAAGGACTTTTCCTTCTTCTGTTCTCTTCTTCTCTTCCTTTGCAGGTGATCCAGGATGCTGGCAGGCGTGGCAGAAGTCAGGATGCAGGAGCAGACACGGTGAGCATCCAGCTGCTAGATGCAGAACAACGCGAAGCACGTGTGGCTGTTCGGGTGGGGTTTAAATAGCCTTGGAAGAAGTTCCAGGTATGTATCCTTCCTCCAATCAGGTATGTATCCTTCCCCGACCACGCCCGGATGGTAAATTAGTCCCACAGGTAAAGTAGTTCCTTTCAGGCCTCAAGGAGGCTGGGATCCTGCAGCATGGTCTGCATCAGGTAAGTGCACCCAAGCACTCCCATAATAAGCCTGGCGCCATAGGCGCCAGGTCACTGTCCAAAGGGCCCCTATATGGGGTTGGTGGGTCCTTCCTTGGGGACTGGATGTCCGCTTTCGGGGACGCAGGGCTTGAACCGGCTCCCCGGGAGCGGGCATCATGACACAAAGCCAATTTGAATACATGCAGGTAAAGTTAGGCCAACATTTCAATGTCTGTGTCGCTGGATTGCATCCGACCGGATCAGAGCATTGCTCACATCCCTGCGATTGCTATCCTCTCTGAAACGTAGCCCTCCAGCCCTTTACTTCACAGTATTGCCCCCTCCCCATCACTTACAGGGCCCTGCCAACCCTTTTTTTTCTTCTGCAGTTGCTCACAATCCCCCTTCCCTGTTCCTCTTTGATCTTGCTCCTTTCCAAAATTCCCATCTGCTTTGCCCAATTTACCATCCAGAGCAGTCCTTTTTGCACAGCATCTGCACAGGCTACTACTTTTCAATGACTACTCGTAGTTTAATGCAAGGTACTCTCCTGACTTGCATTGATCTGTGTTATCCATTGCTCTCCACATTGCCACTTTCAGTGCTCACATCCTTCACTTGGTTCCCTGCTCTTCTTTAAAGTACCCATTTAGCAAAGGCAGCAGATGTATTTACACATGAGTAATAAGCCATTTGAGAAGGCTGTACAAAATAGTAACGCTTCATGGAAATATTTCAGTGCTTACATTTGTAAAAAAAAGAAAAATGTGCCAGGGCCCAAATATTTTCTAGCATTTCTGTGGCACTCGGGGTGGGCACTACTACTGCCACCACACATAGCTGCTCCCCACAGTGTCGACATATGTGAGGTTACAAAGATTGCACAAGCTCATTGTGGTTGATGGATGCACTGCCTATCACCACTTCAGAATTAAACTGAGTCTGAGACAATAAGTGGGGGGACTGAGCCCTGGCAAAATCCCCCACAGATTAAGCACTGGGACCATTAATCAAAATTCAATAAGATGTGAGCACAAATAATCTGATGAGTAAATGTTTGAACATGGAGTTGGTTGGGCCTTGAATTGATGTATTTTCCTGCCCCTAACCAGACTATGTAATGAAGGACATTCCACACCCCAGTGCTAATGAATCTTTGCGGAATATGGAAAAGGTTAATTCGAAGGACTGGTTTGTAATCGAAAACGTTTGAAAGCAAACAATCAGTTCATTTGCATTGATCAAGCGGTGTGACACTCAAATCGACTGTCACAAAGGAGTTGATTTAATCTTCATTAATTCAAAAATGTCAAATGCTTTACCATGTTCCAGTATGCCTTCCTCCAAGCAATAATATAAAGCCTACTCCAGCCTCTTGCCCTATTATCAACACACATTAATGTAGGGTCAGGAGTTGTGACACTGTCCACATTGTGACTGAGCGTGGTGACTTCATCAATTGACCCTTGCTGGAACAGGTTGGAGGGGGATTTGGGCCCTCCACGAGAGCAGAGGGTGAACGGGTTGGCCTCTGTATCATGCTGCATGCAATAAAGCCCAGATTCCTCACTGCGGCCTACCCAGATAGTCAACTCGGACTTGGATAAACTGTCTGATAAGTATGGCAAGGCTTGAATGTGCTGAACAAGTATTTGACTGCCATGAACTGGAGGAAAGAGTCTGGTATTTCTCAATTTAATGCTGTGGCCAATGTGAGTTACGGAAGGAAAAACTGAAACCAGGATTTCACTGCGTAAAAAGGCCTATACACCTCTTATCTGGAGGGCTGACCCCATTGATCAAGCATATCTAAATACAACCCCTTTCAGCATGACCTAATTGTACAGTCAGCAGAAAACACCTCAATGTGATTGGTCCACTATATTCAGATACTCTGTTGCAACAATAGGCTCTCCTTATTGGTCACGGTAACTTTGGACAATGTGTGATGTGCATAACCCCAAAAGGACTCAATCAGGCAGTGAATGGGACCAATGAGGTCAACCACGACCTGGGAAAACAATGGCTTACTCATGAGACCAGAAAATGTGGCACTCCCTGATAGCCCCTTTGACCTTGAAGCTGTACTGTGTGGCATCACCACTTACTACTCCCGTCTTAGAACACGTTACTTCCCCAGCATGCCTCCTACCTTGTCTCTCTTGGGAACTAGGGTTCTGCTGATGGGGCTGAATTTCTCATTTTTATTTGCTCTATTTGCTCAGACACCGGTGTGTGGTTCAAATGGACCGGCCGCTTCTCAAGGAGGACAGTATTACTCCAAAAACGTACTCTACACCTTGGCCAATGCTATGCACCAGGCCCTGTTCTCATGAGATTTGTCCTTCACAGTGGCAGTGCTAGTCTAATGTTTCAAATCCAACATTCCGTTCTGCGCTACTTTGAGCGGCTCAGCCTGGCACAATTAACTACTCTCTGCGCTACACGTCTCCCTTCCTCCATAACCTTGGCTATCTGTACACTTGCTGGGGGAAGGATGCACACTCTACTTAAATGGACAGAGCAAAGCTCCAAATGGTGACCTAATTCTCTAACTACCAGAAGCTGCTTTTTCTAACAAGGCCAAAATGGCAAAACTCTTGCTCAATCGGCCCATAGCCATTATGTTGCTACAAGACAACCCTTACCCTCTCTTACTGCTGGACACATCATCTACCGTTTCACCTGCTACCAGTAGCCTTTCCAAACTATAAAATAATATCTCCTTGCTGCAACTACTACTAGCTACAAAACTATTAAACACACCCTAGCTCTAACATCTGCATATAGTAAGCAACGTTATTGCATTGTTACTCCTTCCTTCATTGTGTAAGGTTCTGTGATGCTCTCTAAAAATGTGTAAACGCAAGTTACTACAAATAACACGTGCGCAGAACTGCCAAATCAAATGTCAAAATAGTGACACTAAATGACTAGCTCTTCTTGCTAATACAATGTATGCAACCTATACCTCTTTCCACGGTTGGGGGGTTGCACTTCCATCCTAACAGGTGGATTCCTATGAGTAAAGTGATAAATGTGTGGTTGTTGTTTAGTGGCTATGAGGGCCTTTTTGGTTTTGAAAGTGCTGTTTAAACCATCCACACTCCTTGAGAAAAGCCTAAGAATTAAACCCAATGGCTCCAACTGGAGGGATTGTTTTATGTGCAAATAGAACATGCTACTAGTCTAACAGTCTGCTCCAACTCAGCTCTGCTCTAATTTAGGCACACGTGATCCTGTGCTATGCAAAATATGCAACTTTACTCTGTGACAAACTTCAACCTTTCAACATCATACCAAAAACAACACCCATACCCATACTCACTATCACCCGTTAACTACATTCACATCTTTATACAAAATGCATCACCCACTATCACCCTTTAACTACATTCACATCTTTATACAAAATGCATCACCCAAATCAAGCACTCATGTGTCAACCCAATCTTCTGGCACTTACCAGTGACTCATATGACCTCATCTTGCATCCTATACTAGCCCACACACACAGAGACACATGCGCACACACACACAAATCCACAGATTTACATCTATAAACACCTACATGTAGCAAACATTAACCGCCTAACCACTATACAAATAACAAAGCCAATCAAAATGTTTCACTTTGCTATTCTCCCTCAAACTTCTGGCACTTACCGGTGACTCCTATGACCTCTTCTTGCATCCTATACTCGCCCACACACACAAACACACAGATGTACATCTATAAACACCTACATTTACTGAACATTAACCGTGATACAAATGAAAAATCCAATCAAACTTTTTACTTTGCTCTTCTCCCTTTGCTTTCACTATCCTATCAACAACAATTCATTATATTCTCACAGCAAACAACGCACCATTTGGCTATTCAAATATTTGAAGCAGGGTGCAACATGACCATTTTCAAACATCAGTGAATGGATGATTCAATTGGGCAATGTCCCCCTCATTAGTAATTATAAAAATGTTATCCATCCATGATTGTCATTAATTGTTATGCAGCAAATTTAAATCTGATTCAAGCAATTAGTTAAACAATTCATCTCACAAAGGACGATTGATCAAACATCTACTTAATTGATTTGATAAGACTAAGTAAAAACACATATCAAAACATAACATAATGTAGCATAACATATTCTACTTTTCTTGGACAAAAATTATAAAGTATGCCCAAATGATAATCCTTTGCCTCCTGCCTTCGTACTGTGAACTTGTGGATAGGATCCCACTGACTGAAACATATTTCCTCAAACACCAAAATCCAAACCATGGTGAAGGCCTCACTTCTGGATTATTAAGTATCTCTAGTCCCATGACCTCAGCAGCCGCCCTTCAACAGCCATAACTGTCAAGGATCTGGACTTAATTATAGAAAGAGCGTTGGCTCCCCCACATCCTAAATTCGTTTTTAGTTCCAATTCTGCATTTTGCAGCTAAAACGCTTCTGCCTCATTATTTGTTTGCTAGTATTCTGCCAGTAAATCCAATGGGATACTGGCAAATGGTAATACCGTTACTGGCACTTGGAATGCCAGAATTACTGACATATTCCAATTGCCAGCAATGATGGTAATTCCCCATTCTATGGGAAATTTCCATTATTACAGGAACCGGTAATACCAGTGCCAGTAATACTGGTATTTTTGGTGCTGCAATGCCAGAATTACCAGCAGCTTGGAGCTGCAGGTAAATCGGGCCACCCCACCACCAAACTTGTAGTATGGTGGCCCGGAAACGTGCTGGCAAACGGAATTACCGCCACATTAATTCTGGACCGCCATACTTATAATGAGACCCATGTCTTATCCATCATAATCATCTACCATCATTATGATCTATGACTGAAGGACTTCAAGCCAATGTAATTTTCCTATAACATGCAGATCCATATTCCTGCTCCAGCTTAACCGTAGAGAACACCTTTTACCAACAATGTTGACATAGCACTGGCTCCTCAGAGCTAGGAAGGAAACCAAAGCATCGCTCTTTTCTAGCTAACCTTATTCTCTACCCATGTACTCACCATTACTATATTTTTGAGCTTGCTCTCTAAAGCATCTATTAATACCTAGTGCATAACAAGAATAGAAATAACAAATGAATAACACAGGATAACAAAGCAACATACAAAGACAGCCACCTTTCTTAGGTCAAGGGCTACTTTCATAGCACACTGCTCGTTTAATTTTTTGAATTGATTTCCCTATATGTGGTAAGTGACATATTGAGCCTCATTACAAGTTTGGTGGTATGTCAGTGGTAAATCCACCCAGATACCACCAAACTGTATTACCGTTACCGCCACTTGCTCCGGCATTAATACAGCCGGATTACAAGTGGTGGTGGTGGTGGTGGCGGCGTAAATCCCAATTTCTTTTTAGTCCATAGGACTCAATTGGGCATTTTTGGCGGAATTACTGTGGCAGTAATTCCACCAGGGAAATTCTACCAAATGTTGTCAAAAAGCTGGCAGATTTACCTCCAGCTCATTGGTGGAGGTGAGTCCTCCAAGGTTCCGCCACAACTATAGTTGGGCAGTTCAGAAATGCAGTGTTATACGGTAGTTATGCTGCATTTAATGCACACCACCAAAGTTGTAGTGAAGTCCAATATTATATCAACCACCGTTTGGACACACAATTTCATATGTGAATATGAATTGTTGTATTTGAGTAATTATTTTATTTCAAGTAACTGAACTTCTTTTTTTATGAGCCTGTTTGTAAAGCCACTGTGATGTATTGCTCTACTGCTCCTTGTTGTTCAAGCTCACACAATTACCAGGTTTAATCTGTTTTTAAAATGTTCAATGAAGTAGGGTGTCTAGCACAGACACTGGAAATGGTAATGTGATAAGAGAGAATGAGAGTCGATGAGGAAAGAAGAACTCACTGGTATACGTGGTCTCTTTAGACTCCTCTGTTGAGCTCCCAATGCCAGCTTATCCTGAAGCAAGGGATAACTTATTGCTAATAGAAGAAATGCAGGCGTTGGTCAAGCAAACCCAGCCTTGTAGATTGGCTGTGTTCTAGAGTATTTTTTCTTTACTGCTTCTAGTGCTACTAAAGAACACATATATTTTTCAGTTTGGTAAAAAAGTGGGAAAGGGCGTGTTTCCACTATTGATGCAGGAACCACTGGTCAAGGGCCAAAAGTTGGAAAGTCAAACAGGAGTAAGCAAATCTGAGCCATGTGCACAGGGTGAGCAAGGCAGTTATTGTGCAACCAGCTGACCAAAATGGCTTCAGGGGATTATATTCTGGCAGCTTTGATTTTTTGACAATATTAATGAAGGCTTTCTCCTTGGGATAGCATCTTTCACCTGAGGCAGCATCGCTGGTGTTAGTGATGAGAGCTGTGCCGACTCTATCAGAGGATTCAATGGAGGGGACCTCATCCCTGATGATCAAAACAATGCAGTGGTTTAACACTATGGTTAGATATGAATGGTGTCTAAACCCCAAGGTTCGTATAATGGTATGGAGAGTACAGCAAGTAGGGCTGAGAACCTTTGATGACCCAGGTAATTTTGTTGTGCTGGCCTTTTGTTCATCTCTCAAGGTTTTATCACATGAGTTTGCTTTATGGGGAGAGGGCACATTATGTTACTTACATCCATTAATGAATTATACGCTCCTGCTTCCTATCAAAGCCAAGCCCCCCCCCCAAGCTTTAATATTGCACTTGCACCTTGCAAACAAGGCCTATAACTTTCAAAGAATATGGTGCCACATGAAGGTCAACAGAGGAATTTGGTAGCAGAACGAATTGACTGATAGCTCCAGAACAGGGCACATAGAAAGCACCAGAACAGGGCACATAGAGGTCCCTAGAAAGTATGTTTTCTACCTGAAAGAGTGACTTTTCAGTTACATTGGAGTGGGAAAGAGTTGGGATTTCGGTTGCCAACTTGGATTTGATTCCAGCTGCTAATACCTCTAATGCATAAAATCTTCTAACTGTTTTAGAGAATGTAGATTGTCTTTAAAGTTGGATCCTTTTAATCATTGATAGTCCCCTCTAAGCTCTGAACCAAATGGGTTATGATTTGTTGGTCCTTCTGTGTGGTGTGAGAAACCTGAAGGTGTCTCACATACAAATCCTAGGAGTCTGTCCTCCAGGTGGCCAGGGCATGACCATCACTATTGGATCCAGTTCCTGAGGGTTGGCCAGTGAGGGAAGAACACCTGGATGGGAGGTCCTCGGGGAGTGGAAGTGGGACACCGATGGGTGAGGTGCAGTATCCCCCTTCTTATAACACCTTTTCCCCATCCTACCCCATAGGATATGCAAACACTCTACCCCCCCTTTTCCAACTCTAACACTTTCGCATATCACGAAAGTCGACTGACAAACACCAGAGCCATTTACCTGACGTGTCCCAACACAAGGGTCAGGCAAAGTCAGGAAATTGACCAGAATCTCACACACCTGATGGCCCTTTCCCTTCCCCACAGGGATAAAAGGTGGAGCATAGGAGCACCATACGAGGAAGGCAGACCAGACAACGAGACAGCTATCCAGGCACAGCAGTGGAGGAGGAGAAAGACGGCATGAACCAAGAGGGTGACAAGGAGAGAAGTGACCTTGCCCTTTCCGACCCAGGCCCATGAAACCTCCACGGAAGGAATTGTAAGACTGCGAACAATAGCCCAAGTGTGTTGAGCAGATGTCAATGGTACACAGAGTGTGCCTATGCTGATAAGCAGGACAGAGGGAGATGCCTGCTACCATGGTATGGGCCTTCACACCCGATACGAAGAAAGCCAAGCAGTTCATCACAGGCAGTGAGTAGAGGGGAGGACCGATAAAGAAACCGAATTGTGTTGAACAAAAGTAGCAAACGGCTGATTGCAGAGTGTACAAAGTACTGTTGAGGTAAAAAGGGAAAGCCAGCTGTGGATGAGCCAGGCACCATGTGGGTGCTCACTCGAGAAACTCTGGGTGATTACCTGATTGTTGAAACTACCATTAGCAGAAGGCCTTTGGAAAGGCGAGAAGAGGGTCAAAGTTGTCATACAGGGGTCTAGGAAAATCCAAAAATCTTTTTTGGGCAGATGATCGTGAATAAGGGAAGTGAGTCCCACATCATAAGAAAGTAGAAGGAATTGTGAGATTGGCAAGAGTGAACCTGAAGCAGGGATGCCAATGAAAAGGGGTGAAGTCTAAAGTCCCAAAGAACAGTGTGTTGTTAAGAGTGAACCTGGCAGAGGGTGTTCCACATTGAACTGTTTGAAAGACATTAAGATTTGAGAATATAAGCAGAGGAGATTGTGCTGAAAGCCATAGTGAACCCAACCAAGGGAGGCAAACAGTTGAGAGGTATCCAGGGATGAGAAACTCTCACCCCAACAACACATGAAGACAACCAAGAAAGTATTTTTGAATACAAGCCAGAGTGAACTCGACAGAGAGATGGATATTCGGGAGGGGTCTGAGGCCCAGAAGAGGAGGGCCCAGAGTGAAGAATCACCTCAAGTGCAAATCAAAAAGGAACTTTGTGTTTGTTGATTTTGAATCTATCAGGCCATTGGAAGCAGGAAATCTAACCTCCGAAGGTCCTGACATTGTTTTGATCTATTTGGGTATCTGAGCCCGGAAGAGGGTATATCCCGGGGTGAAAAGTCATCACCTAATGTACCTACTGAGAGGAACTTGTGTTGTTATTTTGAAAATATCAGGCCCTCGAAGGCAAGAGACCTTTTATAAAGTAAGAGACTTGTCCATCGAAGATCCAGATAGCTGAAAACGGAAATGTCGATCGTGAGTCCCCCCTTGTCCCGTGCTCAAAACGTGGGGAAGGGAGACTATGACTACCGCATCTTGACATATTATTTGTAAAAACGTCTTTATTTCTTATAAACCCTATTCCACACTCTCTCCATCCCTCCTACTCTCCTAGTTCTCTCCCATTGCACTGGGTGAGGTCACTAAGACTGTTTTCTCTATGAAAGTCTTCTCCAAACAGGTGCTTCCATGCTCCTCTAGAACTATCAAGGACAATATTACCACCCTTGCTCCCTCTTTGGGTGAGTTCTGCAATCACTCTTTTGCCACTGGCTCCTTCTCATTTCCTCTCAAGCATTCCCTTGTGCATGCCCCCCTAAAAATGCTGTCTGTTGACCCTTACTGCTGCGTTAACTACCTCCCTATCTCCACTAGCTCCTTCTTGGGCAAACCTTTGGAGAATTTGGTCATCTCCCAATTAATCCACCACACTGAATCTGGTGTCTGTCTCCACAACCACCAGTCTGGCTTCAGAGCAGCCAGAGGCATGGAAACTGCTCCCCTGAACACCCATGAAGACTTGCACTCCAACCTCGACTCCAATTTTCATTCTGTTCTCATCCTCCGTGGTCGGTCCTCTGCCTTCGACACTGTCAATCATGCCACCCACTTAAATTGACTCTCTGATACTCTGGGCATCACGGACAGGGCACTGGTTTGGCTGACCTCTTTCCATTATAACCGTCCCTCCCAGGTGCAAATAGGCCCTTTTTTCTCCTCTATGTCTCTCTCTACCTTCCGGCTGGACATATGCCAAAAAGGCCTCAACAAGGCCATACAATGGCAGGAGTTGCAGTACTCCAACGCTAAGTTTCTTCCGTCCCACCGGCCCTCATTGACAGTGTGTACCAGCTGAGACAATGCACTGCGCTCCTTACCCAACATCTGCTGCCTGGCCTCCTCTGTTGCCAATTGCCTTCCAGAGGCTTAGAGGTGCACCATTTTTCGCAATCAGCATGCTCTTGTCACCACACACAGGCTCAGTGGACTTGCTCTGAGCCCGCTTCCTAAGGCACATATAGCCATCTGTGTGCAAGCCCCGGCTTCTCCCTCCCTCACCCACTAATTGATGGCCGGCCCACTCCTATTTCCATATGGGTATTCATGCGCCCATTCGAACATGCACTCATGCCGTGCCACCCCGTGACAGTCTTCTCTCTGTTGGCACCGATATATCAATTCAGATACATGGTTTCATATATATTTTTTATTTTTCATTCACCATGTTTTTTTAAAATATTTCATTCACCACGTTTTTTCTTCCAATAACTCTTTTTCATTGACTCCCGATCATCTTTATGAGTAATTGGTTCACTGCACTACTGTTCTAAACAACATACCGCTATGGACCTGTGCCATCACTAGGTGCTCTGCCCATGGTCCTTCCTCTTTTCCCTCCTCACCCCGGCCTGCTCCCTGTCCAACTTTGTGGACACACATACCTCCTCTGCCGCGTCCCAATGGCTGAGTGAACGCATCCCTGACAATAGGCCCCGCCCTCCTGGTGATGTACGCGGAAGCCTACTTTTGCAGCCGCGGATGCTGCAAGCTGAGTCTTCCCTCACGTGAGCCGGCTTGCACAGGTCACCTCTTGGGACCCTTTAAGGTATGAGATTTTGTAGTTCATGTCAGTATGGCTTTGTACCATACAATCTGCCATTCTCTCGCTATGACGTGACTGTCTAATTCACTCTGGCGTTGTGCCTCATTTCCTTGCAGGGAGTGATCCCCTCATGGCTCATGGCTCCATAGTGCTTCAAGTACACGCTGCCATCTACTGGACCAGGCCGAAGTATCCAGATGGGCACACACGGTCTTATGTGTCTATCCCCACTAGGTGTTGGGCAACATCACATTGTTTCATGTTTGTCCGCACCTCAGCAGTTGCATTGTACACCCACTCCACCTCCCCTCATTGACGCAATGCCACACAAACAGTGACCATGCACAGCATTTCTTTAGTGTGCATAAACTGTCCGTAGCGTTAATAGCCTTTAAACTAGACTATGAGCATGAATTTGCTGGTCACGGCATTGATTCAGAAGCCAGCTGGAAGAGCTAATAGATTTATGTGCGAAGATATTTTGTCCTGAAGAAGATGGTCTGATTGACAGTGCACCATCAAAACCGGTCAGCCATATCATTTGTGGCTGTACCACAACCTAACAGATACTCCCGATACAGACAGGGGGTACAGTGAAAAATAATCAGACTCACATGCAGCGAGACATTCTTTAGCTAGTCCCATAGCTTTGGGCTTTGTGTTTTAAATATTTCTGTGTTTGTTATTGTTTTCCTTGACATCCCTGACATCCAACGACATGCAGAAAATAGGAGCCATTAGGGAGAATAAACATTTAGAGAAAATCCCTATTACCCTAGCTACCACATGTTAGTTGATGCAGCCTGGTTTCTCCATGAGATCTAATTACACTCTCGTAGAGACCTCCTTCTTGGGTGGTTGCCTTTTGGCTGCTTTTTAGTGGTGTATGTGATCCAATTTCAACAGTCTGCACACATTGTATAGAATCAGGGACATCTCTTGACCTATCCCTCTTAGATAGGTGTTGCACCATCCACCGTCTAGGGACAGGCACCTCCGCTAGGGCTAGGGTGTTTTTCCTGAGGGCCAGATTAGCTCACTGTTTTCCCTTGTAGATATTCTAACGTTCTGACAGCCACTCCACTTGATTCTAATGTGTAAATATTCTTTCTCCCAATTAACCATTTTTATTGTGTACCAGGTGTAAAGTGACGCCATGAAGAGAAGAGATGAGGGCGCACTGAAACCATATATGAGTACTTAAAGAATGAGAGTTTTTAAAGAATGAAGATGTAACGGAAGTAGCAAAGTAAACGAATATGCAGATACAAAGATATCATATATGCTGAGAAGATAAAGGAGAAGAAATGCAGTAGATGTAGATACGCAGAAATGCAAGGTAGATGAGACATGTAGAAGCTTACTAAAGGTAGGAAATATAACTTGGGTAAAGCAGCTATTTTGAGAAAATGGACGTCGGTTTCATGTAAGCTAAGAAGACCCATGGACAAAAACAATGCTGCAGAGCTGGAAGGCGCTGGAATACAGAATTGTGCATGAACAAATTATATTTGTTTGGCTCAATATCAAAGATGCTGCTACAAGAAGCAACTGCAAGGCAAGAAAGAGGTTGAAGAGGATAAGCCAGGTACATAGGACATAATTCTCTTAGATTAAGTAAAGGAGTGAACATTTGCGAATGCCAAGCATTGGACCATCAAATATGCAGAAAGCATATGCAAGACAGAGCAACCAAGTCGCCAGATGCTGAAGAGAGTAATAGAACCCAATATAATCGAATCAAATACTAAATAGAAGGCTAGAAGGACAAATTATAGTCGCCTCACATGTGATGCAAGACCAGAAAATAACGCCTATCATTAAGACTCCCGACAGAGAAAGCAATGTACCTTCACTCTCTTTACTTTAACATTCCGGGGAAGAGAATAGTCAGCAAGGTCAACTACAATGAAGAAGCATTGGTTTAGGGCCTAACTGATTAAAGATAGTAGGCTAATTAGCCAAGTGGACTGTTGTCTGACGTTGTAACCAGCACCTGAGTTTCGTTTTGCATACGTGCTTTTAATGAGCTGAATGTAATGTCCAAGGTTTGAGGAGAGTGCCAACCAATCAGGATGGGCGATCTGATGATAGACTATACATTGGTGCAGAAGGCGTGCCTACTTGATAAGGGGCAGGCAATGATGTTACTAATACCTAAGTAAGAAATACGCTATAGGTATATGTGTTCTCCTAACCAATCCCTCCGCCTGATCGGTTTTTACAGTTTGCCACGTAGGATAATGTCATAGCTGACATATATCAAGGTATACTTTATTGAGTTGATAATAAAGTATTATTTTGCCATATTCTTTGAGTCTGTCCAGTTATTTGGGCCTGAAATCAGTTATTGTGGTAATCCCATCCAGCACTTTGTATGCTCCAGGTACTACTGCACATTTTGGTAGTAGTGTGGATGGTTCAAGATCCAGACTTTCAGATGTTTTACGTCTTCCACCATCAGTTGGAAGACCGCTGAGTTTCCTGTGGAGAGCGGAGAAAAAAACTTGTAAGACAAGATGGTCAGCAGGTGCCTCTTTGAAGAAATTGCTCTCCAGTCTCCATGGGCACCCAGCGGACCAAAGGTGAAGTGGTCGATTGGGGAAGAGTTGATACTGAGGGGCTCAAACTGAACAACCGATGTAAGTAGAAACATCAAAAGTGTCAAATAAAAAGAGGAAGGATCGTATTGCATGTGTATATAGTGGTGAACGTAAAAGGATATGTTTCATTACCTATTCTCAAGGAGAAAAGAAGGGACCACATCACACTCTAGAACAGAGTATTTTTAAGGGATTCTTGCGGAAAGGCCAAAGAAGGATACGCGACACACTCCAAAATGGAGCAAAATAAGAGATGAGATACTTTTACTAGAGACAGTAAAGAATACAATCGAAGAAATTGTGCACATTTTTTTGGGGTTGTGAAAATATTAGTGTAAAAAATTCATGTGTTTTGTAGTATTAGTAATAAACTGTAGACCAATAGTAACAATTTGACTGACAATTAGACTCTAAAACAAGTGATTGGCACCAATCATAGTATAGTAGCATTCAGGAACATCATTTCACAAAAATGCCAGACTAAATCAGTGACTCACTTCCTAAAATGTACCTAAAACACATCTTTAATGAGCCTAACCATTATTGTATAGAATTCCAGAAATACAAATGATTTGTTATACCTATTCTTTCTTATATAGGATCACTGCTCAAAGTGTTACACGTGTGGAACCCCCTGTTATTTTTTAAGAGGCCTACATTAGAAAGCCAGCCACTCCAGAAACAAAGAGTCACATGGCGTTGGACACGGCCCCAGAGCTTCATTTTATTTCTCTTCGGGTTAGCAAGGACGTCCATATGGGTACAAAGAGAGACCTGAGGGGTTGCATGTGCGACCCCTGGTGACCCCCAAATGATGTCCCTGTTGAAAATAAAAAGAGTAAAATAAGATTTTTAGATTGTCAATAATGAAAGCAAGATAGTAAGATTCAATAGAACCATAAACAAAGGAGCAAAAGAATATTGTTGTGTAGGCTTGAAAATTGTTTGAAAATTTGTTGTTGTGAAATGGGTGGCGATTGATGGTGCTTGCCGCGAATTGATTGTTGAGGTATAAGTAATAACAGAATAAAAGATCCGGTAACTATTGACAGTTAAAAACAACTTGTTTTATTTATTTATTTTTATTGTATTTGTTATTGTGTATACAGTTTTGAACAAGATAAAACAAACAAAACTTTTACACATAAAATAAATACATCTTACATATTACATCACATATTCATATTCATCCATAAAATCTAAAAAAGAAAATACTAAGGATCGAAGAAGTTGAAGAAAAATAACAGAGTTTATCTAATCATAATTAAGATAAGGCAATAATAGGGGAAGAAAGAAAAATGTTATCATCTTAAGTTAGGAGAGGAAGTGGAATGTATCCGTTATATTGAGGTATTAGTTGTTAACAAGCTCTTCAAGCAGTGTGACATCAGTCTCAAATCTCCGTACTTGTGTTATTGCTACAATCTTACTACGACTATAACCTGCTATACATCTAAGCCAAAAGGATTCGCTAGTGATTTCAAACATATTTTCCACATAATTAGAGTAATAATGTTCATATATGGTGGTCATTCCAGTACAGCTAGTAAGGATATGTCGAGCTGATTCAAGTTCATGTTTAACACAGCAAATACGGCATGTTCTTTCACCCACTGGGATCCCTATCCATGCACCTCTAATTTCCAGGACATCATGTCTGTTAAGTCTAATTTGAAGTCTAATGTCCATAAATATCCTTTGCGTGGCACAGCTTCAAGTAGCCTCGAATTTCTTTGTATTTACAAGGCATCTTGGCAAATGTGGTTAATGATTTCATTCTGGCCACCTTCTCGTGGCTTTTACACTAGTCAAATTCCTCTGCCTTCTCCATATTCCCATTCAGGAGTCCAGCATAATTCTTCAAAATAACATTCATTAATAGCTTTAAACTTATTCAAGGTCTTATTCATCACACTTTCCAAGGTCGTACTGAATATTGATTAGAAAGAATCATGAGGAGATTAATCAAGGTGACAAGGGAAATTATTCCCATTTCCATCTGGATAGCCTCTATAGGGGTGTAGCTACTCAATCCCAGGATTCTACGCCAAATGCAACCTTCAATCTTAAGCCCATACAAAAAGGCAGCAGTCAGTTTCTGCTTGTAGATAGTGAGTATTCCACATAGGTTGTATCCAGCCGTTTTTCTAGACAACTCCCATTGTAGATAGAGCCTTAGCTCTGTAAGGGTCCCTTTTCCCCAGTTTCATTTGACTCAATCTCCTGGCCTAGATATTTATATGAGTCCACCCTTCTAATAACACCAATATCCCAGTGGATGGTGGTTTTATTACATCTCTTTGTTCCAAAAGCCATACATTTTGTCTTATTAATATACACTATTAGCCCGTTCTTTTTTGCATAAGAGGAAACTGCTTTTGCACTGTTGCAGATGCCCATGTATGTGTTGTCAAATATGACTGTCATCCGCATAACAGATCCATCCCATCTTATGTATACCAATACATCCCCTCAACAGAAATCTCACCAAAATTTGCAAAGAAAAGGTTGAAGAACATGGGAGCCAGGGAGCATCCCTGTCTCACCCCCAGTCTAACTGCAATAGGGTCTGTCATAAATCGCATGTTATTTAGTCTCACATTAGTAGTGTTGTTCTCATACATAAGTCTACAGGTGTGTAGCAAATGAGAGGGCATCCCCATTCGTTCACATTTCTCCCACAACAGCTGCCTATTAACCATAGCAAATGCAGAAGACAAATCTACATATAAGATATATAGAGGTAGTTCCTTAGAGGTTTTTGCCTGTACAATGAGTGTATTAACCATGAGTATATTGTCTATCATGGAGTGGCCTTTTCGAAAGCCTGTTTGGGCTTTATTAAGAATGTTTTTACTTGCCACCCAGGCATTGATTTCTTTAAGGGCTAGCATACAGAAAATCTTGCTGGGTACATCCGTAAGGGCCAATAGGTGGTAATTACTTGCAAGATTTCTTTTCCCACTTTTGAAGATAGGTATTTTTATAGAGGTTTCCAGGAGTCAGGGATATCTCCAGATCTCAGAATGTTTTGATACATAATCATCAAAATATCTGCCCAAAAGTCAGTATTCTGTTTTATGACTGCATTACAAAGCCCATCAGGGCCGGGAGCCCTAGAGGTATTACGTTTTATTATGATGTCAACAATATCCTCACTCAGGCTCTAATAGTGTATTATCGGTTGTTTTACCAATGGTACAAAGACCCCTTTAAATATATCCTCCAGAAAAGCAGCCCAAGCATATTTATCTATACAACACAATAATTTCTGATATCCTTTGTCATTTATCACTCTATAGCTTTCCCACATTCTTTTTGTATCACCAGACAGTAGAATTTTAACCATTGACTGCAAGCTTACATTTTCTCTTGATTTCTTATATCTGTAGAGCCATTTTCTATACGCATTCTTTATTTTTCTTTTCAGAAGAAAGAAAGAAGTTACACTACTGCTAGTATATTTCCCAATTTTTCTGGCTTTTCTCATCTTTTTCATCTCTTTATTTACAATTTTGTCATAAGGAGCAGTATAGTATTGTTTCCCAGATAACGGTGTTAGTTTACCTCCCATGGCCATCATGTTATGCATATTTCTCTTAAGCCACTCAATAATTCCATCTGCCGTCATATCAGTAAGGATTTTGTTAGGGTTACACTTGCACCACAATCTTGCTTTAGTGAGGTTTTTATCTGACCACCCCAATCGATTTCCTTTACCCAATAACTTCACTTGACCAAGGTTATCAATTCTTGGATGTTCTATGGTATTCATTTCAAGACTACATGATATAATTGAGTGGTCGCTATGAGGAGTATTCTGGACATCAAATTGGTTCATCATATCAAATAGACAGATATAATCAATAGTCGAAGAATTAGTAATATTGGTCCAGGTGACTGCAACTCTTTCATTCTTCTTCCCAAAGTCATTGGTCATAAACAGGTCAGCCTCACAAAGAAAATTCCTCCATTTTACAGATTTAGTGGCACATTCATAGCTGATTCTACTATCATCTTCGTTACCATTTACATCATATAAGTTGGGAGCATTTAGATCCCCACCCAAAACAACATGAGCATCATCTTCATTTGCATACATTTCAGTCAAACAGGAGAATATACGCAATTGTATAGCCAATGTAAGATTGTGTCCAGAAGGATAATAGACATTCACAAGTATAATCTTGAGACCAGATATATTGATTTCAGCAACCAGTATATTATCATCAATATCTATTCCAACATATTCAGTGGACTTTATACATTACGAATCAAGATGGCAAGTCCTACATATGGTCTTCCCTTCATTCCTCTGTTTGCCTTCCTAAAGTAAGTAGTGTAACCACCAAAAACAGGAGGAGCATTGTTTCTTGCATAAAGATAACGTCATTTGTCCTTAGTAACTTAAAGCAGCCGTTCTCACTGAATAAATGGCTATGTCCCCAAGTATTCCATGAGACTGTACTAAATTAAGCTCAGCCTTGTTTATTTACCAAGGGCAAAAAGGAACATAGCCATTCCCAGTGTGACTTGACAACTTCATATGTTTCTGAGTGATTTTTCTGATTACACCCTATCACTTGTCTCTCAGATTTTGGCACCTGAGGTTTAAGCTGCTTTTTTGGAGCTTCAGTGACATCTAACTCATATCCAAATTACTTGATACCAGTTTTAACATTCCTTATCAATGTCACAACAGCCTCAGAGCAACAGTGTACTTCTGTTCTTCCTTTCCGTCGCAGATCAACAAACTTAAAATCACTACTCTTTACTACTCGCAGCATGATTTGAAAGTGAAGGATCTGAAGCAGCATGTCTCTATTGGTTTAGATTGTCTCTTCCACCCCGCAGATATAGTGAAAAGTTTTTTAGGCAATTGGTCAGTTTTAAAGCTACCTTTGGCCATGCTTATAGGTTCCACTGGAGTTTTTAGTTCAGCAGGGCCACACTACTCTTCTCATACCTTTGTTTCAGGGATTCAATCGACTCTATACTGCTGTCATGTACATTAGCACTTTGATCAGAGTCAGTTGAACTTCTGCTAATATTCAAAGTATCATTAGGCATTTTTGATGGTTTATCCTGGGGAATAGCACCGCCCACTAACCATGAGGTTAAGTTTCCTGATCTCAAAGCCAGTCTTTTCTCTATTTCTGGCCTGTATTTTTCTTACTCTTTTAGAGGGAATGGCTTTAAGAGGGATAGCACCTGGTTGAGCAATAGTGGATATAGAGGGCTCTTCCAAAGATGTATTAATTGGAGTCTTTCCTTAATGGTCTATGTTCGCTTGTTTTTTTCTGTGTTTTTCCCTCTTAGTTAATCTGCAATTTTCAGAATCAGTGGAGTCATCCCCCGTCAATATCTCCACTACTGTAGATTTAAGATTGTCTCCATTATTTCCAGTCTGTATATCAGAGGTAATAACGTCTAATATTGGTGGTATATTCTTAGAGGCCTCACCCTCCTTCATCTTACTTAGTATCAATTTATTTTTTTCTACAAGACACAATAAATTGTGGCAGAGCTTTAAAAGTATCTTCGTAGCAAAGCCACTAGCAATATTATGTGCTACCACAACTTTCCATTTAGTTGTGCAAGCACAATTTCCTTCTGATCCTACAGCAGATATAGCAGATTGCTCCTTGCTGCCCATACTCTGCTCAGATTCCGCAGAGCTGTCAGTCAGACTGCTAAGCCGTGGGGTGCAGGACAATCTATTGGGATTGGGTGGGCATTCACTAACAGGCAAAGAGTCCGGGAGATCATTAGTGTTTGCTAGCACATCGGGAGCCGTGTTCAGCTCAGTTTCAATCATTTTTTGAGTATTCACAGGGTCAGCTCATTCCAAACCCGCTATTTGCCCCTCCAAACTATAGCAAAGGTTTAGCAACGAGTTATTGTTGTCAAATTCATGTGGTATAGTTTATGTCTCAGGAGATATTTCATCCGCATCCACTTTTTCCTCATGTATCATGGCCGCTGTAGTCTGCCCCACAAAGAAATCTGTTATTTTATTTTCCTTATGTGTTGCTGTTTGTGTGCTTGCATTACCACTGTTTTTAGCTTCCTTATCAGTTACAGTTCTGTTTTTCTTATTAGTCTTTAGTTTGCTGCGTAGTTTCATATTTACTGGAGGCTGCAGCACACTATCAAATATTATGAGTGAGAGAGTATATACTGCAAGGCTGTTCAAGACAGTAACAGTACCTTGAACTCTCGCGGCAGCTCAAACAGAAGAACTCTGCAGTCACTGCCTTGAGTAGGTAATGTTAAAGATGTTAGTACCTTAATTATTATTTAATAGTTTGCTCGTCGACCAACAGTTTTCTCCCGAGGCAGGCTTCGTTACGGGAATAGATTAAGCCTTGGCGCCTTCGCTCAAGGCTAAAATACAATGCAGATTATTTCCCAGCAGTTATTTCCACCGTGAGTCACCAAACATGTCATTATTGAGCAGCATTTTGCCTCGACATCACTGAGATACACACTTCAGATAAGGAAATACCATGCCGAGAGGGTAAAATGCATGGCTCACAAAATGTTCATGCCTTGGCCACAAGAGGGTTCACTATCAAGAACAGCATTGCAACACATGACAACCAACTTACATGCTGCATATTCGGCAGAAGAATTTACAAAAGAGGTAAGCTATTTAGAGCTATGGAAAATATATCAGAGCCTGAAAGAAGACCTGCCTGAGAAGGAGTGAGTGCTTAATCAGCTTAAGGGGGACGGCACAGCACCCACGGATCCTCCTCCTCCTTCTAAAGACAATAGTGCAACCAATGAGAAACAAGGATTCTATACCCTAAAGGAGTTAAAAGCAGCAGTGGGTTATGCTAATCCAACATACGTGCCTCCCACTTATAGTAGTGAAGATAATATCGAAGAAAGCAAGAGTAAAGAACGCCAATATATGTCAACACATGATGAACATAAAGAGCGTGATGAAAGAAGGGACAGACAAATAGAGAGAGAAGAAGAAGCTAAGAGGCAAAGAAGATAGAAAGACAGAGCTAGTGGAATGACAATAGTACATTGGGAGGACAGACACTACTCAAATTAGACAGAAAGGGTATTGATGATGTCAAAGAAAGAGAAGAAAGAAAGGAACAAGAAAAGATAGAAAAGGAACAAGAAAGGGCATACAAAGAGAAGAAGGAAAAAGAGAGGAAGTGAAAGGAAGAAAAAGGAAGGTATGAAGAAAGGAAAAACAAGGGACTAGAGGAGAAGAAATGTGATGAAATAGAAGCCTAGAGATTGAAGGAACGTAGGTTGCAAAGAAGGCAAGAGGAAGAAGAAAAAACAAAGATAAGAAGAAGGGAAAAAGAAATGAGAAGGAGTAGGGGACAAAGAGAGGATCAAATAGATGACATTTTGTTAGATGTATAATACCAATTGAAGCACAATAACAATGGGAAGAATAGAGAGGGTCACAACAGCTCTGCAGGGAGCTGCAGGGAATGCCTAAAATACAGGCATGGGCATATGAGCTTGAGGCAGAAGGTAAAGGGAAAAGGATTGGGGATTTATATTGGCAAATGAGGGAGAAGGATGGTTACAAGACCAGAGGGAGTATGGAAGGATCTCCACCGAAAGAAACAGGAGGTAGATTGGATACCATAATGATGGATGAGCATAGAACACTATCCTTAAGTAGACTAGAACTTGATTATGAGGAAAGTGACAACAGCCATCAATTTGGCATATAATGATGTCAGATGAAGAAAGGGAAGATGAGAGAGCACAAGGAGAGGCCACATGTGGCTTTTTGATAGATCTGAATATAGAGAGAGGAGTAAAGTGGTCAGATTTAGAGAACCCAAAAGAAAACACACCAGAACATATACCATATTTTGAATGACCACATGCACGGTCGCATTGTGGAGATATATCATCGCCTTATGTAAGTAATTAAGGTCACTGCCAGGGTGAAAACAAATGGGCAAAAATAGCCCTACCTGGAAGACAAGAAGTGTAGATGGATACAATATTAGACCAGGATTTAAACAATTTCTGTTATTAGAGAAAGGGGGAGGGTGAGCACAATATATACCATGGCCACAAATGGATAAAGAACATTTGAAATGTAAATTACTGAGTTTGACTGCAGATGCAGGAAAATTGATTCATGAGTAAGAAAGAATGACAGCAGGAATGACGTTAGCAGTGCTGATGTAAAAGGTCTACTAGCAGCCATTCCAGGGGAGCAAGCTCAAGACATTTGGAGACAAGCAGGATATGCGAGTGTGACAACGCAAAACATGACACATGATGGATCACCATTTAATAATTGCAGAGCAGACATATGGCGTTTGCTTACAGATCAGATATGGGGTGCAATTATGACATGGAAAATGGGAGAGGACGAAGATTCTGTCGCTTTTAGTCAGGAGATTCAAAACAAAAGCATTATTTTATCATACTTTATGTCAGGGACAGCCAGAGCTAGTCCAACGGTAGATGAAAAAATAGGTAGGGATGGAAGCAAGCCATGGCCAGAAATACAGTTGACTATTGTACACCATTGTTGATTGCTACAAGAGAAGAATAAGAAAAAATGATGGGAATAGATAGACTAGATAGCAGGAGGAAGCCAAGTTGGGTCAGAAATGGCTCTTGAAATTTGCCATAAAAGGAGCAGTATTGACCAGTGGAGAAGTTGTGGCCACACAAGTGTAACACCATGAACCGCCAAGCAATGTAGGGTACCCTATAGATCAAGGTGGGGACAATTTTTGGCCATGAGGTAGAAGGAATAGACTCAGAGAACAAAGAGGCGGATTTCAAAACCCTCAAGGGGAGGAGGATTTAATGGAGGACAACTGGAGGAATTCAGGAATTGTGGGAGCACAGGACATATGGCCCGCACCTGAAGAAGTAGAGGGGGTATGCATCAGAACTGGCAAACTCCAAGGGACGGGATGGGCTATTCTCTACAGTACAGTACAGAACGCGTGCACCGCAAATACAGCAAACGCAGCAGATTCTGCTGCTACCCCAATTGCCACAAGGACAACTCCAGTGAGTTTCCATGCAAACACAAGACGCAACAATAACAGCAACCTCCGACACAACAGACAGTACCACAACGGAATGCAAATGCAGGAGCCCCACAAGTACCCACACTGAGGATAGGGAGGGTGACAGTAGTGGGATGGAATCCTTTTACGGGTATAGAAATGAATTTATATCCACAATAGGAAAGCCCAGAGAGCGACTTGATGTGTTCAGGACTATCTGTGACACCAGACTCATAAGAGGAATCATGGTTCGGAGTAACGATGGGAGGCAAGACATTTTCGTTCCTTGTAGACACAGGAGCAACCCGCTCCTGTGTTCGAGAGGGAAAGTACCCAATGTATGGCATTTCCATGAATTCTCTGGGATTCTCTTGGGCTATGAGTTTTGTTCCTTTTACTGATGATTTGCAAACTTGAATAGGAGATCATGACGTGTCTATGCCATTATTGTATTCATGGAAGACAGCAGTTAATATATTGGGATGTGATTAAATGACACAACTTAACATGACAATATCTTTCATTGACAAAGGGATAGTAGTATGTTCCACTCCAGGAAAACACTATATAAATGGAAGAGAATGTATATTAACATTTATAGGCCAAAAAGCCTTACGAGTGGTCCCTTTAGACCAATGAAATATTCTTATATGGAGTAAATATCTTGTTAACGTGGCTTCCTAGACTCATAGGTAAAATATTGAGAATACCTGATTAATTTTTGTTTAGGCCAGAAATACCTATGGATGATGAAGAAAGAACAGGTTATCCCCATAGAACTAGAAACAGAAAAGGTAATAGAGGAAAGGGTGGTTGTTCATGGGAAAGACAATGTGGGAAGAGGATGGAGGGCAGTAATAGCTCTTGGCAAAGGATACAGACTAACAGATTTGACAGATGAGGAGCTGTTCAGAGATGATTATTCGGACAATGAATTATTATTTTTCATAAGTCTCACTTATTGGATTGAAGTTGAGAATAAGCAAATACCACAAAGAATGGCATTGGTGAAAAAGAAACCGTCATTTTTCCAGCAACATTTAGAAAAGGTGCCAGGTATTTTATGGAATAGCAGTCCATATGACATGGTTCTATTGATTGGAGCAGGAGCAGTTATAATAAAACTCAACTCAGTTTTGCCATGAGCAAAGCAGTACTCCATGTCCAGAGAAGCAGATGAAGGCACATTTGAACCCATTTCCTCTATGACACAGCAGGGAATACTGTTACCATCGGAATCCCCATGTTACATGGCTATGTGTACCCATTGAAGAAATCAACAGGGGTATTGTGGAGATTTATCCAGGATCTATGCCCTCAAAATGATATTGTTGAAGCAGAATTTCTGCTTGTTCCGAATCCCGGTCCAATATTATGTAACATTCCAGCTAAATCTAAATTTTTTGCAGATACAGATTTAAAAAAAACACTTTTTTCTAAATTTCCATTCATGAGGACTCTCAAGACTTGACTTCATTTTCATATAGAAACCAGTGCTTGAAACATTCAAGATGACCTCACGGGTAATGTGAGTCCCCATCTATCTTTAATAGTGTTCTTCAGATGGACCTAGGTAATGTACAACTCAAGAGCACAATAATCCAGTATATTGAGCACATATCAGTGTGCAGTGAGACAAAAGAAAGTTGCAGAGAAGATTATGTTTGACTAATGACAATATTAGCAGAGAAAGGATACAAAGTAGACAAAGAGAAACTTTAATATTGCTATGAAAACGTCCTGTACATAGGACAGCTAATCTCTCAAGAGGGGATAAATGTGACACCTGAAAGAGCAGGAGCGATCATGAAAACTCTAAAACTAAGACAGTGAAGGAAATGCAACAATTTTCAGGCCTTTGCAATTATTGCAAGGATTGGGATTTTGCTTACAGTACATATATTGAACAACGTTTAAAGGGTCGCAAAGAAGCACAGATAGGTAAAAGTAAAATAACATCGACAGATGAGATGATTGGAGGATTCTAAAAAGGGCAATGTGTAAAGCCCCTGTGTTAGGGATTCCGGATTGTAATGAGTAGTTGTATTTGTTCTCACGTTCAAATGGAGAAGTGAATGCAGCAGTCCTCACACAGAAGACAATAGGACATGGAAATAAATCATTAGCTTACTATAGACAGAGTAATGAAAGGGCATTACCCTTGTGAACAAGCATTAGCTGCTGCTGCTTTCATGATGTAAAAAGCTGCAAGTATTACAATGGGGTATTCAATGATGTTATTCATCAAGCATTCCTTATTTGCAATTTTGGAGAATAAAAAAAGCACATTGACCACAACAAGAGCATTAGGGTATAAAGTAATTATTTAGAACTCAGTAATCAAAATGGTTAGATCTAGAGTAGTGAATCCGGAGACTTTTATAGCAGATCCAGTACGAAAAGAGGCCTCAAGGACTTAAGCACTCCCTTGTGCGCCACGTCCTGCAAAACCCTTCGGCAGACCCTACCTGTCCAGCCAACTACTGCCTTATTTCTATCACCCCTTCCTTGGGAAACTCCTGGAGAAGCTGGCCCTTCCCCAACTTACTTGACACACGCTATTAGCAGCATGCCGCTATTAGCAGCAGGGCTGCCGCCGAAATCGCGTCCGGGTCCACAGAATGAGGAATTACCGGGCCATTCCGAGTTCGGAAGGCCCGGTAATTCCTCCCTCCAAGGACCCGGACCCGGTCCTTCCCCATTCCCATTTCAGCCCCCATAGGGCTGAATGAGAATGGGAGAGGGAGCAAACAACGGGCCATTACGAGTTGTCCCGTTGTTTGCTCCCTCTTCCCCTCGCGGGACCCACTAAGTCTGCCTGGTTTCACCAGGCGTTACTTCCTGGGTCCCGCGAGGGAACCTCGTAATGAGGCGGTGCAGGGTAAACGGCGCCGGCACCTTTTACGTTGCCGTTAACCCCATACCACCAGGGTTGTAATGAGGCCCATAGACATTCTTATTACCTTGAACAGGTACACCAAGAGCTGGGAACCTTTGTGGATAATAGATCTTGGGATGTCAGCTCTAGCCAATCCCAGTCTAGTATCCTAGGGGTGGGTAGCAACGGGCAAGAATCAATGATAAAACCCTCACACTGCAACATTGTTATAGATGGAGACTCGGGGATGGGCCAGACCAGCCACCTGACACGTGAGAGCCAGTAGAATAACATATTTAGGGGATGATATAGGTTATTAGGCTCCTGACGGCCATTCTCAGATGGCAATGGTTTTCTGAGTGGGGTCCAAGTTATGACATCACTATGATGCAATCAGGATCCAAAACAGGCCTGCGAGCCAGGGGACGTTGAGACATCCACAGATTTCTTCTGTCCTTGTACTGATCCATATTGGTTTTGATTGTAATAAACCGCAGTTTGAACTTTCTGTTTGACTGAGTCCGGTTCCATGTAATAATGTCACTGCAAAAATGTTGGCTGGAAAAAAAGTCACCCAAAAATGGCTGTTTTTTGCAGGGACATTATTATATTGAACATGCGGGGGACATCCCAGCTACTCCCAAAACCTTTTTTTTTCTCAAGGGGGGCGGGGGAGACCCCCTTCGCCCCTGGTCTCCTTGACCCCATATATGTGATCACCATATATAATGTTGCAACAACCTTTTCCCAGCAACATTATGTATGGTGACCAAATGTGTGGGGATAATATTACCTGATACCCTGAGTCCTGTGTTCATCCTAGGGAAGGTGTTGGGCCTTCCAAGAGTCTGCAAACTTCTAGTGGCTCTCTTGCATACCTGGGAGTTTCTCCCAACAAGTTGGTAGCACAGAGGATGGTTGACTGCGCTATCCCTGCACAAGGTTGACTCCTTCGCCGCCGAACCTGAGAGGCTGCGGAACCCTTACATATTTTCAGAAGACGGGAAAGCGCATATCCGTTTACAGGTCATCAGGAGACCCTTGTGAATAATTCTGCCTGAGGTCAGCGAGTTGTCCAGGTAGCCCAGGATGGGGAGGCGAGCGTCTTGACGGGAATCCGGCAACCGAGCAGCGCTAGCACACAAACTGTAAGTATTGACCCAGTCCAATGGCAACTGTGGGTGTGGGGGAGGCTACTAAGTATTGTGGAGTATTTCTTAGTATTGTATAGCAGTGTTGAAGTAGTGTTATAGTGAGTAGGGACAGGAGCAGAGATAGAAGTACTTTTTCTATGTTTAGGGCACATTCAGTCTGAGAGGTAAAAGGTTCTGGTGAATAACCTAGACTATTGACTTGAGGGCATGGATGACATAATTTATGTAAATAAGGTATTCCTGTGGGTTGGGCATTTTACCTCAGGTCATGGAGGTTGGTATTCCTGTGAGGGTTAGCGAGGCAGCTGGCCTAGATTGCAGAAGGTAAGTCGACTGGTTAAGTCTCCTGGAGTGAGGCGTTTCACACGTTAGGTGACACATGGGTGCAGTTCGATCACAAGAGAATATTGGTATACTCTGCCTGGAGTGCAAGAAGACAACTGTGGGGTTTTGTGTGGGTTGGGAGTAACGGGCTATTGCAGTGTGTGTGCAGTATTTATTTTTTCTGTGTCATTTTGGTAGCTTTATGACATCACTCTTAGGTTTGCAAATAGGACACAGAGAGTTTGAGACAGTGAAGAGCTAGCATTAGACATTTGGGATTTGCAGACGAGGTGAACCAGTGGTGGTGCACGGAAGGTGCATGCGCAATACTTGTGGGTGTGCATGAGGAGGTAGTGGCTGTAAAGGTAGGGCGGTGCGCGCAGCACACCTGATAAGTCGTGGAGCCAGAGTGGCTTGTAGAAACTTTATTATTGCATCGTGACTTTTATCCCTGACCAGCGGATTATCCAAGCCCTCGACTTGAGGTAAGGTAAAAGGTATTGATATGTATCAAGGGTACAGTGGGGGACTACACCCCTTCAGCACCTGTGTAAGACACATCCACTGTATAAGGAAAATATATGCAAATATGGCATAGCATGGTCCAAAACTACAGAAGATAAATTAACCAAACCATGGCCACCTTGTGGGAGTTTCTCCAAAGACGTGGAGCAATCACTATTGACACATATGCAGGGTACCTATAAGGGGATGAAACTGACAAATGCATGGCCATATTCGGGTTGTTGCACATTTTTCAGGAGGAAGAGGGGGATGCTGGGAGGTGTGAGTGGATGCTAAACCAGCAGGAGGTGAAGGATCAAGGGACCCATCCCTCTGCACCTCCCCCTGCCCTCCTGAGTGTAGTATCTGATGATACAGACAATGAGCAGGGAATGTATCCCATGAGGGAACTTAGAGCAGCATATGGTACTCAAAGCTGACGATCAAGCCACCACCATACATAAAGGAGGATAAGCCAAAAGGCGCAGGGCAGCCAGCTAATGATGCCGGTGTGAGCAGTGAGGTGCAGCAACATGCGAAGGAGGAGATCGAGGGCATAAGCGCAAACTAATGGATATCAGTGCAGATCATTTGAAACTTCAAAGAAGTCAAATGGAGAGGCAGAAGGAGAGCCCAAGGTGATATAAAGCCTGAAAAAAGACAGTGACATGACAGACTGGGCAGAACTAATGGACGAGGAGGATATAAGGGAGAAGGAAAAGGAAGTGAGATTAGAGTGTGAGGACAGAGAGAGAGGAGAGAGGAGCAATTGGAGCAGGAAGACAGGGAAGGAAGATGGGAAGAAGAGAGGGAACACTGGGAAAGGGAGCGGGAAGAAAGAATAGAGAGAGATCTTAAAGGAAAAGGGCACATAGGTAGAAGTGGGAGCGGGCACTGGAAAAGGCAGAGAGACGGCGAGAGATAGCAGAGCAAGAAAAACATAAGTTGGTAGAGAGCGAACAGAGGAAATTGCAGTTGGCCAGATTGGCGAGGGAACGAGTACCCAGGGAGGACGAGTGGGCAATAAAAGCAGTGAGAACGCAGGCAGCACTGGATAGGGAAAAGAATAGATGCAAGAAGGACAGATGAGCTGAGCAGATAGCACAAACTCACAAGGCAGGAGTGCGACAGAAAAAGGAAAAGCAGGCCTAGGGTCTTGGGCAGGAGGTAAGAAGTATGATTCAGTTGACATCGAACTTAACATGAAACCTAACACAGACTTGACATCGAGGAGACTACGTTTTGCCAATTATTTCTGTGGGAACATGGACACAGCGACCGACAATGATGACAAATACAGCAGGGACGAGAGTGGGGAGTAGGGCCGATCACAGTACACGGGGACGGGGACAGACAAGTGGGTGTCATGGGAATTCAGGACCCACAGACAAGGAGAGGAGGGGCCAATTCATAAGAGCAGGCACAGCAGATGAACAATCTTTGCACCATACACAACACATATGTGAATAGACTAAGGGTTCTCCCAAGATGAAGAAGGGGGGAGACAGCCATAGCTTGTTCAAGAGGAAGATTGTCTAGAGCTTAAGACGATAACAGGAGGTTGCCTATATTAGAACCAGTAGTTGCATGCGCAGACATTGATGGTGAGAGAGGGCCTCGATAAATCAGCCTGACCAGAAGGACTACTGAGAAGGTGACAGCATACTCACGATGTCTCTATTAGAGAGAGGAGGGGTGAGACCTCAGTATGTGACATGAAAGCACACAGACAAGGAAAATGTGAAGTGTAGGTTACCATCGTTGAGCGAGGGAGCTAGGAAAATAATTTATGAGAATGAGAAGATGACAGCTGGCCATAGGTTAGCAATAGGTGGCGTAAAATGACTGTTAGTATCGATATTAGGAGAAGCAGCTGATGAAATATGGAAAAGGGCTGGGTTTCCAGGGGTGACGACACAGAACACAGCACACAATGGGGCACCATTTGCAAGTTGCAGGGCATCAGTATAGCAAGCATTAAGGACAAAATACCCACAAGGACATGATTACATCACGTAAGATGAGGGAGGATGAAGGTCTTGTGGAGTACATTCAAGAGATTCAAGAGCTTTGGCACCTCAAAACTCAAGAGCCTTGGGACAAAATAATAGCAATATTTTATCATATATTAGTGCAGGGACGACCAGAGCCAGTTCAAAAGAGTTTGTAGAAATTGGTAGGAATGGAAGCGAAAGGATGGCCAGAGATACAACTCACAATAGTGATCATTGTAGACTATGGCAGGAGAAGGTTAAGCAAAAAGCGGAAGACAGGAAGGCAGATGAAGTGAAATTGGTACAGAGAAAGCTATCAAAGTATGCAATGGAATGGGGTGGTTATAACCAACCAACCCCACCCCACAGAAACAGCAGCTGCATCAGCAGCCACAACAGTTTGCATGGGGCTGGGGAGCCCACAGCAAGGACAGGGCTACCCAGCAGTTCCGAGGAAGGGGAGGCCTACAAGGGGGGCATGGCTTTGGTCCACAGATGCATCACAACCAAGGGGGGTTCTCAGGAGGGATTTGGGGGTATGGAAAACAGATGCAGAAGAACGCAGGAGACATTTCGGGGGGTTCAGGGACAAGGGAGTGGGATGGTCCACCCTAGAAAAAGGTGGGCTAACACAGGGCACACTTTTGTCTGACTGATGTCAGTCGTAATCATTCGCTAATTGTCCTCAAGGTGAATTTGATCTTAATGAGATTAACTTAAAGAGGCCACAAAAGACTCACTTCGAATCAGTTTACAAATATATTTGTCAAAAACATGTTCATTTGTACTTGAAACAAAAATGTGTTACTGAATTAAACAAACATCATTACATTAAACACTTTGCAAATAAACTATTTCATTCTGTGATTCTGATTATTTGTACAAGGAAAACTGGACTTTCATTTTTTTTTCAATGTAAACCAATGTCTTCTAAATCATATACTTGTACGATGCGTTTCAGGACTAGCCCTTCATCAGGTACATTTTCAATTAAATTCTGTGAATAAATAAAATAAATCAGTGTCAACTTGGATTATATTAACTTATGTGTTTTAGTAAAATGATTTAATTTCGAAAAACAAAGGACTGACCTGTGTCCTTTCAGTGTCCATTCAAAGGTAACTGCCTATATGGTAATCCAGAGTTCGACAAATTGTTGCATTCACACCTTAATAAAAAGTATATAATGTATCGTCATTTGATGACTTCATTTTTGTAGAACCGTGAGTGGGACCCAGTCGCTAAATAAGCGCTGGGTCCCACTCTACTGTGATCTCTCCTTGATTTTGAGCGGTAACGACTTCTGTCTACTCACCGTCTTCACAGTGATTCTGGACTTGGTGGTGTTTATTGTGAAAGTGCACTCGCAGTTGGTTGGCTGGTGCTCTCTTGGGTTCTTTTTCAAATAATACCACTTTTAAATTACTGCCTCTGTGTTATTTTCCCACCTGTAGAGAATAATTAAAGATTTTTAACTTAGTACCTTATTTAAGTGTCCTCATCTATTGGCATTACTTTTTCAGTATGCCTCTATCTGATCGGGCATTCTGTTCGACGTGCACTTACGTTTTGAGGCTGTTTATCTTCCTGCAGTCGGTGATGGCATTCGACCTGCTGGCGTAGCGCTTTCTTCTGCTTTACAATCCAGCGCTTGTTTCTGCTGCTAAAGGAGTCGGGTAACATTTCATTCACACTACGAATTGGGCGCAAATGTTTGCTGTCTTTGTTGTTCTTGTCGTGGTTTCCTAGGAAAGACAGAAGTCTTCACCGTTCAAAATCTAGGAGAGATCCCCATAGAGAGGGACCAAGCGCTTATTTAGCGACTGGGTCCCACTCACGGTTCTACAAAAATGAAGTCATCAAATGACGATACATTATATACCTTTTATTCAGGTGTGAATGCAACAATTTGTTGAATGGACACTGAAAGGACACAGGTCAGTCCTTTGTTTTTCGAAATTAAATCATTTTACTAAAACACATAAGATTTTAATAGAATCCAAATTGACATTGATTTATTTTATTAATTCACAGAATTTAATTGAAAATGTACCTGATGAAAGGCTAGTCCCGAAACGCGTTGTACAAGTATATGATTTGGAAGATTTGTTTACATTGAAAAAGAAATGAAAGTCCAGTTTTCCTTGTACGAATAATCAGAATCACAGGCTGAAATAGTTTATTTGTAAAGTGTTTAATGTAATGATGTTTGTTTAATTCAGTAACACATTTTTGTTTCAAGTACAAATGAACATGTTTTTGAAAAATGTATTTGTAAACTGATTCGAAGTGAGTCTTTTGTGGCCTCTTTAAGTTAATCTAATTAAGATCAAATTCACTTTGAGGACAATTAGCGAATGATTACGACTGACGTCAGTCAGACAAAAGTGTGCCCTGTGTTAGCCCACCTTTTTCTAGGGTGGACCATCCCACTGTTATATGTTATATAGGTCTTGTGGCCGAGACCCACACGGGAGCACCTAAATTAATATTTAAGAATCAAAACAATTTAAATTACATTTTTGAATTGTCTACTTAGAGTGCACCTCTACACCACCAGTTCATACATAAAGAGCATCCCACGTGAAGATTAAACTGAAACCAGGAGCGATTTTGCAAAGAGTAAAGCAATACCCATAACAAGGGAGGCAGATAATGGCATTTATGAGACAATTACAGCCTTGATTGAGAGAGGCATTCTAGTACCATCAGAATCTCTATGTAACAAAGCAGTGTACCCTGTGTGCAAGGCCGATGGGGGATAATGGTGTTGTATTCAGGATTTAAGGCCTTTTAACCATATTGTATAAGCAGAGTATCCTCTAGTAGCAAACCCAGCAACATGTTTATGCAGCATTCCAGCAGAAGTTGCCTCTTTCACAGTCATTGATTTGAAGAATGCATTTTTCTCAATGCCACTACACCCAGATTCACAAGACTTGTCCAGCTTTATCTGCCAAAACCAGAAGTGGAAACATACTCATTTGCCGCAGCAGTACTGTGAGTCACCATCTATCTTTAACAGAGTGATGCAGATAGATCTCAGAAACATACAAACAGAAAGCACAGTTTTACAGTATGTAGATGACATTTTGATTTACAATGAGACAGAAGATCAGTGTTGGAGGGATTCAGTGCACATGTTGATAGTACTAGCTGACAATGGGTACAAAGTTGAAAAGGCCAAATTACAGTACTGCCAGAAGGAGGTGCTGTATATTGGACAGATTATATCCAAGGACGGCTGACAGATTGCCCCAAAGAGAGCAGAGACAATCTGCAAAACACCCCAGCCCACTACAGTGAGGGAGATGCAACAGTTCTTGGGCATGTGCAGTTACTGCACAGCTTGCGTCTTTGACTACAGTACATATACAAGGCCACTAATGGGCACTCTGAAAGAGGCACAGAGGGGAACAAAGACAGTGACATAGACCACAGAGATGAATGAGGCCTTTGAGGAGCTGAAGGAAGCGGTATCCAGTTACATTTTTCGAAAACCCATTTTCGACATGCCAAAATCTCGAAACAAAAATGCTGGAAAAAAATTCTGAATGTATTTTTTTTTATTTTATGCTTTAATTTTGTTTTGTTAGTAAAATAAAGTGTTGATAAAAGAAAACAGGGGCTTTGGGTGGAACCCCCCATTAAAACAATGAAATAAAACAAAACATTAGAAAAAATATATTTTAGCATTTTTGTGTCGAAAAAATGGCATTTCGAAAATGTGACGTTTGAAAATGTCACTATAAACCGAAGGAAGCCATAAGTACTGCTGCAGTGTTAGGGACCCGAGACTATTAAAAGGAATTCTTCTTATTCACACATACAGATGGTTTAATGATGAAGGTGGTACTGACACAGAAGACAAGCATGGACCATAAGCAAATTGCTTACTACAGTAGACAACTTGACCCAGTGATGAGAGGACATTATCCATGTGAACAATCATTGGCAGCTGCAGCCTGTGCAGTGGAGAAATCATCATCAGTGACAATGGGGTGCCCTACCACTCTGTATGTGGAGCATGCCCTCTTCACGATACTGCATAAGCCAAAGAGCACACTGACCACACGGAGAGCATAAGGGTACAAAGTGATACTATCAAATGTAGGACTGAAGATAGTAAGATGTAAAACAGTAATCCAGGAAACATTCATAGCACATGTTCTCCAGGTAGGAGATTATGCACACAACTGTACAAAGAACATCGAGATGTTCAGTGAGACACGCAAAGTGGAGGAGGATGCACTTGAGTGGGGAGATGTGCTGTACATTGACGGCTTGTCAACAATTGATCAAACTAATGGGTTCAGACGTACTGTGACTGCAGTGGTTAGACTGAAGGAGGACGAGACAAGTGAGGTGGTTGTAAGTGCATGACTACCATCCCATTAATCAGCACAAGCAGAACTAGTGGCTCTTATATTAGCACTGGAAAACAATGTAGAAAAAGAAGTCATAATTTATTCTGACTCTGCTTACGTAACGTCACCAGTACACTCAGGACTGGCGCGATGTCTCAGGAGAGGGTTCAGGAAAGCAGATGGGACCCGGGTGCAGCATGCGCTATTATTGGACAGATTGATCAAGGTGATTACATATCCAAAACAGGGAGCACTAGTGAAGTGCCAAACACCCACACAAAAGGGGAAGACCCGATCTCAAGAGGGAATGAAGCAGCCGATTAGGAGGCAAAATCTGCAGCGTATTTTGGGCAATTTTGGGAACTACAGGAGAGACAAAAGGCTCGGGGAAGAGTGAGGAACATGGTGATGAAGGAAGTTTACAATGTACTACCAGAGACACAGATTATGGAGTTGCAGGGAGCTGTGCCCCAGGAGGAGAATGAGCTATGGGTCTCCAACAGATGACTTATGGCAACAGAACAATACAGAGAAAGTAGTCATGCCACCAGCACTATTGAAGACAGCTTTAGCTCAATTTCACTATCCAAAACACACAGGGAAAGAAGTCATTGCTACATGTATTGTAGACATGTGGTTTTGCCTAAACTTGAGTGAACATGTAGCTGATTTTATAAGTAACTGCTTGACCTGCCAGCAGTTTACAGCAGGGCACACTTTGAGAGTTGAGAGAGAAGCCATACCAAAACCTGTAGGCCTATTTCTGCATCTCCACGTGGACTACACGGATATGATCCAAGTTTGCCAAGGATACTGCTATATGATAGTGGTTGTCTGCCCATTCTCTAGGTGGATAGAGGCGTGGTCCTGTTCACATGCGGATGCCCTTAGAGTGGGCAAGTTTCTGGTCAGAGAGGTTTTCCCGAGATGGGGCAAATGTGTGGTCCTGCATTCTGACAACGGCCCTCACTTTGCCAATGAGCTGTTCCAACACATCACAACCCTGCTAAGCATTAAACATAAATTTGCTGTGCATACCATCCGCAAGCAAATGAGATGTTTGAACGCCTGAATGGACTCCTGAAGGAGTGCATAGCCAAAACTCAGCAAAGCACCAAGAATAACTGGCTACATTGTTTACCTCCAGCTCTGTTTGAATAGTGCAATAAACCAAGGCCCAACCACCATTTAACACCCAATGAGGTGGTAACAGGATGGTGCATGAATCTTCCCCTTGCTCCTCACACAAGAGCACTGAAAGACTATGAGAATAGTGCAGGTGTCTTAGGACAGGAGATGTAAGATTACATTACTTCTCTGGTTGATAGTGCCTCTTTTATCTCTCACCAGATACAGCGGATCCACGGATACTCAGAAAATGGTGAAGAGATCGACTGTTATGAGGCACCACAAGACTATGAACTAAAGCATTCTGTGAAAGTGGGAGTTATTGTTCTCCTGTGTAATTCTGTGATGCGCTTGAATGCGCCTAGATTCATGGGACCTCACGCTATAGGGGGGTGGCAGACTGCACTGTTAAGCTAGTAGGAAGTCTGTCTGAATCACCTGCAAGATGCCAAACCCTACAAAGCAGTGGCCTCACCTGGCAACAGAGTCTTTGGGACCAACAGGGCCAACTTTCAGGACCTCTATGAAGTACAAGTGTGTGCAGACCTCACCCAGTTAGGGAGACCCGGACACCCCATGATCAAATGATCCCAAGCAGCAGAATCAGCAACTGGAATACTGGAGTCCAAATCAACTAAGGATACACACTGCCTGTTTGTTATTTTCCTTTCCGAAACCACAGGGTCTACATGAATGTCGTGGAGATTGTATTGTTTGTTTCACTGATCTTACGTTCCACCCATCACCCAGACACTTTCTTTGATCAATTTGTCCATTGCATGAGAAGACCCAGACGATTTAGAGCACAATCCCTGCAGTATATTATCTTGTTTTGTAGAGTACTTCACCCAAACATAACCACAACTTGAACACAGTGAACTCCCAGTGTTGGCTACATTGAGGAACCCCTCAGTAAGAAAGGCCTGGGAGGAGGTCTTTGCATTTGCAATTAGTGATTATTAGGTTCGCAGGGCTTGAGGGTACTGAGAAATCTGAACAAAGTAATGCCTATCTGTGCATTTCAGGCGAGCAACTTTATTACCAGGCTGCAATGATCAAACAGCGTAAGTGTATATGAAAGAAACAATAAAGCTCATTTTTTTATTATGTTGTGTCTATTAATTCCCAGTGCCTTGATGGGATTCATATTCTGGCAATTATATGTTGTTCTTACCAATACCGCTGTACCCTATACTAACATTCCCCCGACCCCAGCGGGTCGGAAAACCATGTCAGGTGTATGAGAAGACACAGCTAATAAGGTAAGGAGAGGTAAGACCAGTGTTGACACAGACATGAATGGAGTAGACATCTATCTCACTGACACTGGTTGAGTATCTAACAACATGTGGTACAAACATATGACAAAAGTAGGTAATGAAACCATTAGGGAGAGCTGTAATGTTTGATCTTTAATACAATACACCATGAGTGCCTCCAGAACGTTCATAGCAACTGAAATACCGGCAGCAAGAGCACAGTGCCTGATGTATATTGCAATGGTGCAAACACGAGGAATATTCCAAGGGAAGCCAGCAACACTGAGGTGGATGTCCAAAGGAACATTTCCACATGAAGCTAAATAATTACATAAATATTTTGGACATGATGAGTGGTTACTGGCAGCTAGATGAAGCCATAGAGTACATAGCTGATGGTCCTGAGAAGGGAGAAATGAAGAATATCACATTGAAGGAATTGCCATGTCCCTGGACAAGAGTGAAGGAGATAGGAAGGGAGACTGGCTGCTGGGAAAGGCCACAGATATTAGTGTTTGGATGAGTGTACATTAACAATGGATGGCAGGATGTAGTGTTGGGAAGCAAGGCACTGACATTAGCCCAATCATCAGTGAATAAAGTACAGGAAGACAAGTAGAAGTGCCTGAAGGAGTGGAACACAAGTGCAAAGTTACTGACATGGGTGGAGAATGAAGCTGGAGTGATGCCAATAATCTCCCTGAAGACACCAGCTATGTGCTACCAGAACAATGGTGATGTTGAAGTTGGTGAGAAAGTTGGGTGCAAGACAGTTGAACAGCTCACCAGCTATGAGGGCAGGAACAGCAGTACTGATGTATCATTACTGGGCTTGTGGGTCAAAGGCATATGAAAAGCTGCCACCTGAATCAGGAGGAGTTTGATCATTGGTACACGTCAACATGCCCTCATTGGTTGTAACCAAGAAAGTTGTAAAGCTCAATGAAATCTTAAAGATGGACAACAACAAGAGAAGGAAAAGATCGGTCGAGGTGACACCAACAGCCAAGACTGAGAAGATAGAGAACCGGAAAGGATTGAGCAGAGTGAAAAGAGGGGGTAATTACTTCTCAGAGGCATCAGAAACAGCATTGGATTAGATCCCAGCAGAACACAGATTATTCAGCAGAACACAAATGGTCTTTGCCTCAATAATACCAGGAATACAGACATACACGAACGGCAAGTGGTTACAGATCACTCGTAGGGAGCTGATGGTAACTATAAAAACTACAGTAAATGGGTTCAACACCATAAAAGAAGAGCTCAGAGCAATAAGGGTGGTGGCATTCCAGAATAGATAGATTCTGGATCTCCTCACAGCTCTGGAAGGAGGAGTTTGCGCAAGGATAGGGAGTTCCTGTTGCACATTTATACCAGCTAACAATGAAGGTAATGAAACTCTCTCAGATGCAGTAGCACAGCTGACAGAGATGCAGGTGAAAATGGAAAATGAAGTACAAGTAACAGGGAAAGACAAAAGCTGGCTACCCTATATAGGGTCCTGGATGCCATCATGGCTGGCAGACGGACTGAAGGTGATAGAAGGAGCCCTCGTGCTGGGAGCAGCATCAGTGTATGGGATCAAGATCTGCATGGCAAAATGCAAGAAACCAGCAGAAGAGTCTATCAGAATGCAGATCCTGATGGATGTGAGCATAGCAGGAACAAAGCACAAAATTGTTGCAGAACTAGACAAGCTCAGTTCAAAGATTACGCAGTGTGAACTATTTTCAACAGGATCCATAAAACTGGAAAATCCACATAATCCAAAATTCTATGAAGGATGTGTGTTTGGTGCACCCCTGAAGGATATGCTGTTACATGCACTGGTCATTCGATGACCAAACAAATTATTATGGACACCTCGGATGAATAACAAAGATATGGCAGCACACAGCAAAGGGGCCATCGTATAAGGTTCTGGTCGATAAGTCGACCAGAGGGGGAACTGAAGAGGGATTGGGAAGTTCGCCCCCTCCTATAAAATACATGACTGAAGAAGGCCAGAAGACACTGCAAGACCCCATACTATTTTGTACCAATTCCTAGTGCTCCAATAATCGATAAGTATGTTGAGAGGTACCCCCCTCAGCCAGACTTACAGGCCAGGTGCTGTACAAATCTACCACTGAGTGGATGAGGAACACCAGGCTGAAACTAAAGAGACCTCAATTGACTGTATTGATTAAAGTGCTAAGAAGCCATGTTGCTGACATCGATAGAGACAGCACCACTTAGCAGCAATAGATATGAAACACACTTGCCATCCACACTTGGGACACAAACACACACTCAAATACATGAAGAACATGAGCGTACAGTTCTAACTTTAGAGGACGGATACATATACATACTGTCATTTCTTCTATTATTTTGCAAATAGCTAAACACACCAACTCAGAAACCGCAAGAAGAAAGAGATCCTAAACAGTGCTTGTAGATGGTTATGTGCGAAAAACCTTATGGAACTGCAGGAGCACAAATGGGGCCTGATAGAACCAAGTGTGATTAACCTTTGGAGAATATAGAATAGCACGAACATTGTAGAAGCCACGTTATGGCTTAGGAAAATTACAGCAGGCCACAGACCTATCAGCAAGAGCTGAGCTGAAGTCAGACTGAACAGAGAGCAAGCGTGTGAGACAGGATCCCCTGCCAAGTCTACCAGATATGGATGACTTTGGGATGGGCCAGGCCAGCCACCTGACATGGGAGAGCAAGAAGAATAACATGTTTAGGGGATCATATAGGTTAGTAGGATCCTGACAGCCAATGCCAGATGGCATTTTCTGGAGTGGGGCCCAGGTTGTGATGTCACTATGACAGAATCAGGATGGACTGGCCTGCAAGCCATGAGACATTGAGACATTCACAGATTTCTTCTGTTCTTGTACTGATCCCTGTTGGTTTTGATTGTAATAAACTGAAGTTTGAAATTGCCATTTGACTGAGTCCTCTGTTCATCCTGGGGAATGTATTTGGCCTTCCAAGAGTCTCCAAACTCCTAGTGGCCCTCTGGCATACCTGGGAGTTTATCCCAGCAGAACCAGCCAGGCTCAGATCACCATATAACTCCTCATCAGTTGCTGACTGGACACTGCATGAGAGTGCCCCTTGCTCCTCCCACTCAAATAAAAACTGATGCCCATAGTGTACAAAAAACATTAGGGAATGAGATGCATGATTATTTGACATATTGGACCAGTAGTGTTTCTTTTATTTCCCACTAGATAAAAAATCAGAGCGATGGGTCGAGGAAGATTGACGAAGACAGCCAAACAATTGATCCTATAGACTTGCTGAAGCCATCTAGTTTGTGCCCTGGTGACCAAGTGCTTGTTAGGAACTTTCTAGGCACTTGGAATAAGCCTGTTTTAAATGACCCTATGTAGTAGAGGTGGTCACCCCTACTGCAGTAAAGCTCCAAGGAAGGCAAGCTTGGCAGCATCTGAATGATGTAAAGCCCTACAAAGGAGAGACCAAACCCTCCTGCACCCATTGACTGTGAAGTAAGAGAAGAGTTTCCACAAATACAGACACAATCTGCTTCCAAGAACCAACAAAGAACAGATGAAGTGAAAACAATGTGAACTATTCATCATTCCCAAGTTTGAAAGGAAGTGAACAAAACTTTACAGTGTTCAACAAGACTATTTTTTCCTATTTTGACTCTTTTGATGGCATTAAGTGCTGGTGGTTACCTTATAACAACTCCGGCGTGTGCAGGCTGGTAGCCAGGTTTTTAATCGGCTGTGGTAGTGCGTCTCTCGAGTCCTGTAAGACAGCAACAACAACAACTAACTACAGCAGACCAGTCCCGGAACAACCATGGGCGAAGCACCAACAATGTCAGTTTTTTAGGCCAACAAGGGAACCAACGAGGGAGACCACGTTGGCAACCCTTCCCCCCAATGACAACCCGCAGCCGCGGAAAAGGATTCCAACAACCAAACTGTCATTAGTCATGAATTTGTCATCACATGCGCTCACAGAAGCAGAAAGAAACATCCTGGAAAAAGGACTCTCATTTGTGCCAACTGCTCGGTCTGACCCATTCCAAACACAAATTGAATTAACGCAACTGATCAGAAAAATAAGACTAAAACAGTTTTTTCAAGATACCACAGAAACAGAAACGGGGAAATTCACGGATCTCCGTCCAGCCTCACAATTCTTTCTGCCCACTGAAAGCAACACCCCTGAGTGCAACACTTTCGAACAAGCACTCCTTAAAAAAGTAGAAATAATGGAAAAAGAACACAAATTTACACACAACAACTACAGCAAAGCGGAAGCAGAGGCTCTAAAAACATTGGCAAATGATGATACAATAATAATTAAGCCGACAGACAAGGGAGGAGCCACGGTCCTTATGGATTTACATGATTACCAGCAGATGGTTAATACCCTGGTGCAGGATCCAACCAGCTACAGAGTCCTTCCCTGTGACCCCACTCCATCTTTAAGAAGACTTATTGCACCAATAGAGGAAGAGGCACTTAATGAGGAATACATTAATGAGAAAGAAGCCTCCTTCCTTACACCGATACATCCAAGGTTACCAGCATTCCACGCATTACCAAAGGTGCATAAGGGGATAACACCCATACCTGGAAGACCCATAGTATCAGGTATCAATTCAATTCTGGAACCCCTATCCCAATACGTAGACAGATTTCTATGTAATAGGATCCCAAAGATGACATCTTATGTAAAAGACTCAACGGCCATACTAAATCTACTCACTGCACTTACCTTTGACAGAACCAACCAATGGCTAGTAACAATGGATATCGAGGCCCTGTATACCAGTATCCCCCAGCGGGTGACAGTCGAAATGGTAAGAAGAACTCTGACTAATGACCAGAGTATAACACCAGGACATGCAGGTTTGATCACTGAACTTGCCGAAATAGCACTAACCAGAAACTTCTTCATTCTTGAAAATACATTTTTCCAACAGATATCTGGAACAGCAATGGGCGCAACTTTTGCGCCTAGTCTAGCGAACCTTTATTTTGAACGGTTCGAAAAGGAATACGTGTATGCAAACACAAACCCCTTTCGGGACAAAATAAAGATGTGGAAAAAATATATCGACAATGTCTTCATAATATATCAAGGGATGGAAGAAGAATTAGCAGCATTCCACCAGTGGCAGAACAACTGCAATGGTCATCTGAAATTCACCATCGAGGCTAACAGGACAGACACACATTTCCTAGACCTCCAGATCACCAATCAAGGGAACGAACTGCTGCAACGGGTCTACAAAAAAGACGCAGATAGAAACTCATTGTTGCAATATAACAGTTACCATCCAAGAGCCCTGAGGGACAACCTCCCCTTTGGCCAATTTCTCCGGTATCGCAGGACATGTACAAGACTGGAAGACTTCAAAGAACAATCTGGGGCTCTCAAAAAACAATTGAAAAAAAAGAGGTTATCCAAAAAGAATTATCAATGACACATGCAAACGGGCAAGAAATATACCGAGAGAAATCACGCTCCAACAACATAAAAAAGATGGAAAAAGAGAACGGCAGTAATGAGTTATTCCCCCATGTTCAACAGCATCAAAAGGGAAATTAAAAAACTTTGGCCTATCTTAAATACAGGTTCCAGCTCCCTGGCTTTACCAGAATTTCGCCATAAAAAGACGCAGAAACTTAAGGGACAGTCTGGTACATACTATGAAACAACCAAGTGACAACGAGGTAGAGAACACAATTTGAGGAGCAAACAAACCGATGGGACATAAACCATGCAGGGGTTGCTCAATGTGTGCACAAACATCCAGAAGCAAGTCCATCGAGATTGGATGGCACACACCATGGCAACAAAGAAGCTTCACTAATTGCAAATCCAAAGGGGGAGTCCACATCATCACGTGCCCGTGTACCCTCCGATATGTGGCATGACAACAAGGGAAGTGAAAAAAAGACTGAATGAACATAAATCATGTATTCAAACAAAAAAGATTGACAGCCCCTCTTGTAAACCACTTTGCCAAAGAAGGACACACACAGGAAGACTTCACGTGGACCATTCTTGAAAAACTAACCCCACCAAGAAGAGGTGGGGATTTTGGACAAATGCTCCTCAAACAAGAACAACTTTGGATTTTCAGATTCAACACCGAAAAAAATGGACTGAATGAAGAAATCCAGTGGAACAATTTGGCCCTAATGAGATGAATATATAACAAGATTGCCAAGAAATACTGCATGTAACACTGTTTTGCTGGGACAAAGCTTGATGCAATACCCTAAGAACAATAATGTATATGTCCTACACATGTGGAACCCACTTTCCGCAGTCAACTGGTGTTAGTGCCCTCATTCCTACATAAATAATCGGGTCTTCCACCTACTCGAATCACAATGAGATAAACACCTCGAAATTAAATAATTAAAACTAAAAACCATTTAGTTTGCCCCCCAGCACAGCACCACAGACGACGGAAGAAGGCGGATACATGTGTATGAGACACAATCACTGATATTGTTTTGTAACATGATAAGGGGGCCCACAAGCCATGTCAAAAAGAAACACCAATTTGTATCATTGCTGTATAAATGTAAGGGACAAAAAGACGCTGCACCCTTAGCAATCCTCTGGTGTTTAACATGACTATCCCATGATAAGCCCATAGCCCCAAGCCACTCCAAAATGGCCGACAGAAACGAGGACCAACAACAGCAACAATAGACTATTTATAAATGTCCCCGTTGCTGGGCAACCGTTGCCAAAACTGAGCAAGAACCACGGTGTCCTGAGGCCAGACACAAGCGACCGCTCGAAGGCATACGGTAAGTGGCGCTCCTGCAATCTCCCCACACGTTCTCAAACATAAAAGAGACGCTCCTAATTCACCCTCCGCGCATGAACGCAAGCAATGGTATGCCATCACGGCTTCCATGCAAGCGAACAATGAGATCCATGCGCTTCTCAATAGAAGCTTCCCAAGCGAGTGTGATCGCTCGTTCATGAGCTGCGGCATGCCACTTTGGCAGCTGCACACACAATCAATATTCCCACAGGGCGCCCAACGATCCACAGATCACAGGCCACCTGTCACCTCAAAAGATTGCACTTGACCAAACAGGATGGCACGCGCACAGAGCCCAATGACTCCACCCTTATGGTAACTTGAACACAGGACAGAGGGGCTTGTGGTATAAAACGCCTGACATACTCCCCGTTTTTGCTGTCTTACAGGACTCGAGAGACGCACTACCACAGCCAATTTAAAACATGGCTAACAGCCTGCACATGCCGGAGCTGTTATAAGGTAACCACCAGAACATAATGCCATCAAAAGAGTCAAAAATAGCCAGAATGACCATAAATGACTGTTCAGTTAATCCTAATGTTCATTAATTAATTTATTCTAAATAATCAAACAAAAACACTCCCTTATTAGATTAAGAATAAGAAATTACAGTGACCTCAAGAATCAAAACCCACATTGGTTTTCTCTTTCTCTTAGGTAGATGGGATGATGGCCCCCTCACCCCGCACCTACCCTTGATCTCCCTGAGACAAGCTAAAATCACGGTCCTGAAGCAGATGATAAATAGCCATCATCAAAACCAGCCGACCACCTTTTAACCAAGAATATCCCAGAAATCAACCAGGGATACCCCATGAACTAGACCATACACACACTGTACTATGGATGAAGTTCCTTGTTTTTAATTATTTTTTACGAACACTTTGTTTGTTTTCTGAACCATCAACGAGTGATTTGTAACTCGGGGACCACACACTTCCTATGAAGGTCAATAAAAGAAGAAAAAATAGTTCCTCTCTGAAATGTGGCTCCAAGTTCTTCTGAAACAAAACAGCCAACCCAGAAATGGGCAGCAGTCCCATACACCCCACACCTAAGGACAGAAGCCCCCATATAGTATGAGGAATCTTCTGTGAATATCGGTCTTTGAGGTCATCCATTAATTGGCACCAGAGCAAGAACCAGGATACAACTCAACACATTAATTCTTTTGCAATACTTCTTGTAGCTAAATTTTGTACAATGTGTTCTCTTTAGTTCCTTATGCGTATATCATTTCAGGAATGATGGTTTATAATTTAAATGAAGTATCCAACAATTAGACATTTCTTTCTATCCCTAACAAAAGCAAAAGTTATATTTTCCCTATGATTTCCACACCAATTAACCGAGTAAAGAGAGATGTTGAAGAAGATCATCAGGATATAAATACATATCTTGATAATTTGGCGCATTTAAAGAATACCAAGTGGTATCCACACATGAGTGAGGTGGGGAGGAGAACAACAGATGAGAGCTGCTATGTGTGTTTGCTCATCCCGTATGCCATAATCACAGCCAGAACATGCATTTCAAGAGAAATACCAGTACATGAAGCAACGTGTCTAATCCATACAGCAGCATTCATGACAAGAGAATGATTTGAAGGGAAATGAGTAACCCTCCGATGGATGCCAAAGAGAACATTTCTAAATGAAAATGCTTACATAAAGACACAGATGATGCAAAAGGGATCTAAATTGGAAGAGCAGAGTGCACCTGTGCTCATTTGGTGGATTGACTGGAGGAGAGATAACGATTGCTGAACAAAAGAGACTGAACTGTGCAGACAACAGGGAAACACCAAGATTGCCAGGATCCTCGGAGAGACCTCAGCAATTGGTATATGGGCAAATATCCACCAGTACAGGGTGTACTGCAGCAATGCTGGCATGCAGTGCACACTTATTGGTGACAGTACCAGTGAAGGTAGTGCAAGTAGTAAATGATGACTGTCTTAAGGACTGGGCTAAATATGTGAAGTTACCGACATGGGTTGAAGATGAAGCATGACCTGTATCTATACTGCCTATGAGGAATGCAACACTCTGTTTCAGAAACATAGGTCCACCAAAGCTGGAGAAAATAAAGCCTGGCAGCAATTGATGTGCCAGGAAAAACAATGGAACTGCCGTGATGATGGACCACTATTGAGCAAACAGATCCAAAGCTTACATGAAGCTACCTAAAAGTTGGGGAGAAATATGTGTTATACTGATAATACATGTTCCTGCTTTGGGGATTCCCCAAAATGATCTCCACATTGACAGCTTTCTGAAAATGGATGCACATTAAAGGAAGAAGAGGTTGCTTAACCTCAATCCACAGAAGAGAGAGAATTACTTTTCGGCAAAATCCATAGAAGCTTACCACAACATTCCAGATGAGCACAAATTATTCAGTAGAACAGCAGCGATATTTACAGCTATATTCATGCCAAGAATTCAAGCTGCAGTGAATGGCTAGTGGCTACAATTGACCAGATGGGAGCTGCTGCAAACAATCAATATGACAATAACAGGATTTAAAGCGATTAGAGAATAATTGAGGGCCATCAGACTCATGACCCTCCAGAATAGGTATGTGCTGGACTTAATTACAGCAATGGAAGGCGGTGTGCATGCCACGATTGGGCCTTCTTGCTGTACATACCCACCTGCCCATGATGGAGAAAATAGAACCCTGACACAATCAATAAATATGCTGTGAAATCTGCATACTAAAATGATGGAAGAAGTAGATGAGACCAAAGATGAAGATTGGTTTTCATCTCTATTCTCTTGGGTTCCATACTGGCTGGCGAATGCCTTCAAGTTAGTAGGAGCAAAACTAGTGCTAGTGTTGCTAGGATTCTGTCATATAAGAATAATCATAGGTCAATGGAAGAAGACAAAGAAAGCTATTGGGATGAAGATAAAGATCGATGTGAATGATGTGACTGATAAGCATGCATAGACTGAACGCACCACCCATCAGCACCTGCAAAGGAAGTCCCCTGGAACCCCCAAAAATGAAGTTTTATTATCCCAAGGATCATAAGAACTATGGGACCGTTGAGTATTTTGTCAACCAACTGGGGAGTGTTGTCATATGACCTGAAGTGTGGATGAAAATATAAAGAATGCGGGGGACTTGATGGGGGTGACAAACATATAGATTCCGAAGAAACCACTGGGTGAAGAGAAGGTGAAGAAGAGTGAGGAGGTGGTCAAGGACTCGACCAGAGAGGGGAATGTAGAGAAGCAGATGTAAAAGTCACTCATGAAGACTATCCCCTCACCCTCATCATATTGGAAGAACAGCAATAAAGCACTGTGCAGGACACCTGGTATTATCCCAATACTGCATCCAAGATGTGAAAGACATGATGCGCTCAGACAACAGTATCAAATGTAGCCTGGAACAGATGTTATAAAAGGAAGTCTGCAGACACTATTGGACATAGAGGAGCTCTATGTAACGTCTGACAGGTGTTAAGTGATGCCGTGAAGAGAAGAGACGAGAGCGCACTGAAACGATATATAAGTACTTAAAGAATGAAGATGTAACTAAAGTAACAAAATAAACAAATATGCAGATATGAAGAAATCATATTTTCTGAGAAGATAAGTAAAAAGAAATGCAGCAGATGTATATAGACAGAAACTCAAGGTAGACGAGACACACAGAAGCTTGCTAAGTGTAGGAAATATAACATGGGTAAAGCATCTATGTTGAGAAAATGGACGTCGGTTTCATGTAATAGTAAGCTAGGAAGCCTCAAGGAGAAAAAACAATGCTGCACAGCTGAAAGGTGCTGGAATAGACAATTGAGCAAGAACAAACAATATTTGTTTTGCTCAGCATCAAGTATGCCGCAGCAAGAAGCAACTGCAAGGCTAGAAAGGAGTCGAAGAGGATAAGCCATGTACATAGGACATATTTCTCTTTGATTAAGTAAATGAGTGAACATTTGCGAATGCCAAGTATTGGAAAATCAAAGATGCAGAAACCATATTCAAGACAGCGCAACCAAGTCTCCAGAGGCCGAAGAAGGATAGAAGGACAAAATCATGGTCTCCTCACACATGGTGCAAGACCAGAAAGCAAGACCTCTTCATGAAGACTCCATATGAAAGAAATAATGTACTTTCACTCCCTTCAATGTTCTGAGGAAGATACAAGTCAGTAAGGGCAACTACTAAGAAGCACCTTGGCCTGGTTCTTACTGATGGAGATGGTATTCCAAGTGGGCAGTCGTCTGATGTTGTTCCCCGCACCTACGTTCCATTTTGCTTATGGGCTGTTAACGGGCCGAATGTCCAAGTTTGGAGGAGAATGACAACCAATCACGATGGCCGATGTGATGATGGACTTTACATTATCCACTGTTATTATTCTCCTATTATCAGTATTATATAAATGTAGCAGTAGTTTAAGTTTCACCTACTTGTAAGGGGCAGCCAATGATGTTACTAACATTTAAATAAGCTATAGGTGTATATGTTCCCCTAACCAATCCCTCTGCCCAATAGGTTTTTACTGTTTGCCACGTAGAATGACATCATAGCTGACGTATATCAAGGTATAAAGTCTTTTGTGTAACAGAAATACTCTGAGAGTGAGTGAGCTGCGATTTGTTATGCTTGCCAGGTTTACCTACTTTATTGAGTTGATAATAAAGCATTATTTTTCCATATTCCTAGAGTATGTCTGGTTATTTGGGCCTGTAATCAGCTATTGTGGTAATCCCATGCAGCACTTGTTAAGCTACAGAATCACATTGCCATTCTTGTTTTTACTTTTTATCGATTTAAATCAAGGCACTATAAAGTATTAATATATTGTGCATCTATTATTACAATGGATAGTAATTGCTAAACAAACAATAGCATACACAAAATAGCTACTTTCATAAAAATCCTTCTGCCCCAGATAGGCGAGTTTAACAAGAACTTAAATGATCTTCTTTAATGTGCACATTTCTTTACTACGATCAGGCAACCAGAAGCCAAGTGATTGCACACTCTTTTTTCTGAATGTAAAAGCATATGAAGGGAAAAGCAAGGTCAGAGTGTGGATGGTGGCTTCAAGTTGGAAGAGGTGATCTGTACTATGAATTTGCAACATACACATAAGTGTCTTGGGCTAGATGGCATTCTGGCTGACATTCTAAAGGCACACAAACAGTTGTGTGCAGCCTTGCTACTGTGTGCCTTTAACAAAATTCTGGCGGACTGTACAAATTTGAGATAGCTGACTCAGGGCTCTAATAATCACCATCTATAAAAGGTTGACCAAAACCTGCCGAGATCATACCGTACATTAGCACCCTGAATAGGGGTGCTGTTCAATCAGGATACTTAGAACGTGGCCTGTATTACAGTAACCAAGGGTGTCCAGCAGGGCTGGTTTTGTCTCCCTTCCTGTTCAATGTGCACACTAACGCCCTAGAAAAGGAGCTGGTTCGAAGCGATCCTGATGTTCCATCTTTGCGGGGAGTAAATCCAGATCTTAGCTATGCAGATGATACTGTCATTTTAGCTAGGACTCTTTGAAGCCTCCAGGGATCAATTAAAGTCTATGAAGCATTCAAAAAGGTATGGGACCATTGTACAATCCAAATGTCTTACTACTGGCATAGCTCTCAACCATTTGTGTCACAAAGGCGGGTGAAAACACCCGATTGTATTTTTGGCGGGTGAGATGAATGGGCATGCAGGAGGCTTGGCGGGTGAGTCAGCTGTTTAGAAGGCGGGTGACACCCGCCAAAAGCGTGTGAGTTGAGAGGTATGCTACTGGTGAGAAGGTGGGTGGGCCTCATTACTATTCACTCGACAATGGGACTAGACATTTTGAAAATATGTGCATATTTGTAAATGGTCTTTATAGAGAATCTTAGAGGTCTGGGCAAGAAATCTGTGTTGATCGTATAGCATGATAGGGTTGTTAATCAAACAACAAAATATTGGGGAAAATGAACCACTTGAATTAGCAATAAGAATTTACAACTCCAAGTCAAAGTTATTTGGCTTGCATGGGTGTTCCGTTTGGGGACATGAGACCTAAGCTGAGATAAATGTGGTTGAGAATGCTTTCTTTAAAAGATAATTATTTTTTAGTACTCTTCGTCCAAGCTACAGAAGTAGGTAAACAAATGGCCTAAGTGGGTCTTTCTGTTTGCTTACAAGCCCGTGCATTTAAGAAGCAGGTGTCTGAGTGTTTCTACTGTGTTTGTCAGGAAACAAAAATGACACGTGTTCACCATTGCTTTGTCTCTGATTGCGAGAATTTCATTCGTTTTTAGAACATTCAAAAATGCTCTCGTAAAGCCTTTTGTTTGGAAACTTCAGCAAGTAATTTGTTGGTTAGTTTAGTTTTTGGGCATTAGTTGGTAGATGTCTTGTTAACTTGTTTCTTGCTGTCACCTCAGGACTGTTACACCAATCTTATTCTTTGCATTTCTTCACAGTTTTTGTTGGGTTGTTGTATAATTCCTCTACCGAGCTTCCTATACCCTCAAGCAAAGTGAGATTTTTGCAGTCCCATGCAGCTTGCGTTTTATTTGATCCCTTGTTTATTTCTTCTCGGACCACCTCATGTATTTTCTGGTTTGAGGTTTGAATTTTCCTGAACAACATTAGGCCATTAAGGTCCACTGTGCCTTTTAAAAACACCAGACTTAGTTCACTCATAATTGATGCAACCATAGTAGATGCAGGAAGCTGGAGTGTTTTCCTCCAAAGTGAGCCTTCAAGTTTTTTTCCAGATGTCCGATGGAATCGCCGGCATAGCTTCGGCTCTGTAAAAAATTGCTGGGACCACTTTTGATTTATAAAAAGTCAGGGCTGCTTTAAGCAAGAAACTACCAAACTTTTTGTCTAGGCTATTCATCTGGATTGTCATATTTTTCGTTTTTGTCCATCGGGTTTCTTGCTTCTGTGTTCCCGTGGACTTCTACTAATTGTAACACCTATATATCTAAAGGAGTTGACTTTTTCAAGTCTGCCTTTTGCTAGATTCCAAGATGTTCATTCCTTTCTCTTTGATGTTTTCTCTAAAATCATCACTTTGGTTTTATCAGTGTTGATTTCTAGGTCGTTTGAAAGAAGGTGCTCTTGAAGATTATCCAACTTTCTTTGTATGTAAGCCTATCGCCATTTGATCAACTAAGGTGATGTCAGCGTAGATTAATCTGCTGATTTTTTCATTGCTCACAGATGGCGGGAAGGCTCTGATCATTTTTCTAAATATTGGTAATCCTCCATGTATGCTTTGTATAGAGCTGGGGCCAGTGGGCACCCTTGTTTCACCCCTCTGAATGTTTGTATATTCTTTGAGAGGAAACCCACTCCACTGAGGCGCACTCTCATAGAGGTGTCCGTGTATAGTTCTTTAATCGATGCCAGGATTGACCCGGGACAATTCCAGTGGCTAAGTTTCTCCCAGACTTTGACTCTGTTGACTTTGTCAAACGCTTGAGAGAGGTCAATGAAGGCCAAGAATAATCTGGGAGAACATTCAAGGACTTTTGCCTTTAGAGTACTCAAGAGCAAGATATTGTTCCCAAGTTCTTTGTAAAGCCCGCTTGGAATGGATTGTGCCCTTATGAAGATGTTACCCAAAGTTTAAACTTGTCCAGCAGAAATGAGCCAATAAATGTTCCGATGGTGTCCAACAGGGCAATCAAGCGATAGTTGTTCATATTCTCTTTATCCCATTTTTGAAAAATATTTTGCCTATCAAGATCGCCCAGGCATTGGTGTTGGCTTTCAGGTCTGCCTTTGAGAGCCCATCCGGGCCCGGGGCTTGGGAGGATTTTAGTTTGCTGATTTTGAGCTCAATAACTGATTTGTCCTGTTCTATGTCCCATTTATCAGTACAGAGTTGGAATTCCGAAAGTACTTCTGGTAACGGGCAAATAGGTTTTCAAAATGAAATATCCAGTCTTTCTCGTTTACACTGCTTAGTAAGGTATCTTGCGTTGCCCTTCCAACAGCCATTATTAATGACCAAAAGTCTTTTGACTGTTTCCCAGTGAAAGTTCTTAAACATTTTTCAGAATCTGCTTGTTACAGATCAATTTTGTACGATTTTAGGCAATTTTTGTACTTCTTTATCAATAAATTTGCCTCCTCTATGTTGATCTTTGAGGGCACACTTTTGGCTTTTCTTGTTGATATCCACATTTCTGCTCATTTTACTTTAAAGATGAAGTTGTTAGCATGGCAATGGCTCTCAATCATTTTGAAAACGGAGACTGGGCACTGGTATGGCACCAGCAGAGGGCAGTAGTCTGTCTTGGCCACTCCTGAAGTCTCCAGGTCCCTCGCTTTTTCATGTAGGTAGCATCTTGTAATGTCCGTTATTGCATCCAGGTTTGCCAACATTTTTGAATGCTGTAGTGAGATATTGACATGTTCCATTTCCCATACTGCCTTTAGGAGGTTGTGGTCACTATTAGTTGTGTGTATAACCTCGAAAGAGGTTACCCTTGCCAGTAAGTCCTGGGATACATATATGTGATCCAAGGTGGCAGAACTACCTGCTTGTTCCCAAGTTGGAATTGTGGGCTCTTTTGATTTCTCCAGGCAGTGTAGGGTTTGCAGGTCTCAGGCATCCATGATTTCATCCCACAGTTTCCCTCTAGCTGCTGTATCCAAGATGAACTTTCCCAAGGTTCTCGCAGGACTGTAAAATGAGTTTTTAGCTGTTTTAGAATGTTTCTCCGAGAGGGTTGTTGTCAAGTTCTGGTCTCCACATATTACCCTGTGATCTACAGAATAGTCTTGCCTGGTATCATCCAGTAGAATGTCTCTCTTGGTCAGGAGAGAGTCAGTTGTTGGTTCTTTGGGATTCCAATATATGTTGATCACCAGGTAGATTATCGTCTTCTTTGGATCCTTGAAGGAGTGCGTAGAGTTCCAAGAGATCAAAGTCGCCAATATGTAAGGATCGTTCATAAATTATTTTTCCAGGAGAAGGTCTCTGCCCATGCGAATGACTGTGACCAGACCTGCTCGTGGTCTTCCTAGTGGGCCTTGAATTGCCAGTGAGAAAGCGATATCACAGCCATCCATTGAAGGTTTTATCCTAATCCATGTCTCTTGGAGGCACAGAAGATCAAATGCGCCCAGGTTGACGTCTGAGATATTCATCAAATGATAGAAGCCACGCGTGTTCCATGATCCTATTGGTATATAGCTGGATGGGCTGGTTGGGGCCACGTTCGAAAGTTTGTTTAATGAACGTGGCAGGGATTTTCATTGCTAAGATCGGTTGTCGTTGGCTAGGACTTCCGGCAACCAAGCCCAGGTTCTTAGCTCTTTCTCTTTACAGCTAAGCAAAAGAGTGTTTTTCGTTTCCATACATCTGTTTCTTGGTTTCTCTTGGTCAATCGTTATCATCCAGTTTTTCTGTGGACCAGGTGACACACGTTCATTCTCGAAATAATCCTCCGTGTTCATTTTTATGGTGTCCCAGGATGTGGTGACCTCATTATGTTTGTTTGAAAGATAAATCGAATTTGCAATGCTTTGTTCAATTTTCCCTTGCATTTGTCTCTAGAGGGGGTACTATCACTTCTTTTGGGTGAAGAGAGACCAGGGCTATACCTGCCTGGGTCTTGTCCAAATCGTCTAGACGGAACAACACGGGTATCAAAAGATTTGTGTCTTAAGTGGTTAGTAACCCTGGATTTCATGTTACTAGGAACTATTTGTCTCTGTTGGTATGGGTTGCATCTTGATTTTGTTCTTGACCGTGTCCTAGTTCCACCTGAGTGCTGATGATCCATGTCTATTAGAATATAGCCAAGTGTCCGTAATTTGTTTCTTGTGTCTTTTTGCCACTTTTTTTGCAGTGGGAAATCCAATGTACAGATAGATGCTGTCCATGGAGTTAACCTGCGTAAACTCGATGATCTCAATATCATCTGAGGAATGCGACCTTCAGAGAGGGAATATGGTGCAGGAGAACCATTATCATTTTTTCTGTTTAAGATAATGTGGTCGCCTTCTTTCAACAAACGTTCTTATAGAAAAGCATGTGTTTTCGTTGATCTCTCTGATCTCGCAAGTCTCGATCTTTTGGCGTGTCTATCGCTTCCACCACCTCCAATATGTGAGTCCTGGGGAATTTGTTGCGGTGACCGCAAGCTTCTTGCCCTCTGGTTTGGGAGGACTCTCGATCTCCATTTGAGAGCACCCCGCTTATGCTGTCCACCTGTACTCCCTGAGACCGTTTCGACTGTGCTGTAGGGTATTTTGTAAAGATTTGGGGCCTGACGGTATTTTCTTACCGCCGAAAAATAACTTAGCAACAATCACTCCTTGTATTCAGATTGGGCCATGTACAACAATAATACAGTGGACATGCATTATTTCAGCACACAGACATGCATATTTGGTATGCGTGGTTGGTATGCGTGGTTGGTGGTATTTTGGTGAGCATAATTCCCTTGTTTTATTTGTGGCCCCAATATCCAGAACCCCTTATTTTTGTTTAGATTTTTCGTGTAATCACTAGAGAGACCTCAGGCTTGCATTTCAGGAACACTACATTTTCATTTTTAGTGTGCCACCATGGGCAATTTCTCTCTGTCTTATCTACGGCAGCGAGCTATCATGTGGTATTTTCACTATCTTATATACGGTAATGAACTATGTCCCGGGCCTCCCTTTTTGCCGACTCATAGACCTCCGACAAACTACACACACACAGTTAGTTATAATTGCTCATACTGAATTACATTGTGCACACGGCTGCAGCAAATTTGACGTTTAGCTACCTTGAAAATGACAATTTCAATGTCTAAACATCTCCCCACATCATCAGCACTGTATTGGTAAATATAAAACACACCACCCGTCTGCTTTCAAATATTTTTGTGTATTGTAAAAGTTGCATTTAAACACAATCTCACTCTTTACAGAAATAAATAAAATAGCACAGTAACAGCATTGTCTGTGATACACTGAAAAGAGAGTGGCGGACACAAGAACTCAATTTGCAACATTAAACATGTGAGTAAAGCACAGGAATCTCCTTTCCTACACTGACTGAATATTCTCGTACACACTCAGCCCCCACACTTCTGTAATTACCTTATCTGTTCAGCATGAGTTTTCTTCAGCTGTTCTCTTTCTGAATTTGGCTCCCTTGAAGATTAACCCCAGTGAAAACAAGCGTCTTTCGTTCTCAAACCGGGTTTATTGCCTGGAATTCTCAGCTTTTGCAGCAGGAATGCTTCAGCCAGGAAACAGGTCCTTCTCCCAGCTCTGCCAAATCTCGATTATTCTCCCCCTCTCCTCAAGCTCCCCCAGCAAAACTCTAATCACTGCCTCTAGCATGATACTTGCTATGACGCTGCTCCAATCAGAATCAATCATGCCATCTCCTCCCTCACTACACAATGGCTCATTTCTACAGTAACCATTTGTAACCAACTGATTTCCTGTTCCTTCGAGCCCTTTGCTTCCTGTAGTTATGTGGACAGAGCAGCAGAGAAAAAGAAAAAAAATGAATGTGCGTTTAAAAGTTCACTTTCAGAGTAGGCCTAATTCTGCAGTGGAGACACATTTTTATTAGTGGGTTATGCTAAATGCAGTTTTATTAGTCAGGTTAGTTATTAATAAGGTTAGTTATTAATTTTCAAATGTGTCTCTTGCACCAAAGGCATTTCAGGTGAAAAATAGTGTGCATTTTTGAATGTGCACGTGTGCTTTTAACTGTAAAAATAGATTTGCATCTTATATGTTAAAATCGTTTTTGACTGAATAGCCTGTCTTCACTTATATGTCCATGTTAATCTGGCAACACATATAGCAATGCACCACACCCATGTGGTGGTGCTGCATCAAAAAAAAATTGCTACCTGTGCAGTAGTGCTGTACTCTGTGCTGTAACACGCCAAATATCCTTACAGTGCCCAGCTGGAGTGGGCCCACCTGATGTTGTTTTAACGTTAGTAAAGGACTTTTTTACGGGGCCTTCTTTCCTCCTTTTTTGCTAGCATCAAGTTTTTTTTCTTCAAGGGTAAGACATCTTTTCTGCTTGGGATTTGGGATTGGAAACTTTTTTCTGGTTCACCGCACAACGAACTTTGTGGTGGTGAGTCCACTTTTCTTTTGCCCCTCAATTGCTCTGTAAATTCCATTTCAGAGGCCTCGATAGAGTGTTGCGTAAGGTCTAATAGGGACTCCATGATTTCACTTTCTGTTGGGGAGGGTGGTCCATTACCACTATCCTTACTTTTTAGAGTTTTCCCCAAAGACCAGGGGTGGGATTTACTAAATCCCTTTAATGCTATTCCCTTTCCAAAAGTAATTGCTGTTTGTTTTAATGTTGAGGTTTTTTCCTGCTTTAAAACTGTCTCTCGCTGTTGCGCAAGTACTTTGGTGAAGGGGCCAGAAGATTGTTCATGTTCTATTTGAAGAAAAGAGTTGGACTCTTCCACTGTGCAACCGTTTTCTCTAAAGCGAATTAGAGGGGTCTTAACTTTTAAAGAGTTTTTCTGGTCCAGACCTTGTGAGTCAACCTTTAAGTTTCGTTTACTAGGGAGTTTCCTGTGTTTCATGCCCAAAAGTGAGTTAACATGTTTTTGCAGCTGTTGGTGCAAAAGTTGAGATTGCTGAGATCCGGGCGTTACTGAGACATTGGTTGACTTATCAGGGTGCACCCTATTGTTGGGTGCCGAAAAGCAAAATGTCTTTGTGACTGTTAGTTCAGTTTGTGTTTATGTGTCTTCATGAGATAATCTTACCGGGACTTTGGTTTGGACACCGGTATCCTTTGTAGTTGGTCTTTTATTTTCTTTAGCCGTTATGTAGCCTTCAAGAAAAGTCAGTCTTGTTTTGTGTAAATGCCACCATTGTCAAGTGGTCTTTAAGAGTATCATTCAAAGATTCAAATAATTTTGTAAACGGCTCCAGGGCTATACTTAAAGTGGACATGATCGAGAACAAATCAGTCTTTTTGTTTGGAATACCTGATCCACTTCTCCAGGGATCTCGCTTAGTCTTTTAGATCTTTTTGGTGATTTTGTCATTGGAGCCGAGGTTTGCGATTCTTGATTTACTGTTGCTTTTAGAATCGTGCAGTCCTTATCCAGAGAGAAACTGGAAATATTTTGAAGATGGGCGACACTTGTCGGTTTGGTTTCAACAATGATCTTCGCCGGACTTTGGAATTAATAGTCCTTGTTGACCTTAGGCTTTGCCCCTGTCAGGTTTTTTTCTTTTTGTTTCTTGAAAGGATTTTCTGTCAAAGCATCTCTTGTTTCCTCCGTGCAAGTTGGTTCCTCTTGCATTGTTGTAGTATTTTTAAGGGGCATAGTTTTTGAGAACTGGATGGGACCCGAAGCCTGCTTTGACTAGGTCCACCATAAACCAGCATCCCAGGCTTACCTTTAGGGTCACAGAGAAGAGCAAGAGTTTGTTTTGTGGTTGATTGTATCTGGTTCGGAACGGAATATTGAGATTCCATCTCTTCCAAGGTACCTTCCAGTAAGTCCGCATCAGATTTCTCCTGTCCTTCGCTTGCTATAATTTTGCTTTTCTTTGTGGCAAAAAAGTTGGGAAATGCCTCTTTCGTGGATTGCGGAGTTTGATTCGAATCCGGGTTGTTAACTTTAAGTTTCAAGTTTGAGAATAAAGCAGTTGAGGATCTTTTGTAAATTACAGACTTGCCGAGGTTGATGTCTGGAAACCTCATTCATTTTAGCCCGCTCTTTTTCCAAGTCCCGTGAGGATTTGACAGCCTTTTTATTTTTTTCCACAACCAAACTCCTTTTACAATTGCCACTTCTTTTTGCTTCTTATAGTTATTACGATTCTCCACTAGCGATGTCACATCTTTTGCTAGTGTGCCGTTAGGCATTTCACCTCCAGGCATAGTTATTTCGGTGTCAGAGTCCGAAGCCCTTTATCGTTGTATAGGACAAGTCAGATGTCGATGCTTTTTCGTATTGGACCTGGAACACATTTGGAGGACTTTTCAAGTCCGTCCTAACAGTGACAGGGTGGACTTCTATTGCGATCTTGACCGTTTTCCTCTCGTCAGGGTTTATAGATATCAGCCTTGGATCTCTGGTCTCCCTCTCAGCCTGTCCCGTGCATGACGTGTCGTGTTTCTTACATGTTGCCTTGGGTATCCCCATTTGTATGGGACTTCCAGCATGAATTATGTTTTGATGATTTGAACTTGGGAAACCTTCAGTTTGTCTGTCCTGGCCCCCCAGGAGTCCTTCTTGAGATCCCTGGTATTGATCTGGCGCCTTTAGCCCCAGGGTCTGGTTTCAGGTGCTTCTATTTTCATCCTACTTCGCCGACTCCACCTCCTGCTCCTTCTCTGGGGGAGCCATGTCTCGACTTCCAACTTTGCCGCAACAAGCGGCGTGTCGAGGAGGCATCCTGTATCTGTAGTGGAGCACGGAGAGGCTCGACATCAGTGGTTGTTTCCAGGTAAGGTTTTTGGGGCTGCAGCAGTGAAACAGAACGGCCGCTAGGGTCCGGGTTGTTTACAGATGCTTCGTCCGGCATCTCCAAGTTGTGAATTCTCGCCATGAGTTGAATTGTAGGTGTTGGAGACAACCCTGTCTTCGGCAGACTTAACAAGGTGGTAATGGCAGGTTGGGGAAAATTGTCTTTCACTTTCAAAGTTTTTGAGTGCGGTGGAGGGTTCTCCTGCAGGGCTTTGCTTTCAAGCCACACCGCTGGTTTCTTCCGCCACGAACTTCGGTGCTCTAAGCCGCTGTGCTCACTTCGGGTGTGCATGCTGCACAACCAGTGAACCTCCTCATCACGGCGCAAGGTTGACATGGTCTGGAGGGCTGCCCCGAGCCGCGCGCTGCCGTGGACTGCCTCAGATGGCAAGCACCTCAGCGAGCAGCTCCGCAGCTGCTCCACGGCTAGAATGGGTTTTTGAAGAAACTGGAGCCACTCCTCCAAGCAATAGGGTAGCAGAAAGACTAGCATGGGTTCCAACTGCCTCAGACTGCAAGCACCTCAGCAAGATCATTGTTTATCCAGATATTCAAGATCATGCACAATTTACATCAGTTTCAGTTGCTTATTCTGATGGGTCAACCCCTTACAGCATTATTAAGGTGCATTGTGAGAGACTTATACAACGATCCTCATCACAGGGCATGAAAAAAAATGGTGGGCATTTTTTTTTGTTGCCACTTTTTTGGCAGTTATGGAATTACTGCCATTTTTACCACACTGCCGAAATGCAAGTTTTACTGCTAGAGATAATTCCGCTAAAATACCCATGGAGTCCAATAGACTGCAAAAATAGGGATAAACACCACCATTTCACCACTTATAATGCTTTAGTAAAGCCTTAGAATCAAGTGGTGGTAACAGTAAACAAGTTTGGCAGTACTTCAGTGGACATACTGCTGCAATACCGCCAAACCTAAATTGAGGGCCAATGTACCTTGCCTTTGCCGGAGTGCTCTTCTTTAATTTTACAACCAAAGTTGCTTGAGCGGTGTCATAGAAAAGAGATTTGTATTAAACTCATGGAAAGGTTTTATTACAGTACAGAAGACATCGAATTGAAGAAGATGATGAACCATTTGCATTATACGATCACTTCCCATGGTCAGATTCAAGATTACTTTTCTGGATTTTAGATGATGGTTTACGAGATTCAGATTTGTTATGCTTTCTTTTTGGAAGGACTTCATCTTTGTTGTTAGGGGGGGGCGGGGGAGATATACCTATTTGTCCCTTCTGTTTGGAGCTGAAAGAAACAGAAATTAATGTTTTCCTCATACGCCCTTAGCAAGTCTTAATCAGGGATGTGACACTTTTGCACAATTTAGGGCACATGAAATTAGGGAGTGCATTGCAGAACTCACATATCTTAAACTAATAGACGACCACTAGGCGGCAAGGTCACTTGGCACTTATATTGTGACAAGTCTTAGAATTCGAGCAACGGAAATGGATAATTAAGCATTTTTTTAAATAACGTTCTTATTCTCGGTGTAAACTTTAACCAACATATAACCTTATTTTGTGCTTATCATCATACTAATGCATGTTGTTTTAATGTTGTTTTTTTACATTGATGGATGCCTTTTTATGAAATTTTCTATAAAAATAAATTATGAATTCAAAGTGTTCAATATTAACACAGCATTTTACCAATGTCCATTCTTCTTTGCGAACATGACCTTTTGAAGTGCACTTAAAAGCTGTATAGTATTAGGCATACATTTGAGTAAGAAAAGGGTCTGCACACTGTCCATCTACCGACGAGTTGTCAGGTGGGCCCTTGGGTGGTGGTGAGAAAACTAAAGTGATTCACCTAAACCTAGCATAGGCACTAGAGGTATTACAGGAATTGGCGCTTTGGAGTTTGCCGTTTGACACTGCAAAATCCTTGGGTTTGCAGGGCTTTATCTGTTGTGTATGCAGTGTATGCTGTGTACACTACGGTGCTAAGGTGGTTGCAGCTATCAAATTGGCTGTACACTGGTAAACTACAGACTGGCAACTACAAGCCCGGTGTCCAAGTCCGCTGTTTGTTGCTGTTTGTGGCTGTTTGTGGTGGTGTGGGTGGGCCTTTTTGAGCGTTTTACAGACTTCTCCAGAAACTGACCAGCTATTTATTTGACGAAATGTGAGGTCCTTGCAGAGACTTTCACCTGATTGATCTGGCTTGAGGACAAACAGTAAACCCCCAATTGCCAAACAGGCAGGAATGAGGCTATGGAACGCTTCAGCCTACCAGCTTGCAAGTAGCACAACACAATGACTAATTCCTTCGAATTCCCTTCCACACTCTTGCAGAAGTCCAGGGAAGTGTTATCTGCCTAAACTATATGCAATACGCCATTGCTTTTGCTATTGCCACCAAGGTTCACAACGTTAAATGTTGTTGACATTAATACTGACCAATGTTACAAGTATTTTAAGTACCTAGTTGCCTAGAACTGTGAGTCTAAAGACTGTGCAATAAAGGGAGCATTGAAAGTCCCATTTTCGATTATAACGGTTGTGAGGAGGGGGTATGATACCACCTTTGGTTTTCTTTTTTAGTTAGGCGGGACTGCTGTTATTTATGGTTTTTGTGCTGACCCCATGAGCTTGGACCCTGGATTTTGGAGTTAGTTGTATTTCCCAAGTGGACTCATTGGTGCCTGATGTTTGGTGCTTGTTTGCAACTTGAACTTTCAAACCTGAAACTTTGCTTCCTGAAGATTATTTTATTGTTGAAAACTTTCTTAAGTTGTATTTGGAAAGGAGTGAGTCCACCCTTGTCAACAACTTTTTGTCCATCCCGTCTATTTCCCCTCATACATTAGTTTGATCCTGATTGAGTCTTATCAATTTCCATCTGATAATTTACTACATTTAACATACCTGGTTGCAGGTGAGATTCTTTCATGCAGTCTTAACCAACTGATGGTGAATTGGATATTTTAAGAAAAGGCCTGATCGTTTGAATGAGAATACAGTATTGGGGCTGCAGTAGAGATGACAGTTTGCATTCAGACTGCCAAATGCATGGATAGACAAGAGAAAAAGTTATGTCCAGTCAGTTCGTCTAGCGCTCAAATAAAATTGAATAATTGTATCAGTAGTTCAATCTATTTTTGTACTTCTGGTTGGTCTAGGTTTCTAGCGATGAACAACATTTCCACGATTCAAATTTCATGAGAAAAAAAACGTTTTATTATGACTGTTGGTTTACTGGTTAATGTTCTTCTTGTGTTCATAACATGTCCCCTCGAAACGTGTTTCCTCACAGTTCATATGGTTCTTCAGGATGTTTTTTGTACAATTTGATTTTAATTCTCAAAGTAATCTAGAAAATGATAGAGTGGAATTTAAGAAATGTATAGACGAAGAAAAATAAATAAAAAATTGCATCAAAGGTAGAGGCAGTCTCAAAGAGTTGTGCTTACTAAATTGGTCAGTGATTGTTATTCAGTGATCACTTTGTTTAAGAGTGCCCGTTTCTCAATTTGATCAACCTTTTTGTAGATCAAGTTAGAAAAATTCTGTGAAAGAAAGATTTCACATGGTCATTAGTCTGATTCATTTTTGTCCACATCTAATATGTGTAAGTTTTTGGACCATAGATTAAATTTTTTCATAAGTCCTCTCTACGTATCAATTTTGAAACAAATTGATTAGAGAAAATAACACTATTCATCTGCTTACTTTTTTGTTATAGTTGTTTGTATCACAGTTCCTTCAATTATGCTTGTGAGCTGATCATCAGTGTTCTCCTATTGCTTTTGAAATCACAAATTTCAAGTATATCTGGGAACGCAATATAATGTTTCAATTAATGCCAGTGTGATATTCTAGCATTTAATCAATTGTTACTAATTTCAATAGTTAGTGATACATTGTCACCTTTGGAATGTTTAAGTATATGAACAATGTATGGCGATATATGACGTGAAAATCTGTGTGAGCTGCATTTTGTCATATCAGTTAGTAAAGTTTTTTGGGAGGATAAATAATCCCGTACAAGTCAAAACCTGAATGTGGTTGCTCAACTTGTTAAAGCAAGTAAGAGATATCTGTTAATAAATCCTTTCGGCGCCGTCTGCTATTTCAAATAGGAGAAACTCAAAGATTTAAAATGGCCACCTTTACTATTTCGGCGTGACATGCTAACACTAGTCATGTGAGTATTACGTTTTGGCATCTGGATCGTCATCTTGGAATGGTAACAGGTGCATTCTTAAACGCTGAATACGCAATATAACTATTTTGGCTCTTTAATATTACAGAAAAGGAAAAGTAATTTGATAAAATAGCTTTAGTTTCTGGCTTTGAATCTCAATGTACATAAAGTAACCTACAGATTTAATTATGATTGAAAAACATTATATAAAAGATTTTTCAGCACAATCTTAGTCAATATTCATTCTAACATTGATTAACTGTTAGTAGCCGCAGACACACCTGAAATGCCGACGAGATTATTTAAATCATTAAATCACTATAAATGTTAATAATTTCAAACATATTAATGATGCAAAATGTCTAATTTTCAACACAATATCACTGTATATTTTGTCATTATCCATCTATAAGTACCCTCAGAATAATGACTTTTTTAATACAACAAAAACTTTCAGTTTAATGTATTTCACGAATGTTGAACCATGATGTTGGTCACAGATCATGTTCTTGATTTATAGAAGGTGTCCCAATTCTGTGTCGGAGTTGAGTCCGGTATGACAACAATCTAGGGAACAGATCCAATATGCCTCTCTTTTCCTCAAAGTGTTTTCTCTATTGCCTCCTCTGGAAGCTATGTCTATTTTCTTCAATCCATAAAATGTAACTTTGTCCATTTGTGTTTCTGTGTGTTCCGCAAGAAAATGTTGTCCAAATGTATATCTAAAGTCTTTGTTTATTATTGTCCTGATGTGTTCTGCAATTCTTGTCATTAGGGTACGGATAGTGCTTCCTACAAAGATTTTGGAACATTGACATTTCAATACGTACACAATGAATTGCGATTTACAATTGATGAAATCATTGAGTTTGTGTTTGTAGCCATTGGGTAATTTTATCTTTGTAAGACCATTTTCAGAATATTGACACATTCTGCACGTTCCACATCTGAAATTGCCTGTTAGTTTGGTAGTGTTCCAAAGTTGTGTCAATCCTTTCGTTTTCGTATGGAGTTCAAAATGTGATGGACTTATAGTTTTTTTGAGACTTTTGGCCTTTCGATAAATGATATTTGGTTGGTCCTCCAAATATGGTAAGAGATCAGAATCCATTTTTAGTAAGTGCCAATGTTTGTGCAATATTCGTTTAAGATATTTAGTTTCAAATTGAATGTTGGTAGGAATCTTCTTTTGCGATTGGCATTGGTATTGCTTGTCTTGATTTTGTTTTGTAGTAGATCTGTTCTTGATCTTTCTTTAGTTCTTGCTTGTGCTTTTTTGAGCAATTTATTTGAATATCCTCTTTGTAGAAATTTGGAAGCAGCTAATGCTTTATGTTTCTCAAATTCTCCTTGTTCTGTGCAATTACATTTGATTCTGAAAAATACACCATATGGGATATTGTTTCTGATGTGTACAGGATGATTGCTTCTAGCGTTTAGTATGCTGTTACCTGATGAGGGTTTCACTATTAATGTGGATTGTATTTGGTTGTCTTTTATGTATGGTTCTAACTCCAAGAACGGAATTCTTTTGTTGCTTTCATCCATCGTTAGTTTCAAATTGAATGAATTGTTATTAAGGTACTTATGATATTGCAGGTGAGGAAGGGGAGAGGGACGCTGGCTGCCCCTTAAGCAGTCGAGTGTGCCTCGCCTGTACTGGAGTGAACTTTGGACGTGACATCAAGGACGTACTATATTGGTGTTGGCAGCTATCCGCATTACACCATTTTTAATCCTGATCTGATTATTTAGTATGTAACATTTTGCACTACTGTCAGAGCTAATGCGTTTTTAGTTTTGTGTTGTATAATCTAATTTGAAGATTCCAGGCCTTTGGGAGGTTGCCAGATTTAGTAAATTGGGTGTCAGTGCTGATTAGTTTGGTGACTCTGTGATAAGATTGTACGTTCCTACATTAAATCTTGTATTAAATAATACTGGTTTACTATGGCCAAATGTAAGGCAACCAAATCCCCCCTAATCCACAGGTGGGGAAGAGATTGGTGGTCTCAACCTCGCTCATCAAGGAGGGAAATGCCATGTTAGGTGTAATAGCCTCCTTGCTGTACGAGATTGAGCCTGCTCTCTCTCGCCCGGGCAACTTGTTACCTAAAAGGTAGGAACAAACTTCGGAGAGAGTTTGCAAATGCAGCCCCATAACTGCATAATGGTAGATGACGAGGATCTTATTCAACTAACCACACAATCACAATGGTGCTGGTAAGAACTATTAACACCCACAATGGCCCCAGTTCCAAAAGATTGCCTCACTTATGGATATGAAGAGTCTGGTGCAGGAAAGAATGAAAACAGAAAGGGCACCGGTTTCAGTATTGGTAGATGTGGGGAAGATTCTACAAGGTTACCAGGTCCCAAAACCCCCAGTACAAAGTGAGGGGAATGAATAGAGTATCCCGGTTGAATTGAATGGCCCAATGCTGGGGAAAGGAAAACCAATTAGTGGGTATTCTAAAACCAATGATCATGCTGAAATCCACAAGGTTTATGATTTAATGACCTGCTCACCCACTGAATATTCCCTCAACCAATCGGTTTAGTATTCTTGAGTATCTGGCTATTCCATTCCCTGCTCTCTCCTTCCAAAGGTTACTGAAATAGAACCCCTTGCTACATCCAGTGAGACATATAGAGCCCACCATGTTATTGGCCATATTCCCTCAGGGACAATGAAGTACTATATTTTGAGCTCAATAAATTGAAACTTGAAATGAAGCACAGTGGCTTATGACCGGGATAGTGCCGCCTTGTTTATGGTCTTTCCATCTAATTCCATTGCATCTAATGCCATTCCATCTAATTTTTTCCATTTAAAAACTTTGCATCTAATGCATTTTTTTATTTATTTATTTTTGGGGGGTTCCACCAACCCCTGTTTTTTACCCTTTATAATGCACCTAAATAAAAATTAATGCTTTACACCCCAAAAAATGCATTAGATGCAAAGATTTAGATGGAAAACATTCGATGGAATGGCATTAGATGCAATGGCATTAGATGGAAAGACCAAATACCTGGCCAGCACACCTTGTTTTATCAAAAAAACAATCATCCCCTCCAGTATCTATAAGATCTTCGGGTCAATCAATTGATAGCATTGTGAAGGTAATATAGCAGCATGAGGTTAGTCATTCACCGAAGAGGCTTGTGATCCCCTCAATTGCCACGAGCAAATCTAATAAATATCTCCCTTCTTTCATCCAAACAGGTAGAACTTGCTTCTTTTTGTGTAATGTTCCTAAGATGACAACTAAATATCCAGAGAAAAGGGATAGTTTGAAAAATAAGGTGATCTATTGACTCAGAGCAAGTAGGGGCTGTCGTTCTACATCATTAGAGAGGACATTGTTAGTTCCCAGCCGGTATCAATTCCCCTAAATAGGGACTTTATTGAAGATAATCTACCTTTTGGCTAATTTGCTGGAGGGTGTCTTGGGCGTGGAGCAGAGGGTGCTCCCCATGTTGGGCCTGTAAATTGCAATTACTTAAGCTTGCCCAGCAAATTGTTCGATCATGTTCCCAAATAATGGGAGGGGATTGTGAGGGAAGGTAGTGTAGTACTCGGAAGTAGTGGGAACTTCGGGTCAGTAGAACATTGGCAGCAGGACCAGAAAACAATTGTTTTTGCTGGCTCTGGTACTTCCACTTTAGTCCATAGACTGATGACCAAAGATGTGCCCTGGCCTCCCCCACGTCTCCCCCTTTTCCCTGTAATATCATCAAGGTATGCTCCTGGAGCCCCCACAATGGAGTTTCCATTAAGGGATATGGCGGCCAAGAACATGGAAGTTAATGACTCCATCTTGGGGGAAATTGATTGACAGGATGTGCCCCTCCGCCCAGATGGCGCAATACCAGTATGCCAAAGTCATTTTGTTTCTACCTTGGATGACCTGAAGACTGGTGGTGTCACTGCCATCTCAGTACCTGGGGTGCAGGAACTATCCTGGAATATAGCAGGCATATGCAATCATAGTACAGACGAATCCTGGTTGCCCATAATACCTGAGAACCAAATCATTGGCTTACAGGAGACATGGGCTCTCGCAGCACTAAGTATCCAGGCATATGCAACTTATTATATCCCTGCAGTTCAGGGAAGAGTGCTACTCTTTTGGATTGACCCATCAATATTTAGATCAATCCATGTGGAACAGACCAACCAATGGGACATTATGGAACTTCATTTAAACTTTCGTGATGGTACAAGACGTTTATTAATTAACATGGAAAATTGGGAGGCTGCACTTGGCGGAACTTCTCTCTTTGCCCAGACGCAAGATCGTGTGGACAGTTGGAGGTCCAAACATAGAGATCTCTCGAAGATCTTAGTAATGGGTGATCTAAACCTCCAATGAGAACCAGTTGAGATCATGGCTTACAATACAGAGCATAAATATAATGGGGGGAAACCCAAAAGCCACTATAAAAGATTGTGATTTCTCTACCTCTTTTTTGGGGGTTGGATAGAGTAAATATGAAGATAAGGTAGATACATACACAACAGCACTTCCAAATACCAATTTAGTAATTCAAAACATTTTCATTTTATTAATAGTAAATAAAACACAATTAAACACAATAAGATAAAAACACTTTAAAATAAAGTACTTGTGACATTAAAGGCTTATAATGTAATAGCAGCAGTTCAACACTGATATAGTAATGACATCAGCTAACTTCAAAATCAGATCTTACTAGACTTTTGAAACTGAAGTTTGATCAGGAAGGATCTCAATATATCTCTAGTATATAGATTCACTAGATCTCAACATGTTTCAGTTCATAATATTTCATATGGAACTTTCTTCAGGAAGATGGCTTTTTCAGTCAAATGTGCCATTAGCTGCACATTAATAATGGGAGTGTTGTTGGTAAAGGATAAATACAAGGTTTAAGCTAGATAATGCTTAATATCTTAGCAGTACACAAATCTGCAAAACGTAAGGTAAAGGAAAGGAAATATCATTACCTCGCATGTGACTGGTCGTAGTCTACACAAGAAACTGGGTTCTTCTGGAGTCCATCAGTATGACTTATGTCCCCAAGTGGACGAAATAGTCCATAAAATACATATTATTTGTATAAGACTACATGTGCCAGCCGATCTCTACACATACCCTGATCTCTTAAAAACGACATGCATACGGTGCAAGACATTTTTAATTATAGAATTTCCAATTTCTAATAGTAGAGGAAGCCATGGTTTACCTTCTCATGTTCCCACTGTAGGTCGGGAAAAACTTCCCACAAAGTGCAGACAGTCTTTGATTATGATGATTAATCGTCAAAATCCAACATTCACAGCAACACTGTGTTGTTCTGTTGAATAAAAGCAAATCTTATTGCAAATCCGATGTATCTGTCGAGTGAGAGTGTATTTTCCTTGAGTCTAGCCATTCGTAAAGCTAGGTTTGCGCCGCTTACCTGTCACAAGGTAAGTAGGGAGCTTGCGGGCTCTCAAAACAGTCTATCCGTGTAGAGATGCCAACATTGGGCCTCACACGAAATGATTTTCATCTCGGCCGCGAGCTGTAAGTAATTACAAAAAGCGACCCTCAGTCCACATCAATTGGAATTATTTTTACATATATATAGTCATATACAAGCTATGGTAAATTTGCTGCTCTCGTGTTGTTCAGTTCCTGAAATAACGCAGGGACTCGCTGCACTTTAAAATGCTATCTAATCACTATAGTTGGTATTAATCCTGGTACCCTACTCTTACCTTTCAAAGGGGGTAATTACTCCTCCACCTTCCTTTCCAGGCACGGTCCTTGGACCAATTTATAGACCCGGCCGCTATAAACCAAAATTAAATTACGAGCGCAATTCCGGTCTGGGTTTTGAATCCCTTGGGGTAGATTCTTGTAATGTTCAAGTGCACCGATATCAGCCAGAAGACGCTGAAAAACACTGCCAAACAATTGTCGGCGGCAATTTTATGGAAGGGTTAAATATCAACCCTTTTCTTAGGCAGCATAGAGTAAAAGGCCTTTGTTTATTTCCATTATTCTCATTCTTAATGGGAAAACCTATCAACAGAGTAGACTGAATATACGGCGCTCTAGTGGGCACAGTATATATTGCAGTCCCAGCTTTCAATTCTTTATGGAAAAAACTACTAATACTTAATGACATTAAACATATTCCGGTGAGGCCATGCACGGTGTGTCTACATCAGTGTTGGTTCTCCCTGGAGCAGAAGTACACAGGCACATTTTATCAAGAAAATAACAAACAGGGCTTGTCTTGCTCATAGTTCATAATTAATACCAGTTTGTGCCGGACTGTATTCGTTCTAGCATAAAGTTATTTGAGCTTGTGCCACTCTATTGCCTCATTGAGGCCTCGACGGTCACTTCTGGTTTTGAAAATTAGCTCTTGTTCCTTCTGTAGAAGTTTCTTGTTCTTAATGGTCTGGTTCTCACCTTTAACCACCATAAGTACTGTCCACTTGAAATCTTCAAATCCATGGTCTTTCTCTACAAGGTAGACTGGTGCTGGAAATATCTTATTTTTCAGGCAGCTTTTATGTTCAGTTATTCGGGTTTTGATTTTGCGGTTGATATATTGTAAACCCCAAGGCCACATGATCATATACACCACGTGATCTGTATTACAGTTCGAGAAATCCTTTGGTGTCCACATTTGTTGAGACCCACATTGACCTCTTTGCTTTTCATTGATAATTTACACACTATACAGTGTCCACAAAGGTGGTGACATACAACTGGTGCTAAACGCCATTGGCTGGTGATACTTGTCATCAAGGGAGTTTTACTTCTAAGTTTGCTCTTGCTAACGCAGTTGCCTATTGAGGTGGATTTTTTTGTAGGCAAAAAGCTGTGTATTGGGGTTAGCCCTGGTGGTTTTCTAAATCTTCCAGTGCTTGGATATTATATTGCAGATTATCAAACTATGGTTGGTTAACGTATTGACGCAAACTATTCTTTCATCTAGTGTTTTTTTTTTGGGTCTCTTCCAGTAGGGCCGCCCTATCATTATTAAAAGCTCGATTTGCTCGGGTACCCTCTCCCTTTAGGTTTGTTCTTAAGGTGGAGTGCTTCTTCTTCATAGGACTTGTTACTTGTGCTATTACGTTTCAAGTTCAAAAATTGCCCATAGAGTAAGTTATCCTTGATGTATTTTATGTGATGACATTTGTAATGCAGCAATGAATTTTTGTCTGTGCTCTTGTTATATCTAGCTTGTCTTTATATATACTCCTTACAGTAAGGAGGACAGAGTCTGGGGCATAGGGGAGTTGATGGCAACAGCACCAAAAAGGAAGTACAAAAACTCTGAGGCTGTGACGTGTGTATTGATGGCAACTAGCCTCAGAGCATGTAATGGTAGGTGCCCGGGCGACTCACCAGCTGGAAAGACATTTCATTGTGCTAACCGCTCAAAGTCGATCGGCTATGTCTTGTCGAATCTCGAGGTGTGACCCCTAATTATTGATTTTAAGGTGCAACCGAGGGTTTGAGACTGACTATTACCCATTAATTTTAACAGCTTCTTCAAAATTGTTTGGAGCAGCTACGGAATGGGATGATGAAGTGGGTAAAGATTGCCACAGATTTAGTATTATACAAAATGTATAATTACAGCCTCCCAACCCCCAAGAGTAATTTTTCCTTGCATTTTGATGCCAAAACTGATATTGGAGGGGCATATGAAGAACAAATGAGGATGGGGAGAATTTTTTTCTAAGCCATGAAAATTGTTAGAAACTTAGCTTTGCGCACTAATTCCTGGTACGATGGTGATTTTCACCGGGCCAAAGGCACACTGATCAAATGGGCCAAAATGGTGAGAACTGAAGGGATGGCCCCATTACGTGCCGCAAAGAAGGACTATACTAGAACTATTAAATGGAAAAAACAGAAAACCAGAATGATTTGTGGAACTCACTGCTGCATGCAACGAAAAATGGGAATTAGAAAAGGTACTGGGAACGTATGAGTAGCGTGCGGCCCATTCAGCATAATCACCTTTTAGGGGTTATTCTAGAATGTACATGGATAAAACACTTTATGAACTTGTATAAGGAGAGACAAGCTTTTGACATTGGCCACATTGGCAATATTTGCATTTGCCCCGGCTGTCCCCACCTTGAGTCTCATGGAGGGAAAGGTAAGGATTGCCCTTCAGTGCCAGAAGACGCGGACATGATTCCAGTGGACTTTATGGGCAACGAACCATTGACCTGGGTCCCCTATCTGACAAGAATTTGTAATGCCGTTCTAAGTATGAATAGGGTGCCTAAGGCAGTCATAGTCCCCATTTTCAAGAAGGGAGATAGAGGTGAGCAAGCAAACTATAGGCCTATCTCCCTTCTTGACGCTGGTGGTAAGATCGTTGCTAGGGCATGCCTCGGGCATCTTGAAGCATGGGTAAGGGGAGGCTGCAGTCCTGAACCATCTCCATGCAGGTTTTCAGAGGGGACTCAGTACCATGGACCAGTGCCTAACACCATGTCTCTTATGTAATAAATATGTAGCTCTGAGGAGAATGCCCATCTATGATATCTTTATTGATTTAAGGACAGCGTTTGACACAGCTCCAAGATCTAGGTTCTGGGCTATCCAAGCAGATATGGGCATCCCGAACGAACTATTGAATTCCATTAGGGCCTTGCATGTGGGCAACGGTGCAAGAATCCACTGGGGGTTGGCCAGAGCTTTGTCTGTATCAGTAAACATTGAAATGGGGGTCTGGCATGGCTGAGTCCTGGACCCCCTGCTGTTCTGCCTTTTTATAAATGGTGTGATCAATGTCCTGTTGAGGGGCTGATGTGCTCTTACTGGTGAGTGACAGGATTCCTGTTCTCATGTTTGCAGACAACATAGTCCTTTCTTTAACACCAATTTCTTTAACACCAATGTGAATGCACCGCCAGCTAAGCATCTTTGAGGCCTTTTGCCAGGAGAACGGTCTCTATATCAACATTGAGAAGACTAAGGCCATGGTGCTCAGGGGGAGCAGGATACGGAAACAATCTAAACACACTCTTCCCAGGGAAGGGCCAATTGAGCAAGCTAATGCTTATGATTATCTGGGAACACAAATTAAAGATGATTGTACACGGTCTGATTAATTGGGTAAAGCTGCATTGGTGCTTGCTAGGTATAGTGGCACCTTAACTAAGTCTACTAGCAAGTCCGGGAGTGGGAGTAACCCTAGAGGCATATAAAGCCCAGGCCAGGCATAAAGAGCTCCTTGGTGGCCAAACAAGTTGGCCCTGACTGCAATTGAAAACAAGTTCCTAAACAACTGTTAGGTTTACCGACTTGGGCACCAAACTTCCCCGTTGGACTGGAGCTAGACCTGTGGCCAATTGCAAAATTATGCAGGGCCAGACGAATATTTTACTGGGGCAGGCTCTGGACTAGTGATCACCTGGTGAAATACAGGTTGACACTTGTCAATGTGCTTTCACAGGAAGGGGGTGGGTCTCTACCATGGTTCTCATTTGTGAAGAAGGAACTACAGGCCATTGGCCTGAGTATTGGACTCACCCTGGTATTATTAATAGAGATTTTAAAATCCCTATTATAAATGCCCTTAAGACAGCAAGGGAGGAGGAAATCAGCGCAAGGTTGGTGGCATTGGACCACTTAACTAGAGATTGGTCATTGAAGTCCTCCCAGGGTATGAAGATTATCTGGACCAGATGCAACCAAAGCAGATGCGAACATTGTTCATTAAGGGTCGCTTGAGCATTTTGCCCCTGGCTGACTTAAGGAACAAGCGGAACTACAATGTTACTCCAGTATGCCAACTATGCAAGGTTGCAATAGAATATATGGCCCACTTTCTCTTGCTCTATCCGCATTATGGTGGCTTGAGAAGAAGGTCTCCGAAACCCCTCCTGAATTCCCGAGAAATACACACAGTGTTAGAGGCTTTGTCCCTATGCCTAGCAGCCAAGGATACTGCTGCAACCTTTGCTATGGGCTGGTTCTTATTGAGGGCCTGGAGAGGGAGAAGCAAATATATTGGCTGATCTAGGGAGGCTGTCCTTTATCCATTTGACTTATGGTGTGGCCTACTCCACTTCTTGGCCTAACCAATATACAGTAGCAAAGAGGCCCAAGTAGTAGAGGAACTTTGACTGGCTGCATGATGGAATTTAGACCATCCAACAGCACATTAACTATTAAGAGTGATTGTATATACGCATCTGCCTACATACACACTTCCCCTAAATGGCCAAAATATGTATTCCTAACTTTGATTTGTTCTGTTATATTCCATTATATTTTTATTGTGTCATTTAATGATTAGCCCTCGATTTTAAAAATGAGTTGATGTTTTATCGTGTTTGTATTGTCTTGTATTGTAATGCTGACGTGTATGGTAACTTTTATCGAAATAAAGTACAAACTATAAAAATTAAAAACTCCTTTCAACTCATACAATAGTCTTTAATATATTTCTGGCAAAATGTGTTGTGCTATATTAAAGTTTTTAGTCTTCCTTCCTTAAAAATACATGAGAACAAAGGAAACAACGAATGTCCATAGACTTTGATGACAACATGCAATTACAGAGTACCAGGTTTGCTAAACAAAATGTTTCAATGTTTCCCTTTTGTCTTCGCAGTTGCTGGATGGCATGGGAGCCGAGCCTGGGTGCATTTTATGGACCTGTCGCGTTTATCACGCTTATCACATGCATTTACTTCCTTTGCACGTATGTCCAGTTGAAGCGCCATCCTGAACGTAAATATGAACTTAAGGAACGGACAGAGGAGCAGCAAAGGTTGGCAAGTTCCGAAGTAGGCCACAGTCATATTGCAGAGGCCGGGCCCATCTCTCAGGCTGCATGTTCACTGCTTTCTGCTTCGTTACTGGAAAATGAGCACTCGTTCAAGGCACAACTTCGAGCTGCAGCCTTCACCCTTTTCCTGTTTGCTGCCACATGGACTTTCGGGGCACTAGCGGTGTCTCAGGGGCATTTCCTGGATATGATATTCAGCTGTCTGTATGGCGCATTTTGCGTGACTCTCGGACTTTTTGTCTTAATTCATCACTGTGCCAAGAGGGATGACGTGTGGCACTGCTGGTGGTCTTGTTGTCCATCACGAAAAAATACATATGCTGTGCAAGTTGTCTGCCCAAAGGTCAATGTCAATGGCGATGCCCAGGTTCATATGCCATGCATCCAGGAATCACCATGCCCCAACAAACCACCTGTTTTCAGTCATCCAAGTGCTAGTCACTGCAAGCTTACCAACCTACAAACTGTGCAAAGCCATGCTAATTGCCTTTCACCTGTCACACCTTGCTGTGCAAAAGTTCACTGTGAACAACTCATGGATGACGATGCCCACATACATGTACACAATGACGCAACTTTCAGACCTAACATGCATATCCACAGGTGTCTTAAAAGCAGAACTAAGCCACGCTACTTCAGTCGACACCGGTCTGCTGCAGAGAGAGAATACGCCTATCACATTCCCTCAAGCATTGATGGAAGCATTCATAGTTCTCATACAGACAGTCCGTGTAGTGCACATGAAGGTCACTTAGGACATAGGCGGGGTTGCTGTGGAAAAGCTGATCCATACCCGACTATCAACCAGCCGGAAAGTAGCGATGCAAGTACTGTAATATATAGCTGCCCTAAGATGGCGGAAACTGACACTGTGCATCACACAGCGCATTTTGAGTTGCATCCAAGGAGACAATCATTCTCATTTAATGCAAGTCATAATGGAATTCTCAAGGGAAACATGCATGAAGCCATGATTTTCAGTTCAGATAGTACAGGAAACGTCAAAACCGGCCCCTGGAAAAATGAAACTACTGTGTAGTTTGCAGGTCTTTCAAGTCTATAAAATGTTCTTTTCACCTGTAATCACTGCAAGCTTTATTTTCCACATCCTAGTATGGTTCAGATAATCAATGTGTGTACGTGAGGGTGTGTGTGACCGTGTGTATTTTTGAAGGAGCAGGTGAGATGTAGGTGTGTGTGTGGGAGTGAACAAGATTGTGCACATGTGCTTATGAGAGACTGTTGTGCGTGTATGCGGTGTGTGTGTTCTTACGTGTGAGTGCAGTACATCACCAAACTGTGAAGACCTAACGCCTCTTCTTCTGTTTTGAAAACAAGGAGAGGCTACACATAAAAAGTACTAAATGAGTAAAGAGAAAAACGTTATTTTTTTAAAGAAAGTATAGTCAGGCTTCCGAGAAAAGCATAATGAAAAATAAACGTTTAGGTTTATGAGGCAATATCCTTTTGCTGGGAAGACGCATATTTAGTTGCATTGTCTACTGCCTTGTGGTGGGCCAATCCATTCTACGAGGTGTTCTTTGCCTTGTTGCTGATAATGATGGAAGGGTGCAGAGGCAACAAATCTCTTATACGATAATTCAGTCACTTGCGAGGGGACAATTAGCTGGTTTATACAAATCTATATCTTAAAACATTGTTTTTTTATTTTTATAGTGAAAGTATTATTAATGTATTTTGGATTTTAACCAAGTAACATAATAGTAGACATAAAGTAGATTGTTTTATACGCTTTCTAATTCAAATGTAAACTGCAAAAGTGATACTGCCTCTTCAGACTTGCCACAGAATAAGGACACTGTAATCAAGTAGTGTGCAGTCTGTGTAGTGTCTCCTTGCCTGTCAGAGATAATTACTAGGTATGTCTCTGTTACATCTATGGTGCTGTTTTGGGTGTAGTTTGCATGCCATACTGTTTGTCAGGATATACCATTTGCTGTTTCTGGTGTTACATGTTATGAAACTCTTGTGAAAGGCTGTGACAACCCACATTTGCTATTCATCCAATACCCTTTGAAGCAAGAAGAATCACTACTGCACTTGCATTCATGGCACAACCCTTTGTACCAGGTTAGTGCCAGAACTACAGTGTGTTCGAGGTTCACACTGGTGTCTTTGCAGAGCATGCGGCACTCATTGTAATACTATGTGGTGTCATAGCCAATGTCTCAGCAAATGTAATGTTTATGTAACAGTTACATTTGGCTCATATCCGCAAGTTTGCTTCACAGTACGTTTACAAAATTGTTTTGGTAGCATAGTTTTACCATTAACTCTTTGAGGACTATAATCATTTTTAGTGTTGGATAATCTTTCTGTGAGATAGGGTTGCAAACCTGGAGTAAATCTGTCAGCCACATCGTGTGCTTCTGGGAATCACCACATTCTTTCTGTTTAGCTTTCATTCACACTGCTCAATAGAACAACAAAGCTATACATGTGCGAAATGTATAAACTAATGACTGTATTTCAGAAAGTGATGTTCATTTCTCGTCCTGTACACATTGTATTAGCTCAGTCATTTCCTCATAATGTACGCCATGAGATGCTTTCATGGCCATGAAAAACGTTGACGCCCGATATGTTAATCACGTGATGCCCAGAATTGTAGGAAAGAGATGGATATGATAGAACTGCCGTGCTGCTGTCGACTGTGGGTTGGACACAGTTTCTCTTTTCATGGGAAAACCAAGCACAATGCTACAGAGCAGAGGAAACTAGCCGATTGTGATACGCCCATGACTACAGACGAGATCACAAAGAACAAAGAACTTTCCACAGAGGAAAGTGGTTTTGTTATACACCCCAACACCCTGCACAACGACCCAGCAGCACTACATGTACACCGTTTATTATGCAATTATATCTGCCTATCATCGTTCTAGAAGACATCTGTGCACAACTGCATTTCATCCTATGCGAGGATGTGTTTCCTAGCTGTGTGCATATCTCCAGGCAAAGTGTTTGTCTGATTGTTCTACCGTGTGTACTTCTTGAGTGTGTTCTGCACAGTTGTGGGTGAGAGTTAGTGCTCAAAGTGTTAATGCTCAGTATCTGAGTGCAAAAAGTTGTATTCCTTTCTGTATTTTTGTAGATTTTAAATATATATTGTCAACCACAGTACAGCAACGTGCTGTCTCCACTTCATAGTATGTCTCTCTTAACAGTTACAAACAAAAAGTGCACTAAATGAGTGTTCTGTTCAATTTTGGAAAAATAATACTGTACAATCTCCTCTGGACTGCTCCTTTAATCACTTGGAAAAAGAACCAAGCTTTACTGTGTATATGCTGTACATGCCCTAATGCCTCAGATATTAAATGCTGTGTTTTGCTTTACTCGTAAAATGTAACACATTTGGTTCATTGATTATTTTATATGCATTTCCAATGTCATGTGCTCACTAAGCCCTACACCACAACAGGCGGAAAGGCCAAGCTCACTCTCCAGTAGGTGTCAGTTTATGTGTGTGGGGAGGTCTCGGACACACTATGCAGTTTGATGTTCACACGCCATTGCTGACTCCAGTCTGCAGCACTTCACTTTCAAATGTATCACCAATATAAATGTTATTTCATTCACGAGACTTGATGTGTCTTCAAATTATTTCGTATAGTTCGGTAGAGGACAGTGGCATTGTGTTCTGTTGCCCTTCAAAGCTGGCAAAACTGTTCTTTAAAGTTAAAAATGTCTGGGCGTAAAACATGAGGTGAAACGAAAGACTTATTGAATGTATCATGCCATTGTTTGTTTAAATCTGGCTCAATTGAGTATATACTCAGCTCACAATCTGATTTTAGGCTGTTTGTTAAGTGTATTCAACTAATAGGTCCTCTTAAACAGTAAAGCACCAATAAAAACGCCGCCTGATTATATTCAATCGCTCTTCCAAAAACACGCATGGATCTTGCAAAGTGTGGGTAACTCATGGAGCTGGACTGCCGGGCTTCTTTGTTGTGGTCAAAACCTTTTCCCACGCAATGGCTAATTCGCTGTCTGCAGTGAACTGAAGCAGTGCTGAAAACGGCCGCTCGACAGCTCCGGTGCATTATTTATAGAACACTGCAGCACGGATTTGGCCTGGTTACTCCTCTGTATATTTCCAAACGTACGGGACATGCTGTGCTATGTATGAGTGAATTTTCAGACTGCAGCCTGCATTCACAGAAGATTTTTCCAGGGCGCCTTTACTTAAAATAGAACGTGTATAACAGAGAGCCTGGCTAGAATGAAAAACACAGAAAGCTTGAGAAGAGAGAAACAATTCTCCATGGTGCAAAAGGCCTGACTATGAGATAAACAGGAAAGGAGTATTCGCAATCGTGATAATACGTATTCGTGGATTGGTTTAGCAAAACCGTTTACTTGTGACTGTGGCACTTGTACAAAATGTACAAAAAAGTTGCATCTAAGCTAAGGAAAACAAATAGGAACTAAATGTGGAGTGGCAGTTCAGCACTGTTCAACCAACATGCCCAAAAACCTTCTCTCAAAGGCTCATGCTAAATGAAAGAGGACATTTCGTCATCAGCGCCTATTCATGGTGTGTTCTCTATAGGAAAGCTGCAAATAGGACTGGCAATCAATACCTCCTTGATGGGAAATTGCTTTTTCAATGCCAATCCTTTCATGGGGTTATGCATGATGCAAAGATAATGCCCTCACATTAGACTGACTGCTCGTTCATTTCACATGCACCATCCGCCAGTACTGTAGACAGACGACAAACATTTTGTGTCGGCCTCTGCGGAAATATTTGGAAATCAACTTGCGTACTAAGCATTTGGGTCTGACACACGCATACAGTCGTGTGTCCATCCTCTCCTTGCACGTATTCTGTGTCCCCCTCGTTCTGCTCCCCTCCATTCAGTGTAGTTATGTTCTCGCTCATGGGTCTACAACCCTGGGCTCCCGATATGTTTCAGACTACAATTCCCATGCTTTCGAGCTATTGATTGTGCTGGTTAGGGATGATGGGAGTTGTAGTCCAAAACATCTGGAGAGACAAAGGTTGCAGACCCATTTTATAGCTAAACAAAGGAAAGGCAATGTGCAGTTTGATGGCAATTACTCTAGTACTGGTCTGAAATGAAATGATCTATGTTTGTACACCAAGCTTTTGAGTCCCCCTCGATTCAGTTAAATCCAAAAATGTGACGTTGCGCAGAATTAACACCATAACTGCTATATGTTGCACAAATTTAGAACTCCCACATCCAGATATTAACATTTCTGTCCATTGGGTGGGTTAGGGTGCACTCTACAGTATGGTTCTCACAAAAAAGACGTTAGCCCGAAAGGGCTGTTGTCCAAGTCATAATGGAAGCAAGTTTTCATTAATAAAACTATTTTCTTTTTATTATCAATATAATTGTTATTTTATAAAACCACAGTTGTTAGTTAGATGGCTCCCAATAAATCCTCAAAGAAACCTTATTCTTTCAGTTTTAAGAGAAACTGGGATTCAAATATCTCTGGGAAACATGAGATTAAACAATGTGTTTACCAGTTTAGAAGAAAAGGTTTTTAAAAAAGAGGTAATGATGTTATTTGGTAGTGGTGGACAGATGTGTTCCACTTGCAAGTTTCTCACAGTTTCCATTAACAAAGGCCCACCTACGAATCCATTCAATTGCCAAATTCTATTTTCATTATGGGGATATTTTAAAGAATCACAAATGTCTTTCATTTCATCAGGTGACTTATTGAATATCAATATCATATGCTGCAGTGCAAGCTTGCAATGAAACGTTTATTGTGTATGTTCTTGTGTACCATATTAGCTGCCCTGAAGAGAAGGAGCTATCGACATGGATGCAAGTAACAGTATCAGTTGAGTCTTTTCCTGCTGAAGTTAAAACAAACATGCATGTTAAAAACAGGGTTAGTCAAGCCAGGTCACATTTAACTAGAACCAATCTACACTTTGGGCCTCATTACACGGTAGGCGGAGAACCATGGCGCTATTAGCGCCATGGTTCATGCCGGTAAAATACCGGCACCGCCTTGGTGGAATGGGGAATTACCGCCCCATTCCAAGGAAGGCAGGGCGGTAATTCCCCCTTCCACCATTGCCCTTCCCCATTCCCATTTTTGCCCCCATAGGGCTCTATGGGAATGGGGAAGGCGCTAACTACGGTACCGCAAATTGCGGTACCGTAATTAGCTCCACTGGTCCCTTTGCAGGTTGGTTTTTAACGCCTGCAAAAAGCAGGCGTTAAATTCCCCAACCCGCAAAGGGACCTCATAGTAAGGCTGTAAGGATTTACCGGTACCGGTAAAATACTGGTACCGGTAAACCCTTACCGCCTACCGTGTAATGAGGCCCTTAAATCTTTATTTTTATAAGTATGGAACTATATTTCAGCACTGCCATTCAAGGTGAAATGTTCAGAAATTAATCAATCACACTTTTCAGTATCATATTGCGTTATTCATGGTACTTAGATCTGATAATGTCTTGGAGATTATCACTGGGGGTCTTGAGTAGGGTCTTTATATCAGCATATTAAGTCTGGGATTGCACATCCTATAGGAACTGGGTCAAGACCAATGGATTCCCCTCTAGAATTTAGCATGGCTTGACCATTAAGGCATGATTTGCAACATGTTTTCAATGGGAAAATCCTATTGATAATCACTCTGTAAATCAGGCCCACAGTGTAATATTCTGGTACAAAGTTCACCCCATAACACAGGGGCAATTGGGAGTAGGCAACACCCATTTCTGCTGCTTTGGAGAATACCACCGTAGGATGAATTGTCTTTGGGAATACCAAGTTATAAATTGAAAATCTGGCAGGATGTACCCTGAGAAAATGGTAGTATATGTCAGTTTCAGGATTTGAGTTCTCCGGGGTCTGCATTGGCAATGTGTTCTGTTTCCCCTGATTCCTCTTAGAAGAGCTTTCCTCCTCTTCAGGTTGTCAGTGAAGGCATGTTTCTCTCTTTAAGGGACTCTGTAATTAATATGAAGAGGACTCACTGGGCCTGATTTACAAAACGTTTTAAATGAGATTGTCCAATGGAAACACACTTTTGTAAGTCAGTGCAATTCGTTTCATCTTAAGAAGAAAATCTACCTAATCATTAAATGTTCATTTAGAACCGAGATTTATTGTTTCCGTGTTCTGCTATCAAGTCAAATGGGAGGATCATATTGTTGCAAGACACTTTTTACGTTCTTTACCCCTCACATTTGCATAGAGCCAGAAAGACCTAAAAGTGTGTTTGTTCTGCATTCCGTTTTGTTGCAAGCTATGTCTGAGGCTGCTCAACATATCAAATTATTGGAATAGTAACTTTCCAAAACACTTATGGCCTCATTGCGTGTATGACAGTGCAGTAAAAAAGTGTCAGTACATCTGTTACCGCCTCTTTACGTCATGATACTGTACCACCATACTACGAGTTATGAAGGTAAGGTGGACGACTTTCTTCCAGCAAAGCACTGGACATAAATCAACCACCTTATCTCCAAAAACCATGAGATTTACCACATGGAGTTACTGCTCACAGTAAATCCAACAGAAATGCTCATGCAGTTCGATGGACTCCAAACATGGGAACTAACAGCACGTGCCACCACTCATATTCAGCTGATAAATGAACGGGATGAGTGGCTTCTCATGATTTATTGGGTGGTCACTCCCAACTCAGGGAGTCCCCCCCCCCCAAGCCGGTGGCTCACAAAAAATCGCTTTGAATATTCATCTTTAGTGAGGTCTCCAACCTGTATTGTACCATTCAGCAAATACCCTCTTTAACACCAATAAGCTAGGAATCAGGCTGGTGTATAGTAAGAACATATATTTATTTAAGTTTTTGAAAAGAATACTAGAACAGTTCCAAAAGCATCAGCCACCAACGCTGTAGCACTACACAATATCGCAATACAAATTACTTGTACCAATTGATTGACTTATATTTCTAATGAACTTTCAGATACTACAACACACAGGTAAAATGTAGAGATAGGCAGTCATCACTTTACATCAGATTTCTTGCAATTGAACGCATGGAAAAATGTAAAGCACACAGTGATGGCTTAGTTTGTTACCATGCTCTTTTCTACTACCAACCACCACCCTTCTGGCATCAAGGAGATATGACCCATTTGGTGTGATTGCAAGGTACAGGGAGTGGGAGTGCAATGGGAACATCGTTTTTAGCTTTTTATTTGAAGGGTATGGCTTGGGGAAAAAAGAAAAATCAATACACATTAAGGTGAAATGTACGGCTTTAAGGATTCTAGTTCGAGAATGAATGGGAAATTTTGTTTTGCACCACTCATACAAGGGAAATGCAATGCTTTAGTATTCTTATTTGAGTATAATGGAAAAAGTTGTTTTACACACTCCATATTCACTTGAAAGGCAGAGTTTTAGGGTATCTTCTTTTTTGGGATTAAAGACACCCTCTTCTGTAAAGAAGTCAGTGGTTTCAGAAAAATAGTCACTCAAGGATTTATTGTCTATACCGGCTCTAACAACACTGGGCATGAACTTTGTTAATTTCAAACTCTAACAACACACATCCTGTGATTTTTCTATATGGGCATTAATTGATTTAACTTTAATTGAATGTGCTAACGATCTACACAGTTTCAAAACCCTCACCCAACATTTAATGGAAAGGATTGGGGAAGGCAATTCCCAGCACAATTCAATTTGAATGGATAGGGTGGTTTTCTATGGGGGAATTAATTTGAGATATATTTAATAAAATGTGCCACGGGTCTCTCCATTTCCAGCCCTGTACCCACTGTGCGAGATGGAGATTAATGCTGGCAGTTCTCCCCCACACTTTTGTTGACATTTGGAGTGATCTACTTACATGGGAGGCCTTGGTTATGGGGCATCCAGGGAAACAGCAGGGCTCCTCTGAGGACAGCACCAATCTGGTCAAAGGCTTCGGTCAAGGCTAGTCCCAAGCACCCAGATCTCCTCCAGTACCTCAAATGGCAAGGGAAGCTAGCTTCTAGCTTTCCCAGTCTCTGTCTTCCATGCAACGTTTAAGGCCTTCCAGGTAAACAGATTTTCTCTTGGCAAAGTTTACCCTGGTGGCCTTGGTAGCTCTCCTTGCCTCTCTGCTAAATGTCCAGAAGTAGACTACTGCCATGAAAAGAGTGAAAAAGTCAAGAGTGTCTCTTGAAACATGATCTCTTATAGGGATGATGGAGGAGAAAGATTAAGCATCCCAAAATGGCAGGTGGGTTTACCTTTCAGTGTTCTTAAAATCTTGCAACATGGCAGCTACCTTAACTTTTCAGATAACTGTAAGCACATATATATGAGTTCTATATTTTATGGCAAGTCTGAAAATACTAATCTTATTTTTGCACGCTCTTCCTGGGAGGAGCGATAATTTTTTCAGATTTGCTCCTGAGACGAAATAGTTAAAAATCAGACACTTCAAGTTTCAAACATTAATTTCCCAATCTATCATCACACAAACTTTTCATTTCCTCGGAAATATGAGAAGGCCGGAAACATAATTTTCCTGATAACTCAAATTGTATACATCACAGAGAATCTGTATTTTCGTGGTACAAACAGGCTTCTTGTCCCCTTTAATATGAATCCAGGATGAACCCAGCTGAACACACAATTCTCTTTTTACTAAGAAAATGTAATCCTATGTTAATCAGCCAACACTTCACATGTGCCCCTCAGTTTCACAAATGCCCCACTGTTTCTAAAGTTGCATTTCTCTTCTGTCACATGAACAGGACATCTGCCTGGCTCATATTATTCTCCCCTGTCCTCCTTGTCTTCAAAAGACCCTGTCCGAGGCTAATGGACTGTTAATATGGAGGTTTGACCTTAAGGACATTTCTGTTGGCTGAATTATTTCCAGCCTCCACAATTCTGATCTAATCCTCTGTATGCCTTTTGCATTTAACTGAAACTCAGGCCTGTTTTCTCCTAGAGGGCCTCAGCCAAAGGCCTTAGGGTCACAGTTTCATTTCAGTGGAAAGGCACCAGCTGCATCCATACTTCTGAAAGTACAGCTTTTAAATTGAAAATATGTGTTTACATGCACCATTTAGTATTGCATCTGGGCATATTGTTTACAATACAATCTTTCTTAACATACTGTTTGAACAGATATAAGTTCACTTTTGGTATTATTCACACATAGGTGAGTTACATAGAAACCAATGTTCATTTGTACACAAAACCAAATGGTCCTTTCCCTTTAAATGTTGTCATTTCATGTGATGAAAATAAGTATTTTAATTGTGAATAAATGCAAAATGCTTGGCTTCACTTTGGATTTCTGGTTCACCATCTTTTGCTGTATAGAAGTCAATGCCACATGCTGTGATCTGTCTGTTTAAGTTGAAATTGTAACTTTTCATATTTTATGAAAACATCATTTCCAGCCACACATGTATTTTCCCATTCATTGGGCATATCCAGCAGTTTTAAGCTCTTGGGTAGATTCCCTTTCACTTGAGCACTTGTCAATTTTGGTAGAGTTGAAATAGGTCCATTTCTTTTCATTTCAGTAGGTGTTACGTCAGAAATCACTGTTTTGTACTGGCTTTTATATATTAATGGGACTCTACATTAGCCAGCTTCAATCTCACTCTCACATTAGGGGTCTAGCATGGCCACTCAGTCTTTGTCACTCTGGGGCTGTACTTACACCCTACAAGTCCCCACCCCTGGGGTCTTTGACTCGGTTGATCCATAGAAAAGAGCAAGGGAGAGTGGGCTTTTTGTTTTCTTTTTTCTTTGGCTTATGGCTTTTCTTGTGCGATCAAGTCTGCTCTTTTTCCTGTCCTGGGGCAGTGGCACTCCACTCTTTAAAGATATTAGGGTTTGATCCTGGAACCCCTCCCTTTTTGGAGCCTCCTACCACCAGCCTGTGAAGGTAAGGAGTTATTTAGTCTACAGAGAGTAAAAGAGAGGTTAAGTATATAATGCAGCACTTGTCTTCCCCGGTAAATAGGCAAACAATTAGAAAAACAAAACATCACATAACACATTGACATTTATTTCCCTTACATGAACATTTCTACACACATTATTTCTACACTCATCATGATTTTTATACATTCTTTATAAGTACAAATTGTTTTACTACCTGTAAATATGTGATATTCTCCATCCGGGTTTCCATTATTTCCTTTCATTCTTCAGATGGTTCCTGGGCTCTATCCTCTCTGGCTCTTCAATCAGTCATAAAGTCTGTCTGGGATGACAGCTCTTCAACTGATTGATATGAAACCATTTCTTTTCTACATTGTCTCCTTTGGGGGTGCGGATTGTATAAGCAACAAGTGAGAATTTATCAACAATTTCAAAGGTACCACGCCACAAGGGGAGGAACTTACACTCCTTAGTCTGGGTTCTTTGAAAATTGTACAGGTATTTCGTACTCCTTCTTGGTAGTCTTTAAGTTGTAGTAGGTTTTCATCCCTTCTGCTGACTTTTCTAAGTTGCGCTGAGCATAAGCAAAAGCATGCTGAAGGTGTTATCTTAAATTTTCAATGTACTCATGGGTCTGCTCTTGAGTTCTGTAGAGCAGATGCTGAGGTAGCACCATTTTTCATCCAGTCAAGAGCTCCAATGGAGACATTTTTGTTGCAGAAGATGGCGTGGACCTAATGACCAATAGGACAAGCAGTAATTAGATGTCCCAGCTAGTTCCAGAGGCCAACACAAACTTCTTAAAGATGCCCACAATTGTTTTATTGTACCTCTCATCTCCCCTGCTCGAGGCTGGGCAGTAGGCAATATGGAGTTTTCATTTTACCCCTAGGATCTCCGACATCTTGGTCATCACCTCGCTTTTAAAATGACTTCACCTGCCCGACTCAATTCTGTGGGGGAGTCTGATATGAGAGAAGATGTGGTTGATCATTAGTGTGACAGCTGTCTCCGCCTTACAATTCTACCACTTGGTAAACAAGTTTATCACGGTCAACTTGTACTTGTTTCCTCTAGAGGAGCGAATCACTGGCCCGATGATATTGACTTGCAAATTCAACCAAGGCAGTGCCATTCCGCTTTTTTGTAGGGGAGCTGGTGTATGAGCGAACTCGGCTGAAACTGAGAACACACAAGACACCCCTTCAAGTAGATGTCAAGGTCCTGACCCATATGGGGCCAGTATGCATCCTTGCGCAAGATTTCTAATGTATGAAACCCGCTATGACCGGCAGTGCCTGCATCATGGGTGTGACTTAACATTGGTCTTCAGAATGAGGTAGGTACCACCCACTGTCACATCTAGATGGGATCTCATACCAACAAACCGTCTTAGAATCAGAACATTTTGGAAAACTTCATCAACACCCAGCGATCCTCCTTCCCGATATAATCGGATTCTGTCAGAGGAAAATTCACGGGGTCTTCATTATGTTGATAACATTTCCCAATAATTTTTGTGCAATAATCAAATATCCATCCGGGGTTTCTTTACTCCACTGGGCAGTTGAGAGTTCATTATTATCATGAGTTTGGGGCTTGGTGACATCAGTGACCTGAATTTCCCCCAAAAGGGATTCAGTTTCTATGAGATCCCTGTGAATGGCTCCAAGTTTTGCCAACTTGTCAGCCAAGTCATTCCCAGTTTTGTCTGGTCCCTCTATTTTGGAGTTACCTCTAACCTTTTTCCAATAGATGGTCATCTCTTTAGAGGTCACTAGATCATCAATTGATTGAATTAATTTCCCATACTTGAGCGGTTTGTTATTGGGCTCGAATTTTCCAGTTCATCAGGCTTTCCATGAACCCATTCCTGACATTGGGCTTGATCAAGACTTTGGTGGTAACGCCAGTGGTATTACCGCCAGTGGTATTAGCCCTACCGCCGAACTCCCCGGCGCTAATAGCGCCGGATCACGAGTTTGGCGGTGATATAATTCCCCATTGCCCTTTGAGCCCATTCGGGAATGCCCCATTCACGCTCTTACTGCTGGCGGATTTCCCGCCGGCGGTAATAGCGTGAATTTTTGGCGGATTTCCCCCCAGCCAAGAGCTGGGGCGAAATCCGCCGAAGTCCTGATTTGGCGGACCCTTGAATCCGGTGGTAATAGCGTGACTGCCGGATGTAATGGTTACCGTCAAAGTCGTGATGAGGGCCTCTGAATTATTGATTGTGACCAGGTCCTGGCATTGGTGGTGCATGGGAGTGAGGATGGCTTGATGTGCCACTATCAACTCTGCCACCTGACTACTTTGGCTGTAACCAGCAGATGGTTCGAGGATATCATTCACCCAGGCATTCCCAATGCCAGCCACTAATTCCTTTTCCCCATTATTTTCAACATGAAAGGAGCACCCATCCATGTAAACTGTGGGTATCCCCTGACACGTGTCTTCCTCATAGACTTTGTGAGGCGAATTAAGGTATGTCTCCATATTGTCCTTGGTCCTTAGACTTTTATTCTCAAGACAGTTTTCTTGAGCTCAGTCATGCAAGTCAGCCAATCCTTGCGCTAGAGCACTCTTCTTGGTTTGGCCATATCTGACCTCCATAGGAAAGTCTTGCATGGACAGAATCCAGGAAGTAATTCTGGAATTACTTACGTTCCCTGTTCGGCTTCGGTTACCTTGTAAGTATTGCAAGGGTTGGTGATGAGTCTCCACTATGTGCTGCCCCTGGATGAATGGGCAGACATTTTTCAATGCCCAAACCATTGCCAGGAGTTCCTTTTTGCAATCATTGAATTTTTCCTCCACAAAGGACAAAGTCTTGCTCATGTACGAGATTACTTTGTTGACCTTGTCATGCTTTTCATACAATACCACTGTTAAGCAAGTATTTGAGAACCCCGTCTCCAAGAACAACTCCTTGTTCTAGATGGGGTAAGTCAAAGAACGGGCTTGGAAAAGGCTTATCTTTAGTTGTTTTACTGCCTCAGCTTGCTGTGGACCCCACTCCCACTTGACCCTGGCATTTAATAAACGGACAAAGGGTCGAGTGACCTCTACATAGTCTTCAATGAACTTCCAACTATAATTAGTGAGTCCAATAAGGCTTCTAAATTCTCACAGAGTAGCAGGGTCTTTAATGCTTCCACCTTTTTCACCTGGGGACTGAGAACCTCTGGGTTGATTTTGTGCCCTAAGATGTTCACGCTGGTCTTACATCACTGTGCCTTCTGAAAGGACAGTTGTGCTCCAGCTTTCTGCAACTGGGTCAGAACATAGCATAATTCTGCTATATGTTCCTCCACAGTTGAGCTCTTGATGAAGACATCATCTACATAGGCCAGGTTTTCCCTTTTGTCCAAATCTGGCATGGCCTTATGTAGGAAGAAGTTAAATTCATAGCCAGAGTTTATGTATCCAAAGGGGGTTTGGGTCCAGGTGTGTTGCTGCCCCCTCAAAGGAAAAGGCAAGTTTGTAATGGTCTTGCGTACTCAAGGGTATTGTCCAGTAACCGCTGGTCAGGACACTGGAAATGTACACCTTTGACCCTTGGATCTGGGCCTGTCCCTGATCGATGTAGGGGAGGGGCCATCTCGACATGTGGACCCATTTATTTAACTTCCTTAGGTCTGCGTAAATTCTCCATTGGCCATTGGGTTTGACTATCCCCAGTAACGGGTTTTTAAAGGTCCTGTGGATTGGATGGATTGTCCCACAGGATTCTAAGTTTTTAATAATCTCTGTGAATGACTCCATGGACACAAGAGGTAACCGGTATTGCTTCACAAAAACTGGAGCCATCCTGGGGTCCGTGGGTATGGTGCTTGAATGTATCTCTGTGCGTCCACAGTCATTCCTCTGAAAATATACCCCGAAAATCTAGAAACATCTGTTTCAGCTTCTATTTTTGCTCCTCTGTCTCACAGGCATCAACGAGATGGATTCATTCTTCGACCTTCTGCATAAAGCCGAGAAAGCCTTGTGTTTGGCTATTTCCATGGTATCCTCCAGTTGGGTAGAGAGATCTCTTGTTACAGTGTTGGCCTGGACTTGAGGTTCTAAGGTTGGGAGGATGTCATTGTTGACTCAGAATACCACCTCATCCTTCCTGAGGGCAGGAAGAGTACACCAAGAAATTCCCCCTTGCCTGCTGAAAATCTTTTCTGGAATCAATAGAATAATGTTGGGCATCAACTGCCATTCCAATAAAGGTATATGCACCCAAAGTGATACTTCGAGAGTCGCTGTTATCCACCAATATTCAAATGGTGTCATGGTCTAGATCCACCAAAGTTGGCAGAAGTGAATACAAATTGTTGTAGGAGATGATAATACAAATTTATTTAGGTGAACTGATCTTTGAGGTTCTGTCCTCAATTAAATTGTTGCACCTGTCCTGGGATGGTAACCTCTTCTCGCACTTGAACTTCAAGCGCATAAGGCAGCAATTGAGCTGACTGGAATGCTTCTCAGTATTGTCAAAGCCCATGGAGTTACCCACAGTCAGGACCAATCGTTATTATTACTTAGGTCCAAATTAATTGCAAATGAAATGAGAATGTCAGTGCCTAAATAAAAGTGGGAAGAGACATCTCTCACGACCCAGCAATTATGTTTGATGCTTTTGTTGCCAATGGACATTTTTAGCATACACCAGCAGGAGATCTTTGGAATTTGGAATTTCCAGGCCCATTTCACACTTATCATCAATATAATGTGGGAATGGTCGGATCTTTTGGGAGTTTCCTGAATAATGCTTCGCTAATGAACCTTCTTCCGTTATTCAGGCACAGTCTGCTGAGAACAGGCTCCTCATACTCATTTATCTGAATGGGGAAAAACAACTGTTCACCCTTTATCTGGATGTCGGTCAGACTTTGAGCAAGTTTTTCATCATATTTTGTCATGGGATTTGGGTTTTCTTCTGATTTTGGATTGGCAAACAATTTCAGAGTATTTCCCTCCAGTGTGGAATGCCACCTAACACTGGGGGGAGGTTCAGAGGACCTTGTTCACACAGTCAATCAGGGGAGATAACCTCCAAAGGAGGTCATTCCCCAACAGACAAGTTGTGCCCTCTGGAGTCACAACTATCACCGGGTGTTTCACTCTATGTTGCCCTATTTTTATTTCCAGATCTGCAGTCCCTTCGATGGAAATGTCATTCCAATCAAAGTTTTGGAGTTGTCCGGGAAGAGGTGTGAGGGGAATTTGGTGACCCTTCCTGAGTTAAGTTGATCAAAGGCCCTTTTGGACTGGAGGGTGGCTTGTGATCCAGTATCCACCAGTGCTGATAATGCACACTGACCATGTACCTTGACAGGAGAATAACATCTTACTTCCCTCTCCTCAAGGGGACAAATAAAATGTGAATTATGTGCCAGCATGGGAGTCAACTTTTTCATATTGGACTCTGGCCGGATTGACCTGGAACAGTTTTCTGTGTCTGAGTCCAGGAATCTGTAAACAGAAGCAGGTGGACTTGGAAAGTGCCCTTTTCCCCCCTATTCTTTGTGGTCCCCATTTTCATGGCGACAGTTCCCTGAAACTGTTTGTGCGAGGATACCATTGTGATACCTGGTTCCTCTGGGTGACATTGTTTGGGTTTAAGAGCTTCTTGATCTGGATCGATTTCCATACTTAGCCTGTCAAAATTAGGGTCTTTTGGTATCCATTTTCCTTCGGAGGTTCCCTCCATCCCGAAAGAAAAGATTGTCTTCCCTGAAACCTCCAGGGATTCTTCTCCTTCAAAAAGGATGAAGCAGACTTCCTCCACAAAGCGTTTTTTGTTTTGCTTTCTCATACTTACCCTCCGTTCTTTAGGTTCCAGATTTTCACGGGTTGGAGATTTATGTTCAGGCTCAGAGGTTTTGTTCCAGTGGGAATGGAAGCTTCCTCTAGGGCTTCACATCTCCCTTCCACCCGGGCCCCCTTCCCTAGAACCTGTAGGTTTCGTCCCATCATTGCTTCCATGAGGCATCAGACCTGGGTGTTGAGTTGTTCTGGGCAGCAGTTTCACCCAGGTTTTGTGTTAATTGTTGGACTTGTCACCCAGTTGTGACATTTTTTCTGGTTGGTGGGGAGGTCTGGATTCATACCTTTTGGCACTCCCAGAAAGGGTAGTGCTCCGTTCTCCTGCAGTAGCTTGGGTATTGGAAGTTTCCCAGATAACCTTCCATTCTAGGTCTCCCGTCTCACAGATTTAGGAAACTATTGTCCTGAAAGCGTGAAGAGAGAGGAGGATTATTCTGGAAATTAGGGTTTGAAGGGATTCTGGTAAAGAAGCTTAGGTTGAGGGGTATAGTATTACTTCCCTCCTGAAGAAAGTTTGGAGGGATGTTTTGAGGGAAGTTTTAAGGGATGTTTTCCGGGGCAGTACTGACCTGGTCGAGCCCCCATTTCTGTACCAGAGGAGTGTAGACATACCACAGGATGGGTCTGTATCCCTTGTGTCTCAGACTGATGTAGGTAGCAGGATCAGATGGAGTGCTTATTAGTGTGAGGAATATTTTTAGGTTCCCCATCTCCAAGTCCAATGGGGGAGTATTTTTTACCTCCTCTACCTTTGCAGCAGCAGGTGTGTTTGATGGTTTGGGGGGGGGGGGGTTCGGGTTATTCTTATTTTTAGAGGGCTTTTGGACCTCATAGTTCCTGGTGGCATGTTCAATCACCCCATCCAGGGTTGTACGCTCATGGAAATCCCTTACTAGTTGGGTCATTATGTATTTTGGGAGCGCATGCAAATATGTGTTGATGAGCTCCTGGCTATTGGTGTTCACTGATTTAGAGGTCTGTGCAAATGCTCATTTCAGCTCCTGCACAAACTCTCTAGGTGCTTGGTCTTTCCCACACTGCAAGTTGCATGTGGCTTTGCAGGCCTCCTGCGGGTTCCTATGAATTGAGAAGTGTTTAAGAATGGGCGCCTTTTAGGTGGACCATTTTTGGTGATCTTGGTCCTCCAGCCCTGCAAAGAAGCTGGGGTATCCAGGGGTAAATGTTCACTTTGCAAATGTCATGCAATTTCTATCATTTCTAATACCAATTGATGTCATCATTTGATCATAAAGCTCTGAATGCTCCCATACCAAATATTTGGCATTATTATCGTAGGGAGTCTTGATCTGCTGAATTGGGTCTTTCACAAGCCCTTTCTTCTGTTTGACAGACTTCCTTTTCAGCTGCACCTGAGTCCACTCATTCTCTGGCCCAGATCTGCTACTTTTGATGGTCCATTCCCTGTCCTCTAGGCACTCCCTACCTCTATGAAACTGGAAATAACATCCAGGATTACTTGGTCTGGACTCTATTTTTTATTTTGTTTTATTTGTTTAAATTTAAAAAGCACATTGGCAGGCCAGACGAATCGAGGCGCTGTTACATGAATATGTCTTAGTTACATGGATGATACATTGCTATAGGTTACAGTCAGCATAGCATAATTACGAAGCAAGAGGATTTTACAGTATTGTGGTGACAGGAAGCAAATACAGTTGCACTCAGCACAGTGGGAAAAACATAGCAGGGGCCCAGAGCACTCAAACAGCAGAGTTCTAATTGCTTTGTGGAATGCTAGTTGGAGCTGTGGGCTTTCAGGGTCCTGTCACTTGTACTCCTCTTTTTGCACCAGAGAGTACTCATCCTACTCATCCCTCCTTCCAGGGATGGTGGGGATTCTCCTCACCTCCTTGAATGTGTGGAGGTTTTTAAGTTTTTTAAGGCTTTTGAGGCCTAACACCGTTTTTTTCTCTTTCTGCAATGCAGACCAGATGGCCCCTTTGTAACTTCATTTTCTGCCAGTCCAACTCCCTAATCCTTTCATCATAGGATCCCTCCTGGTCAGAAGTACATGCCAGGCTATCTACTTAACAACTCTGAACCCTCATCAATATTGGATAGGGACTAGCCTTCTAGAACAGTTGGACTAGGCCTGGGTGAGTCCAGCTGCCTCATGTTTCCCTGTTCTTGAGAATTGGTATGCAAGAAGTCTGCTGCACTCTGTACATATGAGGTGGTGAGTTGGCTTATGGTCCCTGGTAGAAAGTACCCTGACTGATCAGGGTGCCTCAAAACCTGTTTATATTTGGCTATTTCACTTTCCAGCCACTCACATTTGTTTTCCACAGTCCCTATCTCTTGGTGGTATGCACCTGAGTTTTCAATTCTGACACCAGTGCTTGACTGGCTTCTAGCACTTTACTTTGGGCCATTAATCGGTCTCTTAGTCCCTTGTTTTCTTCACAATGGGACTCTTTTTCCTACTGTGAGGCTTGCATCATCTGCGCATATTCAGATTGTTTCTTCTCCCCGTGCAATATTTTGGATTGTGTTGCCTGCTCTGGGTCAATCTCTATTTGCCTCACATGTTCTGTTAATTGTGCATTTTGTGACATACTGTCAGTCAGTTCCTGAGAACATGATTCACTTTTCTTTTCTCCACATCCATCCTTAACTGACGGACTTCCTGAAACAGGGCCCAATTCTCTTGACTTCATGTGTTGTTTTCATCCCTCAACTGCTATCTCTGCTGTTTCAAGGTGTTCAGATATTGGTGCATCTGATCAAATTGACCTTGAGAGTTAACTTCTTTGATAATTAACTGCACGTTTTCAGCCTTCAATTGTTTTACCTGGGATTGAAATGTGAAAATGTCCTCTACTTAGGCTGTATTATGAACAACCTGCTCATTTAATTTGTGTTGACTTGAGCTCAGATGTTCCAAAAATTATTTTACACTCCCCTTGCAGTGCAGAAAATTGAGTCTCACACTCTGCATTTGCTTGCTGTTGTGTTTTTAACTCATCTTTTAGCTGTTCAATAAGAATTTCTAATGTTTAATCTAAATTTTGGCTCTGTTGTGCTTTTGCTTCTAATTGTTTCAGCTCTTTCTGGGCTTGATTCAAAAGTTCATCCAGGTTTTGCACAAATGCCACACTATTCTGCTTTCTTTCTTCTATGTTCAGCATATGGAAATACATGTATGCTGTGTGCTGAGTTATTTTAATTTGCTAATATTTGCTGGTTTGTGTCATATAAATATCTGTCAGGGCCTAATCTAACAGACCATTATCCTACCACATATCATCATTAACAGAGGTAACCTCTTGCATAATTCTGGCTTTACACATTTCATGTTCTTCCTCCACACATTCTCCTTTGATAAATATTTTGGATAGGAGGTGTTTCTGGCCATATTGATTTCTACAGTGCTCATTCTGAAATGCGTTCTGCAACCTGATATATTCTCTATGCAAGAGCAAATATCTCAACCCTGTTCCTGCTTAGTTTCTACTCAAAATGTCAACTTAAAATCAAAACGGTTGTGTCATATACATTGCCCTGGAACCCAGGGTACAAGCCTGAATGGCACTTTAACAATGCAACATAACTTTCTATCCACTGCAATGAAATTATACCCAGATGAATAGTCTGCTGCTACTGCAACTGTCACAAGTGAAAATGCTCAATAAAATCCCGGCCACGAGCCCCCAGTGTGTCAAGATGTATTGGGCGGTCACTCTCATCTCAGGGAGTCCCCCCCAGCCAGGTGGCACACAACAAAGCGCTTTGCAGATTCAAATTTAGTGAGGCCTCCAACCTATATAGTACCATTCAGCAAATACCCTCTTTACCACCAATATACTAGGAACCAGGCCGAATATATATTTATTTAAGTTTTTACAGAGAATACTAGAACAGTCCAAAAAGCATCAAACACTAGTGCAGTGGCACTCCACAATATCACAATTTCAAATTACTTGCACCAATTGACTGACTTATATTCCTAATGGACTTTCATATACTATAACACACAGGTAAAATTTAGAGATGGGCAGTCATCACATTACATCATATTTCTTGCAATTAAACCCATAAAAACATGTCAAACACACACTGATTGCTTAATTTGTTACCATGCTCTTTTTTCCCCAGCAAACCCCACCCTCCAGGCATCAAGCAGATATGACCCCTTTGGTGGGAAGGCGAGGTACAGGGAGTGGGAGTGGAATGGGAACATCTTTTTGGCTTTTTGTTTGAAAGGTATGGTTTGGGAATGAACACACAATAAGGTGAAATTCAAGGCTTTGAGGATTCTGTTTCGAGAATAAGTGGGAATAAATGGGAAATGTTGTTTTGCACCACTCATACAAGGGAAATTCAATGCTTTAGGAGTCTTATTTGAGAATAACACACCTGTTTTACATACTCTGCATTCACTTGAAAGTCAGGTTTTTAGGGTCACTCTTTTTGGGATTAAGAACATCCCCTTCTGTAGAGAAGTCAGGGGTTGCAAAAGAATAGTCACTCAAGGATGTATTGTCTATACTGGCTCTAAGACACCTGGCATGAATTTTGTTAGTTTCAAACTCTAACAACACTCTTATGAGATTTTTCTATATGAAATTAATTGATTTAACTTTAATTAATCCGTTTAAACCCCTCCCCCAACATTGAATGGAAAGGATTGGGGCAGGCAATTCCCAACACAATTCAATTTAAATGGATAGTGTAGTTTTCTATGAGGGAATTAATTTGAGTTATATTAAATAAAATGTGCTAAGGGTCTCCTCAGTTCCACTCCTACCAGCTTTGAGAGATTGAGATTAAGACTGGCAGATTCCCCCCCACACATTTGTTGGCATTTGGATTAATCTACTTACAAGGGAGGCCTTGGTTATGGGGCATCCAGGGAAACAGCAGAGCTGCTCTGAAGACAGCACAGATCTGGTCAAAGGCTTTGATCAAGAGTAGTCCCCAGCACCCAGACCTCCTCTGGCTCCTCAAATGGCCGGCTGAGCTAGCTTCTAGATTTCACAGTCTCTGTCTCCCATGCAAGGATTAAGTTCTTCCAGGTTAGCAGCTTTTCAGCTGGTAAGGTTTACCCTGGTGGCCTTGGCAGCACTCCTTGCCTCTCTGCTTTTTGTTCCTTGCAAGAACCCGGAAGTAGACTACCTCCAGGAATAGAGTGGAAACCATCAATTGTTCCTCTCAGATTGAAAACTGATCTCTCATAGAACTGATGACCCTCACAGATTATATTCATTCCCACAATACGGATTGGCTTGCTATCTCTCTCTCCATCTCACCATATACGCCCACCGCCTGCTGTTAGAACAACGAGTTGGGAGGTGTGGATGATGGAGGCCGAGGGAGGAGAAAGATTCATCATCCCAAAATGACAGGTGGGTTTACCTTTTCAGTGTTATTAAAATCTTACAACATGGCAGCTACCTTAACATTTCAGATAACTGTAGGCAGATATATAAATTTGATTTCTATATTTTATGGTGAGTCGGAAAGTACGAATCCTATTTTTACACGCCCTTCCTGGGAGGAGCTATCATGTATTCCAATTTTCTCTTGAGCCAAACTAGTTAAAAATCTGACATTTAAAGATTGAAACATTAATTTCACAATCTATCAGCACAACAAGTTTCCATGTCCTCGGAATTATGAGAAGGCCAAAAAAATAATTTGCGTCATAACTCAAACTGTATACATCACACAGAATGTGTATTTACATGGTAACATTGGGCGTCTTATCCCCTTTAATATGAATCCAGGATGAGTTCAGTGGAACACACAATGCTCTTTCTATTACAGAAAATGTAATCCCATGTTAATCAGCCAATGCTTCACATGTGCCCCTCAATTTCACAATAGCCCCACCTTTTCTTAAGTTTAATTTCTCTTCTGTGACATGATCAGGCTCATATTATTCTACCCTCCCCTGACCTCCTTGGCTTCAAAAAACCTGTCAGAGACTAATGGGGAGGTGTGACTTTAAGGTCATTTCTGTTGGCCGGCTTAGCTACAGTCTCTGCAATTCTGATCATATTCTCTGTGATTTCATTTGCATTTAACTGGAACCCAGGTCTGTTTCTCCAAGAGGGCCACAGCCAAAGGCCTTAAAGTTGCAGTTTCACTTCAATGGAAAGGCACAAGCTGCATCCATACTTCTGAAAGTACAGCTTTAAAATCAACAATAGGTGTTTACATGTAACATTTACAGGGTAATTCATAGAATTTCGCACAAAAGTGGCGCACGTGGCTGGCGCACAGTGTGCGCGTGCGAATGTCTGTGCCAGCCGTGTGCGCTAAAATCGATTTCCGCGCACAGCGTATTCATGGATTTTAGCCTCCAAAACCAGCAGTGGCGCAGAGTGGCGCATCGACCCTGCAGCAGCGCCAGTTACGCCCTCAAGAATGCCCTCGCGCAAGGAAAAGCCATTAAAATCCCCAATCCAGCGCAAAGGGCTGCGCTAACCGTGGACCAGTTTACAGGGCTGCCAAACAGCAAACGCCAAGAAGGGAACGTGTATTACTGGGGTTCGCGTGAAGTTTCACATGCGAAAGGGCTTGTGCGAGTGGGGTATGTGTATAACTGGGGTTCGCGTGAAGTTTTACATGCGATTGGGGTAGGGTGCGTGTATTACGGGGTTCGCAGGAAGTTTCACACGTGAAAGGTCCTGTGCGAGTGGGGTACGTGTATAACTGGGGTTTGTGGGAAGTTTCACGCGCGATTTCAGCAGGGTACGTGTATTACAGGGGTTTGTGGGAAGTCTCACACGCGATTGGATCCAGGTACGCGTATTTCGGTGGTGCACGGGAAGTTGCACACGCGAAAGGGCCTGTGCGAGTGGGGTACGTGTATTCCTGGGGTTCGCTGGAAGTTTCACATGCGATTGGAGCAGGGTACGGGTATTACAGGGTTCGCGGGAAGTTTCACACGCAAAAGGGCCTGTGCGAGTGGGGTACGTGTATAACTCGGGTTCGCTGGAAGTTTCACACGCGATTGGAGCAGGGTACGTGTATTACAGGGTTTGCGGGAAGTTTCACACGCGAAAGGGCCCTGTGCGAGTGGGGTACGTGTATAACTGGGGTTTGCGTGAAGTTTCACATGCGATTGGAGCAGGGTACATGTATTACGGGGTTCGCGGGAAGTTTCACACGCGAAAGGGCCTGTGCGAGTGGGGTACGTGTATAACTGGGGTTCGTGGGAAGTTTCACATAGGATTTCAGCAGGGTACGTGTATTACGGGGGTTCGCATGAAGTATCACACGCAATTGGATCCGGGTACGTGTATTTCGGGGTTCGCAGGAAGTCTCACACGCGAAAGGGCCAGTGCGAGTGGGGTACGTGTATAACTGGGGTTTGCGGGAAGTTTCACACGCGATTTCAGAAGGGTACGTGTATGACGGGGGTTCGCAGGAATCTCACACGCGATTGGATCCGGGTACGTGTATTTCAGGGGTGTGCGGGAAGTCTCACACGCGAAAGGGCCTGCGCGAGTGCGGTACGTGTATAACTGGGGTTCGCGGGAAGCTTCACACGCGATTTCAGCAGGGTACGTGTATTACGGGGGTTTGCGGGAAGTGGCACACGCAAAAGGGCCTGTGCGAGTGGGGTACGTGTATTCCTGGGGTTCGTGTGAAGTTTTACACACAAAAGGGCAACGCCCATGCGCGATACGTCACAGACGCGCTTACGCGCTAAGGCCCTTTGGTCCAATGAAATCGCGTACGCGTGCTGACCCGCTTACGCGCTAAGGGCCTTTCCTCGAATTACCCGCTGACGTGCACATTTTTCACATGCCGAATCACTCCGTATCAAGCTGGCCACGCATACACAAACGGAAGACCACGCTCCTGCCCTGAAGGCCATTTTCCTGCCCCCCAGAGCCCCGAGCACACTCCCACCTGCCATCTGCTGCTGCCTGACTGTCTGCTGCCCACGTGCCCTGCTATTTGGTGCATGCACATCAGCCATCTGCAGGGGTCCAGTTGCTGTGTCCACCCCTGCTGGAACAGAAGACTCCCGACTGGAATACCATCGCTCCACAGCCCAGCCCCAGGACCCAGTTGCCCACCCACTCCTGCCTCTGGGGTTGCCATGTCGGGCACATCTCCATCTGGCACCACTGGCAACCCCCAGCCAGAGAGGCAGCGGGCCATCAGCTTCACTGCCACCGAAGTTGGTGACCTGGTGGAGCATGTCCTGGGGCATTATGAGGCCCTCTTCGGAACATCACGCCCCAACAAGGAAGGACGGGAGAAGATCTGGGACGATGTAGTGGTTGCCATCAATGCAGAGGGGGTGGCAACCCGCGACATCAAGCACGTCAAGAAGCACTGGGAGGACTTCAGGTCCAGGACCCTCCACAAGGCGCGGCGCCGCACGGAGGGGGGCCGGGCACGCATGAGTAACATCCAGATGAGGGTCCTGGAACGCGTAGGCCCAGCGCTCCACGCCCAGATCCTTCGGAGGCAGACCCATCTGGAGTTGAGCGGTAAGTGGCCAAGCATTGCTGTGTGAGACAGGGCATGTTGCAGTGTGCTGGTAGTCTGATGCTTGCCTGTATGTGTGACATATGCCATGTATGGATGTTTGTGTGCAGGGACATCATGGTCATGCATGTGAGACCAGTTATGTGTGAACCACATGGTTGGTGCATGTGTTTTAATGCAACATGGGGAGCTCTATGCGGAATGCACACATGAAAGCATGGCTGTCTCTGTTCTTGGACATGAAGGGGGGTGAGGAATGGGTGCTGATGTCATGTACATGTATGGTGCACATGTGTGTGTGTGTGTGCCTGAGAAGTGTGTGTGTGACTTTGAAACGCCATGGATGCATGTGACTTTGAAGGCAACATCTTGGTTTACAGGGGCCCTTCTACATGGATGTTGATGTTGATTGCAGGCGCCAGGACTGTTTCTGCATGTGTGTCGTGTGCATTCACCCATGTGTTGTGGAATGACACGATGGAAGTGACATTTGACAGTGCCAGTCATGTGTTATTGCTTCCTGTCTAGGGTATTTTGTACTGTACCCTGATGCTTGTGTTCTATGTCTCCCTCTACGCAGCGTCAAATGAAGAAGAAGGTGGAGACGGCGCTGTGGAGCCAAGTGGCAGGAGGCCTCCACTGGGCAGCGACGCAAGGCCCAGCCACCCTCCCAGGAATTACCATCATCCGGGACCGAGGGGGCTGGTGCCGCGTCTGCCACAACGGCTGTGGCGGAAGGGCCGGGTGAGCCCCCACAGGGGCTTCCAATGGCGGAAGACGGTGTGGAGACATCCAGGTTGGTGGTCTCCACAGAGGAGGAGGAGCCCGCTAATGAGCCGCACATGCATGGGGCCTGGTGGGGGTAGTAACACTGGTGCAAGTGGTGCAGTCCAGGGCCAGGAGGCAGCACAGGTCACCACGGAGGGGCCTGTGCATGTCGCTGTCCCTGACCCTGTGACTGCACCACCATACACCAGCAGGGAGGTCCTGTCCTAGGCCCGTCCGCAGGTAGGGGAGAGTGCCATGTCATCTGCCTCTCCACTACCTGCGGACGAGGGGTCCCATGAACGTATGGGCTCAGTCCTGGTTGGTGTCGTGTTGCGCACTGTCATTCGTGATGACGTGCGTTCTTCCTGGGCGGAGAATGCACGCCATGACAGAGAGCAGCGTTGTGACGTGGCACTGCTGGGAGGGGCCCTGGTTGGTGGGTTCCTACATGTGTCGCGCACTCTGGTGGACCTCTCCTCCTCTGTGGAGACTATGCACCAGTCGTTCTCCACACCGTCTTCCGGCCCAGATTCCACCAGAGCCCCCTGTGGACCTGGCCCGACCAACACAGCCAGCTTGGTGGAGCTCACATCCCTGCCACAGTCGGGAGTCGGCGGCTAAGCAGGGGTGGACACCACAAATGGAGACCAGCTGATGGAGGATGTGCAGGCACCATCAGACACGGCACATAGACAGCAGGAGCAGGTTCTAGGTGGGAGCAATGATGGCTCGGGGACATCAACATCGGAGGGGCAGGCATCGGCCAGAGGGCAGGAGGACCCAGGAATGGGAGTGTCTTCCGTGTGGCACCGGTTGGGCCAGCAGATAGGTGCGGAGCGGCGGCAGGCGGAAGAGGCGCGGCTCACCATGGTCAGGGCCGAGTTCTCCATGCGTCGGGCTTTGAGGAGGGCAGAGTGCCTCGAGGCAACTCGCAGGGAGTTGGAACAGGCCATGAGTGCCTCCCTGCGAGACCTCGGGGCCAGGACAGAGGCCCGCCTCCGGCAAATAGACATGGAGTTCGATGATGCCCTGGCCCGGGACACCACAGAGTGAGCCGCTGGACTTGCCCGCCGCCATTGTATATAGTTAGATAGTGTTAGGTTTCCTTTCGTTTTTTCTTTATTTTGCTTGCGCTTGGACAATGCACCACATTTTTGTATAGTTTTTTGTTAGGTAGTATTTTTGATAGGTTTCATTTCATCAGTTGGGCTCATGGACCCTGGATTGTTCATCTGTACATAGTTCACCATTGGATTGTTCTCTTCTTTTTTTTATTTTCACCATGTAGCAATGGTTTTCACTTTCTTTTTTTCCTTGGATTTGCATTGTTGGACTGTGAATTTGGACACCATTTCTTTTGGATTTCTTTGGATTATGATTTTCTTTTTTTTAATTCTTTTACGGACATGCAGCTTTTCTTTTATCATTCCCATGAGTTGGATTTTGATTACATTCATGTTGTGTTTAATACATTTTTTTCTTCATACTTCGATGTGTGTTATTATCTCATTGGTTTCATGGATGTCATGATATGGGTTTTCACATTCACTTCACCCATTGTGTGTGTGTGACGGACATGTGTTCATTTACATACTTGCCATTGGGGTTGCATCATGTAATTGCCTTTTCTATGTGGGTGGATGCAATACTTGTTTGGCCTTTGGGCTGGGGAGGCTGGCCATAAGGGCCACAATTGAGGATCGTCATGACCTGGGGGCAGAGGGACATGAGTTGGACATGAGTGGGGGCCTGCTGGCAGGTGCCCTGCACTGCTGGGGGCTGGGGGTGCAGGAGGACATGAGTGGGACATGATTGGGGGCTTGCTGGCAGGTGCCCTGCACTGCTGGGGGGTGGGGGCGCAAGGGGACATGAGTGGGGGCCTGCTGGCAGGGGCCCTGCACTGCTGGGGGCTGGGGGTCCAGGGTGACATGAGTGGGACATGAGTGGGGGCCTGCTGGCAGGTGCCCTGCACTGCTGGGTGGTGGGGGTTCAAGGGGACATGAGTGGGGGCCTGCTGGCAGGTGCCCTGCACTGCTGGGGGTGTGGGGGTGCAAGGGGACATGAGTGGGACCCACTCATGTCCCCTTGCACCCCCACCCGCCAGCAGTGCAGGGCACCTGCCAGCAGGCCCCCACTCATGTCCCACTCATGTCCCCTTGCACCCCCACCACCCAGCAGTGCAGGGCACCTGCCAGCAGGCCCCCACTCATGTCCCACTCATGTCCCCCTGCACACCCAACCCCCAGCAGTGCAGGGCACCTGCCAGCAGGCCCCCACTCATGTCCCCTTGCACCCCCACCCCCCAGCAGTGCAGGGCACCTGCCAGCAGGCCCCCACTCATGTCCCACTCATATCCCCTTGCACCCCCACCACCCAGCAGTGCAGGGCACCTGCCAGCAGGCCCCCACTCATGCCCCACTCATGTCCCCCTGCACACCCACCCCCCAGCAGTGCAGGCCCCCACTCATGTCCCATTCATGTCTCCTTGCACCCCCACCCCCCAGCAGTGCAGGGCACCTGCCAGTAGGCCCCCACTCATGTCCCCTTGCACCCCCATACCCCAGCAGTGCAGGGCACCTGCCAGCAGGCCCCCACTCATGCCCCCTTGCACCCCCACACCCCAGCAGTGCAGGGCACCTGCCAGCAGGCTCCCACTCCCACCCACCCCCCAGCAGTGAAATGCTGATCTCATGACACAAACCAAAAGTCAACTATGTACATGAACACACGTCTGTCACACACATACACTGGTTGGCATTGCTTGTGTAAACCCACATTTTCACATGCATCAACCCAATGAGCGAATCCCACACATGGAACTGAAACATGAAAATGTATTATGTACATGAAATCAAAAATAAAATAAAAGCATACCAAAATATGAAACATGAAATGAAAAGCATGTGAAAAAGATGATTGAATGAAAATGAAAACCAATTCAAAAAAATTTGAAAGAAAAACAGTCCAAAGTCACCCTCCAACAACGCAAATCCAAAGGAAATGTAAAAAAAATCTCCATTGCTTCATGTTCATAATAAAAAAAAAAGAGAAATCAATACATAGTCCAACTATTTACAATCCATTGTCCCGAAAAAATAAATCCATTGCTCCATGTCCATAATGCAAAAAAAAACTAAAATGAATAAATGATGAAACTATATACAATCCATTGTCCAAGGATGTAAAGGGTCCATGATCCCAACCAAACAAATGAAACCTACCTAACTAAAAATATAACTATATACAAATTTGTGTGGCATTGTCCATTGACCACAAATAAAAGGAAAACGAAAAGGAAACCTAACTCTAAAAACTATTTACAAGGGCAGCGGGCTAGTCCGACGGCTCACTTTTGGATGTCCCAGGCCAGGGCATCATCGAACTCCTGCTCAATGTCCTGGAGGCGGTCCTCTTCCATGGCCCCGAGGGTTCGCAGGGACAACGACATGTTCTCCTCCAACTCCCTGCGAATTGCCTCGAGGCACTCGGCCCACCTCAGGGCTCTCTGCATGGAGTTCTCTGCCCTGACCATCGTGAGCCGTGCCTCTTCTGCCCGCTGCCGCTCCGCATCTATAGCATGGCCTAACCGCTGCCACAGTGTGGACAATTCCAGTCCTGGGTCCTCCTGCCCTCTGGCTGATGCCTGCCCCTCCGATGTCGAAGGCCCCGAGCCATGATGCCTCCCACCTTGTTGCTGCTGCTGCTGTGCCTCTGCCTGTGCCCTGGATCTTGATGCCTGCACATCCTCTCCCGGCTGGGGTGCAGTTGTTGAGATGGCCACCCCAGCTGGACGTCCGACTACCGACTGTGGCAGGGATGTGTCCTCCACCAGCCTGGCAGCAGGGTCAAAGGCAGCTCCACAGGGTACCCAGGTGATACATGGGTGGGAAGATGGCATGGAGGACGACTGGGCCATAGGGGATTCAGTTGAGGAGGGGGTCGGAACAAGGTCCAGAAAACAGAGGAATCTGGCCCTGGTGAGCTGTCCCAGTAGGTCAACGTGGTCAACGAGCCATTCGAGAAGACGTGCAGTCTCCTCATGAAAAGACTGCAGGTCACCTCGCATGGCCCGTTGACGCAACAGCACCGCACCCAGGACAGGCTCAACCCGGTCCCGGATAGCCACGTCCGCAGGGAGAGGAAGGCCAGTTGTTGTAAGCGGATCCCCTCCCCGAAAACGGGTCTGGACGTAGGCAACCCTGCTGGTGCGGGATGATGCAGTCACAGGATCAGGGACAGGATTACACACAGGCACCTCTGCGGTGGCCTGTGCTGCCTCCTGTCCCTGCCCCTGCACTGCACCACTAGCACCAGTGGAATCCCCACTTCCAGACTGTGTGTCTGTCCCTTGCACGGCCTCCTCCTCCACCAAACCCCCCACCAACCTGGATGACTCCGTGCCATCTTCCTCCGTTGCACCCTGTGGGGTCTCAGCTGCCCCTTCGGCTGCCGAGGAGTCCAACTCTGACCTCCACCTCTTGGACCTTCCCTCGGCAGCTGCGGCCTGGGATGCAGCTTCGGACTCCTCACTCGCCTACAAGATGACAACCTGGGAGGGGAGCCGGGTCTTGGGTCCCCGGCTGGTGGGATGATCCCTGCCGCTGTGCTCCACAGCACCCTCTCCGCCCTCTTCAGTTGACGTTACAGACAGGGAGAGATAAAACACAGGCATCAGGGCACTGTACAATGGACTGATACACACATGAGTGGCATTGTTTAACTACAGACACGGCATCACACTCCACGACACACATGTCATTTTAACTCACGCACATGAACATTTCAACAGCAATATTGCATCAGGCAGCACCATCCATACACATACAACAGCATGAACAGCCAAAGGTGAGCCTGACATCACGTGAAACACAAGGAGTGCACTAGACATGCACACACGCCACCACACTTACATGCATGTCTACATCTCCTCCAACTGTTGCAGTGATGAGATCGCTATACATGTCACATCTGCCATTCATCCTTCTACATATCAGTGTCACGTGCATCCATGTTGCATTACAGTTGCACACTTGTCAGATACACATACATGCACATGTACACAGTGCAGATACATGCATTATGAACCAACATCCATGCCACAACCATGACAATGTACATACACAGAAATTCAAACATGTGTGCTCCCACACCTGCATTTGCCCAGCATGCTTACCAACACATACACCATCAATGTGTCTCACAACTGAGAGGACTTGCATGTGGCAGGCTCACACCCATGTTCATACACATCCCTACACGGCCCTACATAAACACATGTGCAACCTGCACACTACTGGCACACCACGACATGCACAGCGTACTATCAACATGCATCTACACTTACCGCTCGACTCCAGACGGGTCTGCCTCTCAAGGATCTGGACCTAGAGCGCTGGGCATATGCGTTCCAGGACCCTCATTTGATGGTTCGACAGCTGGCCCCGGCGCCCCTTGGCATCCGCTGCCTTAGCGAGGCACCGGGCCTTGTTGTGGGTCCTGGACCTGAAGTCCTCCCAGCGCTTCTTGACATGATGTAAGTCGCAGACTGCCACCCCCTCCTCATTGATGGCAGTCATGATGTCCATCCAGATCCTGGTCTGTCCTTCATTGTCGGCGCGCAAACTTCCAAAGAGGGCATCATACTGCCCAGGACTTGCTCCACCAGGACACCAACTTCGGTGGCAGTGAAGCTGGTGGCCCTCTGCCTCTCTGGCTGGGGGTTGCCAGTGCTGCCAGATGGTGTTGTGCCGGACATGGCAACCCCAGAGGCAGGAGTGGGTGGGCAACTGGGTTCTGGGGCTGGGCTGTGGAGCGATGGAATCCCAGTTGGGAGTCTTCGGTTCCAGCAGGGGTGGTCACAGCAACTACACCCCTGGCTGACGTGCAGGCAGCAAATGGCAGGGCACGTGGGCTGCAGGCAGTCAGGCAGGAGCAGATGGCAGGTGGGAGCGTGCTCAGGGCTCTGGGGGGCAGTAATTCGGCCTTCTGGGCAGGAGCGTGGTGTTCCGTGTGTTTTCGCGTGGCCAGCTTGATACGGAGTGATTTGGCACGTGAAAAAATTGCACGTCAGCGTGTAATTCGAGGAAAGGGCCTTAGCGCATAAGTGCGTCAGCACACGCACGTTATTCCATTGGACCAAAGGCCCTTAGCGCGTAAATTACATTACGCGCGCAGGCGTTTCCCTCATAGCACGTGATGACAGAGCACACGTGGAAAAACTGCACGTCCGAGTGTCATCGCGTGTAATTGGAGGAAAGCGCCCACGTACACGCGGATCTGATGTGTACGTGTGGGCCGGTTTAAAAGCTATGTGTAGGACGCCATTTCCTTGTACGTGCTTTTCGTGGAGAGCGAGTGGGTGAAATCTGTACTTCTTGTCAGTTCACACGCGATTACTTCACAGCGTTTCTAGTTTGTACTCCCTGTTACCTCTGACAGCTCTTTTCTGAATTTTTGTTGGGCCTGTTTCCTCAAACAGAGTTCACTTCTCCTTTTGTACTGTCTCCTCAGACAGCGTACAATTCTTCTTTTGGCGGGGTGTTGCCAACGCGCACATGAAAAGACTGTGTATTTTTCACGTTCTTTTTCCAGGCAGACGGTGAGTTCCGCACGTACTTAGCAACTGTGCTTGCCCCGTGTGTCGCGTTCCCCTTCAGAGGTCATTGTAGGCTGCGTGTATTACACGTACGCTTAGTTTTGTGTTTCTGGGTGCCACAGCGTAGTGCGGGTTCATTTTTTCACGCACGCGGTCTACGAGGGCTTGCGTGCACGTTAATTTTTGATTTTGGGCTGCCTGTGCATTGCGTGACCCGTCATCTTCCCCCAGGGGTCACAAACAGCCTTGTTAGAGCACTAGGGTGGCCGACCTTCAAAAGGTAGGCGTGGTGGGCACAGTAGGGGACGTGGCCGGGATTTGCAAGGTGCCCCTATACCCCCATATGTGGAGGAACAATCAGGGACACCCATGCCCCCCCACATGGTTGAGGGAAACGTGGCTGACACCATCCCAGCTCAGCCCCTGTTGGACCAGCCCATTGTGGTACCTGACCTGGCACAGGATGACTCCCTGGCTGACTTCCAGGTCAGCAAGTCTAGGCCACGTGTGGTGGTGCAAGTTGTTGTCACCAGGCCAGGTGGATCTGGGGAAGCTATGACATCTGCAGGCCCAAGTATGCAGGGTGGGGAGGCTGCAGGGGCAGCTGCAGCTCCTTCCGCCCCAGCTCTGACTCTCCCAGCCAGGACAGTGTCAGTACAGGTCCATCAAACTGACATTCCCCCTGCCAACATTACCCTGCAACCAATGCCTGCATCAAGACCTATGGTCATTGTGCATTCCCACACTCCTACTACCCAGTCCACCAGTGATTCTACCCCTACTGACCAGAGCGGCGTAAGCCACTGGGGCTCTGCTCCATCTTTAAAGAAGAGGAAGAAGGGTGCTCTGGCACGACAGGCTGAGACCCCAGACACGCCTACACACTCCGGTACCTCAAGGAAGCCTTGCTTTAATGATCCGGAACTTGATGCACTTGTGGCCTATGTGTCGGCACATAGCCACGAAATGCAGGGTCCAAGACCACATCTGTTCAACGTAAGGCACACTGGCAGATTGTCATGATCTCTGCTTCCAAAAGGTCAGGACTTACCCAACTCCCTTGGAAGCAGACCCATAACTCAGGTTCCGAGTGCCAACCAGTCCCAATTGGGACCTTTTGGACCCTGTCCTGGCGCCAGTGGCACCAGGCTCATAAATATGCCCAGTCCCAGCGCTGGAAGCGCCGGGCTCATAATGCTTGGGTGGATTTACCTGCAGCAGACCATGCTGCTTACTTACCTGCCAGTTGAGCCTCTAATCCTCTTCTGTTTGGGACTACTTTTCCTGTTGGGTGGGGCAGGAGCCACTCCCTAGGTTCAGAACACTGGAACTCTTCTGGAAAGCAGGAACTCTTTTCTTACTTAGGCGAGGCTGTGGAAGGAGACACCTAAGCACTACAGGAGGCTATTTAAACCACACCCGATGGATGAATCTTGCTTTGCGTTATTCTGCATCCTCTGCAGCAGAACGCTCATCGTGTCTTCTGCATCTGATCCTGGGCCTAAGGGAAAAAGGCTTACCATCCTGAATCTAGTCTTCAGCAACACCTATAAAGATAAAGACAAGAAAGAACAGGTTAGCACTACGGTCTTCAGTGACAGCGCTTCTCTTACCTGGTCCATCGGCTGTCACCAACGCAACGCAACTCTTCGCACGCTCCGGAGGCCTTCGGCGCTGCATCCCGCATCTGAAAGACAAAAGAAGGTGCGTTTAAAGACATTGGGTAACTTTATACTCACGTGCCATTACTCCTTCCCACGCCGAACCCAGTGGGTATTCCGGCACCCTTCAGCAGCTCCGAACTTGTACCTGCAAGATAAAAGGACAGTTAGTGCGCATCGTGAAGCAGGCAACAAGCGCTTACTTACGTGCTTCCAGGCGCTTCTATTCCTCACACGGGTTCCATCCTCAACTCACTTCAGCCCGTCATCCGCCATTGCCGGAACCCTGCAAAACAAGAGACATCATTGCAAAAGACTTTTAAAGACATTTGAAATACTCGGAACTTACCGTTCGTGCAGTAAACGACGGACAGCAGTCCTCTGAGGTCAAGAGGCCTGCACCCTTATCCAGTGAAGAAACTGGTTACGGCACCCTGCCCCGAGGCAGATGGAGAGCTCGGCGTTCACTTACCTAAGACATCTTACTCTTCGAGTCAGACACACAGTGCACAGAGGTCCAGCCCAAAGAGCCAACCGTGTGTTACACATCACCTTTGAAGATACGGTATTCGCCCAGTCAAGACCGGCGCCTCTGCGGGAATCAGGTGAGCGTTACAGAACGCAAAGCCTACCGCAAAACTCCCGCCCAGGCGCTATGGAAACCTCGGATACCGACCGCCTAGCCCAGTTACTTGGGGAACTAAGAGCAGAAGTGCATGCAGCCCGTCAGGAAACGAACGCTCTAAGAAGGGAACTGATTATTTCCAAGGAGCGAACAGACGATCTCGCTAGACAATTGCTACAGTCACAAGCCGGACAGACCCCATTACCCGCATCAGGGACAAATCTTCCTTCAACATCCTCTATGAATCCAGTGCAAATCAACCTACCTGGGAATGTACCTCTGGCTCCGCCCGAACGATTTTCTGGTGACCCAAAGAGGTTTGCAGTATTTATTAATCAGTGCCGGTTGCATTTCTTATGCCGGCCAGCAGCCTTTCCAACGGATCAAGCTAAAGTAGCTTCCGTACCTTAGTGGCAATGCGGCAGACTGGTCGATCCCCCTAGTTAATCAAGATGATCCGGTTCTCCATGATTTTCAAGCTTTTCAGCTCAGTATGGAAAGACTGTTCGCAAGACATTCACAGGGGCAGGCCTTGGACAATGAGCTTCTTTCGTTGCGACAGGGTAATCAAGACCTTTTGGCTTATATTGCGTCTTTCAACAGACTGATAGTGGAAACTCAATGGCCTGAGGACAAAAGGATTACGCTGTTTTATAGAGGTCTACGTGGAGAGCTCAAAGATGTGTTAGCCCAAGTAGTGAATCCCCCGCAAGACTGTTCGGACTATATAGACTTAGTCGTTCAAATAGATCACAGACTGCAGAACAGGAAGGCTGATCGTTCCAAGTTTGATGCTCGAGTATTTTCCAAACCACCAACTCCTTCCAAAGGAGTAGACTCCGGGGAACCCATGCAAATAGGGGGTCTGAAAGGTCCTCTAACACAAAAGGAGCGGGAAAGGAGAAAACAGTTGCAATTATGCCTCTATTGCGGAAACTCAGGGCACTTTCTTCGAGACTGTCCGGTGAAACCAGCCAAGAAGGCAGTAGGAGCTGCAGTTACCAAGGTCACAAACTCTGAGCAGGGAAACGACCTCGCCCGACAAGAATAGAGGTCCTCTTGCCGAGCGTTAAAACCAGTTCCGTGACCTCGCATTTCGTGATACCTATGGTCCTCATTAGCCCTGATCATCCGGATCGATAACATGCGATTGAAGCTTACGTCGACAGCGGTGCCATCGGCAATTATGTGGATCAGGAAATGGTTTTGAGGATGAATCTAACTCTTTGTCCCAAGGCTGTAAAGGACGTCATTACTACGGTGGATGGTACGGAGATAGCCTCCGGACCAGTAACGCATACCACTCAAGAAGTGACGCTAGTAAGTCAAGATGGACACCATGAGAAGATCGTGTTCGATGTGATCAAGGCCCCTCAGTTCCAGATTATTCTAGGAATACCTTGGTTAGAGAAACACAATCCTCTGATCGATTGGCGAGCAAGAACGGTTCAGTTTCCAGAATGTGTCTCTACTTGTCACCCTCCACCTGGTGTTGCACTGGCAGCAATTTCTTCGGAGACTCCCCAGTTACCTCCCGAATACCTAGACTTCCAAGATGTTTTCCGGAAGGATCAGGCTAACTCTCTACCTCCTCATAGGTCTTATGACTGCCAGATAGACCTGATACCTGGATCTACTCCTCCTTGTAGTAGAATTTATGCCCTCACCGAGCCTGAGAACCTTCACCTCCGACAATACCTGGATCAATACCTAGCAAATGGGTTTATTCGTCCTTCCAAGTCCCCTGCTTCTTCAGCTTTGTTCTTCGTTCCAAAAAAAGAAGGGGACCTTAGAACTTGTATAGATTATCGCGCCCTGAACCAGATCACCGTTAAGAACAGATATCCGTTACCTTTGATCTCTGAACTCCTGGACCAAGTCAGAAAAGCATGCATATATACAAAGCTGGATCTTAGAGGAGCCTACCACTTGGTACGAGTAAAAGAGGGTGATGAATGGAAGACGGCCTTCCGCACCAAGTATGGGCTATTTGAATATCAGGTCATGCCCTTCGGACTTTGCAATGCCCCGACCGCCTTTCAATATTTTATGAACGATGTCCTCAGAGAGCTCATAGATGTGTGTGTTGTTGTTTACATTGACAACATCCTTGTTTATTCTTCATCGGAATCTGAACATCGGAAACACGTGAAAATGGTCCTCGAGAGATTACGTCAACACAAACTTTTCGCCAAGTTGGAAAAATGTGTTTTCAACGTGACTGAAGTTGAGTTCTTGGGATTCATATTATCACCTAGCGGAGTGCGTATGGATTCAAAGAAGGTCGATGCAATTCTCAAATGGCCATCACCATGCTCCGTACAAGGTGTTCAAAGCATGTTAGGCTTCGCTAACTTTTACCGCAGGTTTATCCCCGAATTCTCTCGAATAGTCCAGCCCATCACCGCCTTGTTAAAGAAAAACAAACGTTTTGAATGGTCTACCGAGGCGGAGCAAGCTTTCCAGAATTTGAAGACTAAATTTATCTCTGCACCAATTTTAAAACATCCTCGCCCCGAACTCCCCTACATCGTTGAAACTGATGCTTCGAGCCTTGCCATGGGGGCAGTTCTATCACAAAAGGACCCAGTAACCAATCAGTTACATCTCGTGGCATTTTGGTCCCGCAAATTCTCGCCTCCTGAAATCAATTACACTATTACTGATAAGGAACTTCTGGCTATCAAGTCTGCCTTTAAGGCTTGGCGGCATTATCTTCTGGGGGCCCGACACACCGTTACTGTGATTACGGATCACCGAAACCTGCAATATTTAAAAACCGCAAAAGCCCAATCCTCTAGACAACTCCGTTCGGCACTATTCTTTGCCGAGTTTGACTTCATAATTACCTATCGACCTGGTACAAAAAACGGTAAAGCTGATGCCCTTTCTCGGATGGGAGTGGAAGAACACTTGATCAACCCTAAACCTGTACCTATCATTCCCGAACAAAGAATTCTGGGTGTAATCGCCACACAATCCATAGAGGAAGTTAAGGATAAAGCCAGGCAACTGGTAACTCCAGCAGACATACAGAATTGGCATCTGCAGGGAAAGGACTTTGCAGTGAAGGACAACTTATTGTATTTCCAAGAACGATTATACCTGCCCAGCACAGATTTACAGAAAAAGGTAATCTCTTGTTATCACGATTCCTTAATGGAAGGACATCCCGGTATGGCCAAAACCTCAGAAAAGATCAAGCGCTACTTCTGGTGGCCGTCTTGGAAGAAAGATATCAGAGACTTTATAATGTCCTGTGGAGTATGCGCCCAAAACAAGAGTCAAAAGGAAAAACCAGCCGGCCTCTTACACCCTATTGACATCCCACCTCGCCCTTGGCATACGCTTTCTATGGACTTTATCACCGATCTACCTCCATGCGCCGGATACAATACGATCCTAGTAATCGTGGACTTATTCTCCAAAATGGCGCATTTCATTCCACTCAAAGGCTTGCCAACAGCACAAACTCTGGCCCGAGAATTTCTCGAAAACATCGTCCGACTGCATGGTTTTCCTTCAGTTCTAATTTCAGATCGAGGTAGTCAATTTATTTCTCATTTTTGGCGAAGTTGCTGTCGGTCGGCTCAAATTGATGTGAGACTATCGACCAGTCACCACCCTCAAACCGACAGACAAACCGAGAGGACCAATCAAACTCTGGAACAGTATTTACGCTGCATGCTGCAACAAACTGAAAAAACTTGGAAAGATATCCTTTGGATAGCCGAATATGCCTACAATAACTCTGTCCACTCGGGAACGGGGAAAACCCCGTTTTTTCTTCTATACGGCAGTCACCCTCGAACCTCAGAGTTGGATCCACTCCAAGATCTTGGTACACCAGCAGTAGACTACCTACATTCTACAATCACCCAAGCCTTTAAGGAAGCTGTTTCTCACCTTCAAAGGGCTAAGGAACAATACAAGAAAGGAGCAGATCAACATCGGAAGGAAGCCCCCCAATATCAAGTAGGAGATCAAGTCTGGTTATCCACCAAATATCTACCTCTAAAAGGACCACGCACATTCAACCCAAGATACCTTGGTCCCTATTCCATCACTACCATAGTAAACCCAGTAGCGGTCAAGTTGGACTTGCCCCCTCACATGAAGATACATCCGGTCTTCCACGTCTCTCTATTAAAACCCGTGCAACCTCAAACCCGACTAACTAAATCTCCAAAACCTATCCTAGTTGATGGAGAACTCGAGTTTGAAGTCAAAAGCATCCTGGACTCCAAGATCTCCAAATCTAAACTATTTTACCTAATTGACTGGAAAGGCTACGGCCCCCAAGAAAGATCCTGGGAACCTGCAGAATATGTCCACGCTCCTCGTCTAGTCAAAAGATTTCATCGAACATTCCCTGACAAGCCCAAACCCCCGGAGAAGCCCGGTTTGGGAGGGGCCTTGAGGGGGGGTGCTGTCATGATCTCTGCTTCCAAAAGGTCAGGACTTACCCAACTCCCTTGGAAGCAGACCCATAACTCAGGTTCCGAGTGCCAACCAGTCCCAATTGGGACCTTTTGGACCCTGTCCTGGCGCCAGTGGCACCAGGCTCATAAATATGCCCAGTCCCAGCGCTGGAAGCGCCGGGCTCATAATGCTTGGGTGGACTTACCTGCAGCAGACCAATGCTGCTTACTTACCTGCCAGTTGAGCCTCTAATCCTCTTCTGTTTGGGACTACTTTTCCTGTTGGGTGGGGCAGGAGCCACTCCCTAGGTTCAGAACACTGGAACTCTTCTGGAAAGCAGGAACTCTTTTCTTACTTAGGCGAGGCTGTGGAAGGAGACACCTAAGCACTACAGGAGGCTATTTAAACCACACCCGATGGATGAATCTTGCTTTGCGTTATTCTGCATCCTCTGCAGCAGAACGCTCATCGTGTCTTCTGCATCTGATCCTGGGCCTAAGGGAAAAAGGCTTACCATCCTGAATCTAGTCTTCAGCAACACCTATAAAGATAAAGACAAGAAAGAACAGGTTAGCACTACGGTCTTCAGTGACAGCGCTTCTCTTACCTGGTCCACCGGCTGTCATCAACACCTCGCGCTGCATTCCGGCATCTGAAAGACAAAGGCTTACCTACTCTTCGCGTGCTCCGGAGGTCTTCGCACTGCATTCCGGCATCTGAAAGACAAAAGCTTACCAACTCTTTGCACGCTCCGGAGGCCTTCGGCGCTGCATCCCGCATCTGAAAGACAAAAGAAGGTGCGTTTAAAGACATTGGGTAACTTTATACTCGCGTGCCATTACTCCTTCCCACGCCGAACCCAGTGGGTATTCCGGCACCCTTCAGCAGCTCCGAACTTGTACCTGCAAGATAAAAGGACAGTTAGTGCGCATCGTGAAGCAGGCAACAAGCGCTTACTTACGTGCTTCCAGGCGCTTCTATTCCTCACACGGGTTCCATCCTCAACTCACTCCAGCCCGTCATCCGCCATTGCCGGAACCCTGCAAAACAAGAGACATCATTACAAAAGACTTTTAAAGACATTTGAAATACTCGGAACTTACCGTTCGTGCAGTAAACGACGGACAGCAGTCCTCTGAGGTCAAGAGGCCTGCACCCTTATCCAGTGAAGAAACTGGTTACGGCACCCTGCCCCGAGGCAGATGGAGAGCTCGGCGTTCACTTACCTAAGACATCTTACTCTTCGAGTCAGACACACAGTGCACAGAGGTCCAGCCCAAAGAGCCAACCGTGTGTTACACATCACCTTTGAAGATACGGTATTCGCCCAGTCAAGACCGGCGCCTCTGCGGGAATCAGGTGAGCGTTACACAGATCATCACCGACCGCATAAGTGCCCTTGGATTTGTGAGGCGCACAGCTGATGATTGCTACAAGCGGTGGAATGACCTGAAACGCAGAGCAAAGAACAAGCTGGCCTCAAATCATGCCGCTACTCTGGTGACTGGCGGTGGGTCTCCACAAGAGGACAACAAACTCACTGAACATTAGTCTGTTGCTGGGAACTTCGTCACAGAGGAACAGATCCAAGGTGTGGGAGAACTACCTGATTATGTTGCATTGTCCGGTGAGTGCCCATGAATGTGTGTGTAATGCATGTTTATGTTGTTTGGGTGACGGGTTCTGATTGAATGCCAGCTGAGGGTATGTGTGCCTGAGTGGTATGGGTCACCCATGTGCTTCATCCAAAACATACAGCGGCCTTGGATTTGGGTGTGACAGTATCCCTTCTGCCCACAGTAGTAATTTAGCGCAACATTACGGCAGTTGCCCTTGAAGTGGCATCTTGCAACAACATTGTTTGTATTTTTCAGTGTTCGTTCAGGCTGATTGTTTCAATTCTCCCACTTTTGCTACGCATGCCTCAGCCCTATTGTCACATTTGTGACATGCTTCTGTCATTGATGAACCCCACATTGGCCCACATGTGTTACCTTGTTAGGTGAATGATTTGACCATTCAGGCTGATTGAGTATTGGCCTGATCACATACATTTTTGGGGCCTATTTGAATGTGGAACATGATAGTTGTTTCCTGTCATGTTGAAGTGACAAACCATTGATGTGTACATCGGCCTGCAATCACTGTATTTTTGTACACTGGATGTGTTGCAGTGTGTGGCACATGCCTATTTTGTCACACTATGTAGCATTTTTCATCTTATCATGTCCATCTCACATGGATGGGTGACAGTATTCATTCACTGACATATGTATGTACTTGTGGAATGTACCATGGCTATGGTACATGCCATCTGTGTGCTGGCATGTGTCATGTATGTGTATTGGACATGCCATGCACAGGCCAATGTGTGATGGCAGTGCTACCCAGCATGCAGAAAATGTGTTGCTCTTCCATCTTGGTGTCATCAGTGTCTGTCTTTTGCCACCCCTTCCAACTCAGTGACAGTGCATGCATGGGAGGGTTATAGTCATGTGGGACATGTGTAAATCATGTACTGGTTCTGTAGCTTGTCAGGCCTATTTGTGTGCTATGGTGCTAATGCCTGTTTCTATTTTTTGTCTTTCATGTTTTTGCTGGGGATGACGCACTTGATGCTGTTGAGGTTGAGGAGATGGTGCAGACCCAGGAGGGATCTCAGGCATGACCGGGCACCAGTGGGGGACGTGGTGTGGTGGTGGGTGAGAACTGCAGACTATTCTGTCCAGGGGTGCCTCTGGGTGCACCTCCCCAGACCTCTATTCAGGTGCTGATTTGGATGCTGAGACCTATGTGCCATCACAGGTAAGTGTTTCTGGCAGGGATTCTGTTCTGTCCAACCCACCTCACCTGGGGTAGAGCCCTCTATGGGGATGTCAGTGTTGGTAAGTCCGCCTTTGGCGGTTACGGATGCAGGGTCACACTCCACAACATCTGATCCTGTTCCTGGGCCAGCAGATCAGAGGGGGAATTCAGTCCTGCAGCCTCAGGCAGTGCCGGCACAGCAAGGCGCAGATTGCCTTGCCCCAAACAGGTGTGGTGCCCGCCGACGCGGTGGCCGTACGCCACCAGGCAATACTGCACGGGAACATTCCATTTACGGTATGGCAAACCAACAGGCAGCATCAGTTGAGATGATGGCTCAAGCAATGGAGAGGGTGGCCACTACCATTGTCCCCCCTGAAAGGCAGATGGAGCAACTACAGCCGGCAACAGACTCCATTTGCCAATCACACAGGGAGGACATGTTGGTGTCCAACAGGGACAGACGGGCGGCACTGGAGACTCTACGCCAATCGATATCAATAGGGTCCCAGGGCCACAGGGAAGCCCTGAGGGTAGAACTCCATCACCTCAGGGAGACTCTTGTTGACCTTGAGGCTTCCACTAAGTTGAGGACAGAACAGCAGCTGGAGCGGCTCACACGTTCGCTCTCAGCTGAGATGCAGGCAACTCGGGAGGATATCCGGGCATCACGTCAGGTGGTGCATGGGGATCTCCGCACTATAATCCTCCAGAACGAGACCTTCCACACCCGCATGCTTGCTGCCATGGAGGACCATACCAGGGCTTTGCGTGGGCTGCCTCCCATAGCACCACCACCTCGTGTGGCAGCAGCAGAGGGTGATGAGAGCGACAGCAGCAGTTCTCCTACATTGGCATAGCCGTGCAGGCCATGAGCCCATGGAGGTGTTTTTTTCCAAACATCCACACAGGTGGCTGTTGGTGCGCACCCTTTCCTCGGACCTCCTGGGTGGCCCCCCCACCCCCCAGATGGCCATTTTTGATTTTTTTTTACAGTGTGTTGCCTTGTGTGGCTCCCGTGGGCATCCACTGTATTCCGGCTGGGCACATGCAGGCTTGTCCTGAGTTTGGGTTAGATACTTGGGTTCGAGACACACACCCCTCCTGCTTCCGTTTTCCATGGGCTTGCAAAGGGCGTGCCCAAGTGACAGTGATTTACACAGTGACGTTGGACTCCCATGAGCTGTGTGGGCAGTCTGTAGTCAATTCAGTGGATATTGTTGTTGTATTGTACACTGCATGGTGTATTGATATGTGCTTGTGCATCCATGTCTTCCTCCTAATTTGCAGGTTCATTCCTCATGTCTTCACAGGGCCGTCTACTTTGGAGATGGAGTTCATGTTGTAAGCAGTGCACCTACACATTTGCGTGGCAGCAACACTGTACAGTTGGAAGTGGTCGATGTGCTGGCATAATCAAGTTGTAAGACTACCACTAGTTTAACTTAGTACTGTCATGTTTATGCTATGTTTGAGGTTGTGTAGCTGCATTGTATTGTTTGTAAGTATTTGGTCATGTGTGTTGTTAGTTCTACATTACTGGGAGCATTTTGTGTGTGGCCAGTTTCGATTAGGAACACTGTACTTTGTGACACTTGTGTCATGTTTTGGGGATTGCTTTGTTTGCTCTCATATAGCATGACATGGTATGGTGTGTTGGGTGGCGGTGCTGGGGAGGGGTTGGGTGACATGGCACTGTTGTCATGTTGTATTTTGTAAGGGGGTAATGAATTTAGCAGCATAGAAGCGTGTCTTTTGATGACACAGCATTGGTGGTGTTTGTGTAGGCAGGGATGCACACAATGTAACACTTCCAGGTGACCAATCTCAGGCTGGTATGGTTGTGACAGTTGACTGTCCCTTATGTCATCATCATTGATTGTCAGATGGTATGTGCCAGGGCTGTGTGCACTCCACAGGGGTGTCATTTTAGGTGAAGTAATTAGCCACCAGCTGCGCACGGGCTGCCTCACCCCGTGCCCTTTCCCCTCCCATGCGCAGCGGGTGTGCATGTGGTTGCGGATGTGGGGGCACCACCATGTCCACGGGCAGGCCCTGGTGTGTTGCAACGTTGTGCAGGACACATGCTGCCACTATGATCCTGCACACTACTGGGGGAGCGTATAACAGCTGCCCGCCAAAACGGTCAAGGTAGCAAAAGCGTGACTTGAGCACTCCGAATGTGCGCTCCACTATGCCCCGGGTTGCAATGTCGGCTGTGTTGTATCTTACCTCGGGTGGCGTGGTGGGGTTCCGAATTGGCGTCATCATGTGGGTGCTCAGAGGGTAGGCACTGTCCCCTGGGGAGGTGGTGATGGGTATCATTAGTGGGGTTGTGACATTACTCAGTATCTGACATGCATGCATGTGCTGTGGCATTTATACTCACCGAGCAGCCATGTATCGCCATGCCGCCCAGCTTCTAGGTCCCGGTTTAGGGTTGACATTCTGTAAATAAAACTGTCATGGGTGGACCCTGGATAGTTGGCATATACTGAGGTGATGATTCCCTTGGCATCACATACTACCTGGACGTTGATGGAATGCCAGTGCTTGCGGTTTCTATAGATGTGCTCTGATGCCCTTGGGTGACGTAGAGCCACATGGGTGTAATCAATGGCACCTAGGACTTTGGTGAATTGTGCCACCCTATAGAAATCCTGGACGACAGCCTGCCTTTCTGCAGGTGTTCTGGGCAGGTATATGTGCCTGCGGACGGATGGGCATGCAGTCATGATGGCCAAGACCTGGTGTAGGCAGCGTGACTGCGTGGCCTGTGACCCCCCCCTATAGCACTTGTCCGCTGAAATGATCCAGTGGCCAAGAAGTGCAGTACATTGAGGACCTTCTCCAGGGGGCTGAGTGCTTGGGAGCACAGGGTGGGTGATGTGAGGTCATCCTCCCACTCACTGACCAGGTCGAGTATTATGTGAGGTGGAAACCTGTACCTCCCATACACTTGGTCATCAGGCATCCCAAAAAGGTTGGTTCTGGGTGTGAAAATTCAGGGCCTGAATATCCTCCTCCTGCGGTATCCCACGACCACTGCTGCTAGGAACGGTATATTCATCCTGGCGTCTGTTGTTTGCGCGCACATTTATGCTGCGCGGGTCCACGTACGCCTGCTTCCTGCTGGCGTACGTGTTCCTGGATTAGCGCGTCTTTTTTGCTGCACGCGTTAGCCCCGTTCGAATCCATGAATACGTGTTTTGAACGTGCGTGTGGGCGTTCCGCGCATTTGCCTCCTGTACTTCCCCCGTGATGCCCGCATTTTCACGCGTTGTTCCCCATTCCGTGTGTCACGCCCTCTGTTCCTCCTACTTTTGTTGTGTGCGCCGCGCTATGTGCGATTTCGCTGTGCGCGTAGCGCACGCTATTTGGAGACGTGTGCGCCAGCGTGCCCCATGCAGAATTTTGGCGCACATCGTGGGATTTATACGTGCACGGACTTCCATGAATCGCTGTGCGCGGGTTTCGCTGCGATTTTCGCACTGGCACTGCGATTCTCACGCTTTCGCACGCTTTCGCACGCTTGTGCTGAAAATTTCAGCGCACATTAATTCCATGAATCGGCCCCTTAGTATTGCATCTGGGCATGTTGTTTACAATACAATCTTTCTGTACATACTGTTTGAACAGATATACGTTGACTGTTGGTATTATTCACACATACACAACAGTTACATATAAACCAGTGTTCATTACTAAACAAAACAACATGTATTTATTTTTTGCTTGTTAGGTGTTTACAGCAAGTAAAATACTGTTTCAACGCGTCCACAGGGTGAGGGGCGGGAACAATGGGGTGAAATACAAAAACAAAACACCATTAGCACAGTGGGGGAAACGGATGAAAGGATGAACCTACTCTCCCTTGAGAGTATTCGGAACATACAAGTGCAACAAGGAAGAGGGTAGAGGGGTAAGTGCTGGGGAGTCCAAGCTCATGGGTGAGCCACCGATGAAGTGCTAGGGTTGCTTAGTGCTACACGGCCAGGAGCCACATTAGGAATGGGTACAAACCACCAGGGCAGAGGTAGTGCCAAGGCAAGTGCTCATGGTAGATAGGAGCTGGGCTTATTAGTGGTGGGAGGTCAGGGGTACTGAGGATGCATAAGGGCCCCGGACACCAATCACAGCAACTATGGGATTAGCAGAAGAGAGAAGATGGGAAGGAGGAGGTAAAGAGGAGAGTCTTGAGGAGATTCCAGAATCTAAATACATTCTTGCTCAAGGTGCAGTGTCAGGAGGAAGTTGTTCTATAGGAGGGAGTCAGCTGAGGAAAGTGATCAACCTCCTACCCTCTGTTTAGCAAAATGCTTTACACACAAAGAGTTGGTTCCAAAGGAATGTAGTGGTCTAGAGGGAGAGTATTCAGTAAGATAAATTTGAAGATAGTGTGGTCCATGGGCCCAGATAGCCTTGTGGATGATGCAGGAGATTAGAATGTTATCTGTACAGCAACTGGGAGACAGTGAAGACTTTTTAGGGCAGGAGAGATGCAATCCCTGGGCTTAAGACCAAGGATATGTCTTGCTGCCCTATTCTTGATTAGCTGGAGGGATCGCAGATTGGGAGGATTCAAGACGAGGCTATTGCAATAGTCAAGCCTAGAGAGAACCAGGGCTCGGGTTAAATTGAACCTCTGGGGGAGTGTTAGAAAGGGGAGAATTCCTTTGAAAAGGAAGAGCTGAAAGTGGGACTTCTTGGCAATTTCAACAGTGTGAGGGAGGAAGGAGAGAGAGGAGTTAAAGATGACTTCAAGGTTTCTGGATTTAGATGAAGAAGGGGGAGAGCCCAAGGAGGATAGCCAGAGTGAAGGGAAGAAGAAGGAAGTAGGGGTCCTGATGGGAAGGATCTCAGTTTACAGATGATGAGTCAGAGATCATTGGAGGTGCACCAGGACTGGATTACAGATAGGCAGTCAGGGATGATTGAGGTGGCAAGGGGATCAGCAGGAAATTTGAAAAAGAGCTGTGTGTCATCTGTGTAACCCTGGAAGTTTGGAAGTTAGAGGAGAAGGATGAGATGAGGCATGCAAGCAGAGCTAGGTAGATGATAAAGAACCAAGGGGAGAGGATAGTGCACTGGGGGACACCACAGGTGGCAAAGGAAGTAGGAGATGAGAAGGTGCCCAGGATGATTTGGGAAGAGCGTTCAGTGAGGAAGGATGTCATCCAGTCCAGTGCCCATTCCTAGATACCAAGGGTATCGCAGAGCCTTTGGGTGAGGATGGAATGGTTGACTGTATCAAAGGCTGATGAGAGATCTGTTAGGATGAGGAGATCTGGGGCATTGGAGTCCAGAGCAGCTCCTCACAGCTGTTCAGAAGAGCAGTCTCCCAGCCTCTGGATGCTCATAATCCAGATTGATGGTTGTGGAGACCACCAACACGTTTGGTGTGTGAGTTGAGTTGGGGCAAGGCCAGCTTTTCCAGCAGCTTCCCCAAGAAGGGACTGATGGAAATAGGGTGGTATTTGGCAGTGCAGGTAGGGTCTGCTGAAGGTTTTTTTAGGAGTGGGTGCACAAAGAAGTGCTTAAGGGTGGAGGGGAAGATCCAGTGAGAAAAGAGTGATTGCAGAAATCAGTGAGTGCAGGGCCAAGAGTGCCAATGTAATCCTTGATGGTCCTGGATGAGCAAGGCGAAACCTGTTTAGAAGACACCTTCATGGAGCTGACGACTCTGGTAACTTCTTCTGGTGTGATAGGGGGGAAGGAAGAGAAGGGAGAAGGAGGGGGTTGAGGGGCCAAGAGAGGCATGAGGGTGAGGGGTGGGTCGGGAGGGCGGGTAGCAAGGGTGTTCAGGATGTCCTGGGTTTTGGTGGCTAAGTGTGTGGCCAGTGCCTTGCAGAGGGCCTGGGAAGGAGAAAGGGAGGAAGAGGCTGAGGAAGGGTTGGCTGGTTCCCTGCAGATCTTGAATAGTTCAGCCATGTTGTTGTTTGCAGTAGAAACCCAAGCCTGTAAGTGGGCTCTTTTCTTGGCACAGATGGTTAGTCTGTAATTGCCTTGGAGCACTTTCATTTTAGGGCAGAAAGTGCAGAGTCATACCAGTTTCTACGCTTAGGGGCAGGTTTCAGGCAGATCCTCATGATATGGGTAAGAATGTCAAGAGTATTGGTGATGGACAGGTGGAGGTTGCTGAGAGCAGAGTCAGGGGTAGAGTCAGAGGAACGGGACAGGGGGGAAGAAGGTGGAAGCCAAGACAGCAGCAGACACTAGGCCTTTCCCTTTAAATGTTGTCATTTTATATGATGAAAATAAGTATTTTCATTATGAACAAATGCGCTGTATATATATTTATTTTTAATTTATTTGCGACTTATATAGCACCTTAATCCACAGCACTGTACATAATAACAATATAAAATCATTACAATGATATGAAGTATGACATGAAAATCATGGATCAACCCTGCTGGATCAGATGAGATTTCAGCAATTTACGAAACAAAGAATAGACATAGATAGAGCACAGAGAAAGAGGACGAGTGTTCCAATGCTAGGGTGCAAGGTGAGAGAATGTGCGAAAACAATACTGGGCACTGGGGGGAGCTGGTACCGGCAGATGAAATTGAGAGCAAGCGCAAAGAGAGCTGGAGGGAGTATAGAATGAAACAAGCGAGGAGAGGAAATCCGGGGCAAGATTGTGGAGTGATTTAAAGACAAGGGATACAAAGTTGAATTTGAATTGAGCATAGAAGGGGAGATAGGCCAAGAGTGAGAAGAGCAGAGGAAATAGAATCACGTGAAGTCAAGTTGAAAAGTACACAAAAAGAGGCAATGAAAACAGATTTCAAGGGAGCAAGTCGAGAAGTTGGGAGGCCAAAAAACGCAGTGCAACAAAAGAAAAGGTGTGAGAAAATTAAAGAAGATATCAATACTTTGGTTGCATCAAAAGTCAGGAAGGAGGGAACTTTGCAAATATCGACTTGATGATAGCGACAGGCACAAGAGGAGATTGAAATATGATGTTTAAAGGATAGACCAATGTCAAAGTAAAGTCCCAGATGCGGGCAGTGGATGCGATGGGAAGCTGAGAGGAGGAAAATTATATGGATGAGGGAGGCAAAGGGGGGAATGGTAAAAGAATGGAAAATAGTACTTCAGTTTTCATAGTGTTAAGTGTAAGATAGTGGGAAGACATCCAGAATGTTGTGGCCAATAAGCTAGAAGACAACTGAGTATGTATGTCAGCTGAGAAGGAAGAGAACAAGAGGAAGAGTTTAGTGTTGTTGGCATAGCAGTGAGGAAAATAGGAAGAAATAACTTTAGCTATAGGAGAAGTATAGAGAAAAAATAGGAAAGGTCTCAGAACCGATCCTTGTGGGACACCATGACTGAGAGAATAGGAGTCCGAAGATGTCCCTTCCCATGGGACCGAGAATATCCGCTGGGGCAAATCGGATTTGAATCAGGAAAGGACAGAACAGAAATACCAAAGGATGAGAGAGAAGCTAGCAAGATTGAGTGATCAACAGTGTCAAATGCAGCAGAAAGGTCTAGTAGAATAACAAGGGAAAAGTGCTTAGAGTAATGTTCCATGAGCAACGAGCTTAAGACTGACAAAAGTGCAGTTTCTGTTGTGTCATTGAGGGGCATAACCAGATGATTGAAAGCGAGGGAGAATTGAGCTATTTGACACAAATGAGGAAACTTGGGAATTGACAAGGCGTTCAAGTAGTTTAAAAACATAGGGAAGAAGAGAAGTCAATGTCACATGCTGCTTTGTGTCCCTTTATGTTGAAATTGTAACTTTTCATATTTTAGTAAAAGAGCATTTACAGCCATATATGACTTTTCCCATTCATGGGCATAACCAGCAGTTTTAAGCTCTCGGGTAGATTCCCTTTCACTAGAGCTCCCGTCCATTTTAGTAGAGTTTAAATAAGACAATTTCTTTTCATTTCACTGTGCCTTATGTCAGAAATCACTGTTTTGTACTGGCTTCTATATTTCAATGGGACTCTACATTAGCCAGATTCACTCTCACAATAGGCGCATAGCATGGCCTCTCATTCGCTGTCACTCTGGGGCTGTATTTTGATGCCACAGACAGTAAGGGTAATCGGAGGCAAATAGGAGGATTTCTGCTGATTTACCACCAAACATCATGATGAAGCCCATTGTCTTTCCACAAGGTTACTTTGCTTACCTAGGGTGAGGGGATAGTGAAGAGGTAACTTGCTCTATCTATAGCCTTCTACATATACCAAAGAAAAACTGACTATTCGGGTTATCTTAAAAGGAACATGCCATTACAATCAGGGCATGTGTCATCTGCCTTACAAATGAAGAAATGTTTGTATTTTATTCAGTTTCTTTGTTTGGCAAAATATGTTTTAAAAGTCAACATAAGGATTCCAAGATGGCCACCGACACCAGATAGACGTGTGTCGACGGCGCTCCAGTCTCCTCCAGCTAAACTATGCGGTTCCACCACCCCTAGCAGGCTAACGAGAGGCTGACAATTTCGGGCGGTGTCCCCCACACGGGAGTGCTTCCAGCAAGGACGAGAAACAGGAACCCGAAGTCCGGAGCCCCGCGGAGGGAGGGGACACCCTGGGCCTGGTGGAGGAGGCGGCCCTGCTCCCACCTGCCCGGACGACAGGCAGAGGGGAATAAGCCACAGGAGAGTGGAAGGGAGCCCCCGCCATCCAGCATGCGATCCTGAGCCCCCGGTCGTCGGCAGAGGCAGCGGCGGGCGCGGAGCCCTGCAGGGAGAAGGAGAGGCAGGCCCAGAACAGATCTCGGGCCGAGAGGGTCCGCTGGACTTTGCCGCGGCGGGGAGGCTCGGGGGCACGGAGCACGCCCACCCGTAGGGATTCGGATCGGCCCACGAGAGGGCACACGCCGGATCTGGGCCCAACTTGAACGGGCCCCCAGCTGACATCACTGCGCGGGAGGCTGGCGGGCAAGGACCTGGAAGCCGCCTGCCTGCGAGGGACCGGCGGATCACACCGGAGAAAGGAGGACTCCATCGGCGAAGCGGGCACTCTACTGGCCCTAGGAGGACGTCGGCTGACGGGCGGCGCAGGTGAGGGGGCGAGGGCGCCCGCTGGGGGGGAGACCAGGAGTGCGGCGGTGGGCGCGGGGCTCCGGGGGCCCCGGCCCCGAGGGAGCACTCAGAGAGGGCTGCCCCCCAATCAGCCGAGGCCCGGAGCGGGGCGGCACGGCCCCCCCTGCGGGCTTGGGGGCCCCCCTTGTCCGGCGCCTGACCTGGCAGCCATTAAATAATTTAAAAAAAATACACGCAACACGCCTCAGCCCTGTGCCTGCTCCCGCCGGCCGCCAGAACTAGAGCATGGCGCAAAGAGGCTGATAGACCCCCTTTTGCTCGACCATCCCGGGGGCCACGGCACCAGGACTCAAATAAGTTCAAACCCGGAGCGGGGAGATAAGCGCAGTACTTCACGGCTCATTAACTGTTATCTCCAGTCGCAAACAGAGCTTAGCATCCAGCTGGGGAGGGTCTCTACACTGGTGCTGGCTCTCCCCGGATCCGCAGGGAGACTTTCACTCCGGGTATAAAGCCCAACTGGACATTAAAGGGAGAGACATTAAGGGGACACTCTGTGAGCCACAGCCGGAGGGCTCACCTGGAGGGGGGCTCTCCAGTCGGGGGCCCTACCACTGCAGCAGAGTTGCCTGGCCAACCGTACACGGCTGAATCCCATAACCATGGCCGCCAAGAACAAGAGCAGGACAAACAAAAGCGGAATGCCGCAGGTTGACGCATCAGGCCCCCTCGTAACTATGTGGGCGAATAAAGATGCTAACGAAGAGCGCAGGAGTACACAAGAGGGAACCACGGGACAGGAGCATCTTGGGAATCCTGACCTAACAGCACAAATCTCACGCCAGGACCTACGCGGGGAGATGCTCTCCCTCCAAACCTCATTGGGAAGAACATTTCAGGATCAATTCCAACTGATGAGATCCGACATGAACCAGGCGATGGCAGAAATTAAGCAGGAAGTGGGCCAGCTGGGAGAGAGAACGGACCTTGTCGAAAAAGGCCTACAGGAGGTGGCTAGAGAAACGACAGAAAATAGCGAAGCAATCGAGAGATCGGACACGGCGACGGGGAACCTGGAAATCAGAATGGAAGACATGGAAAACAGGTCTCGTAGGATCAACATCAGGTTGAAATTTCTGCCGGAAACGGTACAGGACAGAGACCTAAAAGAGACCATCCAAGGGATCTACGCAGAGCTACTGGGGAAGCCCTCCCCTGACAAGATAGAGCTGGACAGGGTTCACAGTGGGCCACCTCAACAAGAACCCGAGAGCCAGGCCGCAAGACGTGCTGGCCGCATTCACAAGGTATGCCCAAAAAGAAGCGGTTCTCAGGGCGGCCAGGCAGAAAGAGCCGATATCATATAACGGCCAACAGATCGAACTGTACCAGGATCTCGCCAGCAGTACCCTACTCAAACGGAAACAATGGAGCCCAATCACTTCCAAACTTAAAGCACAAGGGATCAAGTACAAGTGGACCTTTCCATTTGAGCTCATGTTCGAGTGGGCAGGCACACAAAAGCGGATAACTACGATGCAAGAAGGGGCGGACATCCTGCAAATTGAATTGGCTCAGGAGCTGGACCAGGAGCGTGGAGCGACCGGATCGGGAAAATCATCGGAAGCCGGGGCTGGGACGAGACCCAGACCATGGGAGTGGACGGTTGTGGGGGAGGGGAAAAGGAGGAGACCCGCCCTGAGGGGGCCTGCCGGGAAGGGAAAGGAAATAGAACCAGCGGCGGAGGGGACGGCACGGGAGGAAGAGGGCTGACATGAAATCGTGACAATCATAAGGGGTGGTGGACAGAAAGGTTTATTCAAGGAGGGGAGGAGGGGAGACGAGCAAACATCATGGGATCACCGAGGGCGAGGAAGCCTGGAGAGAGGAGGAGGGGGACGGGAAGACCTAGTGGCAAGGTCTTCAGGGGAGGGGAGGGGGCTGGGGTGAAGGGAGTCAGAGGGGGAGGGGGATCATCCAGGTGCTGCCAAAGGAACACAGTGAACATTGCAAAACATCCGGGATCTCGGAGCAAAGTGAACGTAGAGAGAGGCAAAAAGTGGGGGAACACACTCAGCAGAAACAGGAGACACATCACCATTCAAATGGGTAACCCATAATGTCAGGGGGCTCAACTCCCTGCTGAAAAGGAAAAAGCTTGAGCAATTCACGAAAAGGGGAAAACCAGACTTCCTGGGGCTACAAGAAACACACCTGCTCCGTAAAGACCAGGGCCGACTCAAGCTAAGGGGGTTCGACCAGGTGTCCCAGGCATCAGGACCCACAAAAACGGGAGGGGTGGCGCTAGCTATCAGGAACTCGGTAAACTTCAGGGAAGAGGAGACCTTCAGGGACAAGGAGGGCAGATACATAATAGCAAGAGGCAAGATAGCGGAAGCGACTTGTACTATTGGGGTCATTTACGCACCCAACTCGGGGCAGGACTCCTTCCTGAGGAGCATCCTCGGAAAACTAGAGGAGTGCGCAAGGGGACAGATAATCATAATGGGGGACCTGAACATAGCTTGGGATAAGGCCAAAGATAGATCAGGGGGGGCCAGGAGCACGGGCGGGGGAGCAGTGGCCTCAACAGGGCTGAGAGATAAAATGGCAATCATGGGGCTGAGAGACGTCTGGAGGGAACTGAAGGGGAACGCGGAGGGCTACACCTTCCTCTCTGAAGTTCATGGGACACAGTCCAGAATAGACTATATCTGGGTATCAGCGACCTTGGTGGGAAGGGTCAAGGAGCTAGAGGTGGGACCCATGGGAATAGCAGATCACAAAATAGTATCAATGCAGCTGGAACTGGGAAGAAGGAGTAGGGGGGTGTGGGGATGGAAATACCTGGAACACGTGCTGAGGGACCCGATAATAAGGGAGGAGATAGAGGGAAAGATGAGGGATTTCTTCAACAATAATAAAAGGGGAGACACGGCAGAAGACATAAGATGGGATGCATGTAAGGCTACTATGAGGGGGGGAAATCATAGCACTCAAAGCACAAAGACACAAGCAGCTGCTGGCCCTGGAGACCCGGCTGGAGGCAGAGGTCGAGGAAGCAAGGAACAAAGTAGCCGAGACCCCCAGTAAACCCAACCAGAGGGAATACAGGAGGGCGGTGGGGCAGTTGGAGATCTTACGAACCAAAAAAGCAGAAGGGGCCCTACTTTACGTGAGACAAAAGTTCTATGCTAAAGGGAACAAAGCAGACGCTCTTTTGGCACGCCTCCTCCGGGGAGCGTCGTCAAGAAATACAATCTTGGCCCTAAAGACAGAAACAGGCGATAGGGTTACTCAAACAGAAGATATCCAAGATACCATGGCCAAATTCTATGAGACATTGTATACTTCACAAAACCCCCACGCCCAAGCCCAGGATGCATTCCTGGAAAAGGTAGGCCTGCACAAAATAGACGGAAACGCCCAGACGGGTCTACACCAAGAAATAACGGAGGACGAAGTGAGGGGGGTTATCAGGAACCTGCCCGCGGGCAAAGCCCCTGGCCCAGACGGGTTCTCTGCAGCATTTTACAAGTCCTTTGCTGGGCTGTTGGTACCACAATTGACCTATCTCTTTAACACCTTTGGAGATAGAGGGCAAATAGCGCCATCCATGAAGGAAGCTAAGATCTCCCTGATCCTGAAAACGGGTAAGGACCCCCTGGAAAGATCTTCCTACAGGCCAATAGCGCTCATCAATGTAGACGCTAAGATCTACACAAAAATCCTAGCCAATAGGCTGGAGGGGCTCCTCCCGGACCTGATTCATCAGGAGCAGGCGGGATTTATAAAGGGAAGGCACACAGGAGACAATATAAGGACGGTGGCACACCTAGTGGAAAAGGTGGAAAAAACTCACACCCCGGCGGCCCTACTATCTCTGGACGCTGAAAAAGCGTTCGACCGGGTAGAGCGGTCATTCTTGTTTAAGGTTATGGAAAAAATGGGACTTGGAGGCGCCTACTTGCAGATGGTCAAGGCAAACTACGAGGAGCCCCGAGCGAGAGTGGCAGTGAATGGCACGACATCAAGACCGTTCCAACTCCAAAGAGGCACGAAGCAGGGATGCCCCCTTTCGCCTCTGCTCTACGCAATCTATTTAGAACCCCTCCTACAGGCCATTCGGGAGTCAGAGGGAATACAGGGAATCCCATTTGGGGGCAGACAGCATAAAGTGGCGGCCTTCGCCGACGACATGCTACTCGCCCTGACTAACCCCATAGAATCATGCAGGCAGAGTAGACTATTACTCGAGGAATTTGGGGAAGCGTCCGGATTACGCATAAACATGAACAAATCCGAGCTGATGGACCTGACGCTGGGGAAAGAGGAGAGGGAAGAGCTAAAAAGACTAACACCATTCGCATGGTGGCCTGGGGGGATAACATAATTGGGAGTAAGGATTACCCCCGCTCTCACAGGATGGTATGCGGAAAATTACCCCCCACTAATGAGAAGTATTAAAAAAGACCTCCACAGGTGGCAGAGTCTCCAGATCTCCTGGCTCGGGAGGCTCGCGGCGATAAAAATGGTCACACTGCCAAGAATGATCTACCTATTTCAAGCCATCCCCCAAAATGTTTCAGCAAGCTTCTTCAGGGAGCTCCAAGCGGCAACGAACAAATTTTTCTGGGAGGGGAAAAGAGCAAGGATAAGCAGGCAGCAACTCATGGCCCCGAGGAAAGAAGGGGGACTAGCCCTCCCTAATTTCCGGGGAAGAAAAACACTGGGTTAAAATGGACAGGGCCGTCACACAGCATGATCTAGGGGAGGTCCTGTGGCTACCTAAGCAGCACCGACACATGTACGAGAGCTCGATCACTAAATTAGTAGCGGATAACTGGGACAGGCTGGTTAAACACAAAGAGATCACAACCTACCCGTCCCCCTTCACACCTATATTTAATAACAAAGAGTTCACTCCAGGGCTGGAGAGGGGGGCATTCTGGAATTGGCAGGAAGGGGGTTGCCGGAGAATGAGAGACATGTTCATAGGGGGGGAAATCAGCAGCTTTATGGACTGTAAAAGGGACTTTGCCCTGGGGGAGGGCGAGAGACTGAGATATTCCCAGCTGCGCCACTGGCTTCTCCACCCCACAAATAAGGAAGCAGCCACTAGATCTCCGACCCACTTCGAGAAATTCTTAATGACCAATGACGGCTCGAAAGGGCTAATCTCGCAGCTGTACAAGATTCTAGACGAAGCTGTTCCGAGGGCGCAGTGGGCATATATGGGAAGATGGGAACACATACTGAGCAGGGACATAGAGAAGAGGGAATGGGAGAAGCTTTGGAGGAAAATCCCCAAACTAGCGAGAGCCTCGCAAACCCAGGAAGCCTGGTACAAAATACTCTATGGGTGGCATTATGCTCCAGCCCGCCTGCGCAGGATGTACCCGGAGAAAACGGGAATCTGCTGGAGAGGCTGTGGGCAGGAGGGCACAGCGGAACATATCTGGTGGAGGTGCCCAAAGATAGACCCATTCTGGAAGGAAATCCGTCAAGCACAAGAACAGGTGTTCGGATCAGGGGGGAACACGGATTGGACCCTCCTGGGCCTCCGGCCCGACGAAGCGGCAGGAGAGCCGAGAGGCAGAGAAAGAGCGCGGGCGATGCTTACTATAGATGGAATGACAATGATAGCCCAGAGGTGGAAAAGCTCTGACATTCCGACATTCCAGGACTGGCTGCGTAAAGTGTGGGAAATCGTGGCAATGAATGGGCCACATATGCAATGAACAATGTAATGCAGAACTTTGCAGGCGAGTGGGGGGAAGTGTTAACTTTTCTCAGAGACGACTTCAGGATCGGATGGCGTCCGCAACGTTTAAGACTGTTGGATCTGCAATGACCCCGAAGAGACACAAGGAAATTACAGGAAACAACGGAAAACCTGAGGCAGCACCGCGGGAAGGGGATGGAAAGGGAGGGGTGTTATGGGGAATGTTATACCTGTTAAAAATTTAATAAAAAGAATTATAAAATAAAAAAAGTCAACATAAAAAATACTAAATAAAAACTGTTTGTGTCTTTAGTTTAGTGAGAAACACGAGACAGAACATGTGTGCTGTCAGACATTTCCAGACAGAATTTTTAGTCTTCAAAAACACCCCTCTGTGTCCCGGCTCAAAGGCTATAGCTAACTTACGGAGCATGGCTGTCTCTAAGAGAGTAGCAACACGAGTCGCTGCCGTTCCACTTCCTGGATATGCGGGAGAGGCAGGAGGCGTGTCCTCCTGTGAAGGCTTCTGAACAGGCAAAACTAGACCGCAGACATGCAGAATCGAAACGTCCCTGTTGGTAGTAGTGAGCTGTGAGTGCCATCTGATGATAGCAAAGTCGCCATTACAGTATGCCCCTTCTTAGGAGGGTTCCCCCCTGGTTTCTCTGGATGCCTGCGGTGAAATCTCTTCACCAAACGCGATGCATGAATACCTGCCTCTGGCTCCCATGAGCGATCTGAGGGAGAATACCCCTTCCACTCTACAAGGTATTGTAGACTTCTGTGATGATATCGGGAGTCGCAGATATCTGCCACTTCGAACTCTGATGAGCCAGATGGCGATAAACTGGAGGTGGGCGAGTTGCTGCCTTCAGATGAAATTTACTTCTTTTGTCCGGCTTCAGCTGGGAAATGTGAAATACCGGGTGAATGTGAGCCCAAGGGTTCGGGAGGCGGATTCCAAATGCTGCAGTTCCGATAGAGGCTGGCACTCGGAAAGGACCAAAGAATTTAGGTGACCGTTATGAGGGCACTAAATGCTTTGACAAAAATCTTCACGACAACCAAACCCAATCCCCAGGTTTGATTTCCGGGGCTGGGGTTCGATGACGATCTGCAAATCTTTTCATTGTGTCCTGTGATTCCTGGACACAAGGACTTCTTAGCTTGTTGATGACCTTGATGTATTTGCTCCATCAAAACATTAATTCTGCCATCGGCAAAAAGTCCTTCCAGTCATCCACCGTCGCACTTACATAACTACGCAAATATTCTTCTAAAGTCTGATTGAGCCTCTCGGTTTGTCCTTTCGACTGTGGGTGATAGCCTGAGCTAAGAGCCCGAGAGACTCTGAGGAGATGACAGACTTTCCAATAACGGTAAGTGTACTGAGAACCACGGTCCGAGATGATTGTTTCTGGGAGACCATGAAATGTGAAGATTCTTGAAATGAATATTCATGCCATCTGAGCAGCTGTTGGAAGACCAGGAAGGGGTATGAAATGTGCCATCTTTGTGAAAGTATTGATGGTAACCCTAATAATTGAACTCCCCCACAAAATCTGTGGAGATAATCTGCCACGGGCAAGTGGGTAAAGGCATCTTGACTAATCACCCCTAATGGGGAATGTCGAGGAGACTTGGACTGCAGACAGATTAAACACTTCCTATGTATTCCTTTACATCTCTTCTCAATGATGGCCATCAAAAGAACTGGGATACCAGTTCTTGCATAGTAGTGGTGCCTCTGTGTCCAGCGGTTCTGGCATCATGACACATTTGAATAACTTCCCTTTGTAAAGACCGGGTAGGGATAAACGCCCGACTACCGTTGAAGTAACAACCTGTCATGATGCCTACCCCCGGAGCACCAGGCCAGGCCCAGCACCCCCGGGAGCAGGCATCACGCCCCCGGGTAAAAGCCCAGCGGCCCTTTATAGGGGCTCTTTGGACTCTGCTTTGCTGGGGACCCCAAACGATTCGCCGTATTCATGAATCAGTGTCGTTTGCATTTCCTGTGCAGACCTGGGGCCTTCCCTAATGACCAGACCAAGGTAGCCTTTGTATTGTCATATCTCAGCGGCAGTGCTGCCGATTGGTCAGTTCCACTGGTAACTCAAGATGACCCGATTCTTCGTGATTTTCAAGGATTTCAAGCAAGCATGTAAAGGTTATTTGCTCGTCACTCCCAGGGGCAGGCTCTAGATGACGAACTTCTATCTCTGCGACAGGGCAATCAAGACCTCCTTTCCTACATTGCAACCTTTAATAGACTAATTGTGGAAACTGGGTGGCCAGAAGATAAAAGAATCACGTTATTTTATCGAGGTCTACGCGGAGGACTTAAAGATGTCCTGGCCCAAGTTGTAAATCCGCCCCAAGAATGCTCAGAATATATAGACTTAGTGGTCCAATTGGATCACAGACTGCAAAACAGAAAAGCTGATCGGTCCAAGTTTGAGACCCGGGTGTTAGTCAAGACCCACGCTAACCTCAAGGGGGCTGAAGCCTCTGAGCCAATGCAAATCGGAGGAATTAAAGGACCTTTAACGCAAAAGGAACGTGAAAGAAGACGGCAGATGCACTTATGTCTTTATTGTGGATCCTCTGGGCACTTTCTACGAGATTGCCCGTTGTCAACTGGCACAAATCGACGTAAGACTCTCAACCAGCCACCACCCACAGACCGATGGTCAAACGGAGAGAACGAACCAGACCCTTGAACAATATCTACGATGTATGTTGCACCAATCGGAGGGTAATTGGAAGGATATTTTATGGGTGGTTGAATATGCTTACAATAACTCGATACACTCTGGAACTGGTCAGAGCCCCTTTTATACCCTATATGAACATCACCCTCGTACTTCAGACTTGGACTCACCTTTGAGCCTCGAAATGCCCGCCGTGGACCATTTGCATTCTACGATTACTCAAGCCTTCAAGGATGCTACTGCACACTTACAACATGCGAAAGGGAAATACAAAAAGAATGCGGATCTGCATTGAAAGGAGGCGCCTCCATACCAAATAGGGGATCAAGTATGGTTGGCTACCAAACACTTATCGCTCAAGGGACCTCAGACTTTTAATCCAAGGTATTTAGGCCCTTACTCGATCAAAGCTATAATTAACCCAGTGGCAGTCAAGCTAGATCTACCAGCTAACATGCAGATTCACCCCGTTTTTCATGTGTCGCTTTTGAAACCAGTGCAACCAGGAACCAGATTAATAAAGCCACCAGAACCAGTCCAGATAGATGGGGAGCCTGAATTCGAGGTGAAGAACATTTTGGACTCTAAGATCTCAAAATCGAAACTTTTCTATCTAATTGATTGGAAGGGGTACGGGCCTCAGGAAAGATCTTGGGAACCCAGCGACCACGTACATGCACCTCGGCTTGTAAAAAGGTTCAATCAGAATTTCCCGAACAAACCGAAACCTCCTGGGGAAAAGACCTTGGGAGGGGCCTTGGGAGGGAGTGCTGTCATGATGTCTACCCCCAGAGCACCAGGCCAGGCCCAGCACCCCCGGGAGCAGGCATCACGCCCCCGGGTAAAAGGCCAGCAGCCCTTTATAGGGGCTCTTTAGACTCTGTCCTGGCGCCGTTGGCGCCAGGCTCATGTTGGACATCAGTCCTGGCGCCATAGGCGCCAGGCTCATAAGGGGAAGTGTTTGGTGCACTTACCTGAAGCAGACCATGCTGCACACTCACCTGATGCAGACCATGCTGCATGAAGAACCAAGCCAAATGAGGCTTAGGTGGGACTATTTTTCTGAAGGAACTATTTTGTTACTTGGGTAGGGCTGTGGAAGAATACTCACCTGGAACTTCTTCCAAAGCTATTTAAGCCACGCCCGGACAGCCACACATGCTTCGCGTTGTTCTGCATCCCAGCAGCTGAACGCTCACCGTGTCTGCTCCTGCACCTGGATTCCAGCCACGCCCGCCTCGAACCTGGAACACCTGTAAGGGAATAAGAGAAGAGAAAGGTGAAAACCAAGAACTTATTCAACCTTCTTACCTGCATCCGGAATCTTCACGCCAGCATTCCTGAAGGAAGACTTCCATTTAAAAGCACTGCGTTGCTCGCTGCAGCGCCGCGCTTCACTCACCAGTTCCCGAGACGCCACCCGGCTCCATCGCGGCTCTCAGCACCGGTCGCCACATCTCTGCACCTAGGGGAGAGAAGAAGAGACAAAAGGTGAGCAAGGGAACACAAGAGGAAAGCCACATTTTCAGCCATATTACTTACCGGCTTTTCTTGGTGAACCATTCCACATCTCGGGTCGGCGCCGCATCTTTGGCAGGTACCGCACCCCGGCCCCTATGGGTAAAGGACATTTTCAGCCATATTACTTACCGGCTTTTCTTGGTGAACCATTCCACATCTCGGGTTGGCGCCGCATCTTTGGCAGGTACCGAACCCCAGCCCCTATGGGGAAAGGACAAAAGACATTACTGGGGAATTATAAAGACATTTAGAGGGGTCGCCCCTTATCACTAACTCAACTGATTTTACCACCAGCAATTTAACCCCTCAACGCATCGCCTTTGTTCTGCAACTGAAATAAAGGACAGAAAAGACAACATAAAAGGAGGCTCACACTTGAACTTTTGCATCTTCATACTTACGGCGTATCGCTCAGAAAAGTCAAGTGGATGTGCCAGCGCCATTCTGAAAACCAGTGAAGTAACTGGACGAACGCGCGCCCCTGCACCAGAAGCAGGATGGAGAGTTCATCCTTCCAAACCATAAGGTGAGCTTAAACCGGGGGTTTTGGAGGAATCAGAGAAGAACGAAGGGGGGAAGGGGGGAGCAAGCACACTATTCGGCAGACAGTTAATCCCCTTTCTCATCTGCAGAAGGATAATCCTACGGGCCCGACAAGCAAGATTTGGGGGTCCTATTCAATCGGTGGTCCGAATTCTGTGCATCACGCTTGAAGAGGCCACAGCAACCCAGACCAGACCAGCGCCTCCGTGGGAGCCAGGTGAGCGTTACACAACCCTTCTCCTTTTCCAAGGCTGCACGAGTGGATTTAGGGAGTTGTTGCACTCTGGCTCTTCTGGTTTGTTGCTGCAAACAGGATAATAAGTCCAATGCAGGTTGTATCACCAAGGCAAGGCGTGGGAAAATAGGTTCCATCCGGAACTGATCTGTGGGTATCGGTTCTTTTCTGGACAGGGCATCCGCTCTTAAATTATTCCATCCTGGAATAAAGGAAAAGAGGATCCGGAATGGAGAGAAAAAATGTGCCCAACAGGCCTGTCTACTATTACACGTCTGTGCGTATTGGAGGATTCTGAGTTTCTGGTGGTCTGTCAGTACCTCCACCGGATACATAGCTCCTAACAAAAAGTGTTGCCATTCTTCAAATGCGCGTTTCATAGCTAAAAGCTCATTTTCTAGTACGGTGTAATTTAGTTCTGCAGTGGTGAGTGTCTTGGATAGATAGGCCACTGGACGCTCCTGTCCCTTCTCATCAGCCTGGATCAAAACTGCCCCAGGGCATACTGGGAGGCATCCGACTCCACTATGAACTGACGATTTTGATCGGGAGTCATCAGAATGGGGGCTGTAGTAAAAAGTCTTTTGAGTTCATCAAAAGCCTATTGAGTAGTTGGTCTCCATACGAAAGACACACCCTTTTCAACAAATGGGTCAAAGGTTGAGTTAGAGCCGAGAAATTAGGGATGAACCTCTGGTAGAAGTTCGAAAAACCTACAAACCTCTGGATGTACTTACCAGATGTTAGAGTTGGCCAATGCTGGACCACGGAGACCTTCTCTGGATCCATTGCTAGTCTGTCTGCAGAAAGAACATACCCAAGATACGTTACCTGGGATTGGTGGAATTATCCAGGTTGCAGAACAGATGATACTGCTGAAGTCTCCGTAGGACTTCTCCTACGTGCCTCTGATGTTCCTGAAGTGAAAAAGAGAACACTAGTATATCGTCCAAATACATTATGACATTCTGTAAGAGTAGATCTGCGAACAGATGTTCCATGAATCGCTGGAAAACATCCGGCACATTCGAAAGACCAAACAGCATGACTTGATATTGGTAATGGCCGAAAGGTGTTCTAAAGGCCGTTTTCCATTCGTCTCCCGGTTTGATCCTAATAAGATGGTAGGCTCCCTTTAGATCCAATTTGGTGTAAAACGTTTCCCCTTTTACCGCTTCCAGAATATCGGGATCAGCGGCATCGGATATTTATCTGGGACGGTGATTTTATTTAGGCCCCTGAAGTCTATACATGGGCGAAGTTTCTCTGTATTCTTTGTAGGGATGAGAAATAAGGAAGCGGCAGCTGGAGATGTCGATTCGGTAATGAGAACGTTCATCAGATTAGACTTTAGATATTCCCGTAGTACCTCTTTCTACCAAGTAGAGAGGATATACATCCTCCCAAATGGCAAAGGCTGATCTGGGATCAGTTCAATAGCACAGCCATCCCTTCTGTGAGGGGGAAGTTCCATGTACTCTGAAGTGGAAAACACCTCTTGATACTGTTCGTACATGGCTGGAAGACCGCAATAAGGTTCAGAGTGGTCACCCCCTTTGGATTGATGTGAGTAGCCTCGGCTTTCACTGGTATCTGCCCTTGGTCCTTGATATAGTGTGTTAAACAGAACTCGGATCCCAGAAAGAAGGAACCTGTGGTCCCGTTAATAAAGGGATTGTGTTTCTTTAGCCAGGGCAACCTCAAGATTACAGAACGCCTAGGAGGTGCTATTGGGCATTCCTGCACGGAGTGGGTGTTGGAACCACAATACATACATAATCCTAGAGTCCTTCGGCACATGCATTTTCTGGAGAGAGCGGAGCCCTTGCCGCTGCTGCCCCCAACTGCATGGGCGCTGTAACGCTCACCTGATTCTCGCAGAGGCGCCGGTCTTGACTGGGCGACTACCGTATCTTCAAAGGTGATGTGTAGCACCCGGTTGGCTCTTTGGGCTGGACCCCTGTGCACTGTATGCCTGACGTGTAGAGTAAGATGTCTGCAGATAGAAAAGATGGGGTTAATGAACTGGGGTTATTGGGGTGTCCCTATCTCTTTCCTCTTCTCCTCTCCTGTAGACCCCCAAAGGTTAACGCTCTCACCTTAGGTAAGTGAATGCCGAGCTCTCCATCTGCCTCGGGGCAGGGTGCTGTAACCAGTTTCTTCACTGGATAGGTAGCGCAGGCCTCTTGACTTCAGAGGACTGCTGTCCGTCGTTTACTGCACGAACGGTAAGTTTCGAGTCATTCAAATGTCTTTAAAGTCTTTAGTGATGATGTCTCTTGTTTTGCAGGGTTCCGGCGATGGCGGATGACGGGCTGAAGTGAGTTGAAGATGGAGCCTGTGTGATGAATAGAAGCGCCTGGAAGCACGTAAGTAAGCGCTTGTTGCCTGCTTCACTATGCGCTCTAACTGTCTTTTTATTTTGCAGGTACGAGTTCGGAGCGGCTGCAGGGTGCCGGAATACCCACTGGATTAGATGTGGAAAGGAGTAATGGCACGTGAGTATTAAAGTTCCCCAATGTCTTTAAACGCACCTTGTTTTGTCTTTCAGATGCGGGATGCAGCGCCGAAGGCCTCCGGAGCGTGCGAAGAGTTGGTAAACTTTTGTCTTTCAGATGCCGGAATGCAGTGTGAAGACCTCCGGAGCGCACGAAGAGTAGGTAAGCCTTTGCCTTTCAGATGCCGGAATGCTAACCTGTTCTTTCTTGTCTTTATAGGTGTTGCTGAAGACTGGATTCAGGATGGTAAGCCTTTTTCCTTAGGCCCAGGACCGGATGCAGAAGACACGATGAGAGTTCTGCTGCAGAGGTTGCAGAATAACGCAAATCAAGATTCATCCACCGGGTGTGGTTTAAATAGCCTCCTGTAGTGCTTAGGTGTCTCCTTCCACAGCCACGCCTAAGTAAGAAAAGAGTTCCTGGTAAGAAAAGAGTTCCTGCCTTCCAGAAGAGTTCCAGTGTTCTGAATCTAGGGAGTGGCTCCAGCCCCACCCAACAGGAAAAGTAGTTCCAAACAGAAGAGGATCAGAGGCTCAACTGGCAGGCAAGTAAGCAGCATGGTCTGCTGAAGGTAAGTCCACCCAAGCATTATGAGCCCGGCGCTTCCAGCGCTGGGACTGGGCATATTTATGAGCCTGGTGCCACTGGCGCCAGGACTGGGTCCAAAAGGTCCCAATTGGGACTGGTTGGCACTCGGAACCTGGGTTATGGATCTGCTTCCAAGGGAGTTGGGAAAACCCTGACCTTTTGGAAGCAGAGATCATGACAGGCGCCTCTGAGATGCGCGCTCTATTCGGAGTTGGAAAACTAGTAGATGGCCGGAATGTCTTTCCCTTCCTCAGTTTGCTCTTTCGCTCATTCATACGCTAATCTAATTGCAGGACTAATGTGGTAGGTCTCGTGACTCGGGACACCTCATCCTTGAGGTTCTCTGACAACCCTCTTCTGAAAATAGTTACTTGCGCATCATCCGACCAGGTGGTTTCGCTGGCCATCCGATTGAATTTTGTGATGTAAGCCACAATGTCCTGATTACCATGCCTGAGATCCAACACGTGTTCCTGAGAAGCTACTCCAATCTCCTGTCTCCCAAACATGGTCCGGATAATATTACAGAGAGCTGTATGGGAGTCTAAAATAGGGTTATTGCTAGTGACTAACGGTGTCGCCTAGGTGAGAGCTGGTCCTGTCATCTGCAAAATCATATACCCTACTCTGTCCCGGTCCGTATGAAAGTAAGCACCCTTAAATGTAAACTGGATGGCACGGAAATCCAGGAATTCCTTTACCTTATGGGGATTCCCATCAAACTGTCCTCCTGGTAGAGGACCCCGTGGTACCTCGGAACAATAGGGAATGCGACTAGCTGCTACCTGTTGTACCGCCTGTTGTGCTGCCTGTTGTTGGTTTTGCAGCAAAGTGGCGTTCTCCTGTTTGAGGTGTTGCACCTCTGTGGTCAAGGACTGAACTGCAGCGATAAGCTGCTGGATTTGTTGTCCCTGTTGATCCATCTCGGATGGGTGGTCCCCTGAGTAATAACCCAAGCTGGGAATTTGGGAAATTCGAGTCCATGTCTTGGCCTATTTTTTGGGTGTTGCTCTCTGTTATACTTCAGTGTGCATATTACACTTTTAGCATGGTATAAATCCAAAAAGACCACCTACCCGAGTCTGGATGCGCGGAAAGTTTTCATACTGGAAAGAGAAAATGATGTCGGTAGGAATCTTCCTGAAAACCCCTCCGTTCCCCGGCTCAAAGGCTAGGACCAGGAGAGGCTCTGAGGGAAACCCCCTAGAAGGAAAAAACCCTGTGATGAGCTGCTGGGGGGCATGGTCTCCTGTGAGGTGTTTTGAGATGTTCTGGATGCAATCCCCCAAGGAATATATCTGTCTCAGCTAATGGCTAAGGAACAGTCCTTCAGTTTGGAACTAGGAGGAAGGAAGAATAAGATTGTGTAAATGTAAGAAAAGAGAAAGGTTGGAAGACTCTCCCCTAAAATAACCTTACTGGACTAAAGCAGTCTCTCACCCTGGTCCTATGACAGGAAAGACTGCTCTGGTCTTCTTCGGCTGGGTACCTCACTGGCGGAGCGGGAAATAAGAGAAACTGCGCTACAGGATGACACAGAAGAGAGGAAATGAATGGCTGCCCAGTAGAAGGGTTGCAGAGTTAAAGTAGTGGTGTAAATGAAACTGCAGCTCGACCGGCAGGAATCCTACCGTAGAACGATTCACGGAAATCTTCTGATGGATTTAGAATGCAGAAGGCAGAAGGAGCTGGAGGGTTGCTCTGCCACTGCCCCGGGATTCTAAAGAGAACAAAAAGATAGGATCTGTGTCATATATCAGGCGGAGCTGCTTACCTACCAAGAATCAAACACTGTAAGAGAGATTCGAGAGAAGCTCAACCTAGCGCACTAGCGTCTCTATGATCTCTAAGAGCCTTGGATACGAGTTTTCTCTGACGTTTAGTGCAGGCTGGGGACTTGTGGGAATAGATAGACTGAAAGGAAATAAGAATAGATTGAGTAAAGAAGAAAATGAGATTTGTTAGGCAATCAGTCAACAATAATAAACTATAGCAAACTTACGACGCTCTGGCTGTCTCTAAGAGAGTAGCAACGCGACACGCTGCCGTTCCACTTCCTGGATATGCGGGAGAGGCAGGGGGCGTAGCCTCCTGTGAAGGCTTCTGAACAGAAACAACTAGACCGCGGACATTCAGAATAGAAACGTCCCTGTTGGTAGTAGTGAGCTGTGACTGCCGTCTGATGATAGTTTGCACCGATGGCAAAGTTGACAGTACAGGGGGTTACAACAATATGCAAAAAAAAATACATAGTTTTACCATGCACAATCATTAAACACTGTGTATATTTAGACACTGGGGGACTCATTATGATAATGGAGGTAATGAAAAAAGGAAGGCGGAATGGTAATAGTGGCATTGTTAATGGGCCGGGTCATTACGACCCAACAACCCGCCAATACCGGCACCGCCCGTACCGTGCCCCCTCATACCGGCATGGGCACATACATGTGCCACTTTGGGGAGCAAATACCGGCATGCCGGTAATTGGAGGACATCACAACCCACACGAGCATGCAAATACTGGCATCCCGAAGGCAGTAATCAGGGGCTGCACGATGGCGGCCATACAGGCATCGCGGACCACCCGAAAACAGCAATCAGCAATCAAGCCAACTGCCACAGGTGCACACAATCACCACAGGTGGACTCAATGGAATCTGGCCCAGTATAAAAGGAGTACACTCACACACCACACCCTTTCCTACTACACCAAATGCTACCACTAGCTGTTGCAATCATGGTGCTGGAGGACATGCCTATACTGCTACAATGACAGAAACAACAGCAACTACAACAACAACTACAGCAGCAACAACAGGCAGCACAGAGGAGACGTAGGAGGAGAAGGAGGGTGAAACAGGCCCAGCAATAACCACAAGTGCAGCCACTAGTTCCTCATAGGCAGCCACTAATCCCTCGCATCAGAGCCAGTGCATTCAATCTAACCCCTGAGCAGATACACACCCTGTACCGGTTGGACCGTGACACCATCACCACCATAGTGGACATGATACATGACGACATTGTCAGCCTGATAGAAATATGCACTGCCATCCCCCTGCTACTAAAGGTGGTGTCTGTGCTCCACTTCCTGGCCACAGGCACCTACCAGCACACAATGGGCCAGATGCATGGCATTTCGCAACCACTTTTTTCACTCATGATGAACCAAGTGCTGGATGCCCTCCTGAAGCCTGCTAGCGCCCACATATTACTACCACGGACTGCCCAGGAGATACCTGACACCAAAGTAGGCTTCAATGCACTGGCAGGCATGCCCAATTGTGTTGGTGCCCTGGACCTCACCCATGTATAATTGATAGTCTCCCATGCCGAAGAGGCGGTGTACCGCAATCGCAAGCTATACCAATCCATCAATGTGCAGATGGTATGTGACTCCAGCAAGATCAGACATTGCTGTGCCTGATTTCCTGGATCAACACATGATGCCATGGTACTGCATAACTCCACGCTACCCTGTCACATGGAGTGACCTGCTGGACCACGTGCCTGGCTGCTTGGTGAGGTGCCTGACTGGCCCATGGCAGTGCATCGGGGTAGTGATATGTTGGGATGCATACCCCACCTGGGTGGGAATGGGGGGGTGCATACTCCACCTGGGTGGGAATGGGGGGGATGCATACTCCACCTGGGTGGGAATGGACGGTGAGTGGAGAATGCATGCAGAGCTAATGACACCTGACTGAACCTCCCAACCCCAACATCATTGGCACACATCTGACCATTTACGCATATCAATGACCCCATGTAAGACGCACAACCTGCCCACCATATGTATGTCAAGCAATGCATGACTAAACAGGATCGCAACTGTGCCAATGTGGCTAGTGTGACCATGCACAGTGTAGTATACACAGCATAAATGGGAGGCTAAACATTGTCGTACAACCACAGTACATCCGCCTCAGCATGCATTATTTCACCCTGCATCATCTATAGAGGGCCATCCAGACTACCACACCTCATAGCAGTATAGAATGCATCTAGATAATATTTGTGCATACGTACAGGGACATGTGCACACCAAATAGCTGAGGGCATGACTGTGAATCCTGAAGGTGGCAGCTCAGAGTGACACACACCTATTTGTATTTGCTTAGAGGTGATGGAGGATATCCCTTGAAGCCGTGGCTACTTACCCCTGTGCGGAACCTGCAGAACAGCCATGAAGAGGAGTACAATCGGGTTCACACCCGTACCCGTGTTGAGATTGAGCAGACCTTTGGCCTGTTGAATGCGCGGTTCTGCTGCCTAATCAGGTCTGGTGGGGCACTCCTTTACAGGCCTGAGAAGGTGGCAAAGATCACCATGGCCTGTGTCATGCTGCACAACATGTGCGTCCAGAGAAATGTACCACTGCCACATGAGATTGACATGCATGCACTGGGTGAGGATGATGAGGATGGAGACGGAGGTGAAGCAGCACCCCTGCCAGTATGTGATGCACAGGATGGCCATGCAGTACGCCAATCACTGATTCACTAATACTTCTGAACCAGAGGGACTTTGATAGACATGTGTCAGTGACACACTGGGTCCATGTGGACATGCACACAGGGAATGTTGGGAGTTGGGCACTGAACACCGTCATACATTAAATGGATACACACGAAATGAACAATGTCCAGGCATTGAATGTTTTTTCACACAATGGGTGTAATGATTGAAACTGCAAAAATGTGACAACCCCCCCCTCAAGCCCCCAGTGAACTCCAAAACCCCCCCAGTAAACTCCCAAAACCCCCAGTGAACTCCCAAACCCCCCCAGTGAACTCCCAAAACCCCCCAGTAAACTCCCCCTAATGTTCCCATTCACCCCCAACACCATCGGAGGCACTCCCATAGTTCTCCCACACTATTTGCGGGACTTCTTGCTGTCCAGGGGCAGCATTTCAGTGTGCCTTGCACTCCTTCTCGTACGATGCACAGGGGTGGGGGGTCCAGAGGAAGTGGGGACAGAAGAAGCAGGTGTGGTGGCTGGTGAGGAGTCGGTGGGTATTTCCACGCCTGCTGCAAGTCGTGGCCGGGTGCTGCATGTGCAGCAGGATGGATGTCAGTACCTGTGTGATGGCCCCCAGACAGTCTCTCATCAGCACTGCCGAGGCATTGACTGTGGCTGTGTTGGCCGTTATGGCGGCTGTGGTCCCCGCTATGGCTGTGGCTATCTCCCGCCTGATGTCCTCACCATCCACGATGTATTGGCGCAGCAGGTCCAACATCGACTCCTGTCGGGCCTCCACCCTAGCCAGCCATACCTCAAGGCTGTTGCTGGGTGTAGCAGTGGTCGAGGGTGCTGTCACGGGGCCTGCATTATCAGTGCTGTCCTCGGGGATGGGGCTAAGGTCGGAATCGTGCAGGCAGGGATCGGTACTGGTATACGTGGGTGAGGGCTGAGATTGGGGCGGGGTGGTGGACACGGGGATTGGGGTGCGTGGACATGCCACATGCGGACTACTTCCTGGTCCACATACTCCTCCAAGTCATCTTCGGTGGTGGCCAGTGGTTCTAGGGCATCGCCTTCCACTGGTGTAGGTGTGGCCAGCTGGGTGTCCACAGTGTCAGGCGCACTGGCTGTAGGTATTGGCAGCTGGGTGTCCACAGTGTCAGGCACACTGGCTGTAGGTGTGGGCTGCTGGAGTTGGTGGTGTGGGTTGCTGTTTTCTGTGGCCAGGACATGGATGCCCTTGTGGTGGTATCCTGGCTGGCATCCTCACCATCAGTGCCTGGGGGGGGTAGAAGAGATACAGGGCATCAGTGATGGTGTTACATGCCAGATGCATTATATGGTGCTGTGGAGTATTTCATTAATCATGCATTCATGTCTTACAGGTGTGTCACACAGGGTGGTATGAGGGGGCATTTTGACATTTGCTGCATGGCAGGTGGCATGCCGTTGTATTGGGGTTTGTGTGATGTATTACATGGGCACGATCCATGTGTGTTGGCTGTGTGTTGGTAATGGGATTGGCACTCAGCATGCATTTCAGTGTTGCAGGGTTTGGCCCTCCATCTGGACTTCAATATGTTCATGTGTGTGTTGGGACATGCATTGCCTTGCCTGGACTCTCTTCCACATCACTTGACTACGTCATGGTTTCCCCTACAGGGATCTGCAGGGTCACTCACCTCCTTCTGCTAATGTTGCCGCACCCCTATCCATCTCCCCAAATCCCTTGATGGACTCCAGATTGATGAAGGTGCTTGGCGGCTCCTCCCAGGTGGTCAGTTTGGCAGGAGAGTGGGGACTCCCACCTGTAGCCATGGCCTCCCTCCTGTTGCTTGCAAGGATATTACGGACACTCAGGCGGAGGTCATCCCACCTCTTCTTGCAATCCTTCACTGTCCGTGGGGTGGTTCCAACAGCGGAGACCTTGCAGACTTCCTCCTGCCAGATCTCCTTCTTGCGTTGCTGCACCTCACGCTTCAGGTTTTGATCTTTAATCACATCAGCATGTGCGGCAAGGGTGTCCGCAAGCATGTTCAATACTGCATCAGAAAAGTGCTTTTTCCGCAGGCGGGGGGTAGTCTTCCGGGTTGCCCTGGACATGGTGTAAGTATTGCCACTGGTCTCTCCTGTAAACAACTGTTGGTTTGGGAGGATGCAATGGATTGTGTTTTTAAAGATGGCCGCCGGCGCATTTCCCGTTCCGACGCGATGACGTTACTCCCGGGTCCGGTATTACGAGCCCGGTATTAGAATGTTATTACCGGGTCGGTATTAAGGGGTTCCTCCTAGGCGGAGGCGGTATCACCGGGTCCCGTGATGGCGCTATCGGGGTTTGGAGGGCCTTTAGCGGCATGCCGGTATGGCCATTACTGGCATGTGGGTTTGCGCATGCTCGCGCACTCATAATCACCCGCTATTTGTGGCATCATACGAGCATGGACCCGCTCGTACCTCCATGCCAGTAATGACCCCATTTTTACTGCGCTACTCGTAATGAGGCCCTGGGACTTGAAGTCATATCGTCAACACATGAGTGTTTCGGCCCGAAGGGGCTGGATTATAAGCCTTGCTTGTGGGGTCATCATCAGGATGGGAAAATTAAGGAGACAGAGTATCCTGTGTTTTCTGTCAAGGAAAATAAGACAGAGGAGCGTGTCAGGAGGGAGAGAATGGTTCTGAAAAGTAACAATGACTATTGAATTATTTCACAGTTACTGTGTGAATGAAACAGTAGGTCTCCAGGCGGGGACAGGTCTTACCGTGTCTAAAAAATATGAAGCCACTTAAGGGAGATCCTGAGCGTCTCGTGGGCCTCAGGAGTCCAAAATGGACAACAAGTGTCCTAGCGAATGTGTTCAATCTAAAGAGGGGAGGGGCCGCAAAAATAATTGTGATCTAGGTCAGACCTAAATGTCGAGACACAAATCTTGTCATCTATAGATTGGTGGCACTGCTTACCTTCTAGCTCATATTATTTGCAAAACGTTTCGAAGAGACGGCGTGTCCGTCACAGTGCATCCATGAGATTGCACCTGTAAAAACAGAGACAACCATTATAAATGGATCTCTGATGGTGTATATGTTAGTAAGACATCAATGGGGACTGCAATGTAAATACAACCTAGATGTCATGACACATGCCATGTCATCTATGGATTGATGGAACTGCTTATCTTAAAGCTCAAAATACTGGCAAGCAGTTCCGAAGGAACATTGTATCCGTCAAGGGGCGTCCGGAGAATGCACCTGTAAAAATGGAGACAACCATTTTAAATTAATCTCTGCTGGTGTACATGTTAGCAATAGGTAAAGTTGCGTATCCACAACAAGTGTGGACCTGGGTTGGTACGGTAGTCCCAAAAATGGTTACCTTTGTGCGGCAGTGAGAATCTGCTAGTCACCTCCTTCGGGAGATCATGAAATAACCATGGCCACCGCTCTATATATAGCAGTGGCCATTTTGGAGCTGCCAACATGGCAGGCTCCGGGAAGTCCAAACAAATGGGTTTGTCCCTGATAATTTGGGGGCCAATGGGGTCAGAAAATGTATTCCTGGTCATGCCACATGTACCCCACAAATTGCGGGAAAAATTCTGAGCTTTGTTACTATCAGTTGTCATGGTAACCGATCGTAGTATTGCATACTGGTGATGATGTGCACAACAGTCCTGAGTGGGTCTAGTGTTAGGTTGGTGGCGTGGCACAGGAGTGCTAAAGTTGTTATGGCCCCCAGGGCTATGCCACGGGATGAATATTCAGTAAAGCGCCACTGACTACGACATATGTAGGCTCGAAAACACAGGGGGGTGGGGAGGTGGAAGGAAACTTGCCATGATTGCAAACAATTCACATTCATAGAGGAGTATTTGATTCATAGGGTCTGAGGATTCAATACATGTTGCCACATTATGTTTCAGTAATAGTTTACATTCAATGTTGTGTGATAGTACGTGCTTGAAAGTTTCTGACAATTTCAAACAAGCGCAGAATGAGTGTGGCAACATATGTAGCGACAGGAATGCGCAGTCGTATTACTATTTAGCAACCCTGTTTCCTACATGCATAAAGGAGCAGTTACACAGTTGATGTCATGTTGCACAGACACATAGTTATACACAGTTGTACTATTTGGACCATAACCACATGTGTTGACTCAATCACTGTGCTGAAATCATTGTTCTATTTGGGACACAGAATACGACTTAACCATCAGTTCCAAGGCAGGCTAATTAGGTTCTAGACATGTATATCTGGGTACATCATGGATATAAATGGACAGAAGTCCATGGTCAATTCGTATTAGACAGCAAGTAGTTCTGTGTGACGTGTGGTTGTTATCCCATATAACAAAAGCCAAAGATATATGTGTCTATGAACATTGCTCCTATGTTTTAAGATGACACATTGAATCGTGCAATTCGCAATTCAGTGTTTACAGTACTGTAAAAGAAGAGTGCCCCCTTAGTGTACCACGTACTATGACAAATGCCCCACTAAAAGTTCTATTAGGAGCTGTCACAGAAAAAACATTCCATTCTACTGATACATTGAGTCCCTCTTTGACTGTATTCAGCTTATGCACCCATGTCTGTTCTAGCTGTGTTAGCACTATTTCTTTATCCCCACCTCTTACAGTAAGCCTGAGATTTTCAAGTACAAACCACTCCAGGTCCATATTAGTGTGTTGTTTCCGGGTATAATGGTCTACCAGGGTTTTGTCTGGTGTTCTGTTTTTAATGCACGAACCGATGTTCAGATATTCTCATTTTGATGGCTCTGATAGTTTTGCCAACATATAATAAGCCGCATGGGCAGTCAATAATGTAGATCACTAGCTTGCTGTTACAGTTTGTGTGATCATTCAACACCCAATTGATGTTCTTGTGTTGGAAAGTCTTCCTAGGCTCAGCAAAACTGCACGCGAGACAATGTCTGCATTTTGTGTGTCCTCTGACCGGAGGGAGGTCACACAGTGTGTTGGTGGACGTTGTTCATTCCAAGAAGGTATGCACCAATGATTCTTTCAGATTTCATTTTTTCTTAAATGCAAATAAAGGTTTTTTTGTCCAAACTCCCCGTATGTTTCACCATATGCCAGTGTTTTTTTAACTGTCTTCTTAATTAGGTCATTCAAAGGACTGAAGGTCGTCACGCATACTAGACGGTCTAGATTGCTTTTGGGCTTTCTCCTTGAGGCAAATGTCTCTGGGTGTGTGGTCTGCTCTCCTTTTTAGCGTCCTTGATGGCTTTTCTCTGGTACCCCCTTTGTGCTAGTCTATTTTGCAAATCCTTTGCATGTGTCTTGAACTTGCCTTGATCAGTGCAGTTTCTTTTGAGATGTAAAAACTGTCCATACAGCAAATTATACTTCAGACCGTCTGGGTGGTAACTGTTGAAGTGGACCAAGCTGTTGTGATCTGTTGGCTTACGGTACAGTTCTGTCTTCAGTGAATTGCCAGATCTGTAGATATGCAGATCCAGTAAATCAATGTTGTGGTAATCCCATTAAATAGTAAAGGTGATTACTTTTTCATTAGTGGTTGAACCAACACAATGAACACATCACCTTTACTATCCCACCTTTACAAAACAGCTTACAGTTTAGGTTAGACCTGATAAAATTATTTTTTTTCTGAAAGAGGTTAAAACAACTGGGAAGAAATAATACGGCAGCTTGGAGCTTTACTGGTCATATATCAATAGATAAAGAGGCACTGCCATGCATAAAGAATTTAGAAAACCAGGAGTCAATCACTCAAAGCCTGGAACCCATGTTATTAAGCAACATCTTTCTTCTTAGCAACCATGCTCTATATAGGCATTTGATCACACAGTCCGCCGCTTCAGGATTAGGTGTTGTGTTATAAATTCTAATGCATGGCCACACGTTTTGATACTTGCTTCCAACAATAAGGGTTGCAAGTTCAACCGATTTAGCCACTCAGTAAGCTTGCACGATAAAAAGAAATGTGCAAGTGTCTCCTTGGCAGCGCCGCACATTGGGCAGGTAGCTGAATCTGAGTCTTTCTATTTGTAAGTGACAGCAGCTATTGGCAGGATCGCCAATCTTAGCCTCATATAAAGTGATCTTGCCTATGCAGGCTTTATCAGGTCCAGGTTGGCCTTTTCATCCCACAGTATGCTTCAGGGCCTGATAGTCTTGGCCCAGCGTTTGCCTTGTAACCTCGAGGAGTAAAAGTTTCCATGCTCTTTTTCTGATCAAGGGCTTAATTCGACTCCAACTCATTGCACAAAGGCTCCCAGGATTGTTCCAATACTCGCCCATGTTCTAACAGGATAATAGGTTTTTATGTGAGAAAGCAATTTCAAGCTTCTTGCTCCTTCAAAAGACATGATGTGTAAGAGAGCATCCCTACACGGCTCAAAGGTTGTCTGGGTCCAGATTCTTGCCCATGAGGACACAGGCTGAAACATAAGTCCGGTGCTTAGGGGGAATGTGCCATATTCCATATGAACTAAAGCTGGCGGGGCACTAAGGAGTAATAATAACAATCTCTTCAGGAAATTATTTTCCTTCTAACAATCGTCTCAGCATCTTCATACGCCCAAAGCTCTGAGACATAAAGAGCTGCTGAAACAACCTGTTTCTGACAGAGTTCTAATGCAGGCAAAATTGTGCCTCTCCCATGGCTAGAAAATAAGGATAAAATAGGCCCGCTAAATTTTTTCAGCGTAACGGAAGCCCTGTTTATCTGAAGGGCCCATCCTGGTCTCACCTGAAATCTCAAGCCTAGATAGTCAAAACTATCAACTTGTTCAATTTGAGAATCATCAATCTTTATTTGAAGCGTGAGGTTCTTCCAGAGTTTCAGCGTTATTACCATTGTCTTAGTTTTTGCTGCATTTATACAGAGACCCAGCTCCCTTGATTTCCTTAAAAAAATTGAGAGGGATTCATTCAAGCCCTTTGGTGATGTTGCTATTAAGACCGCATCATCCAACTAGAATAGTGCTGGGAATTTAATTGTAGCCACTTTTGGCCAGTCCCGACACCCCCTTGTTAACTCGTCTATGATCTCTTGTATATAAAGATTGAATAAAAGGGGTTCCAGGACACAGCCCTGCCTAACACCCAGAGCCACCTCAAAGAATGATGTTTGGTCTCAACACATATTGTAGCATACACAGGACGTGGTGTTTGAGTAAAGTGAGACTATGATGCTAATCAGATACACTGGAACCTTATACTTCACCAGCACCTGCCGTAGCTGCTCACGGACCATAGAGTTGAAAGCTGTCCTAAGGTCCACAAACAGTATGTACATGCACATTTTCAGTAGGACATAGTATTTTTGAATAGTAAGAAAACACATAAAACACTGATCCACTGTCCCATGGCCCTACCTGGTGTATGCTCATCTGCCTATTCTTTTGGTCAACCCATAATTGGAGATGTTTCAGAATAATTTTTTCCAGAAATCGTCCCAGACCTGTCTAACAGGGAGATTGGTCTATAGTGGGCCGGGCTATCCCTGCCACCATTCTTGTATACTGGGATGATCACTGCCTTGTGCCAAGAGTCTGGGATCCTGCCATGCCCCAAGATTGTGTTAAACACCCGGCATAGCATAGGGGCCCAAAATATTATCTCGTCCTTATAGCGATCTGACGGGATTAGGTCCGGGCCTGCCACTCTACTGTTTTTTTGTGAAATGTAATGCGTCCTCTACCTCCTGAAGGGTTATATACAAACAGTTACTGCTTGTTATACAGTGAGTAGCAAGAGGACGAGTTAGAATTGGGACTGCATCCTGCAGGTCACAAACATGGTCTATCAGTACCCTTTGGGTGCCTTATGCATCTTACAATGGGCCTCATTACGAGTTTGGAGGTAGCCACGCTGCTATTTGCGGCATGGCTGCCTCAAAAATTGGGTCCGGGTTCCTTGAATGAGGAATTACCGGGCCATTCCAACCTTGGAGGACCCGGTAATTCCTCATTGAACGTACCCATCTCCATTCGTGCCCACATAGGTCTAAATGGGAATGGGTAGGGAGCTAACTACGGGCCCGTTAACAACGGGCCCGTTGTTAGCTCCCTGGTCCCCTCGTGGGTCCCGGAAGGGAACCTCGTAATAGGGCGGAGTGGGTTGAACGGCACCGGCACCATTACCGGTGCCATTAAACCCATTCCACCTGGGTCGTAATGAGGCCCAATGTCTTTTTTAGCCGCTCTACAGAAACCATCAAACCATGCCACCCTCTCAGTATGTTTATATTTGGTCTTGGGCACAGGTATTGAGATATATGACAGAATGTTATATTTTAAAGTTTCAAATTTAAAATATTCAGCCAAGACCGTGGCAGACTCACTCTCCTGGTTGCAGATCACCTTGACGTTGGCCGAGATCAAAGCACACATTCTCTGTTTCGACTCGGACAAGGAGACCCTGGCCCATTTCAATGGTCTTTGGGCAAAGCCTGTACCCCCGGCATATTTAGGGCCCTGTGTAGGAGCCTCATGACTACGTCCGAGAGCTTCCCACCCTAAGCAGATGGCTAAAAGGAGGTGGTTGCTTTCAGTCCCATCGATGACTCTGAAATTGCCTTCCTGTGCCCAGGCAAGTGCTGAGATTAGGATCTAATCAATTAGGGTGCTTCCCTTAAGCCCTTAAGTCTTCTTAGTGGGTTAATCAGTGGCAAACCTGCTGTTACAGGCTCTTAGTTTTACATTTTATAAGATGATTGGGCTGCTTGAGAACACTTTGACAGCAGTCGAGACACCTCCAAGTCAAGAATATCCCAGGCTAGGGCTTGGTCGCCCAACAGACCTTCAGGCTGGTCTGTTGATTCCAATTGTAGGTTAAAATCTCCCACCATCAGTTTAAAAGAATATTGTGAAACCTCAAAATCATTAGCAAGCAATTCCGTTGGAAAACTTCCCATGCAGGCCAAGCCATTCAGGCCAGAGGTTCTGTTGTAGACATTAATTAACCATAAAGACTCTGAGGTGTTAAGTTAAATAATAAGCATAAGAACATTGAGCTGTGAGTATCAACTTTTGTTTCGCCTCCCACGCCAGAGAAGACTTAATCCAGACCAATAGTCTCCCTTCAGACCCTGAGTGGCCGTGATACAAAATGACTGGTAGCCATGTATCTTGACAGGAGCTAAGGCCCATGGCTCCTGGAGGGCAACTATATGATAGCCTCTAACAAAACAAGTCCATACAAGGTCATCCAGGTGCCTGTTTACCCCTGCTATGTTCCAAGAGAGCAGCCTGAATCCCAAGGTAATTGGCCATGCTTTCGTCACTTTTCCAAGTCATTTAGCAACCTGTGGTCTAGGTGGGTAGAGGATCAGGATCTGCTGGAAGCCAGCTGGAGCTTGCTGACTGCTTTTGTTTGCCCTTCCCAAAACGGTTGGAGCTGGCTCAGGTTGAAGTCCTTGAAGCTTGATCTGTTGCCCCACAGAGGGCATCTCCTGGTTACTAATGCTGATATGCCATAATAAAACAAAGTATGCCTCTGTGGGCTGCTTATGACATGCTGAAAGTTTGTACCCCATAGAGTACAGCATTCCTGACCATATGAAGAGTAATGAGACTGTGGCTGGTGAGGCAAAATCTATTAAAGCCCAGTTATGGGTGCTATTCCACTTGTGAGCTTTGTCACTTGTGCAGATTGTAGATAATGGGGGACTGGACCCCCAAATGTCCAGGAGAACAGAGCGGTTCAAAAATGGGCTGTCAAATCTTAGGGCAAGTTCCTCAATTCTCACTGACCTGGATAGTAAAAGGTTAACCTGCGATTCACTATTATTTTTGCGAGATCCCCATTTTATGAGTTCATGGGTAATGGAATTACCGCTGCATGTTTACCGCTTTGCCCAACTGCTGATATGGCCCTAAGTGTGCACACTTTAAAATTATATTTATTATATCTACTTTCTAAAAGAGCTAAAACAAATTCTGACAAATCTCGCAAACAATGAGTCATTGCCCAGACAGGTGTGAATTGAAACCTTCGAGAATGACCAATAAAAGGCAATGAATATATGTAGAAAATACAAGCACACTGGGTCTGTTTTACAAAAAAAGCATTTTCCAGCAAGGGCATACCACATTCAAGAATGTGATTAAGAAAAAAGCAAAAATACAGAAATGCCTTATTCACAACAAATACACTTGCAAACAACACCGAAGGCGCATGTATAGCAATACAATACATATATGGTGCCACGTACACTTAGCTGTCACTTTGTGCTCTATAGCCTTGCCACAATCTCCAGAGACAATTAATTGATACAAAATCCATGCCTCACATGAATGTAGGTTTAGGTCACTGCCCTCAAAGACATCTTGAGAACAGCTGGACCCGTGATAAGAGAGCCATGGACTGCCAATTCATATGGGCCACTGCACACAATAACAATGCCATCTAGTTCTGATGGAATCCTTTCAAGGTATGCTTCCTAGGAAACATAACAACATTGGCATATCATGTACACCCTCAAGTGAATCCAGACCAGCAGGTCACCAGATAGATCTTAGTTAGACCATGGGAGGTCAATGAACAATTTTCACACAGCACATTGGCCATGCCAACCTTCCAAAGCCAGGTCATCATCCAGGAAATCCTGCAAAGCTTGACAATCATGGTCCATGTAGTCAGATGTGGCAGAAGCTGCCACTGATATACAGGGTAAGTATGCTTGCATATCTTGTGTTGTGCTCCGCAGGTGTTTGGCGCTGCAGAATGGAGCCACCACACTCGCTGCTCCAGCCAGCTAAGATGGACACACCTCATCTGGCCACTGGACTTACACGGTACGTGCTCCTGCTTTGCCAGGAATGTGACAATCATACTCTTTCTCTCAGTATGGCCATAGCGCTGCCTCCATTTTTCCTCATCCCCCCACTACCTTCCTACACACCCATCCTAGCTCAAGAGTTCACCCTCGAAACCCTGACTGTCCCAAACATCTCACCCTACACACCTACCCCTCGTCCCGCCAATCCATGCCTAACGCCACCTAGTATCACATGCCCCCCGACCTCTAGCCCAGTCACTAATCCTCCTATAGCCACGCAGCTACGCAATCTCAGAATCGCATCCAGAACACCACTAGGCCATATGCAACTTAAACAAAGCCTCCCAGCCCACAGCTCCAACATTAGCCTCCCGGTATCCAAGCAACTACGCAATCTCAGAATTGGCTCAAGAGCCCCATCAGGCCATACACAACTTAAACAACGCCTCCCGACCCATAGCTCCAACACCAGCCACCCGATATCCATGTGATTACACAACCTCAGAATTGCATCCAGAACACCACTAGGCCATACAAAACTTAAACAATGCCTCCCAGCCCACAGCTCCAACATTAGCCGCCTGGTATCCACGTGACTAGGCAACCTCTTAATCACATCCAGAACACTATCAGTCCGTATACAACTAAAAGAAAGCATCCAGTCCACAGACCCAACATCAGCCGTCTGATATCTGTGCAACTATGCAACCTCAGAATCTGCTCCAGACTCCCCCCACATCATCTGTAACTCCCACAACCGACTTCTCAGTCCATTTGTATGCCCACGGCCAGTGCTGGTGCACCCCCATCCAGCATGGACACCCCATCTCTCTACCCACTCCCAACCACCAACCACAGAATATCAGATAAGCCCAAGAGCCCTTCTCTCAAACTAGCCTTTATCATTGCCGATCCCTGCCAGCTCATGTTCTTGACATCCTCGACCTCCTAACTACCAACAACCTTGCTGCACTAGCAATTACAGAAACCTGGCTCCACGCAGCCGCAGAATCAGCTCTCTCCATCATCATACCACCAGGATACACCATCCTTAGGAGTTATAGACTGGATGCTAAAGGAGGTGGTGTAGCCTTTATAATCAAAGACCACCTATGCATCAAACCAACACCTTCCTCAACAACAACTGTGACATCCTATCACTAAAAATGCACGTATCACCTTCCAACACTATCACCGCCCATCTAGTCTACCTGTCCCCTGGCCCCACTCTTACCTCCGAAGAAGACCACCTTCAAATCCTAAAAGAAACACTAAACCTACCTCTCAAATACTCCCCCTCAGTGACCTGAAACTAGGCCTCAATTACCCCAACAACACATCAGCCACCTCTCTCGCAAACTCACTATCTGCACTCGGCTTCAATCACTGCATCCACTGCCCCACACATGACAAAGTTCGATCCTTAGACTGGATAGCCAACCATAATTGCCACTTCAATATCATGTCAAACACCCCTTGTCCATGGTTAGAGCATCATATCATCCTTTTCACCATTCCCATTGCTCAACACCCCAAAACTCACACCACCACAATGACCCCCTCCTTTGCCCGCAGTGCCCGTAAGCTCATTAAAGAAAATCTCCTGCCCTATCTAAAAGGCCTCAACCCAGTTATCTTAACCACCCTTTGAAGCAAATCTAAAAGCATACTCAACAGATACTAATCTATTCAAAATCAAAAGAAACAAGCTGTGCACCCTCTCCCATTCTTCAATTCTTGTAATTCCACTTCCGTGTACACAATTGAGGAGTAGCACGCAGTTATGTCGTATGAAGACATTGAGAAATTAACAGAAATAAGAGCAGCGACATTAGGATTTACAGCTGAAGAGGCAAATGAAATCCTTGGACTTATAAAGGAAGCCAATATCACTACACAGGACAAAGATCCAAACAAAAAGATTAAACAGTTGGAATATGCCATCAGGAAAAACATCAACCGTAAATTACACGCAGTCACTTTAGGTCGTTACTACAAAGCACAGAGGATTCCACGCGGACTGAGAATTGGCTTAAAACCCACTTTATGCAAAGAAAGCAAGGAGTTTGTGACAAAATGGGAACAGATTCTCAATAAATGTTCCCTGGATTTAATATTACTGACCATCAAAGAATTATCATCAAACCTATTGGTTCTGGAACAAGAAATCAAGGATCTCACATTAGAAATCACTACACTCACAAGCGAAGACACATTCAATGATATTCTGATTGACATCAACAAGAAATTAGAAGGTTATAACACAGATTTAGAAGCTAGGAAAATAAGGAAATTTCAAAGGGACACCTTTGACTATCTACGGGACGGAGTCTACACCTGGGCAGACAAATACCAAAGCCAACCACAACGACCAAGGAACCCTAACCCTAACTCTGGCAACAGTAGTTCTGATACAGACTCGAGCAGAGATGGACAGATCCCAATAGCAACAACAGCAGAAACAGAAGACGCGACAAGAGGTTCCGCAAGACCAGGCACAAGCGGCACTGTCACTCATCCATCTACTTTTTTAGACGTAAACCAAAGAGGAAACGAACGAGGAGGGGGCAGAGGAAGAGGCCCCGGAGTACAGACACACATAAGTCTCGAACAAATTAGTGGTTAATATTTCTCAACGCATGTTGAGCCAACAGGAAGAGACAGTATTACAAAAAGGACTAAAATTTGTACCAACCTTTGGTACTAATTTATTCAACACAAAGGTTGAACTTCACAAACTAACTAGAAAACTGAAGCTAAAAGTGTTCTTTGCAGAAATGGAGCATGAAGCTAAAGAACGTGATCCCGCAGAATTTATCGAGTTTAAACCAAAAAGCACATTCATTCCACCCATCGGTGTACCTGCAATTGACATATTCGAGAAAATGGTAATCGCAGATCTGAAAAAAATCAAATATGGAACACCACAAAAGAAGAATTTGAGCAGAGGAGAGATGTCAATGATACGCAATCTATATTCTGATGATAGCATCACCATAAGACCAGCAGATAAGGGGGGAGCATTGGTGATACAGGACACACAAGATTACGAAAAGGAATGCAAAAGACAGTTGGATGACCACACAGTCTATTTAAGAATCGAACATGATCCAACCAAAGATATCAGCAATAACTTGTCAATTCTTTTAGACAAGGCAGAAGAGAGTGAAATGATTACAAAGAAAACAAGAGCATTTCTACAGACATCCAGTCCAACCATCCCACACTTTTATCTTTTACCAAAGATACATAAAGGATTGACAAACCCGTCAGGGAGACCAATAGTATTACAACCGCTAGGGACTTATATCGATTACTTTCTCAATCCCCTAATACAAAAAACACAAACTTATGTCAAGGATAGTACACACTTTCTCAATATTTTGGAAAGGATACAACTATCTGAGCAAGACATCCTATTCACCATCGATGTGGCAAGTCTTTATACGAGCATTCCCCATAACATGGGTCAAGAAGCGGTTGAATGGCTCCTTCTACAAGAAGACGATATAGGGGCGGCTAAAGAATTTATTATGTCACTTCTGATTTTCATCTCCACAAATTCTTACTTTAGATACAAGAACGACTACTACATCCAAACTTCTGGCACAGCCATGGGCGCAACCATGGCACCATCGTATGCCAATGCTTTCATGTATCGCTTTGAAATGACAAATATCTTAGAAAAAGCAGAGTGGAAAGACAAGCTCAAAGTGTGGGTGCGGTATATCGATGATATCTTCGGCATATGGCAGGACACAAGAGAAACATTAAATGAATGTCTACAATACATTAACACCATTGACCACAGGATACAATTTACCTCTGAGATAGGGAACCCTGGGATACATTATCTGGACATTCAAGTCAAAGTACACAACCAGCAGATCACCACAACTCTATTTTCTAAACCTACAGACAGAAACAATTTACTGCACAGGATGAGCTTTCACCCTCAAAAAACCTTACGAAATTTACCCTATGGTCAAATGCTCCGCCTCAAGAGAATTATCAGCGACCAGAGAGAGTTTGAGCAAGAACTAGCTAAACTAAGTAAAAGGTTGGAAGACCGTTGATATCCGGAGGAGGATATTAAGATGGCAGTACAGAAGGTAGCAACTAAAACAAGAGAAAGCACCCTGACTCCTAAAGATACCAAAACATCACCAGCTTTGGTATACGTGTCCAAATTTTCCAGCCAGAGCATGCAAATCAAAAGGTGTATTAACAAGCATTGGCAAATCCTGACTAAAGATGAAAGAACCAAAGAATTGTTCACCGATCCACCTACATTTGCTTATCAGAGATCCAATAATCTAAGAGACCTACTCGTCAACACACAAGACGATAAACCAAGAAGAAGTCCAAACAAAAGATTCGGCACGTACCCATGCCTGAATTGCAGTAATTGCAACAATATCATAAAAGGAGTGTTTGTGTTGCATCCGTACACAGGGGAAAAAATTGCAATAAAATGCCACGCCACATGCAACACGGAGAACTGTATATACTGCATACATTGTCCCTGTGGACAGTACTATGTAGGAGAAACAGGACGAAAAGTACGCATTCGCCTGAATGAACACAAGTCATGCATTCGTAATAAGAACATCAACTTAGCAGTAGCTAAACACTTCAATGAAAAGAAGCACAATATCTCTCAGATCAGATTTCAGGTATTAGAAGTCATTGTAAACACCGGCACAGACACTAAGAAGAAGAGACAACAAAGAGAATCCTTTTGGATTGATAGACTGGAATCATTGTCACCTCGAGGAATGAACGATGAGTTCGATCTTAACTGTTTTCTATAATTGTATCTGCTTTTACAACACATTGAACTTACCTGTGTTTTAGACATGTCACTCTTGAGAATGTAAACACCTGGGAATACAGTATCCACCTAGGACTATAAACCACACACAAGAACATAATTTGACCCCTAACTACCTCATGTAACGTACATCACTATATTTTATTCACTTCACCAATTAGAACAGTATGCATCCCGGTTCTATTTGGATCATTTGTATTATCCAGCGTGTTTATGCAACCGAGTTACCATACACCAGCATTAACACTGCTTTTAATTGCCCACTCCAGTATGGCTACTTCACGCACCCGCCATCCGCCATTTTGAGATTTACATCACCATGACAACACTACACATATACACGCAGATGCGAGCAAAGCCTTCTTGCTACCCGCAGTCGGAGGTTACTTCGGTCGAGGGAGCTATACACTCACAAGGTAAGCGCTCTGCTTTCACACAGACAGGCACGTATTAGAAGCGACCACGAGCGATCGTGACTAAATGCAGCATACTATTTCATTTTCCAGCGTTCTGAGAAGGAACGTTTGAACGGCATGTACTGAAGCCACCTGTTTCAGGTCAGTGATAACATGAAAATGTCCTGCCTTATCCCCCACAATACTTGACCAGAAGACATTTAGTGAAATAACCATTAGATCTAATGTAAACCTTGACTAAAGCACAATTTGATTGTCGGATTACAATAGTCTTTTAAAGAATCGATTAATGCAATGTGATGTTTACAAATTACTGACATTGTTCTCTTCTCTCTGTCTACATGTACTTGTTTGTCAATTGTGGGTACCCTGTTCTCCTGAATGCATATATATTTGATGTTTTTCATAATATTCTAACAGAAAGATTTTTGTAATCTCGTGTACATTTAACCTGGCTCTGAAGAAGGAATGTTACCATTCCGAAATGCATTAGCCCTAGGTTATTTTTCTTTGCCATTGTATCAGCACAAAACAAATTGGTGAAGTTTAACCATTCGTTAACTAAAAGAGAAATCAAATTGAATTACAATTTACAGAATAAAAGCACTTTGAAGCAACTTTATCAAAGACGGCTTTACTGTCATTTATATTCTAAAACAAATGTTCTAACCCCATTGGGGGAATTTAGGTGTGCAGCCCACACCGAAGGCTAATTAGCCTAGGCCCTTTCTCTTTCAGCACATAACGAGTGTCCCACACAGTGACACGGTATAATGGGCTGCACCCTTTGAAGCAAATCTAAAAGCATACTCAACAGATACTAATCTATTCAAAATAAAAAGAAACAAGCTGTGCACCCTCTCCCATTCTTCGGCTCTAGCTTCCTTGTCATTGTAGCAAAGCAATGGAACTCCCTCCGACTCAACCTCAGTGCAAAAGACTTTTACTGGGCTTTCCGCAAAGGCCTCAAAACCTGGCTATTCATTTAACATTGTATGTACATGCATGCCCTCCACTTACGGACCCTTCTAGCATTATCTTTGTATTGTTTAGACCTTATCTAAATTATATGCATCAACAGATTAATTGCATCTATGCAACCTGTAACCACTGCAATAAATGTGCACTGTCTCTACTACCTGTCTATATGCAAATATGTTTTTCAAGGCATCACTGTAACCTGTAACTGCTTTCTGGCCCCAGTGGTCTCTATGTAAACTATTCTCCACAGCACCCTGATGCCTGCAGGCTTGCACGAGCGTACATGAAATAAATAAATACACAAATAAATATCTCCTCAATGAGGATGTATGTCAAGCAAAAGCAAGGGTAAGGAGCAGCACGTCATTACAACAGTAAACAGGCATGGTTGGTGATGTTTGGAAAGTAAATGGGATAGTGTGATTGTAATCAGACAAACAGTGTATTAAGTATCACTGGACCAAATGCTTCCTTGAATATCCTTGAATACCTATGGCTTCACATGCCATTCTAGAGTGGGATATGATCAGTAAGGTGGACATACCTACACATTTGCCTTAGACACCAATGTGTGTTGGTACTCAGTAACATGTCCCAACAAGCAACTGTTCCACTCCTTGCCATCACCTTAGATAGGTGATGGCAAGGGCGTAGTGTGGTATTGTACATAAGGCACCACAAGGGGGCATGAACCATCCATCCAGAGTGTATCAGGTCCATTATTTTGCTTTTTGTTAGTGATCCTGGTAAAAAACAATTATTAGGCAATATTCTGAAATTAGTCTCACCACTGTAAAAATAACCCAACGAGTTACCACAAGAATTATAAAATACCACCATTAAAATAAAAGTCCATGAACTAATAGCTATAACCCCAAAATATATCCAACAGTGGCCTTTATAAAGAAGTAGCAGAAAGTGGAAAAGCCTTAACCGGGCAGGGAAAGAAACCAGGTTAACTTGGGAGAACCATATCCCGACAAGCTGAAGCAAAGTAAAAATGCAAATGACACTTAGAGTAGAAACAAGGAATTTTTGAATACCGATCCAAATGAAAGTAAGCATTTTGAATACTGATCTGAATGAAAGCAGTTTTGTGGAAACTGACAAATATCCAGGAACTGTATAATTTGAGAGAACACACATTGGCTAGAGCAATATGCATATAAAGGGACTGTGTACTTTTAGAGAACTAGCATTGGTGTTGGGGGGAAGGGGCAAAAGCCCCAGGCCCCTCTGCATTTTAGGATTAGGTGATTGTAGAAGGAGATGTTGACTGGGCGCTGGGAGAATGGAGGGGAAAGGGATGTCACCCATAGAAGCTGGATTGTAATAAAAACATAGCAAATCCTGATATTAGTATCACATGTGTAGTAAGGTTCCATTGTAGGAGTTAGAGGCCATTTTGAAATGGAGGCTTAGTGCTGTAGGTATGCCAGTATGCTTAATCTCGTCCTGAGGGTTAGAACAGAGTGTCTGCATCTTTTGCTTGCAGCCCTGGTAGCCCTGCAGAAGGTTAATTCATTGAAGACACACAGTTCTCCATTGTATCTTATTATTAGTGCATGTGACCCAGAAGGAATGTTGATCTTTGAAGAGCAATCCTATAAGAAGGGGGGGTGAGGGCTTTAGGCTTTCCCCAGTCCAGATTTTTAAGTAATAGTGGCCAGGGACACATGAGTCCAGGACACACACATTTGAGTGCATTAACCAGCACAAGACCCCTAGCCATAAAACTGCTGGAGTGGCCAATCAATCAGGAAGATCAGAGAGCCATGGAAGGCTGCCCCCACCCTTGCCACAGTTTATTTGTGCTGCGAGGTGCCATGGGTGATGGTAACAAATGTAGAACTGCAGGTGGGAAAGTTGTGGAGGCGCTAACGTGTCTGGGATGGAACAGGGATACACTAATACTGAGAAGTTTTAATGGCCTCGAAAGTATCCGTCTCGCTTGTGTCCCTGGTACCAGGTGCACCATAGAGCTATGAAAATAATGAATTATAAAACTAAATTTCCAATTAAAACCTTTGTACTCAATGACGGAAGAAGAAGATCCACATGTGGAAGGAGATGGACAGAAGATGCTGGGACCAATCACATCGCATCCTGTATGGAACATGCTATATGTGTATAGGGTTGGACCAACCAGCTACATGGATTTGTAACCTATGTGATGTACGCCAATTGTGATGCTGTGTATCTTTATAACCCATTGCTTATGCTGTTTTTGTCAGAGCGCTCTCTGGCAGCAGAGTTATTTGCTGGCATGTATTTGTATTTCTTGAGAAAAAAACCATGTTCTCCTTGGAAACGGTGTGCTGGGCCTTTTTTCCTAGTCGGTTGTATTTTTTCAGGTGTGAGCATTGAGGGGTCTCTCTACATTGGCCAGAGCCATATGCATATTAAGGAACTGTGAACGTTAAGAGAACAAGCATTGGCCAGAGCCATATGAATAGTAAGGCACTTCATACTGTGAGAGAATTATCATTGGCAATAGCCATATGAACTATATCAATGAACTGTGTGTTTTGAGCGAAATAAGTATTTGCAAGAGCCACAAGAGTATGTGAAAGTGCAACATGTAAAGAGTGGCAAACAAATAAAGGTAACACATCAAGAGGATGTGAAATGAGCCTGCACTGAATCCCACTGTAAAACTGTAAAAACTGTAAAACTGATAAGTGGCAACATGCAGACAAAGGAGAAACCAGTTACGTGTGTCGGTTGTGTGACCTGTAATGGGTGGACCATGTGGTCCAACAAATGCGCCTAGACCAACGACACCTACCTATGGAAAAATAACTTGGAATACCTGCAACAGAGCTTGTGGGTGAATTTAAAGTAAACCTAGTCTGAACTGGAATTGAAGAATTGAACTTTGTGAAATTGTTGAAAGACTTTAAGCTTTGGGGAAGGTAAACCACTTGTGTGCTTTATGAACTGTTCTGAAGTCTTGGGGAAGGGAAAACCCTTTTTGCTTTGTAAAATATCCTTACACCTTGGGGAAGGGACACCCCTTGTGGCTTTGTGAACTATCCTGAAACTTTGGAGAAGGGAAACCACTTTGTGAACTATCCTTAAGCCTTGGAGAAGGGACCCCCCCACCTTGGGGCTTTGTGAACTATCTTGAATCGTGGGGAAGGGATACCCATTCCAACCAAGAGCTGGAAGAAGCTTCAAACTGTTATTTGAATACTTATAATTTTGAAGCTGGCATCCCTATACATTGTCTACAAATAGATGTGAGGGCGAGTATAGGTGTTTGACACAGACATACATTGACTTTGGCCATCCTGACGTAGACTATCTTTAGTTTTGTTTAGGTAGGGAAATCTCTCCTTAGCATAGGGAAAAGTTAGACCTTTTTCCAACCCTCCTTTTAACTTAATAAAAGTATAAAGAGCAATCTTGAGTTCAGCTGTCTGTGTCTACTTCATTATGGCTTCACAGAACCCAGACACATGTGAAATGTAGTCTATTGTAGCCAGCCCTCACTATGAGACCAGATGAAGACCTTGCACTGTACATTTAGCAAATACATGAGATGTGAAGGCTAGAGGCACAAAAGCCATGGGACACAAATATCCCAGTATTTTACCATATTTTGGCCAAGGGTTTCACTGCAGAAATACAGGCAGAACTAGTGAAGGTGGAAGGAATATAGTCAACAGAGTGGGCTGAAATTCAGGCACACATAGTACACCATTGAAGAGAAAAAGAGGACAATTAGAGAAAGAATGTAGATCTTGCACTCAAAGCAGGGAAGTTCATACAGAGGAAATTGAATAAATTCAGCATTGAAGGAGCATTACTTTCTAACACTACCAGGGCAACCTGAGATTAGTACTGTGCATCAAGGAGGCATGCACATAGGGTACATTCAGCAAGAGGGTTCACAAGGAGGTAATGGCCAGCAAGGAGGATATTACCTCCAAGGGGGAGGCTATTGGTTGCAAGGGTACTATCAAAACGGAAGGGTACCAGCAGTGAGGGGGATATTTTCCACCAGTAGGGTATGGTCCACAAGGGAAAGCGAACTTCCAGAGAGGCAGGGGGATGGGATTGGGATATGGAGGGCCAAGACCCAGGTTTGGAGGACCATGCTTTATTTGTGGAAGGGTGGGACACTTTGCATGAGCATGTAGGAGCAGACATCAGGCACAATATGACCAGGGGGCACTCCCAGTATTTCAGAATGTCACCTAACCCTAAACAACAGATGTCAGTGCCACACCAGCAGATGCACCCCACACAGCTACAATTGCAGCTTCCACCCATGCAATTGCCATTTCCCCAAATGCCCAAACAGCAACACAGCAGTAACACCTAGTAACTCAAGCTCCACAGGGTAATATCCAGCAGCAGCGGGTGGTCCAATGTACAACACTGAATGCCCTTCAAGCACAAACACAATCCAAAGTACCTGCCCAGTACTGGGACAGTAATCTGCTGGCTCAGGATGCAGTACCCCACTACAAAGGTGTGACAGTCTTCGGGGGTAACCCCTTTTGATTCTCAGGGGTGAACACCAACACAAATTCCCAATAGACCAGCCCACAGAGGGCTCTGACGTGCCCAGTCATTTTGCTAAATGCAGACCCAGAAGGGTAACCCCAGGTTGCAGTATAGATAAGGCAGAAAGAATGTTCATGTTTGGTCAACACAGGTGCTACCAAATCCTGCTTTGGGGAGGGTAAATTTCCTATGTTGGTCAAAGTTATAGACATATAGGGAATTTTCTGGAGCTGTTGTAACAGTTCCTATCACTGAAGAATTCCCTCTCACCATAGGTACGCAACACATTGTAGCACCCTTGCTGTATTCCAGAGACACACCGATTAACATATTGGGCAGAGACATTATGAACAAATTAAGCATGTCAATTTCATTTTCGAAAAAGGGCATTGTGTGCTCCACTCCAGGAATTTATCACACATGTTACCCAGAGCTATTCCTTTATGGAATTTAAGTATTGCTAGGGTGGGTGCCCAGTATTAAAGATTACAAAATTCAGTTACCCGCAGAATTCTTATTCAGAGCATCTGCACCTGAAGGTAGCACCATGCATCACCATCATAATTGACTTAGAAGCTGCACTCACTGGTGATTTAGCATGGCACGGATGACGAATGTACTGAGTGTTGCAGTGTCTTATGCATTTGCCCCAGACAACTTTTGACAGATTTGACAGACAAGCTTTTACCGATGACGAGGGGGGCTAGTGTTTCAAATATGCAAACCATGCCAGATGATTATAGAGCGCAGGGAGGTTCCATAGAAAATATTGCTCACAAAGACAGTATCACTGCATTTTCAAAAAGTTCAGAACAAGGTTCCCACAGAAATATGGACCAGCGGCCCCCATGATGTTGGTCTGCTGAAGGGAATTCTCCCTCAATATTGATGGATAACAGCAACCTTAGGAGTATCACTCTGGGTGCAGGCACCATTATTGGAATGGCGGTTGATGACTGACATTTTTCCATGGATCTAGGAAATGAACTGATAGGACCAATCCCCAATGACTGCTTTGACAATGATAGTGACAATGACTTACCACCAGACAGGATCTTCACCCGGCAAGGGGGGAATTTCCTCGTGTACTCTTCCTGCCCTTACGGTGAGGAAGAGGTGACGTGTGACAGGCTGGAGGAGGTGATATTCCAGGTCACAATGACTGCCTCTCCTACCTGAAATCCTCTGACCAGGTCAAAACTCTAACTAGAGACCTCGCCACCCAGCTGGAGAAGGCCGCTGAGATATTGCAAAACCGGAAGGTTTTCCAAGCTTCAGGAAAATGGTTGCAGAGCGAGTCAACATAGCTGATGCCTGTGAGACTCCGGAGCGGAAGCACAAGTTGAAACAGGTGTTCTTAGATTTTCAAGATCTTTTTGCTGTGGACTCGTACAGCTGTGGTTGCACTGAGATCCATACTACAACAATTCCCACAGACCCTAGAATGACTCCTATGTTCGTGAAGCAATATTGCTTGCCATCCATGGAGTCCCTGATGGAAATAATCAAAAACCTTGACTCCCGTGGGATAATTTGTCTAGTCCACAGCACCTTTAATAATCCGGTGCTGGGGATTTTAAAACCAAACAGCCATTGGACACTCTATGCTGACCTTAGGGAGCTAAATAAACGGGTCCAAATGTCCCAATGGCCTCTCCCATACATTGACCAAGGACTGGCACAGATCCAGGGGTCAAAGGTATATACTGCCATTGACCTGACCAATGGGTACTGGACCGTACCCGTCAGTAGGGAGGACCAATACAAGCTGGCCTTTACCCCCTTGGATACATAATCTCTGGCAACAAATTCAACATCTTCCTACATAATGGCATGCCCGACTTGGGTGAAAGGGGCAACCTGGACTATGTGGATGATGTCTTCATAAAAAACTCAACTGTGGAGGAACACATAGCAGAAATATGTTATGTTCTGACCCAGTTGAGGGTTGCCAGAGCAAAACTGTCCTTCCAAAAGGCACAGTGGTGCAGGACCCATGTCAACTTCTTGAGGCATGAGATAACTCCTGAGGGTCTCTGTCCCCAGGAGAAGAAAGTGGAAGCACTCCTACAACTGATAGACCCCACAACTCTGCGTGAGCTAAGGAGCCTCCTTGGACTGACTAATTACAGTAGGAAGTTCATTGAGGATTAAGAAGAGGTCACAAGACCCCTGATCCATCTGTTGAAGAGGGGGAGTCAAGTGGGAGTGGGGTCCAGAACAAGCCGAGGCAGTAAAACAACTCAAAAGAAGTCTCTCACAAGCGCCTTGTTTAGCTTACCCTGTAAAAAACAAGGAGTTCTTCTTGGAGACAGGGTTCTTGAATGCATGCTTGATAGCAGTATTATTGCAAAGGAATGACAAGGTCAATAAAGTCATCTCCTATGCAAGCAAGACTAGATCCTCTGTGGAGGAAACATTTAACTATTGTGAGAAGGCACTCCTGGCAACGGTGTGGGCATTGAAGAATTACCACCTGTTCATCCAGGGGGGAACACATCATAGTGGGGACTCCAGACCACCAGATCAGCCTTTGCAATACCTCCAAAGTGACAGAATCTGGGCCAGAATTGTGAGTAATTCCAGAATTACATCCTGGATTCTGTCAATGCAAGGCTTTCCTGTAGAGGTCAGATATGGCCAAAACAAGAAGAGTCCCCTCGGGCAAGGTCTGGCCGACTTGCATGATTGTGCCAGAGAAAACTGTCTCGAGGACGGAAGTCTTAAAACCCAGGACAACATGGAGGAGTACCTGAATTCCCTGCACAAAGTCTATGAAGAAGACAAGTGCCAGGGAATGGCCACAGTTTATGTGGACGGGTGCTCCTACCAGGTTGACAAAAACAGGGAAAAGGAACTGGTGGCGGCATTGGGAAAGCCAGGGTGAATGATGCCATGGAACCCTCGGCTGGGTAGAAAATTGGTCCCTGTAGTAGTCAGGTGGCAGGGTTGATGGCAGTACATCAGGCCATCCTCACTGCTGTCCAACACCAACTCCACAAACTGGTCATAATCACTGACTTAGATTGTGTCCAGAACAGGTTCATGAAGCACCTGGTAAATTGGAAAACCAGAGGCATGCTATGTGCTAACAACAAACTGCTTAAACATGTCAAGCTAATCCAAAATGTTGATGATCTGGTCACCTCTAGTGGGATGACCATCTATTGGAAGAAGATCAAGGGTTATTCCAGAATAGAGGGGCCAGACAAAACTGGAAATGACCTAGCTGATAAGTTGTTAAAAACCAGAGAAATCCAGGTGGATCTCCTTTATATCGAGTCCCTGTTGGGTGAAATCCAGGTCACTGCTATAACTAGGTTCCAGACAAATGCTCACAATGGACTCTCACTACCCAGTGGAGTAAGGAGACCCCAGATGCTGATTTAATCACGGCACAAAAAGGGGATCTGATTATTGGAAAACGTTATCAACCCATTGAGGACTCTGAGAACTTTCATCTGAAGGATACCGATTACATTGGGAAAGAGGACATCAGAGTGTTGAGGAAGTGTCCCAAAATGTTCCGAATCCAAGACGGTTTGTTGGTAAGGAGATCCATCTCTGGCTGTGACCAGTGGGCGGTACCTACCTCATTCCAAAGCCTGAGGCTTAGTCACGCCCATGATGTGGCCACAGCTGGTCATTGGGGGTTTCACACTACTTTAGAAATCTTACGGGAGGTTGCATACTGGCCACACATGGGACAGGAACTCGACCATTACTTGAAGGGGTGTCTTGTGTGTGCACGATTTCAGCCAACTTCACTCACACACCGAGTTCCCCTCGAGAAGAGGGGGATGACACTGACTTGGTCAGATTTACAAGTAGATTTCATCGAGCCTGTGATTCGCTCCTATAGGGGGAACAAGTACATGTTAACCGTAACATGCTTGTTTACCAAATGGGTGGAATGTCTCCTGGCCTCAAATTGCAAGGGAGAAACAGCAGCTGCCCTGATGATCAACCACATCTTCTTGCGTTTTGGCCTACCCTAAAGGATTGAGTCAGACCGAGGTAGTCACTTCACCAGCAAAGTGATAACAAAGAGGTGGGAGATACTTGGGGTAAAAAGGAAACTTCACATCACATACCGGTCGTCCTCTAGTGGGAGAGTTGAGAGGTACACTAAAACAATTGTGAGCATTATAAAAAAGTTTGGGGCAGATTTTGGGCCAAGTTGGGACATCCGATTCCCGCTTTTCCTGATGGCAATCAGATCTACACCATCTTCTGTGACCAAGATGTCTCCATTTCAGCTAATGACTGGACGAAGGATGGTGCTACCTCAGCACCTGCTCTATAGAACACAAGAGCAGACACTGATAAACGCCTCCACAACTCATGAGTATGCTAAGAATCTAAGAAAACACCTTCAACATGCTTTTGCGTATGCTCAGCAGAATCTGGAAAAATCTGCAGATGGGATGAAGACTCAATATGACTTAAAAACAACCAAAAAGGAATACCAAGTAGAAGACAGAGTCTGCTTGTACAATTTCCAAAGGAACCAGACGAAAGAGCGGAAATGTTTACCAAGCTGGCACTGTCCTTTTTAAATTGTAGATAAAATTTCACCTGTCGCCTATAGAATCTGCATCCCCAAAGGAGAACTGACAGAAGAGAGATGGGTCCATATTAATCAGCTAAAGAGTTGTCACCCTAGGCACACTTTGCAGCAAATTGAGGACCCCAGAGAAAACCAAACAGAGGAGACATCTGCAGCATAAGAACAAGAAAAAGAAGAACCAGAAGGGAACAGATAGGTTTATAGGTATAATTATTTACCAGGGAGTATTTGTCTTCATTGTCAGGACGAAAAGGGATTCCCCAAAATTCTAGCCAAATCCATTGTTATCTATGTCTTGTGAATGAGCATTTGTCTTGTTGTCTGACTACAGTAATTGTTACAATGCATGTGTTTCTCACTGCTATCAAACTTCCTGGAGGGTAGTCAGTGGGAAAATGTAGTAACCGGTTCTTATCTATTTTCAAGAGATTCATACTGGTTGCACCCTTCATAGACCAAGGAGGACCTCCCCGGGGACCTGGAAAGGAGAGATGGAAGAAAAAGCTGGGAGTGTCGCTCAACACCACAAAGGAAGACCTCAGGGAAAGCTGTAGGAGTTACTCCATAATCCAATGAGAGACAACGCAAGGATCGTGGCGTACCACTCCATGATAGAAGAAGGACTCCTACCTGATGAACCTCGCTTTGCACTACCAATGAACCTCACTTTGCCCTGCTCTCCCTCGACAAGGAATCTCAGAAGCATTCAGGGGGGATTTGTGGGCAAAATTGACCCACTCAGCAGAATCCCCATCCATAACTTAGCTGCGTTTCTGCAGTCAATAGCAAAATAGCTGTGCTGGCTCCTTGGAGCACCATTGCATCAAAACTGCATTTTGCAGCGACAAAAGGATGGCTGCACCATCTTGCCAAACACCATTGGGCGAGTTGGAACAGGGGGCACACTGAGAAAGGTGCCAGTGTGTTCTTAGGTGCACCCAAAAGAAGTAAATCAAAGCAGCGCTGCTCTACTGCTTGCAAAAAATTCCCATTGAAAAGGGAATATTTTACACTGCAAAGGATGCTGTCCTAATGCTATTTTGATCTATTCCACATCCCATTGCTTTTATCCATAAGGCCCTGCCATGCCCATCCATATCCACATTGTGCTTCAGCAGAAGAAAGCATGATCCTTGCATGACAGGCTGTGCCAGCCAAATCTGAAAAGGCAAAAGAAACTTCACTTTCAGCCACAGAAAATTCTTGACAGTTGAGTTACAAAATGTCAAAAAGATAAAGGCTTCAAAGAAATCCTAGCTCTCTGGGCCTTTGTAAGTTCGGAGCATCTGTGGTTTAAGTATATTGCTGTATGAAAGGAACTGACTATGGCTGCAAAACAATATTGGTAAGTCAGATGGAAGAACCAAATTTAAAAAGGGAATCCTAGCAGCTTTCACCACATGTGTCAAAATGGGCTTTTGCAAACCAAAGAAAGAAATGCCTGTTTTAAAAGTACAATGTTGAATAAAAACTGGTCCTTGCCTAGCAATATAAAGGGGGTTCTGCTGGGGAACATATATGAGATGAGATGCTTTATTCAACAGACTTGTTTTTATTCAGAACAAAATAAAGCATTAAAATGTATTGGCTGGATTTTACAAAGCTCCAGAACAGGTTTCTGCGGGCCAAACAGAGGCGTTCCCCCACAAAGAAGCCACCATAAACATCTAGGACACATGCATGTTAATCACCACCTTTGAAAACTGGAATGGACCCAAAAGCACTAAACAACCTGGTCTCGGCAGACACATAGAATCACATAGCTACCCCATCTTGACCCTTTTGTCTTTGTTCCACTCTCTAAGCAACCCTATCCACCATGCCTTGGTAGTTTGTCCTACTGTCAGAATTCTTTGTGCAGTTTGTCTGTGATTTCCTAATGTTAGCGCCATTCTTTCATTCACCCCATCTGGTAACTCTGTTGCAAAATTTTGAATAATTGAATTCATTTCCACGCAAAGAGAAACAAGGCGTGGAGCAGGTTAATGCAGCAGACTTAACCTGTTTCATGGGCAGTGCTATCTAGCCTTGATAATCTAGCATAAGTAAAACTTATTTTTCTTTCCCAGCCAACTTTCTCTCTTTCACAGCTTAATTTTACCAAAATCAAACCGCCTTCTATCTTGAAAATCTCATTCAGTTATTCCACTAGAGACATCCTTTCACTTCTATATTGTCCCTGTGTTGTGCATCTATTCCCCAGCCCAGAAACTGCCTTCCAATCCACCTGTTTTTCATAAAAACCATTTGTGATATTTAAAACTGCATCCGTGTAAAATGCAACATTCCAACGTGTGATTCGGCTGCATCGTGTTCTTAATTTCAACTTGTTATTGAACTGTATGCCTTTTGTTGAGAACTTGCCTTGTGATTGCTAGTGTTTATCCATTCCTACTATCGTGAGAAATCATATTTGCCTCAAAGATTTAACCGCATATTACTTATTTATTTGTCAATTTTTCGAGTGCCGTTGTGTGCCATTGCAAAGGGCTTTAAAATATGTTTTTGCCTCTTATTTTATGAGGGAAGGTCAGATTTTGATTCTGTTTGCTGCACAATATCCCTGACTCCCTGCTGCTTCTTCCTCTCCAAATTCGATTCCCAGGGGTTCGGGAGGACAGTGCAGGGGGAAATCGTAACTCAGATGCTATCTACCCAAAGAGAAAAGTGCTCCTATTCATTTGTGCTTTGTATGTGTTTACCAAGTGTATTGTTTCAGTTTCCATTGTAATTATCACCCCATTGGCGATTGCTGCCCAATATTCAAATTCGTATGATTTCCTTTGAATTTAAAAAATAAATAAATATTGCATTCACACCAACCGGCCTGGTTCCTAGTCCATTGTGACCCAGGGTAGTTGAAAAAGGGGGTGGTAGATGGGTTGTATGCCATCTTAAATTGAATTTGTAGAATATAAAGAGAAAGCATTCCGATTTTGCGCTACATACTAGGCTAAACCAAGGTGTGTCACCCAATTGAAATCCTTAACACTGGGATCCCACAAGGTCCATCCCTGAGTACAGAATTTGTGCCTCTTGAGAAAATGATACTGGAGTTAGACTTCAAAAGGTTACTAATCCAAGCTGAAACCAAACATCAGGACATCAAACTAAGGGAAGTGGAAATGCAACATGCTCTTGAAATGAAGAAATTGTCTCTTGAAAATGTTTCTATCCCAGAGTCTTCTAGTTCTTCCAGCCCAAAGAGACCTTGCATGCCTAAAGAAGCAGTGAGCATGTATGATGCAAAGCCTGATATTTTGGATTGGTTGGGTGTTTTTGAATATAACTATGGGATTCAGGGTTACACAGGGAATCAGTTGATTCCTTGGCTTTTGTCTAGGCTCCCCCAGGTTGCAACTGATGCTGTAATGGAGGTGGGGGAACTTGAAAGATTTGAGTATGGCAATGTGAAGCTCGGCTTTGATAGCTAGAATTGGGAAAACTCCTTCCCAGTACATTACGAGGTTTAGGACCCTCATAAAGACTGATGGTACCCCTTTGGGCTACCTTGGTGTGTGAATGTTTGAAAAACTTAGATGGTTGGGTTAAGGGTTACAGAGTAACTAGTTTTGAAGGAATGAGAAATATGTTTTTGTTGGAATCTATTGTTGATGCCTGCTCTCCTGAGCTGAGACAACAGTTGGCTGACTCACAACAGATTGAGCCCAAGAAGCTAGCAAAAGCTGCTGACTTGTGGGATGCCAACAAGGCCACTCACAAGGATTCTGGGCCACTCACAAAAAGGATGAGGGAAAGCAGCAAAAGAAAGATGGCAAAGAGAATTCTAAAAACTCCCACCCAAAACAGGGCCACAAACATAATTTATAATCAGCCTACAGGGGTTTGATTTTACCATAGAAAACAGGTCAGTCTAGTGAAACCTCTGGTGCCAAAACAGAGGGAGGACAGCAGCAAACCCCATTCCAGAAAACATTTGGTAAATGTTATGCTTGTGGGTCTACTGACCATGTGAATGGGGATCCCAGATGCAAGGGTAAACCTACAGGGATCCACATCGCCTCCTTAGCTTTTCTCCCTGAGGGAGAAGTACATATGGCAAGTGGAAATTTTCATCTATCGGCTGAAGATCCCATTGGTGTCTCAGTCAGTGTTTCTTTAGTGTCCCTAGGTCTGTGGGAACTACAGAATTTAGATGTGTATAACTATATACCAGATAACACAAAATGATACTACAAGGACAGGGTACTTGTAAATGGTCAGGAGAGCCCTGCCATTAGAGACACTGGGGCCAGCATCACAGTGGTGGATGGAACCTTTTTCAAACCTGAGGATGTTGCTAAGGCACCCAAAGGCCCCACTAAGCTTGCTGGAGGCCCTCTCCCGATGGTTCCAATACTACCAGCTCTCATCCAGTGCAGCAATATGACTGTAAGAAAACCTGTCAGTGTTCAGAGTGAGGTGCCTGGGAGAATCCTGCTGGGGAATGACTTTAAAACTCTTGGAGTTGTATCAAGCACCCCCCGGCCTCCCAATAAAAGGAAGCAGGAACAAACTAAGAAGGCCAGATTGGTCACCTTGGACGACTCTCAGTGGGTTGTTACAGAAGAAGCTATAACACCCAGGGCACAGGAAGGAGACACTTCTACTTCCAGGAAGAAAGAGACAAAGGGGAAACCCAAGGTTTCAGGAAACAAGAAGAGTAGCACTCCTGTGCCCACAACCAGGACATCCCCACGAAGACAGTCCACAGTCCTACCTGAGACTCCTCCACCAGCTGAGGCTGAGTGTGAGGTCCAACCAGAAGAGGTTGAGTCAGCTACTGATGACACAGAGCTGGAAGAAGAACTTCCCCCTGTTGGAGATCTGGAACCTAAAGACCATCCTGAGCTGCAGACTTTGCTTGCAGCAGGTGGTCCCTGTAGGGCAGACTTCAGCAGAGGTCAAAGAGAGTGCCCTACTCTTGAAAGTCTTCGCCAACAGGCATGTTCCCAGTTCGAAGGGCAAGCGCCAGGGAAGCACATATTGTACTGGGAGGATGGCCTGCTCTACAGTGAACGTATTTAGTCTACCACAGAGGACTACAGAAGACTTGTAGTGTCTCGGGAGGTGAGACCCCCATTTCTACAGTTAACCCATGAGATTCCTTTAGCTGGTCACTTAAGTTTTAAGAAGACCAAGTAAAGGATTTATCTGTATTTCTACTGGCCTTAGATGGGGTCTGATGTAGATACATTCTGTAGAAGCTGTCACACTTGTCAGACTTCTGGCAAGAGTGGACCGAAGAACGTGGCACCTTTGCTGCCTCTCCCCATGGTGGGAGTCCCTTTTGAGAGGGTAGGAATCAACACTGTTGATCTCTTGAACCCTCCCACATCTTCAGGCAACCAATCGATTTATATTGGTTGTGGTAGACAATGCTACCAGGTATCCTGAAGCAATACGTATGAGGACTGTTACTGTTCAGGCATTGGCTAAGGCCCTTCTTGGTATTTTTACCAGGGTAAGTTTTCCTAAGGAGGTTATCTCAGACAGGGGGACCAACTTTATGTCCCACTACATGCAAGCCATGTGAAAAAACTGTGGAGTGACCTACAAGTTCTCAATAGCCTACCATCCCCAAACCAATGGGTTGGCAGAGAGGTTTATTTGGACAATGAAGAGCATCATAGGTGCTTTAGAAGAACTCCTTAGAAGAAAGTGGGAACTTCTACTGCCATGCCTTCTCTTTGCTTATAGAGAAGTTCCTCACGAAGGGGTTGGATTCAGTCCCTTTGAGCTTCTCTGTGGCCATCTGGTTAGAGGTCCATTGGCCCTAATCAAGGAGGGGTTAGAGAGTGCTCCTTTCCACAAGCCAGTGAGAGTCACTGACTATATGTTAGGTCTCCGAAGGAGAATGACACACACGATGACACTAGCTTCTGATAACTTGAAAGCAGGTCAGGCTCTGCTGAAGCATTGGCATGACCAGAGGGCAAACATGGTTGAGTTTACTCAAGACCAGCTAGTTCTAGTTATGGCACGTACAAGGCAGATGGCCTTACACAATAAATGGATGGGACCCTTCTCTTAGTTTATGACAACCATTCACTTAAATATCCCATTCCCTCCCAGGATTTACCACTTAATTTCTCCAATAGCTTAACATCCTTGAGGGGGTTTGACAGATGCAATCAATGCTTGCAATATGAGTGGGTAAAGAAAGTGAGGAGTCAAAGAAGAAAGCATATATTAGTTGCAGTCAGGCAGTTAAGAAGAAATTATGTTGGAAAAGGAATAGTGGAAGAGTGGCAGAGAGATGATGAGTTGTTTACAGTTAAAATGAGATGTTTCCTTTTTACAAGGTTTCAGTGGTGGAAGTTGGTATGTATCCGTTGTTTGATGGAGTGGAGGCAAGCAGAGATATAACTGTGAAGAACATCCTAAAAAGAGGATGATGCAAGTTATACTGTTTTGTCATTCACATAGACACGAGGGGAGAGATACTAGAGGATATGAGTGCAGACTCATACACACACTCACTGTATACATGGCCCAGTGAGTGCACTGGCGTAGGATGTATACATAGTATTTAATCACAAAAGGTTTAGGTGGTTGCACCTTCAGCATTGCAATGTAATATTCATTGACTGCTGCATCACCATGTGCACTTCATGGCCATACATGACTTCACCACAATTGTGAAGTGTTTTTGCATATGTCTAACCAACATGCAACATACAACAGCAGTCATGTATACCCCTTGAATAAGCAATGTAGAAAGAGCAAATTCCTGTGTACATGATGTTGTGTTGGCAGATCCTATGCAGACAGTTGATTGTGTTACATTCATGGATTGATTGCATACTTTCATGTAGGTGTGTCAGGGATGCATTTAGAACGTTTTGTTGTGATGAAGCTATTTGATGTCGAGGGCACATGGTGACTTGTGCCCTTCATGTTAAAATGCCAACATAATTAACTTTTCCCACAACATAATTGCAACGTGTATGTGTATTTGTTCACAGGTAAAGGTAGCATGGGCAGATGTGTAGGGCTTATCATTGCAAGTTCACAATTTACAAAGACTTCTTAGAACTTAAACAGGCTTTACAAAATGTGGGGTGTGGGTGTATGCGTGTTGTGTCACTGTGGAAAAGTGAATTGTCATGACTGCATGCTACTTTGTCCATTGTCTGGGCTACACATGTGCTCACAGATATTTCTACCTTATGCCCCTATCTTCCATTGTGCCTAGTGTTCACTGCTACTGAATAGGGAACAACAGAAGAGGAGGAGATGCATTCCAGGCTGGAGGAAGTAGTTCCTCTGATGGCACTGCTGTTGAGGTTCAGAACATTGGTAAGCGTATGGAGGTGGACACCTCTGCCGCAGAGGGACAAGAAAGTTCCAACATCCCCACAGAGGAGCCACTGAGCATGGAGACCTCATTTGAGGTATCAGTGTTGGGTGTGGAGCAGTAGGCCATTGTTGGCCTGTCCATGGTGTCAGGTTGGGGATTAGATGGTGATGGGTAGGCTGCAAACCTGGGACTGTAACAAGAGGAGGAGCAGGACACTGTGGAGGAGTCAGCACATGCTCCTGTGCCAGACCTCTCTGCTGCTGGACTACCCATCTTCTGTTATACTTCCACCCAGATAAGACCCATATTGACGGCCGATGATGCCATTCATGATGAAGTTCTGCCCCTGCTGTTGAGGCCATTTGTGGCCAGCTTCAAAGCTATCACAGGCAGATCTTCCACCTATGTTCATGCCTGGCAATGGCACTGCTCAGTGGAGGCCACTTAGGACAGTCAACAACAGTGCCCCTCCTCCTCCTCCACATCTATGCCACAGGCAACCACAAGTGTGTCATACATGTTGCCTAACAAAACAGGCTCCTCTGCCCCAGTCCCACCATCAGAATGTCTGGATGTGCTCTTGGCCTTGGTGAAGGTAAACTCCAGATAGATGCTGATGAGGTGGTTACAGAGTCTGCAATGGAATGTTCAGAGGAGCAGGCTGTGGATGACAACATAGTCACAAGAGGCAAGTGGGGGACATCTGCGGGACATACGTGGAACGTTGTATCGTCTCTAGGCACTTTCCTCTAACTTCCAGAATGCCGGGAAGCCAGGAAGCAGAGTTGGGAAGCAGAGCACAACTCTACGGCTGTGTTAATGCGGAAGCTGGGACCAGTGAGATGGAGGGAGGTGTACCGCAGAACCAAGTTGGGGCCAATGGAACTTGGGCCTGAGCTGTCCCAACCCTAGAAAATAAAATGGTGTTCAGCAAGTACATCAAGATTTGATCTGGTGCATGCCATGGGGAAAGTGTGAAGAGAGAGCGGACCACCAAGCTGAGAGTGTTTGGTTGCATAGTACAGAATATTTTTCTGTTTGTCATTTCTTTAGTTGTCATCTCCTGGGATTCATCCCCTCTATTTTCATGTGTACAGGGTATTGTGTTTTCAGGTTTTCCCTATTCACAGCAATACTGCCTGATGATAGACTGTGCCTCTTTATCTTAACATTGGAGGTATATTAACTCCATAGGGGCCGGCTTTCAGAACTGTTCTGAGTAATTGGGGGAATCATTGTGACTACACCCTTAAGTAATGGCAGGACGCAAGAGAAACAAATGTGCTACTGCTAGCAGCAATAGGGTATCAGAGGTCTTGGCTTTGAGCGCCCGTAGAAGCAGGTGACTTCAAGAAGACAAATCCCACTCTGGCTCCAATGTTGATACTCAACCAGTAAAACAGGGTAAATCTATGCCTGAATCTCAGTACTGTAAACAGGGTGGGGACAGTGTTTTGCAATGTGATAGCCGTACTCATTAGGTCCCAGTAAATCTGTGCCTGAATTTCCCTACACAGCCGAGTGAGGAAAGTGAGGAGAAAGAAGAGGACACTTTTTTGGCTACTACTTTAAAACCTGTGGTGGATTCTTTGGAGGGCTATATTGGGGTCCCTAAAAACATTGAATCATTGTGGCAGATAGTCAAAGATGGGATTATGGCTGAGTTTCAAAAGTGTAACAATTTTCACGGTTTTGTCATTTGGCTCAAACTTCTAGACACATAGGCTCAATTTGTGATGCCCATTAAGATAGATAGCTCATGTCAAATGGAGGTCTGTTCAGTTGTGGCAATGGTGGATGAAGGTTGCCAATCCTTGCAATTGATTGCGGATTGTTGGTGTGTACATCTAATGCTGAACATGAGATAGGGTACCCTAATAAGCAGTGGAAAGGAGGGGGCAAGAATAAAAACTGTCAAATGGAGGTGGACGCAACAGACATGGCTCGCTTACTGAATTTGGGCAAAGTTGTCCACAAGTGTAAACAGACTAAGGTCCTGCCATTACCCTATTAGAAGGACAAACTCAATCCTCTTCGGCTGGGCATCACATTGTGCCTGAGGTGTCGATTTGGATTATGTTGCTAGGGTCTTAGTGTAGGAAAAACAAAACCAAAGGGTTTCCTAAAATCTCAGATTCCTTTTATCCAGGATCAGTCTTTAAGAGAATTTGTTTCTGACTGTATAAAATGTATAATCTCAGATGTTAATGCATCAACCGGGTTTGAGTCCAGACAATCCTTGAGGAACAAGGTAATGGCTTGGTTTAGACTAAGGTCTGGACCAGGGATTATGATAACTACTGACTTTAAGTTTCTTCATAGAATTAAAATTGAGCAATGAGAATAGAGAATTTATTTGAGAATAGAGACTGCATATTACTTGGCTACGGTAGTAGCAACCTTCCACTATTTCTATCAAATTGTAATAACCTGATTGTTGTGTGCCCGTACGCTTACGGGTCTTTTGGTGTGAAATATAAATGCAATAAAGTAAAGTAAAACGGTGCTGCGGTACTCCCCTAGAGAAGTCATTCATCATATCAGAGGGAGTAACAATGCAAGAGGCAGGTTGCTAGGCAGAGGGCATGGATGCACTAGAGAAGACAGGCATACTGTAGATTGATGGTAATAAGGAGGCAAATGGCATATAAGGAGGCAAGGCAGATAATTCAGGCCACCTTGGTGACCAAGCTCCAAAGCATGAGGCAGCAGAGAAAGCAGGCACTGGAGGAGGCAGCTGCCAACGCAGCAGCACAGGAGAGGATGTAGCCGGTGCAGGCTTCAATCTAGGAGGACTCTCACAGAGCTTCAGAGGATATTGAGGCAACAACAAGGGATGCCCTGCGGGCCCTCCTGGTGTCTACCGAAGCCGTCTGTGGCAGGTGGAGTGTGAGGAATGAGCCGCCTTTCCCCAGGCATTAGTAGAGATAGAGAGACAGTATCATGCTGACTCTGGAAAAATATTTATTTTATTTCTTTTTTTATTTTTTATGGATTTTTTTTCTAAAGGAGGTTTCTTGTCATTTATATTGGTGCCAAGTGCATTTTATTTATATTGTTAATAATACACTTATATTTCAACTTTTGTATATTTGATGTTGTTTTTTCTTTTTGCCACATGTACCAGTTTCTCAGTTGCTGATGCACCTGTGCATTTGTTGTTTGGTGTACATGTCAATGTAGGCTAGTTGAGTGATTGGCTTTTTCTTCCTCATGAGCCAGGCACCGCAGTCGTTTGATTGGCTCACTTAGCAGCTCATAGTATACAGTTGACAAGTTCCTCTGTGTCAGTTGTCCATGTGTTCGGTCAGTGTGCAGGCATTATACTGTGTTAAATGTGCATATTACCAATATGGACTGTGTGTGCTGAATGCAGGTGACAGGTTCACAATCATTCACTTTGGGGTATGCATATGTGATTTTGATCCGTCTGATTTTCTGTGTATATTCATGGAATTAATGGACGTGCATCAAATAGTTGAACATGTTTTTGTTGTATGCAGGCTGTGGTGAGTTCCTTTCTTTTATTGTATGGGTTTATGGGTGGAGGTCTTTCATTGTGGATCATCATTGTGTTAGTCAAGGTTGTCTTACGTTGCATTCCTTACATATATGGACATTCATGTTGACTATAGGAAAGTGGGATTACTGGGAGGTCTGGGAGCCCCTCGGTAGAGTGAATGTTTGTGAATGTTTAGGATTTTGGGCTTTCACCATAAGTTACCCAGGGTAATCCACATGTGGACCTCTTGCTCACTGGGCTTAGGGAGGCACAGCTTCAGCTCACTGATAAGGCCTAATAAGGCTGAAACACATGTCTGGGGTTGCTGTTGCTAATCTTGTTCAGAAGAGAAATGCCATAGCATTTTGGTGCTGAACTGCCCATGTGGGCGGGACAAAGACTGATATGCAAATGGATATTTCCCCTCTGTGAAAGGTACATTGAGCCCTCCCAAGTGGGTACCTTTGCATAGAATGGGATATTTGACAGTTTCCTTTCCCGGTAGATGGGCTCCCAGAACTCTTTGTGAATGATTTTTAATGGTGTCCATTACTGACTGAATCACAGAAGCCTTATAAGTTGCATAGACACTGCACGCGATCTGGAGATGTGGCTTTTGCCGTTTACCCCACTTTTCATTTTGGATGTGAAGTGTGTGTTGGATGTAGCTAAGCATCTATGGTAAGAGTTCCTTAACTTAAACATCTTATGAGTGTCTTGTTGAGAGTTACAGGTGTGTTGGGGATTGGGACGTTGCCAGTAAGGGCGTTTGTCCCTCTGTGAGGGTGTCTAGCAATTCATCATGATCCTGCTGCATTACCACTCACACCCGGTCTTACACTTTGTAGTGTTGAGTGTAGGACTTCCCTGTTCATTCCATGCCACACATGTGTTAAATTATTTAATTGACACAGGAGGTAGATTAGGGTTGCATTTATCTATCTCTCTTCTTTTACACACACAGTATGCACATACGTTTGACAATGTCACCACTAGCCATTGGCTAGTGATATTTGACTTGTAGTGAGCAACAAATGGTGTGATATGAGTATGTTTTGAACTGAGGTGGCGATTGACGTTTTTAATGGCTGGTTGAAATGTTACACCCACTCTTCTATGTGAATGTGTACATAGGCAGATTTGGTCTTTTGGTGCTAGTTGATTGCATTACACACACTGCAACCACTGGAAGTGCACTCTTAATGCAAGCCAGTCTTTATTTCCATCCCCTTCACATTCATGGACACACTTCAGACACTGACGTGATGGTTGTAGCTTTGTGATTTTTTAACTATATGACTTTTCCATCTACATCAGTTTCCCCATGCACACCACCCACTATCTCACATGTGTGGAGTAACTTTATTTCACATGAATGTCTGTCTTCGAAGAGTAGGTTGTGATTTTGTTCGTAAGAGGCTTTGTCCTCTTATGCATTGCCTTTCATGGCCATTTAATGAAGGGAAAAGTCACTCCTTTCACATGTTCCACAATGTGAGTTATTTTGGCTCCTTCATGCAACTGTGTGTGTAGACACCCTGCAGAGTTCACCTTGCACTGATAAAATGTATGAATGAAGCCTCCTCAGATGTGGAGACAAAGGCAAAGAAGATATGACCATACTTGTCAACCTCTGGTAAGTATCAGCCAATATATTGGGCCTCATTAAGAGTCCGCCGGTCCGGACTTAACGCCACCGGTATAACCATACCGGCACCGTTTCCACGATCGACAAATTACGACCCACGATCCCGGAATCACCACCACCACAAACCGCCACCACGGAGTTAAGGCACCCGTAAACTGCGTCGCCGGGGAAACCCCCCAGTTACAGGCAACACATAACACTGTGCGCATTACGAGTATCACGGACATGGAAACACCACCATGAAAATGGCAGAGAAACCGTGGACACAGTGGCCTTATCGGCGCCACCACGAACATGATGTTAAACAGTGCCTGGTTAGCTGAATCAGGCCACAGGTGCACCAAATGAGCCCAGCTGGACCCAGCAGGCCACTGGGAGTCTACAAAAGGGCCACCGCCACACCCAGGCCAACTCCAAACGCAACTATGCAGGCAGCAGCTCTAGCAGCATTGGGACTGGGGCTATTGAATCTATAGGCATCACTGCACATGGTGGCAGAAATGGTGCAGAGGAGGAGGATGCAGAGGCGTGGGAGGCACAGGCGGCAGTTAGCAAACCCTGCACCCATGCCCAACCCAATTGTGCAGCTGGCACGACACCGCAAGCAGCCTGCAATACCCCGCATCAGGGCCTCACCCTGGAACCCCAACCCTGGACAGATTCATACAATATACCGGCTGGACCATCCAACAATCATGTACATCACCACCATGATTAAGGACGACATCAGCAGCCTCATTGGCATTCCGACTGCAATCCCATCCCCCTCCTGAAGTTGGTGTTGGTACTGCATTTTCCTGGCACGGGAACTTATCAGCACACAGTTGGTGAGCTGCATGGGCTCTCACAACCCTGTTTTTCTAAAATATTGGGACAGGTACTGGATGCCCTGCTGCGAAATGTGTCGGAACACATCGCCCTACCTCGTACCCTTGACCAGGTTATTGCCACCAAGTTGGCCTTCCATGCCATTGCGGCAATGCCAAATTGCATAGGTGCAGTAGACTGCACCCACATAGAGCTGACAGTACCACATGCAATGGAGATGCTGTACCGCAATAGGAAACTGTACCACTCACTGAATGTACAGATGGTAGGGGGTGCCGGACAAGTGATAACACATTGCTGCGCACGTTTCCCGGGGTCAACACATGATTCAATGGTCCTGTGTATTTCGACATTGCCACGCTGGTCAAAGCACATGGCTATTGGGTGAGTACAACTGCCAATGCAGAGACCCAGTGGAAGGGGGGGGTGTGTCCAGGGAAAAACCTGCGTGAGTGGGCTGCTACAACTGCACATGCATCATCCCCCCGGCCCATGAAATGGACAGTCAAAACAACCCACACATCACAAAGCTACACATAACAAGTGGCCACAGTGTGCCCGTACACACCCTGCCAAATGAGACACACAACCAATACTGCCATAGGCCCGTACAACTCCAGCCACTCAATACATCCACCCACACTGTGCACCACTGCCCCCCAATGCACATGATGCCTGCACATGAGACATCCTGCATCAACCACATCATCACAGTCTATTGATTGACTCCTCCATGAGTGTACATCACTGCACAATGCCATACTTACCAAACACTATTGTCCGCAAGGGGAACTACATATGCACAGGAAGCCTTTGGGCAATGTCCAAATGCCAACGTCAACAACAATGACCCAGGAATGGTAATCACCCACTAGTCCCAACACTGCCTGGCCCATATGGATGAATGAATGATGACACAAGATTGCACTGCATCTGATCAAGACATGATACCACCAGCACTGACATGTCCCCCACATTTACATCCCATGTAGGTGATGCTGGATATGCACTTATGCCATGGCTTATGACATCTGTACGGAGGCCAAGGAACAGGCATGAGGAGGACTACAGCAGGGCACACGTCCGCACATGTGGCATGATTGAGAGGACATTTGGCCTACTGAAGGCCAGGTTCCTCTGCTTGAGGAGCAGATCTGGCGGATCACTGCTCTAAAGCCCAGTGAAGACGGGTGAAATTGTGCTTGTGTGTGCCATGCTGCCAAATCTCTGCATGCGCAGAAACATTCTGCTGCCCCCAGACACAGAGGATGATGATGGAGTTGAAGATGGGGATGGGGATTTGATGGGATGGCTCCACTCCCTCCCGGGGGTGCATAATGGCCAACAAGCATGGGATACACTCATTCGCATTTACTTCTGAGAGACTGCACAATGACAGCATTGCATGGATATGACGATGCCAGTTAATACATGGATTTACTGCAAATGAAATGACGGATGTCCACCCATTATAGAGTTTTCAAAGGTGATATATAAACAAAACAGGAAAGAAGGTGCATTGTGTAGTGAAGCTGTACACCCATGTCCACCCACCACCCAAACGTACCCACCCCCAACCAGGCCCCAAAAACCTAACCCCCTAATGTACCTCCCCCACCACCCAAACGTACCCACCCCCAACCAGGCCCCAAAAACCTAACCCCCTAATGTACCTCCCCCACCACCCAAATGTACCCACCCCCATAAATCCATTGTGTTCCTGATTGTCTCCTGCATAGCCAAACACACTTGGTATTATTTGTGTGTGCGCTTCTGCGCATGGGCGTCCTTGCCAGAGGGCCCTGTCAGACGACTTGGGCACCTCGGTGGCCTGGCAGTGGCGGAGCTAGATGGGGTGGTGCTGGTGGATGGCACGGTTGGTGTGAGTGTTGGTATATGTCCTAGATACACCTGCTGGGCAAGCAACATGGACTCTGCTATGGAGGATGTGTTATTGTTGTCCTCCCGGACATGGCGTGCCAAGGTCGTGATGGTGGTTGCAAAATGTCCAATGACCCTGGAGATCTGACGCACAGATGTTGAATAACTCTCCCTCTGCAGCCTGGCCTCCTCCCACTGCAGCCTGGACTCCTCCAGCTGCCTTTCAACAAGCTGCATAAGGGTGGCCTGCTGATCCTGCATCCGCTGCATGCGGGTATTCAGCTCAGCCATGGAGGGGGTTGGCAACCTCATGGGACTAAGCAGTGATGGGGGGCTGAACTGTAGGTCGTGGAGGGATGATAAGTCATCCAACTTGGCCCCCTCCCCCTGTGGCCCTGTTTCAGCCTGCAAGGCTGGGACACTGTTGTCACTGCCTGCAGCCTCTTCCGCAGTGCAGATGTTCTCAGGGATGGGATCTGTGGGAATGATGGGTGGACGTGGCCCTTGTGTGACAGCAGGCAGCATGGGGATGGTGGTGTTGGCTGGTGCATCCATGCCAGATGCAGCTGGTGGCTGAGTTGCAGAGCAGCTTGCGCCGTCCTCCTGGGCAGGGGTGCTGCGTTGTCCACGTGCAGGTGCACGTTGCCTCGCCTGTTGGGCATTCTCGCTGTCACTTGAAATGGCTGTGGGGACAAAGAGGGCATGCGATTAGTTGTGTGCTGGTACATGATGGGTCCATCACATGCATCAGACAGGTCGATCAGTGAGCACTTGCATTTACACGCATATGACTGTTGATGCACTCAGTGTGTCTCTGCTTGTAACCAGTCACGCACTGTGAGCATGTCCAATGGCCATGTATTGTGGGGTTGTAGCTTCTCATCTGGCTAATGGCTGGGTCCTTTGAGGCACTCCTGCCCTGACTGGGGGGGTTATGAGTGGGTCCTTTGAGGCACTCCTGCCCTGACTTGGGGGGGTTATGAGTGGGTCCTTTGAGGCACTGCTGCCCTGGCTTGGGGGGGATTATGAGTGGGTCCTTTGAGGCACTCCTGCCCTGACTGGGGGGGTTATGAGTGGGTCCTTTGAGGCACTCCTGCCCTGACTTGGGTGGGGGGGTTATGAGTAGGTTCTTTGAGGCACTCCTGGCTCAACAAGTACTCATGACATTGTAATGTGTGCACTTACCGGCATCTGCATGTGGGCTCACTCCTCCCTCTGCATCGCCATGCCATGTATTGCCTCAAGGTGGAGGACACTGCTGCAGCGCTCCTCCCATGTCTGCAGTCTTAGTGGTGAAGCAGGCCCTCCACCTGTGCCACTGCTCTGCTGCCGATGTGCAGCAATGAGGTTTTGCACCCTCAGTCTGAGGTCGTCCCACCTCTTGTAGCAGTTCTTCACGCTGCGTGTTGTGACACCGATTGCTGTGCACATGCGTGCAGCTTCTGCCCACACCTCCTTTCTATGCTGCTGGGTTGCACGGCGCTGGTCAGCACTCAACAGCATTTCTTCATGCTGCACAATGTGGTCCACTAGTACAGTCAGCTCTGCCTTGCTGAAGCGCTGTTTCCGCTGTCTTTGTGCAGGGATCCTGGCTGCCATGATGGTGGTCCTTTTTGCCTTCTCAGAGTGGTGATTTGGCCTGTGCTGACTCAGTATGGCAGTGGATTGTGGTTTATATAATGGCCGCCTCTCTCTTTCTGGTTTTCGCGGTCATGGTATTTCCGCTTCCGGTGTTTCTGTGTCCGTGAGGACGGTGGTGGACATGGTTTTTGCACTGCTTTTTGGGGAGGTATGTACATTTCCGTGGGTGTTTACTTGGCAACGGTTACACCGTTTCCGCGTTGGTGTGCTGCGCGCGACCGACAGGCCATAATCGGCTGCTCTTTTCGCAACCTTGTGGATGCGGAAACTGTATCCCTGTCGTCACGGAATCACTGCATTCCAGACCGGCAGACTCATAAACAGGCCCATTGATTTGATGTCCGGTGGAAGCTGATGTTCCAAGGGAGGCCGCTTTTTGTGACAGTACCACCAAGGTGTGTTTCACTGGAGAACATGACTGACTGCATGGAGTGTGTACACTGCACATTGTAACTGTGTTACAGAGAGTATTCCATGTCATTGGTAATGATGTTGGTGAACATGTGCATGCACATTCATTCTGCTCATCAGGTGTGAAGGTGATATTCTATGTGATGCTACGGCCACATTGTGCTTGCTGTGCATCCTGCCTTCCACCATGACCCTTGAATTGGTACCTCTGCCAATTGTCCATTGCCTTAATTGATCATCACCTCACTCACCAACCACAATTTGTCCTTGGATCTGATGTCAGGAAAGCGTTAATAGAATAAGGTTACAAATATGGTTTGACAAATACATCCTTGAGTACGGAGTACTAAGTCAATTTGGCATTGTGGATGGATCCTTGATGATGTTGTCAGCAGACATGCATTCACACTTTCCATCCTGCCATTGGCGGGTGATGTCATAAACACACTGATGGATGTGTTTTCCAAGGTGTTCCTCATAGCAGGGGTACAGGTGGATTGGGGATACAGTTGATTTACCTCAGCACATTCACTTACCTAAATAGTAAGATGCTGTGCTGGCTGTAAATTAATGCTGACATGAGGGATTGGGTGCCCGGCTCCAGTTTCCTAGCCATGTGTATGACATTGACATTCAACAAGGGATGGTTCTTTCAGGCAACATTTGAGTTCAGACATCATGTTTGTCTGAAGGCATTCGATGGGCTCTCCTTCTCAGAGGGGGCTATTTCACCTGAATGGCAAATGATGCAGGTTTACCACAAGAAACCATCAATCCCACATTTCTATTGGGGATATGTTGTGGAGAGTCCTGTGACCTGGTCACATGCAGCAGCTGATGGCCATGGTGAAACCGGCAGAGGTACCTCATGATGGAGCAAGAGATTCATTTTTTGATAGTTTACATCATATGGTGGTCCCAGGCCAGGAGATGAGGGTATGAGAAAAATGTTATGTTAATGTAAAGTTAGCAGATGGGACTACAAGGTACATATTTTCCAAGTATCCTAGCAGACTGACATTGTTGCAATGAGACATCAATTCTAGTTGAAAAGCATGCCTGTCACCTTCTGTGACCTGTGTGGTGTTCCTGACATCCTTTCTGTTGCATATGGCACTGAAGCACAATTGTGATTTTGCTATGGCAGCTAAGATTTATATGTGCTCCGCAGCAGGCTACTGTTGTACTTGATTGGCATGAACAGAGTTGTGTTCTGGAGTGCAAGGGAACACAAGGAGACCTGTATTCACCAGTTGGCGAGAGTGCATTTTTATGAAATACAGAGAGAATTGGGATACCTACAGATGTGGCCTGCAACTTCCTCAAGATCGTGAGAACCAAGCTGCATAGAAAGGGTATTGCTCTGAGTACTGTCAGTATTTTAGAGACATCGTGTAAGTACTGTAATGAGTATGAGTTGGTGTAGGCTTGTTGAAGAATTTGGGGTGTTCAGATTAGTGCTGGTACTGGTATGAGGTACCTTAATGTACATTTGAGGAGCACAGATTTGGGGAGTAACTGGGACAATCAATGGTGGATTTTGGTCTAATGTGCATTTAAGGGATGCAGACTGTTGGAGATACCATGACGATGACGAGTCAGATTGTGAAGTAACAGTGATTACCAGTAAGAAAGTCGAGATTATTTTTTTAACATAGCGTGCCCAATGATTTTGGCTCAAACCTCTTCGGCTGTGCGACCTTGTTTTACGCTGGAGGTGTGTTGTAGGCGTGTTGGGCGCAAAACGTTTTACTTTGCGCTGCTGGCTTCTGTGCTGTTTTTTTCATTGAATCAGCTAAACGCACTGTTTATTTGTAGCACGCAATCTTAGCACACGCGCTAACACTTTTGCAAGCAGTTAGTGTTTTGTTTGTAAATTAGCCCCATGCTCTGTTGTTCATGTTTACTCATTCGAGATTCTATACTGCTTCCCAAGATGTTTAGTAATTCCTCCAAAACCCACGAAGTAGCGACATCTTCAGTATGTGACAAATTAATAAAATATTATATAATCTAATTGGTTATTTATAACGCACTTAATACCCAGAGGTTTCTAAGCGCAGACCTGGGGATCGAACCTGTGGTGCACCGCGTCAGGTGAGCGCGTTGCCCCTGAGCTATCCTCACGAAAAACAGACCAGATGGGCATGAAGGTTCTTTTTTCACGTGTTTTGGCCTATGTTCTGTAATACATAGGCTTGCCCTCTTATGGTTTTGCCTGTTTTTACTTTCTAACAGGGGCAAATCATAACATATACACCAATTTTAGAAGAACACGTAATATGGCTTTCATAGGTCTAAATAAAGAACATTTTTTTAAAAAAAACTCCATGGGACAGATAACTCACCTTGAAAAAGCTCTCGGATTGGCAGTACATTCATAAAAAGACTGAATGGACTTTTCTCAACCTGAAATCATGGGTCTCAAAGATGTAAACAATGTTTATTTCAGGCTTTTTTCCTCTGTCAGAAGCTGATAATGGCACATTTCATTCAGCATCATTTGCCTACAGAATATGCAAGAAAACATATAGAAGAAAAAAACTGCTTAGGAAATGCATATTGTTTTACTATACTTATGTTAATACACAACAAGGGAATACATTTACTCAAATGCTAAACAAAAAGAGTACAAGCTTTCTTGGAGGGTTACTATTTATCAGGGACGTCATTTCACCAAAATGCCAGGGGTAGCGGAAGTGACATCACACGACCATTGACCCCCTGATGACATCACAGGAAGTGTTGTCATTTGACCCCACTCCGAAGTGATATCGCGGGAAGCCCTTGACAAAACAGGAAGTGGCATCACATAGCATTGTACACTCAAAAAATATGGTTACGATATTACTATAATGTGATGTACATTTCATACAAGAATGGATCGCCATATGCATTGTTAAGATCAGTGTGCTTAGGCCCATATTACCAAATTACTGTGAATGCAAGAAGACGTCCATGACCAAATGACAATGATGTATTATTATATAGCACTTACGGTTAAGCACTTTAATATAGAAAAAATATTCACCCAATATCACCCAACCTGTGTTGGTACTCATTTATCGACTTCTGAAGGGTGAAAGGCTGAGATGAGGCGTTTAAGAACAAACTAAATCAGTGACTCACCCCCTGAAGTGTGCCTGAAATAAACCTTTAATGGGTCTAGCAATTATTGTATAGAATTCCAGAGAGACATATTATTTGGTATTCCTATTCTTTCTTATTTAGGGTCAGTGCTGAAAGTGTTACACTTGTGGCACTCCTGTTCTTATTATTATTATTTTTTTTTTAGGGGGCCTGAACAAGAAAGCCAGCCACCACAGAAATAAAAAGCCACATGGTGCTGGCCACAGCCCAAGAGCTTGCATTACAAAAAAAAAACTAAAAAAACTACTTTTTTAGAGGTCACAAAGGACAATTGCGACCTGTGGCGACCCCTAAATGACGTCCCTGCTATTTATGTGTATAGAAATGCATTATAGCACATGTGAAAATACTTGTTTAGTAAAAAAGCGGTAGGAAAGTTACTGATAACATCTCATGTTAATCATTTACACAACGATGATAGAATGCTCTAGGGTTGAGCGCGTGATATCTTGTTGTTCAATAGTAAATCTTTCAGTTGCTCAGAGTTACTGGTTTACTTTGCAATAAGTGCAGAGATCCCACTCTCTCCAGAGGCCTGAATCAATTACAGCAAAATTTGCTGTTACAAAACCTGCTACAGCCCCAGTAGAGTTGCAGCAAGTGCTTCACAGCCAGGAACTGCTACCCCTTAGGCTCACTTCATTACCTCAAACCTGTAAGGTGACCTAGAGATAGAGACTAGACCAGTAACATAGGACAATAAAAGAAGATCTGAGCCTGTGTCAAGCACTTACAGGACTAAACCCAAAGAGCAAGAGTGCTACGAGACATCACCCTTGGGGCCAGGCTTAAATGACAATGGGCTGAAATTACATGAGACCAACATGAGGGAAATAAATGGTCACCTGACTCTGAAATGTGTCTTTCATGCCCGCTCAGGAGGGCGGATATGGCCGGTAATGGCCTGTCGACCCGATCTAATGCAGATGTCCTTAAAGCAAAGTCATTGCAGTTCATTCATGGTACTCTGCACCTGATGATTCCTTTATCTCACATTGTGATGATGTTCTGACTTGAGTGTCGTGCAGACCGTTGATACCTCCGTCCCCAAGTGACGCACAGGGGAACCTAAAAGAACCCCGCTGTGCGACCTTTGGAGCCACAGGTGGGAGTTGTTGCTTCCCGGATCCACGGAACCTCAGGAACACCGATGCTGCTACAGAAAGAACGGGGTTAAGTACCAGGCAAATACAATAGAATACAAGAATCACAGGGTCTGAATAATCTTACCTATCCAGTGGTTGAAAAACCCGGGAGACCTAGTGAAGGAGGTTCGAGACTCAGATGAGAGGTAGTCCCCAGAACAAGGGGGACCGGAGTCACACGTGGGTACAGGACAGCCCACCTGAACCAAGGGCTGGAGGCGTAGCGTGAGCCCTCAAAGGGCAATGGCGTAGTGAAGACAAACAAAGTTCAAAGGGATGATCCGAAGGCAAGTGAGGGATGGGCCGAGGTTCAGCGATGAGTTAACAGTTCCAAGCAAAGGTACAAAGGATAATCCGAGGGAGTCCAGGTGAGTGATCCAAAGTCAAGGTAAACCAGAAGAGCAAAGTCCAGGCGTAGCGCCAAACAGAGTCGAAAGACAGCTGAGAAGCGGTGAGTGCTCCGTGCATAAAGCGTTATGTACTGGGCCCTTCCGGGTCACGTGACGCCCTCCATCGTCACGTGGGAAACGCCGCTCCGAGTCACGTGAGCGGACCACTGTTCGATGCGGAAGCGTTCTGCCGCCCCTTCTGCTGTGTGCTCTCCATGGCAACTGCCAATGCAGGAAGGGCTGCAACCGGGCACGTACATTGCACCCGGTACGGAGCTTTCGGTTCTGTGGGGCAACCAAATCACGTGAGTCTCGAAACCTGGGGGGAGTAGTGTGGGAACCCGGGGAAGGTGTTGTGGGGGTGCTAGCAGTGTTCTGATGTGCAGTGTTCTGAGGTGCAGAGGAGTGTCTAACAGATGAATATGGTCCTTTCGCAGCCCGGGAAGGGTGTTCAGCCAATCAGGTGGCTGGATCAGCCATGTGAGGACCTTCTCCGGGTGGGAGATGGGAGGAGCACTGGGACCGGAGCACAGAGATATGGTCCTGCAGGCAATTGGGCATGGAGGGAGGTGTTGGGAAAGGGGATCAGGGGATGTTGTGGGCGGGGTTGGGTGGAGGGGCAACAGGGAGAGGCTCCCTGTTGCCTCCCCACATTAACAACAACTAAAATTGCACCACCCAGAGAAGGGCCTCACTTGGCTGATCCAGCCACCTGATTGGCTGAGCATCCTTCCCCAGGTGCGAAAGGACCATATTCATCACCCTGTGAAAAATGCGTCTGAGAAGTTTGAGGTGGTAGTGACAGGATTTTGACATGTTGTTGATCTGAAGGGAGAGGTTCAAGGCCTGAGTCCATAGTGCAGCCTACGTTTTTCACTGAGTCGGAGTGGGATGAGGTGGGCAGAGGGATGGGGGCCATGGGAGCAGATGAGGTAGGAGGGCAGTATTACCACACACCATGATTTCTGTTTTTTCCGGGTTCAAAAGGACATGGTTTATTGTCATCCATCAATCGATTTTGCAGAGACAGGTTTCAAGGTCGGGGAGGGGGTCGGTGGCTGACTTGGGAGTTCTTTGGATAATTTGGGTATCATAGGCATAGCTGCAACAGGAGATGTTGTGCATGCAGATGATTCCTGGCAGGGTGGTCATATAGAGGTTTAACAGGAAAGCAGACAGGCAAGCGCCTTGGGAATTCCAGTGTTCACAGGGTGAACAGTTGAGAGATAATGGGGGAGGAGGTTTATTTATTTCCCGTTTCTGAGGAAGGATGCAATCCATTTGAGAGCAGTGCCATGGATTCTTAGGGAATGAAGGCGGTCAAGGAGGATTGAGTGGTTAACCGTGTCAAAGGCTGCAGAGAGATCGAGGAGAATCAATGCTGCACAGCCTTCAGAGTCTGCAGTGACCTTGAGATCATCCTAGATCAATATCAGAGTGGTTTCAGTTCCATGTCACTGTCTGAAGCCTGACTGTGCTGGGCCGAGGAGGCAGTTGGATTCTACAAACGAGTTGAGCTGGGAGTATGCAGTCCAGTCAATTAGTTTTGTAAGAAATCTGGTGTTAGAGATTGGTCTGTAATTCTTGGGGTCAAGCGGGTCAAGGGATGCCTTTTTTAGAAGCGGCTTGCCATGCACAATTTTGAAGGCATCAGGGAAGATGTCGGAGGTGAGGGAATCGTTTAGACTGGCTCTTGCAGGTTCTCCAGCGCAGCTAGATGAGAATATTTCTTTCAGGACAGATGCTGGGCAGGGGTCAAGGGGTGAACCTGAGGGTTTATTGGCCGATAGCAGGTCAAGGAACTCGTCTCTGGTGATATTGGACGTAGGGGTAGTGGGATCAGGAGAGGTTGGTGATGGGGGGCGGGAGGCTAGACAGGTTGGTGGTAAGGAATGTCATCCTGTCAAAAGCGTTGTTGTAGAAGTGTAGGGAGAGGGAATCGCAGAGTGATTGTGTGGTAGTGGATTGGGTAGAGGAGCAAATGTTCAGAGAGGAATTGCCATAGCATTTCGGTGCTGGACTGCCCTTGTGGGCGGGACAAAGACTGATATGCAAATGGATATTTCCCATCTGTGAAGGTACAGTGAGCAAAAAGCAATGGCTGCAAACTCTCAATGTGGTTAATAACCACTGAACAGGTCATCATGCCTTGTTCTTTCGAGAGAGGGGCGCCTGCTACCATTTTTGTATTTTTGAAAGGAACTTGGGGTTGGTCACCCTAGGTTACCTGGGGGCAACCAGACGTGGACTCCCTGCTCACTGTGCTTAGAGAGGCTCAGCTTCACCTCACTGATGATGCCCAACAAGGCTGAAACACGTGTATGGGGTTGCTGATGGTACTCTTGTTCAGAGAGGAATTGCCATAGCATTTCGGTGCTGGACTGCCCTTGTGGGCGGGACAAAGACTGATATGCAAATGGATATTTCCCATCTGTGAAGGTACAGTGAGCAAAAAGCAATGGCTGCGAACTCTCAGGTTATCATGCCTTGTTCTTTCGAGAGAGGGGCGCCTGCTACCTTTTTTGTATTAGAGGAGCAAATGTGTTTGACGAATTCAGATGTGATCATGTGGAGTTCTTTGCTGCGGTTGCCACATTTGAGAATTCTTTTATTGCAATAGGCATTTTTGACTCTTGGGATTTCGTCTTTGTAGATATGGTGGTGCATGGTGAACATGGATCTGCTGAGATCGGTTTTGGAAGTTCGCCATTTGCTTTTGAGTGAGTTGTTTTGTTTTTGGCACTCCTCAGGAGGGGTGGGACCCATTTGGGGGACAGTCCATTGTGTGCGGAAGTAGGGCATGAGGGGGTGAGAGGAATTAGAGAGGCATTAAGCCAGGAGTCAAAGCAGTTGATGGTTAATGTTCTGTTTGGGGGGAGAGTTGTAGGGGGGTGAAGAAGCAGGGCATCGGCTAGATCAGGGAGGATCTTGACTTTGTTCCAGCATTTGAGATCCCTGGGGGATGCCGGGGGAGGAGTGGGAGGAGGGGCGGGAGAGTGGATAGAGAAAAGGATGGCATAGTGGTTGGTCCAGCTGAGTATTTTGGGAAAGGATAACTAAACCAGGTCATGGGAGTTGAAGATTGCATCAAGGGTGTGCCCACCTGAGTGGGTTGGACCAGTTGTATGAAGGGAGAGGTTGAGTGCATCAAGACTGTCAACGAGCAGATGAGTCATGGGGTTAGTGGGGGTATTGAACCAGATATTAAAGTCTCCTAGGAAGTAAGAGATGGGGGATTTACTTGAATCGTAGCTATCGAATCACAGTGGATGTTGGCGAAATGTCTGTCGTAACCAGGGGGTCTCTAGATGAGGAGGAAGCTGTGGGTGACGGTCAGTGGAATAGATAGTTTTACTAGTAGGGATTCACAGGAGGCAGTGCATGTCTGGGATTCGGCGAGTGAGACGGAGAAATGACGCTTGAAGAGGACTGCCACTCCGCCACCTCTGGAAGGTCCATTTTGGACAATGAGCTGGTAGTCTGGGGGGAAGGCTTTGTGTGCTAAGGGGGCAAAGTCATCGGAGAACCAGGTCTCGTTGATGAAAATGAGGTCTGACTTGTCATAAATGCTGTGTCTTTTTCTTGCTATCGAGCAGACATTAAAGAGGATCCAAGAGACTTTGTGAGGGGATGAGGGTGTCTCCGAGCTCATCCGAGTGAGAGCTAGAGGGGCATGGCTGCCCAGTGGTGTATTGGGATGAGGTATGGAAATTCAGGGTTGCGGAGGGTTACAGGGGGGGCTGCATGCCTGTGGTGCTTGAGTGTCTGCTGAGAGGGTTACGTCGATGGGGGTAGGGAAGAGTAGGTGGGCGGAGGTAGGAATGTGACAGATGACGAGAGGGTCAAGGGTGGTTGGGAAGGTGTTGAGAGGGTCAGATGGTATGAGGGGATTTTGGTGGGGAGAATTTGGAATGGGTCTGGGGACGAAGGCGGTTTAGGTGTGCAGGGTGAGAACTCAAGAGAAAGGGGGTGGAAACTGGGGCAGGGGAGAGGGGAAGGCAGAGGAGTAGTGGGGGGAAAGGCTAGGAGGGTGGTTTGAGGCAGAAGTGGTGAGGAGTAGAAGGTCGAGGGAGAGGACCCGTCCCGTTTTCTGCATTTCGTGGGATTTGGTGCCATAGGGTTGTGAGAGAGGGTGGGCGGGTAGGAGGGGGAGGGAGATGAGGCTGTCAATCTAACGAGAGAGAGACAAGCTACATTCAGAGAGCAGAAGAGATACAAGAGGGGTTGCGGGGGTCGAGAAGGGTTATGGGAGTTGGAGGGGGTGGTGTGGGAGGTTGGTCGAGGGGGTGGTATGTTCCCCAGTGGGCTGAGGGGGAGGGAGTGTGTGGCAAGAGAGGATGGTAGAGAGGAAGGGGAGTTTGTTTGGGGCTCACAAGTGTGGAGTTGAGGTGGAGGTGAGTTTGCGCTTTTTGGAGCGCCAGAGGGCTCCCTTGGCTTGGGAGTTCGATAGAGGCTGTGCAGTATGGGTGGGGGGAGTTCTCAATAGATGTCAGAGGGAGAGAGGGAGTGAATGTGGTAGTGTGGGAAGTGGAGAGGGGGTTAGGCGCTTGAGGTGGTAGTTGTTTGGCACACCAGATTGCTCCTCTGATCTTACAGTTGGACGAGGGATGATGGTAGGAGAGTGGGTGGCCTGTGTCTGGGTGTATTGACGTACAGGGGAGTGGCAGTGGTTTGCATTCAGGTGGGGAATAGAGGGGGGATCGTGAAGTTGGGAGCTAGTGTGTGGGCCATGTGCTGCAAGAAGGAAGGGACAAGGGGAGAGTATGGTGCGGCAAGGCTACGGATCTGGATATGTCGGAGAGGGGGAATATCGAGGGTTGGGATCTCCATCATGGGGGGGTCAGGTGGGTGAACTAATAATAGTCGATGTATAAGGCCAGTATGGACAGTCTGCATCCACATTTTCATCAACCGGGGCAGGGGTTAAGGAGGTTAGCGGTAGGGATTTCAGGTGAGTGAGAGAGGCAGCTAATTCATAGAATACCACTGGCTGTAGTTGTCTAGGAGTGCATCGACCACAGTGGCAGTTTCTAGGTGCAGTGTAAGTTAACGGAGCAATTATAAGTGAGCGGCGCAGGCAAACAGATTGCAGTATTTTTTAGGGGGGCTCCCTCTAGATATGAATCAAGTAACTAGGAGCAGTTTCTAAGTCATATAGGGGACTTTCTAGGTGTGGATCAATGCATCAGGAGCAATTCTAAGTGTGTGCAACAAATATATCACACTAATATCACAGAGGGCACTTCTAGAAGTGAGTCAGGCTAAGATGGAGAGGTACTAGGTGGGTGCAACAGGTAGAATAGACACAGTAATATCTCAGGGGGCTCATTGATGCGAATAAGTTTAGCATGAACAAATTCTAAGTCTATGGGACAGGTAGAGTGAACACAGTAATCTTTCAGGGGACACTTTCTAGATGTGAATAAGGTCAGCAGTAACTATTCTAAGACATTAAGGCACCTACTAGATGAGAGTTGATGCGGTAAGAGGAAATCTCTAAGTGTGTGGTACAGGTAAATCACAAAAATATGTCCGGAGTACTTTCTAGATGCGAAACAGGCTATGAGGAGCAATTACTAAGCTTGAGGGACAGGCAGAAAAAAACAACAAATAGCTTAGCTGTACTTTATAGTTGTGAAACAGGCTATCACGAGTAATTTCTAAGTTTGAGGGACAAGCAGAATAAAACAAAAAATACCTCACAGTACTTTCTAGATGTGAAACAGGCTACCAGGAGCAATTACTAAGTTTGAGGGACAGGCAGAATAAAATAACAAATATCTCGGCGGTACTTTATTGATGCGAAACAGGTTATCAGAAACAATTTCTAAGTTTGAGGGACAGGCAGAACAAATCACAGAAATATCTTCTTGGTGCTTCTAGATGCGAAATAGGCTAACAGGAACAATTTCTAATGCATAACACATCACAGAAATAGTTCAGGGGGTACTTCTATATGCAAAACGGGCTATCAGGAGCAATTTCTAAGTTCGAGGGACAGGCAGAATAAATCACAGAAATATCTTTGGGTTCTTTCTAGATGCAAAATAGGCTAACAGGTGCAATTTCTAATGCACAATAAATCACAGAAAAAATTCAGGGGCTACTTTTAGATGCAAAACAGGCTGTCAGGAGCAATTTCTGAGTATAATAAGTATGGGGGCGAGGTAGAATAGGAAACAGTAATATCTCTGGGCTGCTTTCTAGATGTGCAACAGGCTAACATGAACAATTTCTAAGGCCGAATAAATCACAGAAAGATCTCGGGGGCACCTTCTAGATGTGAAACAGGCTAACAGGAGCAGTTTCTAAGGCAGAATAAATCACAGAAATATCTTGGGGGGGTACCTTCTAGATGCAAAACAGGCTGTCGGGAGAAATGTCTAAGTTTGAGGGACAGGCAAAATAAATCACAGAAATATCTCAGGGGTACTTTTTAGATGCGAGACAGGCTAACAGGGGCAATTTCTAAGGCAGAATAAATCACAGAAATATCTATGGGGTACTTCCTAGATGTGAATCAATACAGCGAGAGCAGATTTGATAGAACTCAGTCTGAACAGTTACCTAAGGTATGATGTAAGCTAATATTTACAGTGGATGGATAGTAAGCAATGTGGTAGGGCTTTCTGGGTAGAGTAATTGCTATACCCATACTCTAGCCACACCTACCTTGGATGCAGCTGATGGTTGATGGCTGGCCACTGGTTTCCCCTGCTGACACCTGCAAACACGATAAGGAGCCACCTCTGTAGTAACCGCCCTTTGCCTTGGGGCCCTTAGCCAGAAGGGCTGCACGGGCAGAGGGCTGCCTTGGGAAGGTCAGTTATGACCTTCAGACTAACCAATTAGGGGAGGGCGGGCGAACTGGGATACGAGAGGGATACGGCTTGAGGAAGGGGATGCAGGTGGGAAGCGAGGGAGAATGGAGGCGTTAAGGGGCTGGGGACACAATTATTGTAAATGAAAAAAGGCACACATGTACTCATGGAGATGCACACAATGGTGAGCACTCACCTTGCTCTCTCAGGCAAAAGAGCAGAACGGGGCTACACACACAGCAACCAATCAGGTGGGGGTGGGTGGGCTGGGATGCGGGAGGGATCGAGCTTGAGGAAGTGGACGTGGGTGGGAAGCGATGGAGAATGGAGGCACTAAGGGGCTGTGGACACAATTATTTCAAACGAAAAAAGGCACAAATGGGCTAAATGGAGCTGCACATAATGGTGGGCACTCACCTTTGCTCTCTCAGGCAAAAATAAATACATGTGCATGTGTTCATGTAAAATGGATCTTGCACATAATTGATTTCATTATACTCACACTGCTCTGCAGTAGTATGAGTCAAAGGGGTACACTATCTGTGATATATCGGAAATATCAGCAGGAGGCAAAGAAGTTTCAAGGTATTGTTGTTTATTCGAAGGTGGATGTGGCCAAGCTTTTCCATGCTAACGGTGAAGGGGTACTGATGGTGAGTGCTGGCCTGGAGGGTTATGATAATGGCTCTCCATCCTCAAGAACTCATGTATTTTAGGCTTATGGCTCTATGTCTAGTGGGCCATTTTGAACCATTCATTATACTGTTATAATTCAACCAAATATGATTAACAGAAAATGGATAATCTGACCTCAAGAGAATTTGTACTTACTAACAATGACATGTTCATCCTCTACAGTAACCGCTTTCAATGGGTAGTTGAGCAAATCAGTTCTATTGTTCCACTTTGTACACATGTTAGTGGTGATGTGGGGGAACCTGACATTTGGAATACTTTTAGGGGGTTGCGTGATTGGTTTTGCATTGGTGAGAACATCTTTAGTCCATACAATACGCCAAGTGGGAAGGAGTTTTTGGAAGGTTTGCCCTAAAGGTGGCATGATAGGGATTATAGTCACGTTTATGAAGGAGTGGAAAGTCAAGTTTCGGCACTGCTTGCATTAGTCTTGCATGGAAGTCTGGACTAGAAGGCACACGTTGTTCCACCACAGGTTCATGCTTGAAGATTCAAAAGATGGCAAAATAGGTGTCCCCAGCTACATCTGTTGACATCCTTTGTCAACCACGTCCATGCTAATGATATTCACATGTTATTACAGATGGCACAGCTTACAGAGTAAGATAAACATAGAGTAGTATAAAGCAGTGATGTGAAATTGCTCACTTAACTACTCAGTATAGTAGGGAGATCTAGCAAGAAGTAAGTGAAGAGGGAGGAAGTGATCTATAGTACAGAACAGTGACCTAGAAGATGGCATTGTTCTATTTGGGTTCCATTCGAACCTTCTTCGGCATATCATATTAAAACAAGTGTAATTTGTGTTTTATAACACACGTCATGCCGGACTCTAGCCTCTAAGCATGAGACCGCGATGCGAAATGAACCCGTGCTGCTCAGAGCTATACACTTCAGGTCCTTTCCTTTTCAAGTTGGCCCTTCACACCTTAACACTCGTCTATCTGCAACATTGTGTTGCTTGTCTGGCATTGTCCACTTAGTGTAGAACTTCTTTGCTCACCATTTCGAGCTTTTGCCATCCTCAGACCAGTTAGTGGTAAATAAGTGCTTGGACTCGATTCTGCTGTAAACGTGAGCATTTTGGAATACCAAGAGTCATGCTCACATTGTAAAACTCTCTATTACGCAAATCGTGCTCTATATCTTGCAAACGTTTAAGAAAAAGACCCATGTGTTATTTTGTTGCAAACACATGACCATAGAGCCCTTGCTGCAGTATGATTTTGTGTTCTAATGCACAACAATATCCTTTGTGATTTACTGTGATTGGATGTTCTCCTCTATTGAAGCACCTGTGCCTCTCTATTATTTGGAGTTCACCTGCATGAAAGTAGCCCCTAAGCTAAGAGCCACCAGTCAATGAAAAATATGAGAATAATATATTGATCATGGGGACAGGGAAGATAATGAAATGAAGGGGTAAGATTGGGGAATATTGCAAAGAAGAAAAATAAGGAAAGAACACATTTGTTTTGCTACCTCATCATGTTGTGCCCCCAACCATAATTCATTATCTTAGTGGACTCTGGTTAGGGCACCCCTCTTCCCCTTTTGGCACCTTTCATGGCTGTAAACTGTTATTTGGACTGTGCATGTGTGCACCAAGTGCTGAGCCTAGGCTTTTGATCTGCCCCGAGTGCCTGGGGCAAGGTCACAGGACATGAGCCAGTGGATCATGCAGTACTAAACTAGCTATAACAATGAACTTGATATTGACACCGCACAAACATCAGGAACTGGGGCCCCTACTCCCCTCAACAGAGAAGGATGTAACCAGAATTATGTGTGCACCACCATTTGCGCACTGGGGGCTCTACCATGATTTTGGGTGGAGGTTAGTTGGTTTGAATGGTTTAATACTAGGATGCTGTCCTTTTGCCTAATCTTAAGTAGACATCATTACAATTAATTGTTGAGGTTCACAAAGATTATCTTTAGTCAGTGATCTAGTATTCTCCTGCACCAACATATGACAGGTGCCCAGCTGTGATTTTGTCATGTCCTACATGTCATGTGTGGCTATGTGTTATTGTGTTGTATTTGGACTTATTATATGACATGTACCTGTTTGTGATTTTGGTGAAAGCCTCTGCAAAGAAAAATCATAAATGATTCTCCTTGATTTTATGTTTTCCTGTGCCAATACTTTGGCTGTATCTATTTGTCATAAGGTGTTCTCCTCTCATCAAAACTCATGTGTGCATCAATGTAATTCTGTTTTCTACTCCAACAACAAGATTGCAAATATGTTTCTGTTATTATGTTTTCCCGCCCCTGTACATCAGATGTGCCTTTCACTAATGTTGAGTTCTCCTGTGCCACAAAATCACATGAGCCTATGTGTGACCTGCTGCTCTCCTTCAGCTAAAGGGCATGTGAGATTATTTATGATATACTGTGTTCTTCCTCAAAAATTCTCATGTGCCTTTTTTTGATTTTGTGTTCCACTGTGCCACTAAATAACATGTGACTCTTTGCAATTTAGATTTATTCTCCACTCTAATGTCTTGTGCGCTTCTTTGCGAATTTGTGTTGTCTTCTTCACAAAAAAGTGTGAACCTATGTAATATAATGTTCCCCTCTACAGAATGATCACATTTGTCTCTCTATGGTTTTGTTTACCTACATACAAAAGCAATGTGTTTTGCCTTTGTGATTCCCATACCAACAGATCATGTATGTCACAGTGTTTGTGTGTTGTCTTCCACTTAATGATACCACGGCTGCTGTTCAGCTACCTTGTGTTCTCCTGTGCCAGTGAATCATGCACTCCTCTCTATGATTTTGTGTTCCCCAGTACCAATAAATCATATATGCATCACTGTGAATGTGTGTTTTTATTACTCAAAACATTGCAAAAGCTCTATTGTAATATGGTTGTTTTCGTGTGCCAATACACTGTGCGAGCCTGTGAATGTGTGATATCCTAAGCAAAAGACAATTTGATACTATCTGTGACTTGCTGACCTTCTTTATAAAATGTGTTTGGTTATCTGTGATTTCACGTTCTCATCCCACAACATTTGACACATGTCTATTTTTGATGTTGTGTTTTCCTGCCACCAAAAATATAATACAGGATGAAAAAGAACAGGCTGTGTTTAATAGTTCTACAATATCCAACAATGATATCTACCTCTTGGTTTGATTGGTGTTGTCAAATTTGACTTTCTGTGGTTGTGTTCTCCGACAGCCGAAAATGATGTCTACCTAAAATGAGTTGCACTGTGATTTTGCCAATAAGATAGCTCAGCGGTTTGAGTGCACGCTGGTGTGAACTGCACGTTGCAGGGATCGAATTTTGAATTTCAACAAGGTCAATTCAGTCTGTCATCCTTCCGAGGTTGATAAATAAGTACCAACATCTGATGAGTGATATATATGTATATATGTTCAAAGCAAAACACTTATGCATAAGCGCTCTATAGATAACACATCATTATCCTTATTTTGTGCTGTCTTCCACCAAAAAGGAACATTTGATTTTCAGAGACGTTCTGTGCAACTGTTCCATTAAATCATAAGTGATCCCGCAGTCTTCTATGCCCCCCAAAAGTCACATTTTGCTTTCTGTGATTCTTATGCTCACCCAGACCAAAATATTCCATGTATTTCAATATCATATTTGATGCCTCCTATTGTCTCCTCTGCAACAAAAATCCTCTTTGCTAGTATCTGCTCTACAGCCCTACTCTTAATAATTCTACTCTAAGCTATTCTACATCTGATTTTAACTTAACTATTTTCTTAATGCATTTTCTTTTCTAGAATTCCTTGCATCTTCCCCTCTATCTCACAATACCTGGCACAAAAGTATCTGAAATGTTAGGCATTTCCCTTACATAGATGCACTCAGTAGATCCTCTTTCTCGATTGTCTTCTGCTTTACTGCTTCCTGACAGCAGGAGTGGGCCCATTGTCCCACCAGGTCAGGGCCAGCTTTAGACAGTGAGAATAGTGAGGCTCAAAAATATTAATTTGAGTTTTATTTGACTTCATTACAAAAACAGAAATGTGGCACAAATCAAATGGAATCAACAAAGGCAATCAGATGAAAAAGGTAAAATCAAGAGGAGAGGACATAGGTCTTAAGCTGTGAATGAAAAAGGGGAAGAGACAAGGAAGTTCCAATGATTTGGGGCAATAATGGAAATAGATCAAAAACAAGATTTATCACAGGGGGTAGCAGACACAGAGTAAAACGAGGAATTGAGAAGGAAGGGAGTGGGGAGGAACATAGAAAGAAATAAGAGAGGAGAGATAGGGAAGGGTGAGACCATGGAGACTTTTACAAACTAGACAAATACAAGCATAATTCAAGAGGGAGCCAGTGCAAAGAGACTAGAGCAGAAAAGATAGAATCACAAAAAGATAGGGGGGTGAATGATGAATTATAGATAGAACCAAGAGGAGTTGGATGGGTAGCAGGAAGCCCAAGAAGAAGATAGGAAAATTAGAACAGATGAGAAAAGATCAAAGAGGGGACAGGATTTTTTGATGCATTGAAAGAAAAAAAAGGTCTAGCCTTATGAATGCTATAGAGATGAAAGCGACAGGTACGGCCAACGACAAACATATGGGAGAGAACAAAGAACAATGAAGTCAGAATTAACACCAATATTTCAGGCAGAGGAGGAAATAGGAAGAGAGGAAGTGGGTAAAGAGATAAGCGGAGGAGGCATAGGCGGTACAATGGTAGAGGCAGGAAAGAAAATAACTTCAATCTTGTAGGGATGTAGATGGCAAGAATTATCCATCATCCAAGACTGAATAGCAAGAAGGTAGGAGGATAGAGTAAAATGAATAGAAGGTGAGAATAAATAAAAAGAAAGCAAGAAGTGAACATCATCTGCGTAAAAGAGCAGAAGAAGAAATAAGAGATGCAAGAGCTGTCAAGTCAAGCAAGACCAGGAGAGGACTGCCTAGAGTGAGGAGCAGCAAAAAGTGAATCACATACAGAAAGAAGTGCAGTTTCAGTAGAGTGAAAAGGGCAGAACCCAGATTGGAAAAGTGGAAGGATTGAGGCTGTGGTGAAGTGAGAAGAGATTTGGGAATAAATGATGTGCTCCAAAAGTTTGGAAAAGAAATATAAGAGCCAGATGGAGTGGCAATTGAAAGAAAGAGAGGTATCCAAATAAGGTTTCTCGAGAATTGGAAGAATAGGAGCATATTTAAAAGAAGAAGGGACAACAGAAGATTGAAGAAACATTTTAAAGATAGAGGCTAAGTAAGGAGAGAGTGAGTTTATTGTATTTTAATTTAGTTTTGTTTAGTTATAAAGCATCCAAATCATGACCTGAATGAATAGGGGAACTAATAAAACAAACATAGCAAAACAATAAGCAAAACATCCAGGATACAAAGAATATCTGTACAGAATTAACAGTTATTGCAAATATCCCACAACCCAAGAAACAATCGTGGAGAACTAGCAACATAACAGAGATTTCAGACAAGAAACAGCGGTAGAAAAATAGCGCTGATCAATCAAGAACAATTTTTAAATTAGAGGAATATCACATATAGTTCACGTTTTTACACCACCTCAAGAAGCAAGGGAGATTACTCTGACCACATGAAATGATGATACAATCTTTATTACTCCCTTAACAGACCTTTACAGCAGACCTTAACTTGAACCCTTTCAAGGAGTCTAATGTCTTGAACTCTAACATAGCTAGGGCCCACTCTAGTATGCAACCAAAATAAAACCTTATTTCTGAGTGCCTCTCTAGTTTCAGACCTCTGCTGTCTGTCGACATTCATAATAATAAAGTTTCTACAGTCACTAATAAGCTTTATTTGGTTGGAGTCAGAAGTCACTGGCATTTTCGTTTTTTTTTAATCCGAATGTCCTTTTCATAAGGAAAGTCAGCCGATCTATCTGTGGAATCCTCAACATTTCTAGATTTATAAGGGGATACAATACCCAAAGATGGTGAGTCTTTGGGTGTCACCATCAAGACGGCAGAAGAGGCTGGACAGATTAGTGTTGATTGATGTTTGCTACTTTTATAGCCAAATGTAACAGAACTGTCAATTTCAATCGGGTCAGTATGACACGCTGAATCTGACATATTGGCATGTGTCCATGTGATACTCAGGTCACTTTGGCATACTTAATCCACACTATCAAAGTTAGATCAGTTTGAAATGCTGTATCAACCCTATATGGTGGTACCTGAGATATAATATCATCAAATGATTCTACCCATGAACAGAAAATCATAGTGCTCTTGCACTGGGTGACCTCAAAAATAATCTTCTCTTTAATGAGTTGCCAAACCTTAGACCCAATTTGGCCAGACCCCTTGATTCCTGGATGGCACTGTGCATCGGCCTCTGAAACCACATTCTCCATAATCCTCAAGGGGGACTACAGTGCTTTATCCAATGCCATGGACAATAGATTCGAATTTCCAGTTTTCCCTCTGATAGGTAACTCCTCAAACAAACACGCAAAGTCCTTCTGGTAATCAGCCTCTTCCTTTACCAACTCCACGCTAGTTGTAGCAACGTTCCACATAGATCCATGTTTATCTGCGGTCATGACCATTCTTTCATCTTGAAGGCGCTGTCTTCTACAGGCACTTCTTCTCATGACTTCAGATACACGATTAATATTTGACGTAATATGCATAGGGGGAGTGCAGCATTCTCAAGGTACATGGTCCGAAAACCTGGGATTAGGCATTATTTTAGTAGATTTCTTTATTGTCCCAAAATCAACAGCGATAGGCTACAGAGAGGGAATGGGGGAACTCCACCACTTGTATAACCATCAAATTGGTCAAATGAGCTTTGGTAGTAGAAATGGTCTTAAAGGGATGGTCTAGTAAAAATTTTTATTTAAAAAATAGATAGGCAACATAAAAAAAATACTAGCATTCTTCGTTTTAAAACTTCCTATGTAAAATTTTGAGCTATTCAAGCTCAAAATTCGCAAAAGCAAGCACAGGGGCCCCGTCCTCCGCCTACAGCCCTAATGAAGGGAAAGCCACCCAGCGGTAGCCTTTGTTTACTACAGCTGGCTGGCTTTTACTTCATTAGTGCCGCAAAAGCAAAAGCCAGCACAGGAGGGCCTCCATTTCACAAAATGGCTGCGCCCATGTGCTTGCTTTTGCGAATTTTGAGCTTGAATAGCTAGACCATCCCTTAAACAAGATGAGACAATGGGCCTCATTACGACCCAGGTGGTAAGTTACCGCCTGGGCCGTGACTTTACCACCATGGCGTAAACTGCGTTTACGCCATGGTGGTAGGCGGACTTACCGCCCCATTCCGAGGTCGGCGGGGCGGTAAGTCCCCAATCCCCATTTACCCTTCCCCATTCCCATTTTTGCCCCATAGGGCATAATGGGAGTGGGGAAGGCGTTAATTACGCCACCGTAAATTACGGTGGCGTAATTAACTCCATGGTCCCTTAGCGCCATGGATTTTAACACCTGCTAAAAGCAGGTGTTAAAAGCTCCATGGCGCTAAGGGACCTCGTACTCAGGCGGTAAGGGTCGGCGCTGTTTACGCTGCCGTAAACCCCTTACCGCCTGGGTCGTAATGAGGCCCAATGCCTAAAACATGTATTTCATTCAGTTGTCACAAGGGACTCAGAGATGTAAAACCCTGAAAAGGATTACACAAGAATAGCAACCCATTCTAAGAAAATATACACCCCACAGCCAAAACTGTCTGGCAATATTAACAAAGGGGGGTCTGGGAATCTCTCTACCAGCACGAACACAGCCCAATGACCTGTTCTTGGGTGAATAACCCCTGGGAGAGACTCTACCAAGTCTTTAGCTCACTGTCCTTTTCACAGAGAAAAAATTTCCCCGCATATCAGCCTTTGTCCCGCCCAGGGGCAGTCCAGCGCCGAAATGCTAGGCAATTCTCCTCTGAACAAGATTACCATCAGTAACCCCATACACGTGTTTCAGCCTTGTTGGGCATCATCCGTGAGGTGAAACTGTTGCCTCTCTAAGAACAGTGAGCAAGGGGTCCACGTCTGGATTGCCCGGTTAACTTAGGGTGAAACCCAAAGTTAATGTATGCAAACAAAGGGGGGTCTGGGAATCTCTCTACCAGCACGAACACAGCCCAATTACCTGTTCTTGGGTGAATAACCCCTGGGAGAGACTCTACCAAGTCTTTAGCTCACTGTCCTTTTCACAGAGAAGAAATTTCCCCGCATATCAGCCTTTTTCCCGCCCAGGGGCAGTCCAGCGCCTAAATGCTAGGCAATTCTCCTCTGAACAAGAGTACCATCAGTAACCCCATACACGTGTTTCAGCCTTGTTGGGCATCATCAGTGAGGTGAAACTGTTGCCTCTCTAAGAACAGTGAGCAAGGGGTCCACGTCTGGATTGCCCTGTTAACTTAGGGTGAAACCCAAAGTTAATGTATGCAAACAAAGGGGGGTCTGGGAATCTCTCTACCAGCACGAACACAGCCTAAATGACCTGTTCTTGGGTGAATAACCCCTGGGAGAGACTCTACCAAGTCTTTAGCTCACTGTCCTTTTCACAGAGAAGAAATTTCCCCGCATATCAGCCTTTGTCCCGCCCAGGGGCAGTCCAGCGCCGAAACGCTAGGCAAATCTCCTCTGAACAAGAGTACCATCAGTAACCCCATACACGTGTTTCAGCCTTGTTGGGCATCATCAGTGAGGTGAAACTGGTGCCTCTCTAAGAACAGTGAGCAAGGGGTCCATGTCTGGATTGCCCTGTTAACTTAGGGTGAAACCCAAAGTTAATGTATGCAAACAAAGGGGGGGTCTGGGAATCTCTCTACCAGCACGAACACAGCCCAATGACCTGTTCTTGGGTGAATAACCCCTGGAAGAGACTCTACCAAGTCTTTAGCTCACTGTTCTTTTCACAGAGAAGAAATGTCCCCGCATATCAGCCTTTGTCCCGCCCAGGGGCAGTCCAGCGCCGAAATGCTAGGCAATTCTCCTCTGAACAAGATTACCATCAGTAACCCCATACACGTGTTTCAGCCTTGTTGGGCATCATCCGTGAGGTGAAACTGTTGCCTCTCTAAGAACAGTGAGCAAGGGGTCCACGTCTGGATTGCCCGGTTAACTTAGGGTGAAACCCAAAGTTAATGTATGCAAACAAAGGGGGGTCTGGGAATCTCTCTACCAGCACGAACACAGCCCAATTACCTGTTCTTGGGTGAATAACCCCTGGGAGAGACTCTACCAAGTCTTTAGCTCACTGTCCTTTTCACAGAGAAGAAATTTCCCCGCATATCAGCCTTTGTCCCGCCCAGGGGCAGTCCAGCGCCTAAATGCTAGGCAATTCTCCTCTGAACAAGAGTACCATCAGTAACCCCATACACGTGTTTCAGCCTTGTTGGGCATCATCAGTGAGGTGAAACTGTTGCCTCTCTAAGAACAGTGAGCAAGGGGTCCACGTCTGGATTGCCCTGTTAACTTAGGGTGAAACCCAAAGTTAATGTATGCAAACAAAGGGGGGTCTGGGAATCTCTCTACCAGCACGAACACAGCCTAAATGACCTGTTCTTGGGTGAATAACCCCTGGGAGAGACTCTACCAAGTCTTTAGCTCACTGTCCTTTTCACAGAGAAGAAATTTCCCCGCATATCAGCCTTTGTCCCGCCCAGGGGCAGTCCAGCGCCGAAACGCTAGGCAAATCTCCTCTGAACAAGAGTACCATCAGTAACCCCATACACGTGTTTCAGCCTTGTTGGGCATCATCAGTGAGGTGAAACTGGTGCCTCTCTAAGAACAGTGAGCAAGGGGTCCATGTCTGGATTGCCCTGTTAACTTAGGGTGAAACCCAAAGTTAATGTATGCAAACAAAGGGGGGGTCTGGGAATCTCTCTACCAGCACGAACACAGCCCAATGACCTGTTCTTGGGTGAATAACCCCTGGAAGAGACTCTACCAAGTCTTTAGCTCACTGTCCTTTTCACAGAGAAGAAATTTCCCCGCATATCAGCCTTTGTCCCGCCCAAGGGCAGTCCAGCGCCGAAACGCTAGGCAAATCTCCTCTGAACAAGAGTACCATCAGTAACCCCATACACGTGTTTCAGCCTTGTTGGGCATCATCAGTGAGGTGAAACTGTTGCCTCTCTAAGAACAGTGAGCAAGGGGTCCACGTCTGGATTGCCCTGTTAACTTATGGTGAAACCCAAAGTTAATGTATGCAAACAAAGGGGGGTCTGGTAATCTCTCTACCAGCACGAACACAGCCTAAATGACCTGTTCTTGAGTGAATAACCCCTGGGAGAGACTCTACCAAGTCTTTAGCTCACTGTCCTTTTCACAGAGAAGAAATTTCCCCGCATATCAGCCTTTGTCCCGCCCAGGGGCAGTCCAGCGCCGAAACGCTAGGCAAATCTCCTCTGAACAAGAGTACCATCAGTAACCCCATACACGTGTTTCAGCCTTGTTGGGCATCATCAGTGAGGTGAAACTGGTGCCTCTCTAAGAACAGTGAGCAAGGGGTCCATGTCTGGATTGCCCTGTTAACTTAGGGTGAAACCCAAAGTTAATGTATGCAAACAAAGGGGGGTCTGGGAATCTCTCTACCAGCACGAACACAGCCCAATGACCTGTTCTTGGGTGAATAACCCCTGGGAGAGACTCTACCAAGTCTTCAGCTCACTGTCCTTTTCACAGAGAAGAAATTTCCCCGCATATCAGCCTTTGTCCCGCCCAAGGGGAGTCCAGCGCCGAAACGCTAGGCAAATCTCCTCTGAACAAGAGTACCATCAGTAACCCCATACACGTGTTTCAGCCTTGTTGGGCATCATCAGTGAGGTGAAACTGGTGCCTCTCTAAGAACAGTGAGCAAGGGGTCCATGTCTGGATTGCCCTGTTAACTTAGGGTGAAACCCAAAGTTAATGTATGCAAACAAAGGGGGGGTCTGGGAATCTCTCTACCAGCACAAACACAGCCCAATGACCTGTTCTTGGGTGAATAACTCCTGGGAGAGACTCTACCAAGTCTTTAGCTCACTGTCCTTTTCACAGAGAAGAAATGTCCCCGCATATCAGCCTTTGTCCCGCCCAGGGGCAGTCCAGCGCCGAAATGTTAGGCAATTCTCCTCTGAACAAGAGTACCATCAGTAACCCCATACACGTGTTTCAGCCTTGTTGGGCATCATCAGTGAGGTGAAACTGTTGCCTCTCTAAGAACAGTGAGCAAGGGGTCCACGTCTGGATTGCCCTGTTAACTTAGGGTGAAACCCAAAGTTAATGTATGCAAACAAAGGGGGGTCTGGGAATCTCTCTACCAGCACGAACACAGCCCAATGACCTGTTCTTGGGTGAATAACCCCTGGGAGAGACTCTACCAAATCTTTAGCTCACTGTCCTTTTCACAGAGAAGAAGTTTCCCGCATATCAGCCTTTGTCCCGCCCAGGGGCAGTCCAGCGCCGAAATGCTAGGCAATTCTCATCTGAACAAGAGTACCATCAGTAACCCCATACACGTGTTTCAGCCTTGTTGGGCATCATCAGTGAGGTGAAACTGTTGCCGCTCTAATAACAGTGAGCAAGGGGTCCACGTCTGGATTGCCCAGTTAACTTAGGGTGAAACCCAAAGTTAATGTATGCAAACAAAGGGGGGTCTGGGAATCTCTCTACCAGCACGAACACAGCCCAATGACCTGTTCTTGGGTGAATAACCCCTGGGAGAGACTCTACCAAGTCTTTAGCTCACTGTCCTTTTCACAGAGAAGAAATTTCCCCGCATATCAGCCTTTGTCCCGCCCAGAGGCAGTCCAGCGCCGAAATGCTAGGCAATTCTCCTCTGAACAAGAGTACCATCAGTAACCCCATACACGTGTTTCAGCCTTGTTGGGCATCATCAGTGAGGTGAAACTGTTGCCTCTCTAAGAACAGTGAGCAAGGGGTCCACATCTGGATTGCCCTGTTAACTTAGGGTGAAACCCAAAGTTAATGTATGCAAACAAAGGGGGGGGTCTGGGAATCTCTCTACCAGCACGAACACAGCCCAATGACCTGTTCTTGGGTGAATAACCCCTGGGAGAGACTCTACCAAGTCTTTAGCTAACTAGCTCACTGTCCTTTTCACAGAGAAGAAATTTCCCCGCATATCAGCCTTTGTCCCGCCCAGGGGCAGTCCAGCGCCGAAATGCTAGGCAATTCTCCTCTGAACAAGAGTACCATCAGTAACCCCATACACGTGTTTCAGCCTTGTTGGGCATCATCAGTGAGGTGAAACTGTTGCCTCTCTAAGAACAGTGAGCAAGGGGTCCACGTCTGGATTGCCCTGTTAACTTAGGGTGAAACCCAAAGTTAATGTATGCAAACAAAGGGGGTCTGGGAATCTCTCTACCAGCACAAACACAGCCCAATGACCTGTTCTTGGGTGAATAACCCCTGGGAGAGACTCTACCAAGTCTTTAGCTCACTGTCCTTTTCACAGAGAAGAAATTTCCCCGCATATCAGCCTTTGTCCCACCCAGGGGCAGTCCAGCGCCGAAATGCTAGGCAATTCTCCTCTGAACAAGAGTACCATCAGTAACCCCATACACGTGTTTCAGCCTTGTTGGGCATCATCAGTGAGGTGAAACTGTTGCCTCTCTAAGAACAGTGAGCAAGGGGTCCACGTCTGGATTGCCCTGTTAACTTAGGGTGAAACCCAAAGTTAATGTATGCAAACAAAGGGGGGTCTGGGAATCTCTCTACCAGCACAAACACAGCCCAATGAACTGTTCTTGGGTGAATAACCCCTGGGAGAGACTCTACCAAGTCTTTAGCTCACTGTCCTTTTCACAGAGAAGAAATTTCCCCGCATATCAGCCTTTGTCCCACCCAGGGGCAGTCCAGCGCCGAAATGCTAGGCAATTCTCCTCTGAACAAGAGTACCATCAGTAACCCCATACACGTGTTTCAGCCTTGTTGGGCATCATCAGTGAGGTGAAACTGTTGCCTCTCTAAGAACAGTGAGCAAGGGGTCCACGTCTGGATTGCCCTGTTAACTTAGGGTGAAACCCAAAATTAATGTATGCAAACAAAGGGGGGTCTGGGAATCTCTCTACCAGCACGTTCATGGGTGAATAACCCCTGGGAGAGACTCTACCAAGTCTTTAACTCACTGTCCTTTTCACAGAGAAGAAATTTCCCCACATATCAGCCTTTGTCCCGCCCAGGGGCAGTCCAGCGCCGAAATGCTAGGCAATTCTCCTCTGAACAAGAGTACCATCAGTAACCCCATACACGTGTTTCAGCCTTGTTGGGCATCATCAGTGAGGTGAAACTGTTGCCTCTCTAAGAACAGTGAGCAAGGGGTCCACGTCTGGATTGCCCTATTAACTTAGGGTGAAACCCAAAGTTAATGTATGCAAACAAAGGGGGGTCTGGGAATCTCTCTACCAGCACAAACACAGCCCAATGACCTGTTTTTGGGTGAATAACCCCTGGGAGAGACTCTACCAAGACTTTAGCTCACTGTCCTTTTCACAGAGAAGAAATTTCCCCACATATCGGCCTTTGTCCCGCCCAGGGGCAGTCCAGCGCCGAAACGCTAGGCAATTCTCCTCTGAACAAGAGTACCATCAGTAACCCCATACACGTGTTTCAGCCTTGTTGGGCATCATCAGTGAGGTGAAACTGTTGCCTCTCTAAGAACAGTGAGCAATGGGTCCACGTCTGGATTGCCCTGTTAACTTAGGGTGAAACCCAAAGTTAATGTATGCAAACAAAGGGGGGGCCTGGGAATCTCTCTACCGGCACGAACACAGCCCAATGACCTGTTCTTGGGTGAATAACCCCTGGGAGAGACTCTACCAAGTCTTTAGCTCACTGTCCTTTTCACAGAGAAGAAATGTCCCCGCATATCAGCCTTTGTCCCGCCCAGGGGCAGTCCAGCGCCGAAATGCTAGGCAATTCTCCTCTGAACAAGAGTACCATCAGTAACCCCATACACGTGTTTCAGCCTTGTTGGGCATCATCAGTGAGGTGAAACTGTTGCCTCTCTAAGAACAGTGAGCAAGGGGTCCACGTCTGGATTGCCCTGTTAACTTAGGGTGAAACCCAAAGTTAATGTATGCAAACAAAGGGGGGGGTCTGGGAATCTCTCTACCAGCACAAACACAGCCCCATGACCTGTTCTTGGGTGAATAACCCCTGGGAGAGACTCTACCAAGTCTCAAGCTCACTGTCCTTTTCACAGAGAAGTAATTTCCCTGCATATCAGCCTTTGTCCCGCCCAGGGGGCAGTCCAGCGCCGAAATGCTAGACAATTCTCCTCTGAACAAGAGTACCATCAGTAACCCCATACACATGTTTCAGCCTTGTTGGGCATCATCAGTGAGATGAAACTGTTGCCTCTCTAAGAACAGTGAGCAAGGGGTCCACGTCTGGATTGCCCTGTTAACTTAGGGTGAAATCCAAAGTTAATGTATGCAAACAAAGGGGGGTCTGGGAATCTCTCTACCAGCACAAGCACAGCCCCATGACCTGTTCTTGGGTGAATAACCCCTGGGAGAGACTCTACCAAGTCTTTAGCTCACTGTCCTTTTCACAGAGATTATGGCTTGCTGATGGGAAACTCAATTACACATTCATATGGGCCAACCTGACCGATCAGTCAGATTCTCAGTGAAGACCCTAAAGGAGTATATCCACGGTTGGTCACTTTGTCTCAATCTAGATACTATACTGCTCCCCAAATTAATTTGTAATTTCTCCCAAACCCATCAATTTAGATAATTTTCAGTATGGGACAAAGTCACAAAATGTTGGACCAATGGAGCCTTTAAGGTTCTTTGTCTGTATATTTGACCTGTGCTCTGTAATACATAGGCTTGCTTTCCTTGTAGTTTTGCTTATGTTTCCCTTCTTACAATTGCACATCATAATACTTACACAACACATGCTCAGAAAAGCAAACAGGGTGACAAATAAAATTCCATTTGTTTTTTCATTTGTTACAATATAGACACAGAGGTGTATGACATTACAGATGCATAAGGGAGCTCTTTTTAGAGGTAACAACAGAACAGATATACAGTGGGCGTAGCATACAGAGGGGCACAGAATAGGGGTACAGCTGTACTGGTTGGCCATGAGGAGAGGGGTGGGCTGTGTCTAATGTGTCAGGTGGTGCAAGGGGTGTCATGATGGCCTAGGTATTGAAGAGGAGAGACTCCTTGAAGAGGTGGTCTTGAGTTCTTTTATGAATTGCTGGGACGTGGGGGCGAGTCTGATGCAGACAGGGAGGAGGTTCCATAGCCTTGGTGTGTAGGCAGAGAAGGCTTGCTTTCTGGTCCTTTCCTTTTTGCAGCAGTGAATTTCAAGTCTGCACATGTCCTGGCTTCTGGTGGTGCACTGTCCGTGGGAGATGCTGAGTTTCTCTGCAAGGTAGCTGGTTGTCTTGAGCATGACTGCCTTATAGATGATGCAGCAAGATTTCAAGGTGATTCGTACGTGTAGTGGGAGCCAGTGAAGGTCGATGAGGGCCAGGGTGAGGTGGTTGTGTCTCTGTATGCTCTTGATGAGACATGCAGCCACATGTAGAATGCTTTGCAGGGGCACAAGGGAGGACAACGTGAGGCCTTCGAAGAGTGCATTGCCCCCATTCATGTGGGATATTACCAGTGCTTGAACGGTGGATCTAAAGCTGGCCAGAAGGAGGAGTTTTCTTAGCTAAGTGCATCTTGAAGGTGAGGTGTTTGCTGATATGGAACCCACAGAACTTGTCACAGAGGTTGAGCTTGGGTGTGAAGCCCTCAAAGTTCACAGTTGATAGCCAGGTCTGTATGTATGTCTGGGTGTTCAGTGTTGTTGGTGAGGAGTAGGAAATCGGTCTTGGAGCAGTTGAGCTTCAAGTATGCACTACACATCCAAGACTGGATCAGCGAGAGGCAGGTTTTGAGCCTATGGATGTCATTGATTGAGTGGATCTTGAGATAAAGCTGTGCGTCGCCAGCTTATTGGTGGATGTGGATGTTGTGAGTTGATAGGAGGTCTCCCAGTGGCTCAATGTATAGATTGAAGCTCACTGGGAGAGGATCGAACCCTGTCAGACTCCACAGTTGATGGGTTGCATTGGTGATCCAGAGGAGTCCATCTGAACAAACTGCTTGCACTTGGTGTGGTAGGATTTGAACCAGCGTAGGACAAGGTTGCTGATCCCCATGTGCCATATAGGGTGTCCCCAAGCATCTGGTGGTCTACTGTGTTGAAGGTGGCTGCAAGCTCCAGTAGAACCAAGAGGCAGGAGTGGCCGTCATCAAGAATGTTGAGGGCATCATCGAACAGCTGTACGGTTGCTGTCTCCATGATGCATCTGGGTCTATATCCGGAGGGGTAGGTTTGGAGGTGATTGTTGGTGTTGATGTGTTGCTGCAGTGGTGTGGCTACCACTTTCTCGATGATCTTACCTAGGAAGGGAAGATGGGTGATGGGACAATAGTTGCCTAGGTTTTCAGGATCCAGACTGGGTTTCTTTAGTAGAGGGAGGATGTGTCCTGTTTTAAGGGTCGATGGAAAGGTGCGTTGAGATAGGGAGATTTTGATGATCTCCAGGTAGGTAAAGAGAGCTTCTGCAGGGAGGGTCTTGAGGGTGGTCTGGGAGGATGTCCCTCTCAATATGGAGTCTAGTTGGAAGACTCCAGGAGTCTCAATGGTTTCTTTAATCCCCTCAGTATGCATAGTGTGAGGCTCCCAAAATGTAATTTGCTCAATCAGCTCCCCAATAGTCTCATTGGTGTGCTACAGCTTCTCTACAGGTTCTGAGGACGTTTCAGCAGTTCCAAAATCCTCTTGAGTAGTCAGAACCAAATCTCTAACTGCTGCAGCGCCTTTTTTAATTGCACTTTTATACCCAGAGAATTCTTGCTCTTCATTTTACTTGTTTCGTTTAATTGGGCTAATTTTTCCCTGTTTATTTTCTTGTTAGTAAATAAACTACTCTGATCTTAAGTCCACGCTACTGTTCTGTGAGGCTTCTGGGTGTGATGGCAGTATTGTGCGTAGAGACAGATATGGATAGAAACCCTGTCCAATATTATGGTTTTCATGCCCCGGTGGGAGGGTGGACATGGTCGGCAACATCCCATCAGCCGAGCCATGGTAGGCTCGAGAAAAGCGAGGGCCTCAGCTCGGGCTGTTGGCCATTACCGGCCATGTCGCCCTCCTTCCGGGATATGAAACCTGTTTGCACCCCGGGGTTCAATCGGGATGTGAATGGCTTTTTTTTTCCCTCCAGATATTGGTGCCACAAGTAACACCCATCTTTGAAAGGAAAAAAAAGAAACAAATATGGCCACCGCCAAAGGGAAGTCCCTGGCAGCGCGGGAGCGGGAGATGAGGCTGACTGGAGCTCAAAGCTCTGGTCCCACAGGTAAGTGGGGAGGGATGGAGGGCTCCTTGTTGCCACCCCACACAAAACATGGCACCACCCGGGGAAGGACCTCAGGTGGCTGTAACAGCAGGCAGAGATTACACATTCTTGCCTGCTGCTCCAGCCACCTGATTGGTCAATGGCTTTTCCCTGGGTGTGAATCTCAATTTCACTCTTCCCTCCAGCAGGGTTTAGTGTGGCATAAAGTTGTATTAGTATGCTGTGGTCACTACTGTCACTACTTGCGCCTTGGGTTACTTTGCGCTTCAAATTCCATGAATATGCAGATCGTGCAGGACATGCTTTTGCATGCAGGTGCGCACAGAATTGTCTTACGTGCAGAGGGCTGCGCGCGGTCTATGCACGATTTCAATAAATCAGGCCCATAGTATCCAGAGAATAGTGATTTGCCGTGATGTGCTCACTGCCTGCTGGCAGTGAGGCACTGACATACATATGTGTTTAAGGCGTTTTGATCTAGTGTGAACAAACATCAGAAGAAGAACCAGTACATGCTAATTATTCACTTATATTTCTAAAGAGACTTTAATCTAAAACATATACCTTTCTTTCATCCTGAATAAAGCAGGGGTAATGTGACAAGGCACCGTTTGCAGAATATATAGTTGACCTGCATTTTGGATTCTAAATTTCTTTAAATAATTGTTAATTTTCAGGTCGGATAATTTCATCATCTGACCAACAAGATATGTACATGTTTGTTTATAATGTGAGAAACCATTTTTGACTGTATTCGTCATTTTATATGTATGATTTAAAATGTTCTGCATATGTGTTACAGGCCTTATAAAACATTTCTTGTTAGGCTAATGCCATGATAGATGGCAGAATAAGTGGAATGCTCATTAAATGCCATGATTGAAGGCATGCATTTGTTAAAAACTGTACCTAAAGTATGTCTTTCAAAGTTGGCATGGCCTGACAAAACGGACGCATGTCAAGTATTGATACGTTTAAGTGCAAGAGAAGGTAGATAGCGTTCTCCCTATACATTCAAATCTATGTTCAGTGTTAGTAGATTGAGAACAATTGACTAGTGTTAACACTACTTTGATGATGTCTCAATTTTGTGCAAAGGGGGAATAATTCTGGACGATCGCCTTGGGGGAAAACATCTAAATGGAGTTACTCAGCATCGTGGTGTCGTTATGATAAGTTGTAAATGTTTTATTTGAACTTTTCAGACAGACCTTAGTCTCATTCAAAAAATGGTGCAAATGTGGAATTTGGATAATTCAAAAAATACTTGCTTGTAGATTCTCATAGTCCCTTGAGTAGAGCCATGCAGAGGCCTTGAAGAACAAGGGCATTCCTGCCCTGCCCTGCCTGACGGCATTGATTGTTTTTGAGAGCACTCAGAATTGAAAGCCAGACTTTCTATCAGTGACAAGCAAAGGAACTGGTGTGAGTTTGCTGAGTCTATGGGAAGCTACTAAGGATTTTCGCAGGATCAATAAAGATACTACGTGAAAGTTCGTGTGATAGACAAATCGTGTCTCGTTGAAATCGATCTACTGCTCAGAGCAGTACCACAACCACACCTCTCTGTGCGTGCTGAACAAGTCTGAAACATACGGCTAGGATTCGTTTTTTGGTGCTCTTTTCCAGAGTATAACTGCTGCGCTGACGTCTTGAGGGTTGGACCATAGTTTAAGGCAAATGGATATTTCTCCTTTGATGAGGAAAGGTGAGCTTGCTACCTCTTCACTGTAGACCGACCTGCTTGAGAACTATACTACATAATAGTTTACGTGGCCTTGCTCATTCTATGTAGAGATGATCTCACATTTATCACACATTTAAAACATGAATTTGAAATGAGGTTAACTCTATAAAATGATGCAAATTAAACATTTGAACAGCACACACCCGAAACAGCTTATAATTGAAGGCGTCATAAACGTCCTGTCTTTCGCTGTTCAGTAACACAGTAATTTTTTAATTGCCCCTTCTAAAGACCTCACTTCCCAATTAACAGAAAACACAGCACACAATAAACGTCTGTATTACCAGTTTTCATTCCACAGCTCTACACCTAACACATGTAAATAGATGAAAAGTCCTCCACTTCATTTACATTAATAAGGGCAGGAATGTATAGTTGGATTTCAACTCGCACTGTTTAAACATAACTCTTTGAAGATTGGATACTCTTGCATGTATCTGTATAATCAGCGCCTGATTTCATATTTCTTGTTTAGTCGACTTGGCTGATCTATTCCTGATCACGAATTCAACTGATGTATTATCAGAGATACAGTCCTTTTTTCAATGAATGATTGCATTACCTTTTTGCTCTTTCACGAATGGTCCCTGTTTGCATACCTACATGAAATAGTGCTGTCCATTACAGGAAGCAGTAATATGGATTCCTGAATGTTCCCGCACATTGAAGAACACACTCACTATCTTGCACTGGCAAGCACACATTGTTAAAGCTGTTCAATGATGTAATCATTATATCTTGGAGAATGTAGTTTAACGTTTAAATATGTTCAATAACAAATTAATTATTTCTTGCAAGCAAGCAGTGTTTTTATCATTGTGAAAACATGTGCCTTTTTAGATGCAAGCAAAATGGCGCATTCATAACATGTTCAGTTTAAAATGTAATCATTTGGATGTGAATCTCCTTCCTGTTAGTGATTTGAATACATTCCCTCGTTGTGACATTATTTCAATTAACACAATATAAGCCTTTGTGGATCCACATTTCCATATTTGCAATTGTCCATCTTTTGATAAATATCCACATATGCTATAGCGTCTCTAACATATTTATTTTAATTTTCTTTGCTATCCTTGCGGGGTTTTGATATAGTTTTAACTAATCTGGATCTGTGTGAAGCATATTCCTTAAATCGTGTTTTACTAGGGTTGATATGTGTGGTCTAACATGCTTAAAAACTTGTCACATCCCTAATGGCTTGTGGCCGGTTCAGCGAAAAGTATTGATGCTTCATTTTTGAATAATTTAACATACCATTCTTTGGCTAAACTATCTTTTTGTTAGACTTGGTGCTAAAGACATTCCATTGTCTCATACATGTTCCTCCTATAGTGCTGGAAGAAAAAAAAGAACACAACATGATCACAAATAAAACAAATGTATTCATTAGAATATCTAACTCTCATGATTAATGGGTTATCTTGAACTGCAAAGACACTGGGGGTTATTCTGAGTTGGGCGGTAAGGGATTCCGGGCACCGGTAAGGAGACCGGTGCCAGTAACCCCTTACTGCCCAATTCCGAGGTCCCTTAGCGGGTACCGTAAAGGATGTGTGGTCTGACCACACGTCCTTTACGGGTCCCGCTAAGGGACCAGGGCGCTAATAACAGGCCTGCTATTTGCGGGCCCGTTATTAGCGCCTTCCCCATTTCCATTGAGCCCTATGGGGGCTCAAATGGGAATGGGAATGGGGAATGGTTGGTTGAATGGGGACTTACCGGGTCCTCCAGGGTCGGAATGACCCAGTAAGTCCCCATTCAACCAGACCGGTGCCAGACGCGGTATTGGAGGCAGCCATGGCGCAAACAATGCCATGGCTACCTCCAATCTTGGAATGAGGGCCACTATCTATTTCCATTTCATGTTTGAAGAAAACACCTGGTGAAGTTTAAATCCTGAATCATGCTGTGGTAAATGACAAAGGAAAGAACCCACTTAGAGTTAAACAAATGCAAAGGTTCTGTTTGATGAGTTGGATAGTAAATGACCTGCTTTACATTTTGAAACAAGTCACGTGGCAGCAGCTCAGTTTGTGGAATATTAGGATAGTAGAATGCCACCAATTATTTTTTTGGGCCTTTTTTGTGTGTGCTTTAAAATGCGGCTATATCACATGCTCCCGCCTCCCAAGATGATCCCTTCATCACCCCACCCTCTCCCGCCAGTTGTTATGTAAAACGGAGGGAGTTTCACCCCAACCACCCTTTCCCCACCCACCCCCTTCCCAGCACAACACACACCAAGTCCACACACATCCATATACGCAAGCACGCATTCAGACAAACACTCACACAGACACTCACACCTGTCAGCCCCTGCGCGCTCTCGTGTGTGGCTGCGGTTTACAGTTCGATTTAGAATGACCGCTCTGTGTGGTCACAGAGCGGTCATTCTAAATCGATCTTTTTAGTTTTCGGTCAAATGAAAACTATGTTTCTGACACCGTTCTAACACCTTTGAATATTCAAACTGAGGAAAGACAATGGAGTTCATGGTTATCTCAACGTATTTTATGACCTGATGAACATGTAGGTTTACGCCAGCATAAACATGAGGCAAATATACCCCAGTTTCTGTAATTTACTCTATGAAACCCCACGTATGGTGTGAACGCAGGGCTGAAACTCCTCAAGTTTATGCAGCGTCCATGCAGCCTTGCAGTGTCATATCCATTTCTGAATACGCACAAACAGACGTGTATCTTGGAACCATAGAGGTGGTTAGGCTGCATGAAGAAGAAGCACTTCCAATCGCTTACCAGGACCGCAAACCCCCGTCCGACAGAGGTAAGCCCAGGCAATCGCAACTGGGTTGATACAAAATATTGAATTTATTAAGAACGAAAAACTGTCCTGACCCCAGGAACCTCAGAATATCCTCTACCCACACGTCCCCAAGAGAAACCCTGCCCCAGAGCCTCCTGAAAGGCCTTGAGACCAAATACCTAATTACACCTCACCTTCTGCTCCTTGTTCCACATCCACACACTTTCACCTACAAACTTCCAGGCTTGTCACATCCTATGTTGTCCCCAAACCCCATTCAATTTGACAATTTCCGGCTCTGGATTTAACCACCATTTTACAACTCTCTGTCAGACCAGCTTACCACCCTCTCTGCCCAACAACACTTGCACAACACCAGAAACATTCTGCAGCAAAGCTGCATCAAGTTCACAGAGGAGGACCTGAAGGTCCTGGTGGAGGGTGCCACAAAGAATGCTGACCATCTTGTGGGTCCTGGATATTTCAAGGTACCAGTATGCCAGCGGAACAAGATGTGGAGGGCCATCCTAGCGAATGCCAATGCTGTTTCATCAACACCCTGCAGTGTGGGTCAGATCCAGAAGTGGTGGCAGGACCTCAAGAGTCCTGTCTGAAAGCTGATTGCAAAACACTACAGGGAGTGCCTAGCCACTGGAGGAGGATCACCACCACCATCTCTGGATGTGCAACCATGGGAGGAGCAGGAAACAGCATACAATGGATGTAATAATTCTACTGCACTTAAGTGAAGTGAGTGTGAGACCAACACCAATCAATGAACCAGAACGACCACACTTTTCTCCAAGGACCCCACTATGGATATCAATAGGGAGACCTGACAGAAAGACAAATGCACACCCAAGACATCTCACTCATGGTGCATGTGTCCACATGCCACAATCCCCATCTACACATGGGGAGTTTGGGGACATGACTGAATTAGGCCGAACATATGCATGTGCACCCCTGAGCACAATACAAGCACATCAAGCTGTGGAACAGTGACAAGGTGGTCCCCAATCATCTGCAGGCTAGATGTAACTACAAGGACACATTGTTTACCCTACATCCACCTGCCCCATGATGCTTCATAGAAGGGACATGTAAGTGCAGCAAGGAGGCTTGCAGCTGTCTATCAGATGGCGTAGGACCAATGTGCATCCTGTCAAATGGCATGCAGGCACTGACACCATAGAAAAGATTGATGGACACCTGATGCAACGCATCCACATACCTCAGCCCTTGCTATTTGTTTGTGAGTACACCAGGGGAATATTGACAAATAGACGGTATAGCTAATGGTACATAAGGGACCATGTACTGTACAAAGTCAAGTAATGCAGTCAGCTAACCCCACGTGCCACACCCAATTGAATGACCCCTGCAGGCACTCCAGGATGTGAATGGAAATGTGAAACAAGAGCAAGATAATACAGCCATACAATGCCAACACTTACCAGCATTACACTCACCTGTCCACAAACCAGCAGGCCAAAGGTGACAGTTACACACAGCTGGACATCACACCCTACCCCCAAATGGCCTGTGGTAGGTGCCAGCACCAACCGCTCTGCAACATGTCCACAAACACATGAAGATACAGCTTGATGACACATAGCTAATGGGGAAATGGGGTGGTGGAAAGTCTGCTATAATTGTCCTGCATCCATGCTTGTGTACACACATGGGAGACAAGACATAAGCAATAGGCATGAAAGGCACATACTCCTAATTAACTTCAGAGTATAGCAGTGTGAAATTGGGGATTACAAACATGTGATATGGGAGCAGCAGTAAAACCACCCACTCCCATTCCTCCCATCCCTGAACCAGAGTCATATGGAATAGCATGGAATGCACGGGCAAAGAAAACTGTCCGATATATTGATCAGATACAGGAATCGATGCATATCCTCACTCATGCAGCATATGGCATGCACACACATGGTGCTACAACGGGCAAGGGCAGGGTGTCAGGGCAACGATTGTGCACTGTTATGTAGCACATGGGTAACTCACATCATTTCGCATGCCCATCACTGTGTGTAATCATTACTCCAGATAATGAACTCTTAGGGCAGTCAATTTCAAACTCATTATGCTGAGCCACTCATCGAATACAAATATTGTTGCTGTGCCCGCTACCTTGAGAAAAAGTAGTGTTGCTGTCTCTCTTATACCATAGGTGCTTACATTTATAAAGGAAAGCAGAATCCACTGCACTCTATTTTTTAAGAGTCTTGCACTTCCTTTGGATTTCCTTCTGGTCCACCAAGGGGCACCAGCCACAAGTTTGTACACCAGTGCCCTAGCTGCTCATTTTATATGTAACGTAAGAAACATGCACAAAAGAATTGTGTAAGTCTTGTGTGCATGTTTTCTCATGTTACACCCCATTTTCCATATCAACAAAAGATGGTACTGTTGTGCGTGGGGTTGGTACAACTGGGTTAAATCATTTGTAAACTCTTTAGACTAGCCCTTCATTACACTGAATGCGTTACAAAAATCAATAATGCATTTATCAGAAAAAACACCAATGAACCAAAAATACCAAAATATATGTATATTTTTTTAACCAAACAGTGTGAATGTGAAAATACATCAAATTTAAACAAGCCAACATATACATTAACAGGTGAGGAAAAGACAAATTGTTGAAATCATCTGCACGTACATGTACAATTTAAAAATAAAAAAAAACGGAGGAGGGGATAGAGAGAGAAAAATAAAAAAGGCAAACACAATTTCAAAGTCAAATTCAGGTAGAGAATAGAAAAGAGAAAGAAGTAACCTATGTGGCAGCTTCGCAATACTATCACCTTAAGATACATCTAGGTTATAACCATTAGTCCTTCTAATGTTATGACAGCAGTTTTTTGCTCAGGAAACAGAATGCTTCTATCTAAAAAAACATTAGTTTGCAAGGATCAAATCCTTCTATATGCCTCGAAATTAAGACTATCTTCCGAGGTAGGGTCTGCCACCCCATTTTCCAGCATTGCGGAGAGGACGGGTGTTCTGCAACTTGTGTTTCACAGCTCTTTTCTTCTCTGCTGTATAAATATTCCAAGCATATGTGCCGGTATGGATTGTCATACTGGTGCAAATGCTAGAGATCCCTTTGAAGTCTGCCAGCATTTTGCAACAGCAAAAGGCAGCTTGACTTCATAGGGATCCATTATCAACACCAACTGCCATGCGCATATGGCATGTGGCATTTACTCAATTTGCAGGCAGGGTGCAAAAGGGGAGGGCAAAGGGTGCAGTACAGTCTTTTGTCCACCTTTTGCCACCCTCTTATGCACTTCTCTCTGTAAATGACAAAAAATTGACAGAGGGGACCCGCCTACATGTAAGTCTACACATAAAGGGTCTCTGCAGCAGAATTACGTGGGGACTGGAAAATGAGCCCCTTTGTAGGCAGAACATTAGATGTACATGTGTATGGTTCCCATATTACAAAATGTGTCTGCAGCACTGACATTGCCTTCTCATTCACAGGGAATGATAGATGGTGGTGACGACACAATAGAGTGGACAAGTCAACTTTAAACATTTGAGAGCAAGGAGAGTGATGCCCAACAGGAGACCTTGTCACTACCACCATCGAGCCTGGTCAAGGTGAGGGGTCAGAAATGAAAGCCGGACACAAAGTTGTCATGTTTTTGATTGAAGACTTGTATTAGCATAAACAGGTTGGGAAAATGCCTCTCTGACCCTGCTCTAAGAGGAGTTTCCCTACCCATAACAAGAAAACGAAAGATCTGTCAGTTTCAGGATGTCAGAAATCAAAAACGTCAAAAAATCAAAAACAAACCAAATACTAAAGTGAGAAGGGAAATGTCTTTCACCTGAAGTTTGCAAAAATGTTTCACAAATGAAAATTAGGACAGCTCCAACATAAAAGTTCTCCAAGGTAACAGAAACTTGGTTCCACAGGGTGGTTCCCTTCCCCTGGATTCTTCAATGGGATTGCAATGGATCTGGTCTAAACATTCTTTGTGTCTTTTCTTGGCACACAACAATCCTGTTAGTTACAAAGTTGCTTAGCCTTGTGATTCCTTAATTTAAAAAGTTCCTTTTTCGTTCAACAAACACTGTCCTTTCTTGGGCATTCTCATGGTTTGCAATTGCCTGGTATACGCCCCTGCCAGTCTTCTTGTACACTTCCAACTGCCTGGTGTACTCCCCTGCAAGGACTTTTTAAGCACTAGCAACTGCCTGATTTTCTCTCCTGCCAGGACTTCTTATATACTTGTAGCTGCCTTGTTTACTCGAATGCCAGGACTTCTTACTGCCACACCTATACAACAGTTTCTCGTTACATCCAAAATTGCACATATCTTCCTTGATTCGGTATCTCTATTTGTTTCAATGTTCGCTTTAACTTTTCCCCATATCTGCATTCCATGCACTCATATATTCTTGGGTGCTTTATTTGTACTCTGCCTTTTTGACTCACAGATAATCTTCTTATCGTTTCTGTATATGCAGCTTTACAAAGAACAAGCTGTGTTTGGAGCGCTAGCTGAAATGCCGCGGCGTCCCCACTTTGCTTGGGCAAACACAACAGCTCTGTGTGGCTCATCGGAACAGTTCACATCTATGCAGTGTAGCTTTGCCGCCTGCTTTCTACTCTGCATTGTGTTGACATCTCTCTGGTTTCTCTCGTGGCTCCGCTCCAGCACAGCTGGTTTCCTTTAGGTTACGGTGATAGTAACGCTGCTTCTTTCAGCTGCCGAACACCCAGGAATCCTCCCATGGTACCTGCCATCCCCACGACACACCCTGCTTGCATAACGTTACTGTCCCTCTCTGTTGGCAAGCACCTTGGCTCTGCCACACCGGCTCGTGCCTCCAGCTTCCACACGCCTCCGAGGGAGATGCAACATCTTCTCCTGAACAGCTTCTCCCAATAGTTTGATTTCCATCTTTAAATGTAATGTGCACAGGTACTTCCCGAAAATGACCAGCACACTCAATGAGCTTGAGGCTCCGCTGCTCTGCATCATTTCCACCATCCTCCTTGTCCCAGTACTTAGGTGGTTGCGGGAACTGGAGTCCATTAATGTCAACTGATTAACAGTGTTTGGAAAGTCTCCCTCAATGGTTCCATATGAAAAACCAGTTCTATATGAAGTGGGAATTAGAACTGAAAAAGTTATTCACAGCCATCACAGCCCTCCACCAGCGGAACATTGCTCTCTCATGGTGACAGTGGCATCCCTCTAGGAATGGGGAAACCCCAGTGGTGGTGGAGGACATGACCGCAGGTCCTGTGGAGCCATCTCTCTCAAGACTGGTTAGACAGAGTGCTGCACATCTTCCATTGATTTCAGGAAATCTGCAAACTGCAGTCCATGCATCCAGCATTTCTAGCCAACATCCTGTTTCCATGGCACCTGTCCCTGAGGCTGCCAGTCTATTGGAAGACATTGAAAGGATGACAGCCAAAAAACCAGAGAATGAAAATAATACAATAATCACTGCACCTCTTTGCCATGGGAAATAAGGTTTATTACATGCTAAAAGGTGTCAGATAGTCCTGAAAAGCTGAACCGGCACGGTGCTCTCCTTCTCTCAAAGGGTTACAGCTTTTATCATGGAGATTTGCAAAAAATGACAATATTATGCATAATAACGAGTACAGAATAATCCCACCACCCTCATTGGCTACCAACTATAGAATATACTAATTCCACCATGTGGACCGTTGACCAATTGGCCACATCTACGCTATCCCCAGGTCACCTAAATCCTCACCATCAAACCCATGTGTATGATTGGTGGGTTCTTATCAATAGATTCATAAATTTGGGACTGTTGCGCGATGTGCACCCTCCTGTTCCAGATGAGATCAAAGTAACTTGGCGCGGCAAACTCTGCTTTGGTAACACAAAAGACTTCCTCAAAAACCCAGAAGCAATGGTGTGCACTAGCTACACCCAGACCTTGAACTACATTTATTGGCATCACCTCTGCTCCTTCTGTTCCAAATCAAAAGACGTTCCAGACACAGCTCCCCCTTATTTCCTCCCAACCCCAGGAGCCCAAGTATGAATTTCGAGGATTGCTTTCTTAAATTGTATCGAGGTGGAATTCATATGGGTTGTCGACCCCAGGGTGAAGGAGGTAGTGTTCTAAATCTTCGCCTGGCTATATGGCATCACACAGCCTCATGCCCTATTCTCATGAATTTGTCCTTACAGGGTGCTTCCCTTCCTACTCTTCTACCAACTAACATTGCTTTCCCACCACATTCAGTCCCCCTAGCTGGATACAATTAGTGCTTATATGCATACATTGGGTGCCTCTGACCTCAGCTTCGCTCCTGGGGAATTGGAAAGGGGATTTGTTTTTGGAGCTGAACTACCAGAGCCGCAGCTCCACACCAAGGCCAGTGTTCTCTTCTATTCATTGTGTGCCAGGCCTTAACATAAGAAATGGCGAACCTCTGCCAAGTTAACACACCAACCGTGCTTCTTCCACACTGCCTTGCTGACTCAATTTTCCATTCATTTAAATCCTTCCCGCACATCACGCTACTGTACGTTACTATAGTTACATCAACTTAAACACTGGGCCAATAATGCTGCCCTACCTATGACCTCTGCAACGACAACATTATATATGTTGCTCTTTCTGTGTTGCAATATGTTCATATCTTATATGTATCAGACCTGTCTAAAACAAGGTATGCGCTGTCTATGGCACAACCTTCAGTCTGCTCCCAAGGTGTGCAACCTGAACCTTTTTGCCTGGTTTCCCACCTTTAGTTAATACTCATTAACTAATGCTCCCCTACCTTCCTTCTATACTTGTCGTCTTCAGGTGCCCATGCTCCACAGACATGACATAAACTCGCCTCAAGCATATTGTTCTGGGGTGCCAGTCATAAACAGCACCCTCCTTCTCCTGCTAAATTGACCCAACAGTCAATATAATTCAATGGGTCTGGTGGGGGTGTAGTCACCGTCCCCAGAAGTTCCAAAGTTCACTCTATTTTTACAACTCTCGTCCTGGCAAACCCATTCCACCTATCCGTCTGGGTGTACCTATGTTTTTCGAGAGGAGGAGCTTTACCCGCCCTTATTGAAATCATCATCACAATGTTCTTCAGCAAACGCTTTGTGTAGCACCTCAGAATCATCTGACACAAACAAAAAATGATAAGCAATAATACTACGAATTGAACCAGCATTTTTACAGCTATCTCTAACCATGATTGGGCACATGGAAACAAAGCCTCAAACCAGTCATCTGCATTCACTCCAACTTCTTTCTCCATGGCAATCCTCAAATTGTGAAGGGCCCCTTTTGCATGGGATAATGATCCATTGTTTGAGTCATTTGGGTGTATGTATGTACATAAAGATAGTCAAATTCTCTTGCAGACGCCTCCTTCTGTAGCTGTTAGCACATCCAGAACATATCGGTTCTGGAGGTTCATGAGCCTAATTGCTCTGAACTCACTCTTTATTGAATTGAGGCCCTGCTCTGTCTGGTTTGCCATCTGAAGCATCTCACTTCTAGTTATGTACAGCCACTTTGCATTGGCTGTAGTCTGGATACCTGGCACAAGAAGGGATGCAAAAAATGGTTCCGTCTTGGTAAACAACCGACATTGGTCCAGAATTGTCTTTAGATTCTCAGAGGAGTCTTTGAACAGGTTGTTATATCCCTTCTGATGACAACTTCCGAGTGAGCGACAAACTCGCTTAATGGTTGTGGGCTAAGTTAGTTCTGGGGACAGCACATTTATAACAGATAGATGAGAATCAGGAACTACTTAAACCACAGAGTGTAGGGTGGTCAGCGAGCATACACCCCTCCATGATGGTGGGAGGTGTAAATATGCATATTGGCCACACAACCAGCACACATCCATTAACGCTGCGGTGCAATCAGTTAGTTCAGGGATAAGCAAGCTCTTATTGCAACAACTGTTCTTCCTTATGGATACAGTGCCATTTCCTCTTAATCAAATACATTAAAGTGCTCTCTCAACGTATTGCTTCTAACAGAGAAGATGCAGCTGTAACATCGGTGACTGATGAACTGAACTTGACCTCCACTGCTGCAACTATTCCCAGGAGAGTACATGTTAATTCAGAATGCTGTCCACCGCTGGAACCATCAGAGGTCCCAGGGATCATACACCATGGTGTTTGTGACACCCTTTGCTGTTAAGGGGAAGAAGTTGTGGTATTGGTGAAGCCTTGGTGGCTTGGCGAAGCCTTGCTGCTTATACAATTCCACACTGTTTCACCACTCTGCACCGAATTTTGCATAGTTACCTGTTCGGACACTCCAGACATTACTGGCTGCATGACATTTGGACACCTCACCCCATTCCCTGAATTTCAGCACAAGTCAAAATGTGTTTGTGGGTTTGTAGATTGACAAAGTGTTGTTCCTTGTACAATTCCACACCGTTGGACCAATCTGGACCAAATCTTTCATAGTTACTTGTTAGGACCCTAAGGACATTACTAGCTACATGACATTTGGACACGCCACCCCTTTCCCCAGATTTAAGCACCTTCACACATGCCATGGTTACCTCAAATCAGCAAATCATCAATGTGGTTGTAGAAGGACTGGTCCCGACACAAGGAACAAAACTCGTGGTCCAGGCCCTAGGATGCACAGTTTCCAATATATTTGCAATGCAGTGCACCACAATGAATTGCACCACACCGGGGTGGTGCAAGAGTTGGGGAAAGGGCACAGAAGGTCCCAGTATGCATCAACACACCAACTCTCACCTCCCACAACATCTGCTCTGCGGTATGTCTCCTTTCTCAACAGGTATAACAATACATGTGGCAGGATTTACTGTGCTGCATCATATAATATGAATGGAGGGTGTGGACAAAATTAGTTCATACGCTGAGGCCCTCTGTGTAGTCAGTGTGGATTCCAATCATTCCAATATTGCAAACACAGCATGCCCTACATATAATGTAACTGACCATCCCATAATGATGGTTGAGCTTTTCTCAATAGTAAAGGCTGCAGTGGCCAAAGCCTGTTCAAAGGGAGATTGACCCTGTATTACTAAATCTAAAATACCACTGCAATATGCTAGTGACTTGTGTCCCAGGGATGTTTGCTGAGCCAATACAGCAGTCATTACTTGTCCATTATAATATGGGAATGGATACAATTATTTTGTGCAATCAGAGGTTACTAGTACAGGAGCATTACTGATAGCCTTTTTCAAATCTGGTGAACATGTCACCATTTTGCCTGCCCATGTCAGTGACCCCTTCCTTATATGTGCTTCTTTAAGTCCCAATAGGAGAGGTTTTATGTAACTAGACTAGTCAAAAATCCAATCTCTACAGTAGTTACACAAACCCAGGAATTGTTGCATCTATTTAACTGTAGTAGTTTGTGGTGTATTCTGCACTGTGGCAGCTCTTTCCAGAATTACTCCCTTCCCTGCTGTTGACATTAACTGTCCCAAATACACAACTTCTTTCTGGCAATGTTGCATTTTCTCCTTGTCTACTTTGTATCATTTGTCTGCAAACAATTTCAATATTGTAATCAAATCTGCTTTGCATATCTCTTCTGTGGTTCTATATACCAGAAGATCATCTATATACTGAATGATTGTGCTATATGGCCCAAATCCTTGTGTAATACCCTGTTAAAAAAACCCAGGTACTTACAGTACTCCTGCAGGAGTTTGGTGTGTTGAAATACCTGCCTGTGGTAGATAAACGGGGTAAGATATTGAGAATCAGGGTGAAATGGGATTGAATCAGGGCGTAATGTGATAGAAAAGAAAAGAACACATTTTTCAAACTGATGACAGTACAATGTGAGGCCTCTTTTGGTATGTTACAAAGAATTGTGTCTGGATTTGGTACAAGTGAGAACTCTGCTCCAATATGATATTCAATAGGCATAAATCTTGTATGAACCTCCAACTTCACGCCTTTGCTTTTTTGGAAGGGTATATCGCAGTATTCTACAGTGACTCTGAGGGCACTATAATGCCAAGCCGCCATAGAGCAACAATTGTCTCATGTATCCCTTCATCTTCTTCTCTTGACAAGGGGTACAGTCTCACTCTAGGTAACACTGCTCTTGCTTCAACTTAATATATAGTGGTCCTATGCTATTCAAGAGCCTTGTGGATTGTCCATCCATTAAGTGCTTGGGATCTTTAGCAGGTCATCTTGGAAATGTGCACTCATGCTTTTAGCAATATGTAGAGGACATGGGACATTCTGATGCTGAATCATTTTTTGACAGGGAACACACACCTCCAAAATCATTTCACCATCATTGTCAGTGTCTTCAAACCACTGTCTGTCTGACACCCCACGCAATGGTTGAGCAGGGTCAATGCACAAAACTGTTTGCCACTCACCTCCCTCTTCATCACTCCCTATAAGCACTATTTTGTAATCCACAATCAACACCCGCTCCAAATTTAACTTACATGGGACATGTTATTGGGGCACTGCCAGCCTAAACAAAAATTCTGCGGGCGCTCTCCACAGCTTGTTTTGAATGCCTAGCACCCAACTCAATAACACTGTTTCTCGATACACAAACAAATCCGGGTGCAAAGGTTCTCCCCTAGTAATGCCATCACTGAGCAAAGTTCTTGTTATCATCAGGATCCTAGTGTAACAAATTCCTGGTATGGAACACACTACCCCTTCTTCTGAAGATGAAATTGTCATGTTCAATTTGCTTAACAAATCCCTTCCCAAAAAGTTTAACTCTGTTAGCTTTACCACGTAATGACCCACTTTCCCATATGACCAGCACAGTCCTGACCCACCAAATCCCAGCCCCATCCTGGCAAATCCTCCTCCTCTACTTCGCTGTTTCCCTTGAAACACTCCTCCTCCTCACGGATAACCTCCTGGGTAACTTCCCTTATAACCACCCTGGTACACACCCTGATACCCTTGGTTTGTCCGGATATCCTTGTTACCCCCCTTCGGTACCATTCTCACTTCTACACCATTCTCACTTCTATTCCAACCATCCTTTGTTCCAACTTCTTTTGTTCTAACTTCACCTCTGCCTTCTTCACTTTGTCCACTACTTCATTTTCCTAATCCTGCTGTCTTTTGCAATGATGAACTATCATCATCCTGAATCTCTGTCCGTCCCATGGCCTCAATCCCTACTACTTTATCAAATCCTACTGAATTTCTTTTGGGAGTCCCTTCTTTAACATATAATAAAATATTGCTACTATCTTGCCCCATGATGCCTGAAGCTCAGCCCTCTACATCTCCTGAATCTGTAGTATATACTGCGCTGGATCTTCATCTTCCTTCAAAGTGCATGCCATCATTGAATGTATGCCTAGTGTGTCAGGATATGCCTTTCTTAGCAGAGCCCAACAATCATTAAAATGGGCCCCATCATGATTGTCCTCACCCATCCGTACCCCTGGATATCACACCTTCTTCCAAATATCATCTGCTTGGTCATACAATAAGGCAGCAAACATGCTTTTCATATCGCCTACTGTCAATGTAATACCTGCAGTCCATTTCTCAAGTGTGTATATCCGCTTTCGCCCTTCTGCAGTGAGTGAGGGCAAAGCCTTAATGAAATTGTTTCTGTCCATGTATGACCAGGCAACATATTGGTAGCAATGAAAATTGTGTTCCCATCTGCTTTGCTGTTGAATTCCTCCCCACTTGCTTCCCTTTTACCACTGCCATACGACCTGGTTACACTCTTAATCTTGGGCCCCACAAACTCTCTACTCTTGCCTTCACTCTAGGTGGCAACTCTTCTCTCTGCTCCTCATCTGCCCCCACTCTTCCTCCTCCTCTTCTACTCCTGCATCAACAGCTGATTGGATGGATTTGTAATCTAAACTATCTGCTCGTGGTCGCCCTCCTCTATTTCCTTCATCATTGCGACGATCATCCCTCATTTCAGCATGTACAGCTCTAATCACAGGGCTATCAATTCTTAATAAATTATTGCCTGCTCTCCATTCGTTGGTACCTATTGGCACATTTTTCCATTCTCACCTCTCTTGTGTTACTCAAACAAGCTCTGCTTCTATCCTTCAGAGTGATGTTTCTAAATTTCTTTGTGGCCTATTTTCTGTTTCCATCACTAGTTGGTTGCACATGGCACTCACTGCTAAGGGCCATGGGACATTCTCATAAATTGTGGGGGCTTGCTGTCACACACTTGCATGATGGACATTGTCCGCATTAGTATATCCTTCAGCTCCTTGCATGGGATAACACACATGTGGGAGTGGAGGTGCGGGTGTTGTGGGGGTTGCAGGCATTTTGGGCTGCACACAGGATGCCATTGTGGCACTAGGAGTGGTAGGGGATGTAAGACACATGTATCACTACCTTTCTACTTTTGGTATCCTCTGGGACATCTTCCAAATCCTACCATTCTCCAGAGAATGAGAATGCCTTTCTATTTGTCAACTTCTTGCCCTTAAACTTCACATCCAGATAAGTGTATATATGCCTTAAAATGTTTCCATTATTAGTTCCTTCTTTGAACCAAGACTTATACATTCCCCCTCTCATATCAACTACCCACTCGTTGTGATGCTTCATTATTTTTTCCCAGTATAGCGGGAGTTTTGTACACATATATTCAAGTGGCATCAATGAACTCATGTTGTAACAAAGTCTATTCTTACAATGCAATTTGATTCCCCAAACACGGATCCAGTGATGTTACTCTCCCACACCCTCCCCCTATTGCATTCACCTCCTGTTACGTCTCCTGTGCCTCTTCGTCCCCGACCCACACACTAAATGGCTCACACAACTCTTCACTAAACTCAACATACACCATATCACACCATAACAACTCAAACCACAAACCAAATAAAACAAAACACACCTTTATATACAATAGTTTGTACACCTCCAAAATCTCTCACTTCAAGACAACAAAATGTATCTCTTTACGCCCTTCTGTGCCAGGCGAAGGGATCCCAGGCCGCAATATGATGGGCCTATACAACAAAATTACACGTATTTACAGATGGTGTAAACCCTTCACCTAACCCATTGCCTTAAGATGAATGTATTTTACCTCACACTCCCTTTTGCATAGTGCAGGATTCCCAGGTCCTCCATATAATGGACCTCACTTCTTACTTCATCCTGCAGCACTGCCTTTCCTCCAGAATCAGAGAAGTGCTTGTTACGCACTTGTCATTGTTTACCTCATAATATATACTGTGACGTCACCTTATACAAAACTACTATATACTGCCACGTGGTCTTCACATACTTCACTCACTTCCCATCAACTCACTTCACACACACACACTTTCCCCTTTTTGTTTTGTCCCGCAAAGGTGCACTTACATCTATGCGTTCTCCCGAGTTCCTCTGATATGGGGTCCTGTCAACGACCTGCACAATCTGGGTGCAGTGTCCTGCTTAAAATTGCATACAGGTCTTCTGGCAACACAGCACCTGTGAACCCCTCTTCATGTTTTGCACAGGGACTGGTCATTGTAGATGGGCGCAGCACCACGGGATGCACAGCTGGTATACCCCCGACCTCACAGAGAGTCTGAGATCATTTTGGGGGCATCAATTTGAAAGGTTGGCATCCCATAAACCATAAAAACAATCCAAACAACAAAGTAATCACTGCACCTCTTTGCAAGGGAAAACAAGGTTTATTACAGTAAAACGGTCTCAGAATGTCCTGAGGAACAGAACTGACATGGAGCTCTCCTTATCTTAAGGGGATATCATTTATATAGCAGAGGTTTCTGCAAATTAACAATACTATGCATAATAATGTGTACAGCATAATCCCATCACCCTCATTCGCTACCACCTATAGAAAATGCTAAGCTCCCCTATAATCCCTTGACTGATTGGCCACATCAATGCTACTCCCATTCCCATAGACACATTGTCCCCTACTTCATCACTGTCGATCCCGGTTATATTGTTGTAATCTTATCAATAGGTTTGTAAGTTTGGGACCGTCACATGATGTGCATCCTCCTTTTCCAGACACAATCAAAGTAACTTGGCAAGTCCAGATCTGCTTGCATAAGACAATAGGCTTCCTCATTAACCCAGATGCCACGGCACACACAAGCTGCACCCCCACCTTGTACTAAATTTACTGGCATCACCTCTGCTCATTCTGTCCAACATCACAAGATGTTCCAGACATGGCTCCCCTCTTATCTGCTCCCAACCCCAGGTGCCCAGGGATGATGTCACCAGGAAACCTCTCTCAATGATTTGTTTGCTTAAGTTGTGTGTCTAGGTGTAATTCAGATGGAGTGTCTGTCCTGTGGTGAGGGCAGAAGTGTTCTAAAACTTTGCCTGGGTCTTTGGCATAACAGCGCCCCATGCCCTATTCTCATGAATTTGTCCTTCAAAGGGCACATCCCTTTCTGCTTTTTCAACAGTGTGCCCTTTGTCTCGCTGAATGGATGCCCTCTGCTGCCAGATAGTGGAGCCCAGCCTGCAGCATACACAGTGCCACACTGCCATCACAGACTTGATGGCCCACCAGGAGCACTTCCTTGCCCTGATGCACCAGTATGTGGACAGGGACAGGGATTCAAACACTTCTTCATTCCTTTCAACCTCAACTCCTTCTCAACTCCATCCTTGGCACAGCAGTCACCTGTAATCCCTAACCCTACTCTACACATGTGCCATCAGCAGGTTCCTGAGTGACCTACTCCTACCAGACAGGGCCCTCAGGAAAAGCAGCCATGCCGGGGTAAGTGATCCACACCCACATTTGCTGCCTTCCCCTAATTTCCCCTTCCATCCTGGAACTGTATTATGCTGTTTATGATGCCGGTCTTTTCCTACCCCTATTGCATTTTTCATTACTGTAATTAAACGGCACAACTCATTCATGGACCTTTCCTTTTCTTGACTTTGGACTCTTTCTGGAAGTGCCGTGGACTTTATGTTAAGCTTTCTTTTACTGCATGGCACAGGATGCTTCTTGTCCATTTCCCTTCCCTAATTGTATTTCTTTATCAATACATGGCCTCAATTGGTGCTTTCTTTGAAGGGTTGAGGTGGTAGTAGAGGGGTATGCACCATTATTTGCATGGATGAAACCACCTCTACCAGAAAATATTTTGTACTACTTCATTATGCAGCAGAAGCCCATCAATATTGTCCTGCTGCTGCCCATATCCTCATGGCTGTCTCTGGATACCATTGCCTTTGTCATCAGACTCATCATATGTAATGGCATCATCAGGCAAGGGGCACATGGTGATGATCTGGCACACCTTTACTGGGCAGTACATGAATGCACCACTTCATTGGTGCAGGCAGCGGAAATGGTTAATTAATGCACTAAATACCCTTTCAATGATGTTGTGGGTGCAGGTGTAGGCATTGTTATAATGCTTCTCCTGCTGACTGCCTGTATTATGCAGTGGCAAAATCAGCGTGGGCAGATGGGGTATCCGGCATCACCATTGGAGGGCAATGGACAGATTACAGTCTAGTGTGTTCAAAGGCACAGTAAGTGATATGTGATTTTGGCGGCTGTTCCACTCATTCATCAGGCATACAGACTGGTCTTTATGAGTGGCATGGCCATGCACAGGAGTGGCATGCTGTGTTTCCGATAGTATTGTGCATGACATTCAATTAACATGTTTTGTACCATGTAGTAGTGCAGAATTCCATGTCTATTGTGCACATGTGGGCCATTTCTTAACATTGATTCTGCTGTAGCGTATGGAATGGTGGTGGTTGAATAATGCAGTCAGTGGATCTTATTTAGTTGCTCTGCATAATTAGGTGGTGGGGATCCTAGCAATCGAATCTGGTCATTGTCACTGCAGAGTGCGAACATGCAGGGCAAAAGGCAGAGTGCAAGCATGTATGCCACTGTGTACCCTGACCGTTTGAACTCCACTGTGCATATTGAGTAAATACTGCCTGCCATGTATGCATGGCAAGCAGAGTTTACAATAGATCTCTATGTGGAGCATAACGTTGACGTACCTATAGAGATCTACACCATTTGTGCGAGTACGAAAATGCATACCGGCGCAAAAGCTGGGAGTATTTGTATGGCAGAGAGGAAGAGAGCAGCAGAATTGCAAGTTTTGTTTCGCCTTCCTATCCACCATACAAATGCAGGAAAAAGGGGCAAGGCATGACGAAATATCCATGAAAGCCTTACGCAAGGCTGCTCGTGTTACGCCCCTCAAACCAATGGGCCCAAGTGGTGCATATTGGGCCTTAACTTAACCCATGAGCTGGGAGTGGGCATGTGTTGCTTGGTGGATCCAGTGGTTTGCCAGCTGGTGGTTGTCACACGCTAACGGTGGGCTATTGGTCATCACAGAGTGGCAGGTGTTACAGGGGGATTGCTATACCTTGCCCTTATGGTGCTTGTTTGTTGGCATCCACAGTCAGCCCCCACCCCTTGTAAACAGCCTATGGAGACTTCCTGTCCGGGTGACATTCCGGGTGTGTTGTGCTCATGTCACAGGCAGTGGTAAGTGTGTTTCCATGCATTGGTATGGTGGTGTGGTTTTTTGTACATATCCAGCAGCCATGCCCAGCGTTGATGTAGTTCTTGGTCCTCCATGAGGTGTGTCAGGTTGCTCTTGGCAAGGATCATGGAGCCGTATGTGAATTCTGACACAGACGTGTGTGAAGTGCATGTCTGCATCACAGACCATTTGCACATTGATTGAATGTTGTATGCTTCTTCTTATTTAGGCAAGTGCTTGTGCTGTGGGCAGTACAAGTGCCATGTGTGTGCAATCCAGAGCTCTTGATGGGGTTGAGCACTGTAGGGTCTATGGGGAAGACAATGTAGTGCCACATCTGTCTCAGGATGGCAGATGTGACCTGTGAGACGATGAAAAAAAGCAGGACAGGGTGATGCCATGCGCTAGGCAACAATGTGCTGGTAACGGCATATGGAGCAGAGATGGAGCACCTTGAGTAGCTTCAACAGGCAGGGTGGTGCAAGTGACTGGGCCTCTATCTTGCTCTATGCATTGCTCAAATCCTGCCAGGAGCCCGAGATGGTAGGCATGTCCAGTCAGTAGGCAGTGAGGGTCTGCTGGTCTATGAGGTTATGGGGTGAAATCCTGGCCCTGTTCACCCTTTGTGGGTAGGACCTTTAGAATCTCCTACCCCTGCTCCTTTTCTGGCCCTGCAGCTGTGCTGGGGCCTGCCCTACGGCTAATGGGCTATGTGGGCTGGGGGGTGATAGGCTCCCTGGGCTGGGCCCAGCCCTGAAAGCTGATGGGGTGCCTGGGCTGTGGGTGATGGACTGCCTGGGCTGAGACATGACCTGCAGGCTGTTGATCATCCACCTTAGCTGCATGATTGTGTAACAACAATGGTACTTCCCGACCCATGGTGCTTTCAAAAGTGTGCCTGCTGTTTTCTCTGCTGTTTATGTAGTCTCTACCTCCTGATTGGCGGCTCGTTGGATGTGTGGCTTGTTGTGAGGGTTGCATGACTTGCTTGAACGATTATTGCCTGCTGTGTGCAGGGGTTGTTTTACTCGTGTGATTTGCACTTTCTCTGCACAGGTGCATTTTTTGGGTGCAAATTATGCGTTAAAGGTAGTGAAATGGTTGAGTATCATTGCCATAAACGTAACGCCATCGCGTACAGTTAATGTGTAAAATCATGGCATCATGTGCAGGGCATAATAGGTCACTGAGGATGTGAGGAGCAGTCATCGACATGATCTTCTCAATTTCACAATGGCAGACGAGATGGAGGTTATTATACCCACTTCAAATAATCAGCACGAGAGGAGCATATTCTGTTACATGTAAACAGACACCTTTTGGTTAAATGGGCAGTAATGCCCGCAGTCCATGTCTGTGGCCCTCTCTGGGAGATGTTGATAGTTACTGATTGAGCAGAAACAAGGCATGGGAATCTGGGTTGGTTCCCTGATTCCTGTACCTTTTTCTGACCAGTACAAACGGGGTTTTGGCATCACTATGCGTGCATCATGGCCCGCACGACAATACAACGAATACGTTCGGAATTCTGCTACATTTTTCACAGTTAAAAAAAACAAAACAGTGATCCATGCGGATTCCAGACTTTACATATAGCTCAAAATTGGATGCAGGCAGAGATGTGGACCTTGTCGCTTCTCAAAGCAGTAAAAGGCATGGTGTCTATTTCCCAATCCGTGCCCCAGATCTGTCAGGGGAATCAAGATTAAAAGACATGGAAAGTAAAATGCAGGTTTAGAGCTTCTATTAGCATTTTTTTTTTACCATCAGTGCCATAGAATGAGCATCTTAGCTTATGGTCCGTAGAACATCTTTATTCACCCAATTACTATTGGCTGGGCATTCATTTAGAGTGCATCACCTAGAATCGTTTGGCATAATTTATGAGGCATGTCAGTGGAGAGTATTTCGTTTTCTATATACATATAGCATCATAGATTATCTTCATGACAAAGAATAAAACTGAAGATATAATTAATTATGTTTGCATTCCAGAAATAAAATGTGTATTATTTTGGATTACAAAAAATAGAATATGTGAATGTATCTATCAAAATAGCAAGCAGGAAACCCGTATTTTATGGCATAGCCATTTTACTGAATTTGGGATGTTTATACAACCTAACTCACACAGCAAATCAATTAAGTCCCGGCAATAAACGGGTTACTTTATCTACACAAACCATGATTTTCTTTGAAAGCCTAAGGGTCCCAACTGGGACTTGTATTATGGCATTATGTGCAGATGTATTAGTGGTAATGAAAATGCAGTATAAATGTATTTTGACTGGATTCAATGGATTGCACATGCTCAAATAGGTATTTACCATTTGCAGCCTGAGCTAATGTACACATATGCATACCGTTACTTTGCACTTAGTGCCTTCATTAATGCTTTAAAAGGAGGTTGCCAGAAACTGTAAAGCGTATTTTCTTGCACAGCGTAGAGGCATGCAGTAGATGAAGGCTCAATTTACTCAGCTCTTGCAATTCAGAATGTTGAACATGGAAACGAAGAGTGTACGTGTCCTAGCATGTATTGAGAAAGACATACCAATAATCATGTATTTAGAAAGAAGTATCACTAATTATAGTTGGATGCTGGAACTGTAAGGTTATTTAGCGTGTTACAACACAGAGTACAGCAAAGAGTACAGCACTACTGCACAGGACCAATGTGTAGCATTTTTTTTTATGCAGTACCACTGCATGGGTTTGGTGCATTGCTATAATGCAATTGTTTCAAGCTATGTGTTGCCAGTGTAACATGGACATATAAGTGAGGGCAGGCTATTCAGTCAAAAACGATGTTTACATATAAAATGCAAATAATTTTTTTTCACAGTTAAAAGCACACATTTGTACATTCAAAATGGGCACTATTTTTCAACTGAAATGCCTATGTTGCAAGAGACACATTTGAAAATTAATAAACTAACCTCATTAACAACTAACCTGATCATAACCCACTAATAATAATGTGTTCTCCCCTGCAAAATGAGGCAGACTATGAAAGTCATTATTTAAACGCACATTCAGTTTTGTTTTCTTTTTGCTCTGCTGCTCTGTCCACAGTAACTGCAGGAAGCAAAGACCTCGAATAAGCAGGAAATCAGTTTGGTTACAATTGCAACTGTATAAACCAAGCCATTGTGTGCAGAGGGTGGTTAGGGCATGATAGAATTTTATTGGTTAGGATCCTTTGGTAGGAGGTAACCAGAGTTTTCTTGTATAATCTCGAGGAAGGAGCTGGGGAGAGACATCTTGACACAGCTCGGAGAAGGACTGGGTTGATAGCTGGGGATGCCTGATTCCTAAAGCAGATTCAACTTGGTTGCAGAGACTGGGATTTCCAGTCAACAAGTCCCAGTTTGAGTGACAGCAAATGCTTGTCCTTGCTGGGTGAACCCCTCCAGAAGGCGACCAGCCAAAGAAGTTACATGCTGAACAAGCCTGGTATTTATCTTGTTGAAGTGTGGGGGCTGAGTGTGCGCGAAAATATTCCATCAGTGTAGGAAAGGAGATTCCTGTGCTTTACCCACGTGTTTAATGTTGCAAATTGAATTCTTGTTCCCCGCCATTCTCTTCTCAGTGTATCACAAATAATGCTGTTAATGTGCTATTTCGTTTATTTCTATAAAAAGAGTGAGATCGTGTTTAAATGCAACTTTTATAATACACAAAAATATCTGAAAGCAGACGGGTGGTGTGTTTTATTTCCTCTTTCCTTTGTGCATTTACCAACACAGTGCTGATGATGTGGGGAGATGTTTAGACAGTGCAATTGTCATTTTTAAGGTAGCTAAAAATAAGATTTGGCTGCAGCTGTGTGCACAATGTCATTCAGTATGAGCAATTATAACTAACTGGGTGTGTTATAGTCTGCCGGAGGTCTATGAGTCGGCAGAAAGAGAGGCTCTGGACATAGCTCACCAAACGTAAATAAGTTGGTGATAGATACCGCATGATAGCTCGCTGCCGTAGATAAGACAGCGAGAAATTGCCCATGGTGGCACACTAAAAATGAAAATGTGGTGTTCCTGAAATGCAAGCCTGAGGTCTCTCTAGTGATCACACGAAAAATCTAAACAAAAATAAGGGGTTCTGGATATTGGGGCCACAAATAAAACAAAGGAATTATGCTCACCAAAATTACCACCAACCACGCATACCAACCACGCATACCGACCACGCATGTCTGTGTACTGAAATAATGCATATCCACTGTATTATTATTATACATAGCCCAATCTGAATACAAGGAGGGATTGTTGCTAAATTATTTTTCGGCGGTAAGAAAATATTGCCAGGCCCCAAATCTACACAAAACACCCAACAGAACCTAGAGAACAGGTTCCTGATGTTCAATGAAAAAGGCATCATGAAAAGCACTACTGAATGATGAAAACGTGGGCACCATTACGATTCTAGTGGAAGTGGTAAACCAGGTGCTGTGTGGAAGGTGCTTCCTGTTGTACTGCTGTGATTTATTTATGGTTTGGTTTCCGCAAACCCAGTGATATTGTCTTCTTGTCAGTGGAGTTAAGGCAGGTGGTAATTATTGTGGTAATGGTTGGGGTATTACTGAATGTTGTAATACCACCTATCCCCAATGGCGTCCCATGGGACTCCAAAAATAGAAGCTAACCCTAACTCTAAATCAAGCAGTAATCAGTATTTACCAACGCCTGTATTTATGATAGTTTGACACTTTTGCCACAGGTAAAAAAAACAGTCTCAAAATGAGGCCATTTGAGAATGTGTTCCTAAAGAGATTTGGGATAAAAAGATGTATTTAAAAACACTAGAAATCTGTGGGCCCATTCATAGAGCACATTGATAAATCAAACTTCTTTGTGAGTTTAACTCACTCAAATTAGTTAAAGTGGGAAAGAAGGTCAAAAATAATAAATACCACCCCTGCACCTCCTCCCCGGGGGTTGGAACAAATGTAATCGACGAGAAAACATCGACCAATAAAGAAGTGACGAATCATGGAAAAATCACATCTTGTTTACACTATAAAAAATTGACAATAAATACAATTAAAGAGATCATTAAAATAGCTGCTAATTGAACGATTGGGGCTCGTTTGGATTTCTCATTTGAAGAAGAAAATTCCTCCACTCCTCTTATCAGTTCTATGCAAGTAAAGTGAAACAAGGTTTACATACCTTCAAACCAATCATAGAGAACAGAAAATATATTCTCGCTTTCAGTGTAATTCATAGAATCAAGCGCAGAAATGGCGCACGCGGCTGGCGCACAGAGGGAGCGTGTGCCAGCTTGCGCCAGCCGTGGCACAGCGTGGTGCAGTGACCCTGTGTTAAAATAGACAAATAATATGAGGCCGGGAAGCCCAGAAAGAAACACACCAACACAGGTTACAAAGAACAAACAAGTGTTTTATTTAAAACTACAACAGTTACCAAAGTCAATTGACCAACGGATAGCTATTCGGCTCTCAGAGTAACATAACGAACTTCAATGAGGGTTCGATGCGTTAGTGAGAGAGACCGCACATTGGAATACTTGGGTCTTTTATACAGTTTGTCCAGCCCTTGGTCAACCCTCTCGCGGGTTAACCATTCTGTGAGCCAGGCCTATGAGTTCCTTGCCAGGTCAATCCTTTAATATATGCATTTTGATTAGTTTCACTAATATAGTTGTACATTTACACATAGGTCAACGGTAGGACAAGGTCTCAGTTTGCGACCCCGACAAGTGGCCTGCAGGCATATTAATTATTCATGTGTACGGAGGTCACAACGGCCAGAATCTTACTCAGAATGTCATTCGGCCTTCATTTTGATGTTCAGGGTGACTTCCATATAACAAGAGAACCTAAAATGGCGGCTTAGTCCAAGATGGCAACTTACATTACTTTCTGTAAGGTCAAGACCTTGCCGTGGAGTTTGTTCGCATACGATGTTTAGACAACTTGGCGTAGGCCAATACATATACAATTGTTACGATAGGAGGCATAATATTGTTTCAATTCCGACAAACCCTCCTTTTGGCCTATGCCAAGTGCTAATATCATTTCTAATATCTTTGTAAATAACACCATGCATTGTCGTCCATACATCCTGAATCTGTAATATCTATAGCCATTAGGTCGTTCATCAGAACCTCTTGTAACACAAACTCTTTAGATGCTGTATCTGGGGCATACATGTTGTGCCCTATTGTGCTCACTGCCTGAGCACAACATCCCCCTAGCATTGCACATATACTAGGTAGGCATTGGAAACAGCAACAAAGGAATAGCAGGATTCCCAAAATAACAGAAAGCACCTTCCAACCCCAGGATCATAGAGAATCCCAGAACCAAGCGCTAATATTCCAATCTCCCACAGGAACATGCACTTCAGAACTAAGGATGTGCAAGTTCTGTATTGCTTTGAAAATTGTCGGTAAGGAATCTGGTGCGAAAACACAGCAAGTGGACCCCACTCATTTACATACTCCACCACGTTCTGCCAGGATGACATCTAATGCCATCCGGTTTTGGAGTGCTACCAATATTATTGCTTACTGTTCTAGTGTCATATTGTAGAGTATATCCGTGGTCCGATTGATGGTTCTCTCCAGTACCCTTGCTAGTCCCCTAATATTTTCAGAATTTGCTATCTGTCCCCAAAATGGTACAACTGATTTTGCTATATCTCCCAGTACTTGCCCAGGGGTATCTCCGTTCTCGTCCCGCCATGGGCGAGCCTTAGAAACTTCCAATGTACTAGCTATGAATACCCCAGGTAACAGGATTCCTAAATAACAGGTTCCCTGCCAATCCTTGGGCAACCAGGGAAATGCTGAACTACCGCAAACGAAATAGACAGGCCCCCCTACATACAGAGGCCTGTTCTCCCCCGTCAAATTTACAATGTTCACACAACCTTCAAAGTCTCCCATTGACCGGGTGCCATTTCTTTGTACACAAAAGGGGACTGAATCGGGGCTATGATTAATAGAGTAGGAAGGAGGCACAGCGTCCTTATTGCCTATCAGAGCCATTTTAAAGGAAATTAGAGTTTCAAAAGGAAGAGATAGTTTATCAGATGGTCTAATAGAAGCAACATTAGGTTTACTTCTATTTGCAAAAAGCGAGCATCTCAGGGAAGTCAATTCACGTTTCTCAAAGTCATTTAAATTAGTTCCATCAAAGTTCCCTGAGATGCTATCATTCCAACGGCCAAAGAGAGGCATAGCAAGCAGTCGTTAAAGGTAAAGGGTGAATATACCATCCTAGCCCCTTATTCCCATGTTGCGGTAAATGGGTGCAAATCGAACAATTACTCTTATCAAAAATGGCATGCGTTGAATTCATTATTATCATTAAAGTGTTATTATGGTACTTTCGTCTATGCTGGGAGTCTCTAGGTGACAAAGTATGAAGGTGTACAGAGGGAGTCAAAGCAGTAGGTACAATTTCAATTGGCAGTAGAGGTTTTAGAGGGTACATTTCTTCGAAGTACCAAAGTCCCACAGCAGTAATTACACAAATTCCAATTACTATTAACACAACACAGCAATACGTTTTCGGGGCCCAGGCACATTGTTCGTTGTCCGAGTTGGTCACCCCCTTATTTATAAGTCTAATGCGAGCAGCAGCGGTGGAGGTGGCAGGCATCGTAGTTTCTCAATCGACGACCCCAATGTTTGTTGCTGGCAACACTACGGTCCCGCGACTTCTTAGTCCTTCCCCAACCCTAGCCAGCAGAATCCCTTTTTTCCTTTTGTTCAAAAAAAGAACTTTCTTTTACAAGAGAAAACTTTCAATCACTTCTTCTTTTCAGGTGCACAGGAAAAACCCTGTGCCGTAGTTCTATTTTCTTCGTCGAAGGTCGTACCTGGTGGTACCCAGTACTGTTTGATCCGGAAATAGGGTAACGTCACTTCCTGAGGGAAGCAACGTATCGGAGGTGACAGAAGTCGCAGAACTTGAAACAGTGTTTTCCAGAAGTGACCTTTTCAAAGAGTGCGGAGACGAAATGGACTGTTCCCCAAGCTCCACGGCCTCAGAGAAATTCTCCGACACACTCACAGCCTTATTTGCTATTGCAGGATCAGAGATTGTAGCATCAGCGAGGGGTTCTGCTTCTTCTGTAACGTGTGGTGTCGGGTGAGGAAGTTTCTTGACATGCGTCGCGTGGATCCAGTGCTTCTTTCCAGCCACCCGCACTGCTGTCTGGGTGACCAACAGCACCTGGTGGGGTCCCCGCCAGCGAGGCGCGAGACAGGAAGACCTTTCGTAGGCCTTCACTAGGACCCAACTTCCAGGTTGAATATTGTGTCCTGGGCCTGTAAACCGTACAGGTAAAGCTGATTGGACCTGATGATAAATGAGATACAGATTTTTAGTCAACTGGTTACAGTAGTCTACAAGCAATACATTTTCAACCTCCTTCAGGGTTTTGGGCTTCGGAAGGCCCCAAATGTTAGCAGGTCTCCCCATCACTACCTCAAATGGAGAGAGCCCAGTCTTAGTTTGAGGTGTGGTACGCATGGCTAACAATACAATAGGTAAGGCATCCGGCCATTTCAGTTTGGTGCCGGCACATGTTTTGGCAAGCTTGTTCTTTAGGATACCGTTATGTCTCTCTACCAACCCAGCACTTTGAGGATGCCTAGCTGAGTGAAATCGCTTTTCAATGTGTAACGCTGTGCATATCTGCAAAATTACTGCTGCAACAAAATGGGGACCGTTGTCCGACCAAATTACCCTTGGCAGCCCAAACCTTGGAAAGAATTCCTTTACCATAGTCTTTGCAGTGGTCATGGCAGTGGCATCCTTAACGGGGAAAGCCTCAACCCATTTACTAAAAGCACAAATAATCACAAGAACATATTTTAGATTTTTACAGCGTTCCATCGCAATAAAATCAAAGTGTATGACCTCGAAGGGAACAGAAGGGGGCCCAAAGCTACCCCTTGGAGTTACTGTCCCCTTCCCCACATTGTGCTGTAAGCAAATCATACAATTCTGAACATGTCGCTGTGCAATCTTCAAAATGTTATCATTCACCCAGACTTGTTGTAACATTTTCGTGATCTGCTGATCACACACATGCGTAGGACCGTGTGCCATCGTAACCATCGCCAGCACATATGAATCAGGGAGCAACCATTTCCCTTCAGATGTATCCACCCAACACCCATTGTCATCTAGTTTCCCCATTCCTTCGGCCCACTTTTTAGATTCTTCTATTGTGGCATCAGTTTGGATATCTTGCACAGACCCAATACCCTCATTCATTACATAGGCATCTTTTGTTTCCCTTAGAGCATACATGTCTGCGCTAAGGTCTGTGGCCGTTTGCCTGGCTATCTGGTCAGCAAAAGCGCTCCCTTTTCCCACATCATCTGTGACCTTACGATGTGCTGCACATTTCATAATCGCTAACTGCCTAGGGAGTGAGAGTGCCGAGAGCAATTGCACTATCAGGGGAACATGCTAAATTTTGGTCCCATGTGAGGTTAGGAACCCTCTTTCCGACCAGAGCCTCCCAAAGTTGTGAGCCACCCCAAAGGCGTACTGGCTATCAGTATATATGTTTACTGTATGCCCTTCGGACAGTTCACAAGCTCGGATCAACGCTATAATCTCTGCGGCCTGCGCAGAGTTATGCGGAATTCTCTTAGTTTCAACGACCATACTCAACGTAGTAACTGCGAAGGCAGCTGTAGATGTCCCATCTGGGAGTTTAAAGCAGGAGCCATCACAAAACAGCTCCCCTTCCGCATTGCCCAAAGGAGTATCTATAAGGTCTATCCTGCCCTTCGTTTCCTGTTCAGTAGTATACAGGCAGTCATGTAATTCTTCATCACAGCAAACAGTATTTTGCAGGAAAGGTAAGAGTTCAGCCGGATTAAGAACACAACACCTCTTAATTTGAATGTGAGGGGCAAACAGAATTAATTCATACCTTGTCAGCCGTGCAGAGGTGAGGTGTTGCGTTTGGGTTTTATTCAATAGGACATCTACAGAGTGAGGTACCATCAAAATTAAATCATGGCCTAGGACCATCCCCTCACTCTGTTTTAAAGACGCGCAGCAGCAGCGACAGCTCGCAAACATCTTGGCAAAGTGCATGCAACAGGATCAAGGGTGGAAGAGTAGTAGCCGCACGGCCTATTCTTCCCTCCGTGTTCCTGTGTTAACACAGCCAAAGCACATCCATCACATTCATGCACAAACAACACAAAGGCCTTGTCATAATTTGGAGTACCCAGAACCGGTGCAGAGAATAACGCAGTTTTGAGAAGCGCAAATGATCGTTGATGTTCCGATTTCCATGGCAGCGGCAAAGAAATGCCCTTCTTTGTCAAAGCCAACATCGGTTTTATCAATAGTGAGAAGTTCGGGATCCACATCCTACAGTAAGAAGCCATACCTATTAAGGCTCTGACTTCCTTCTGTGTATTTGGAACAGACATGCCAGAAATGTGTTTTATTCTTTCAGGTGTCAATCTTCTCCCCTCCTTTGACAGGAGGTAGCCTAAATAGGAGACCTCCTGACAACAATATTGAAATTTTTTGAGCAAAGCTTTATGACCGTTTTTAGCCAGATGAACAAGCAACAATACAGTGCCTTCTTTACAAGCACTTTCAGAATCTGCAGCCAAAAGCAAGTCATCGACATACTGAAGCAGTGTACAAGTAGGTGGCAATTCAAGGGTATCAAGCTGCTCTTTCAAAGCTCTACTATAAATGCTTGGACTTTCAGTATACCCTTGAGATGCACGAGTAAATGTGAACGAACGTCCCCCCAAGGTGAACGCGAACAAATATCTACTCTCCTTGTGTATAGGAATACTAAAGAAAGCATTCTTTAGATCCACAACACTAAAGTGCGTAGCTGTAGCAGGGATCATTGTTAGTATCGTTGTTACATCAGGCACAATTGGAAATTGTGGGACGACAACTTTGTTAATAGCACGTAAATCAATTATAAAACGGTATGGGATTGCATTGTCACCTTTCTTGTATACAGGCAAAATCGGGCTGTTACATAAACTACCTACAATCTCTTCAATCACCCCTCGATGCACAAAATCGGAGACAATGCACTTCAAAGCATGCTCGCCCTCAACTGATATTTTATATTGCGGAATGCGTGGTAGTTTAACTCCATGTTTCAAAACTATTTTAACGGGCTCAATCTGTAGCACCCCAACATCATTGTCGTCGACCGCCCATAAACATTCCGGAATGACACTAAACTCAGGAGGCAATGGTCGAGTCAAAAACTGAGAATTGGGAAGTTGCTGTGGTGAAACCGTCAGTCGCACTCCGTCAGAGGAACAATGAATTACTGCATTCAGTTTCTTCAACAAATTTAACACCAGCAAATTCTCTCCACAGTTCGAAGTCAGGAGGAAGGGACAATGGTCCGTGAAGGAACCCAAAGAAACAAACACCGGCGAAGAAACCGGGCAAGCAATTGGTATGCCAGAAAACCCTACAGAAACATTTGTTTGCCCTGACAGTGGAATGTTTGGAACCCGGGAATGATCAATGGAGCACTTCTGTGCTCCAGTGTCTATCAAAAACTGATGTTTCCTATTCCCCACTAACAATTCAACGTAGGGACCTTTCTGATTAACGGAATAGGCGAAGGTCCCAAACCCTGCTTCGGGCAGTCCTAATGAAATAAAATCTCGTCGGAAGGAAGCTCTTCAGAAAGGTAGGCAGCAGAAGGGTGATCAAATATGTTTCTCGTGTCCACACTCGAAGTCTGATTTTCCCGTGAAAAAGGTTGTTGAGGATCTTGCGAGAACTGACCTTTATCAGGGCCCCCCGCTCCGGGGCGACCTCTAGGTCGTCTACCCATACTCCCAAATGCATTGTTTGACCTTTGGCGAAGGACGGGGCACTGTGCTCTCCAATGACCTTCCTGGAGGCAATAGGCACATTGAATAACATTCACAGGACCCAAAGGAGCGTTTCCTTTTGGGACATACTGACCTCTGGTCTGTGAAGTACCTCCTCTGGGATTTCTAACAATTTGTTGTAACAATACTTTAGTCTTCAAATCTCCTTTCCTCTTCTATATTTTCTCTTTTTCATTATTAACACGGTTCTCATAATACTGAGCCATGTGCAAAACTTCAGATTGGGATTTCGCCTGCCAAGCGCTCTCAGAGGACATTATCTATGACTGGATGTAGGGCAACAATCCACGTACAAATTTGTCCACAAACAACCTTTTCCCAGACTCTGTGCCCAGGTCCTGACCACTGAAGTCAGAGAATACCTGTTAGAATCTATTGAAGAACTCGCTGGCACCTTCAGTTTTTCCTTGAACACAGGCCGTAAGCTTGTCCCAAATAATTCTTTTCTCAGGAATTATGGTTTTCAATTTTGCGACAATTCTATCAGGCAAAGTAAGTATTACCTGAGGTGGTTTCTCACCAGCTGGTCTTTCCCCATCAAATCTAATCATGTTAGCCCACGTATCTCCCAACCCTGGCACATGGTCTATTGTTCGAACCTGCTTCCATAAATCTACGGGCAGGAGTACAGGGAATAGCAAGTCAATATCACTTAAGGTGAACACAGAGGACTTCAAAACGGACTCTATCTCTTTGTAGAATCCTGTCGGGTTTTTCCTAATATCGGGAATTGATTGTCTAATAGTGTTCACTTCCTGTCGTGAAAACGGGACGTGAACAAATTGCGATACATAATGTGCAGGGATGTCCACAGCGGGTGCACCAGTCCCAGCGTTAGCAGGAATCTCCACCTTTGGGACAAATGTCAGAGGAACCTCTCTCATAGGCAACTGAGATATAGGTAACTCTGACCGCTTACTAAGCAACACGGCCAGGTCGAGCGCTAAGGCAGCTGAAGAAGTGTCGGGCAAAAAAGCCCTTTTACAAATACCCAATAACTCTATAGGACAACTAACCTTCTTCCTTATACATTCTTCCTGCAGGTACTGTACCATTACCTGAATCACCTTCCTCTGCATTTCTACTGTATACTGACTATACGTGTCATATACTTCATCCGGCGGTATCGATGAATCCGAGATCCATCGAATCGCATCTTTGGTACAAATTCGTACTTCCTCAGGTGCCGATCTACGACACGGAAGGAACCGTATCTGCACATACATACTGTCGTCTTCACCATCCTCATCCCGTAATTTCTCAAAGTCCCTCCTATACTCAAACAATCTCTCAACATGACCATGTACTTTCTCCTCTGTGTCCCTCGAAAGCGCTAAAGTATTTAGATCCCTCACCCCTTGTGGGAGATCCGTATTATGTAATCTACCCCACATTACACATAAATGAGTCCCCAAACCTTCGATAAAAACATTTTTCTCAGGAAAATTGCCCATATTTGATAATGTGGTAAAAACGTTAGCTTGATCACCTCTCTCCATACAGTGCTTAGCCAATGTAAATAATTCCTGTTTCTTGTCTGCAGAAACAGTATTTCGAGTGACAATCTTTGACCTCGCACCCCGATCAACTTCAGTCAATACAGAACCACTCGGGAGCGGAGGTGTGGGCAAATTCAATAAGGGTGCAACTATCGGCGCAAGAGGAAGGGGTGGTAGGATAGGTGGAGGAACAACAACTGGAGGAAAAGGAACAGTAGGTTGTACAGGGGGAACAGGAATAACAGCAGGAACAACAGCAGGAATGGGCAGAGCACCAGGGAGAGGATCATACAGAGGTGGCACAGAGGTACCAGGCCTGCGTTCATTTAACAATTTTTCAATAAATTCTTCAGAAGCATGAAAATCTTTAGAGGGATACATTTTCTGGATACCGAGTGAGAAAGCCCTATTCATATTTTTGACTGACTCCAAATGTTTTTCCTTATCATATAACAACGCCTTTTTGGCATTTGTTTTATGACGGCGTGCATGTTTAACCCTACTTTTAAGCTGCTGCAATGCTTCTTTTTTCCAATTCTGCAAAACATCGAATGCGGCAGGTCTGGCCTTCTTTTTTAGCAAGACCGATTCTAGGTATTCAATACGGGGGATCTCAAAACTACCATTGATTGGCCACTGAAATTCGGAGGCATGTCTGGTTTGTCTGTGCCAAATATCATTAAATACTATACTTCCAATGCCATACTTACAGTACATAGTGCACGCCGGCGACCCCTCCTTTGGTGCCGGGCGGCTAAATTCCAAAGATTGTCGATCGCTGCGGAACAAAGCCCTAAAGCAGCTAGACAATTTCCCAGGCATTTCACAAAAAATTGGTGTTACCTGGTCAATAATTGTGTCTGCAGATACAATACGCCAAATTCAAATTGTCAGGGTTAAATTAAGAGTCAGGTCACGACTGCACCTGACCAAACCTAAGGAGGACCGTACGGTTTACCAAAGAACTTACCTAACGAATTTTACCTCATGTTTGGTGGTTTCGACAAATCTGCCCGCCTCAAAAATGGACCCTCGTCAAGTTGCTGTGTCAGACCACACGATTATCGTCCAACGATCGGATCGTGCAGCGCTGCCGAGGTATCGCGTCTCGTTCGGTCGGGCCCGCAGTATCACACCGTCCGATCCCGGTTCGATAGTCTGCGTCAACCTTCAATGATCCGGCATCAATCTTGAGGGTCCCTATTCAGGCGCCAACTGTGGAAATAGACAAATAATATGAGGCCGGGAAGCCCAGAAAGAAACACACCAACACAGGTTACAAAGAACATACAAGTGCTTTATTTAAAAGCTACAACAGTTACCAAAGTCAATTGACAAACGGATAGCTATTCGGCTCTCAGAGTAACATAACGAACTTCAACGAGGGTTCGCTGCGTTAGTGAGAGAGACCGCACATTGGAATACTTGGGTCTTTTATACAGTTTGTCCAGCTCTTGGCCAACCCTCTCGCGGGTTAACCATTCTGTGAGCCGGGACTATGGGTTCCTTGCCAGGTCAATCCTTTAATATATGCATTTTGATTAGTTTCACTGATATAGTTGTACATTTACATATAGGTCAACGGTAGGACAAGGTCTCAGTTCGCGACCCCGACAAGTGGCCTGCAGGCATATTAATTATTCATGTGTACGGAGGTCACAATGGCCAGAATCTTACTCAGAATGTCATTTGGCCTCCATTTTGATGTTCAGGGTGACTTCCATATAACAAGAGAACCTAAAATGGCGGCTTAATCCAAGATGGCAACTTACATTACTTTCTCTAAGGTCAAGACCGTGCCATGGAGTTTGTTCGCCTACAATGTTTAGACAACTTGGCGTAGGCCAATACATATACAATTGATATGATAGGAGGCATGATATTGTTTCAATTCCCACGCCTGCAGTAGCACCAGTTACGCTCCTAACCCTGCCCCTTGTGCCAAAAACATCCACACAAATCCCCTGAATGACACAAAGGCCAGTGGACCAGCATACAGCCCCCCAACAACCAAATCGCTTTAAAAACGCCACTCACCCCTCACGCAACAACTCAAACGAGAGTAAAACTCCTTGCGCACCCCTCGGAATACGCAAACCCTGCACACGCCAGCCCAATCGTGTGTAAAACTCCCTGTGCACCCCTCGGAATACGCATACCCCACTCGTGCCAACACAATCGCATGTAAAACTCCCTGCACACCCCTCGGAATACGCGTGCCTCGCTCGCGCCAGCACAATTGCGAGTAAAACTCCCTGCGCACCCCTCGGAATACGCGTACCCCACTCGCAGCAGCACAATCGCGGGTAAAACTCCCCGCGTACCCCTCAGAATACGCATACCCTGCTCGCGCCAGCACAATCGCATGTAAAACTCCCTGCGCACCCCTCGGAATACACATACCCCACTCGTGCCAGCCCAATCACGTGGAAAAAGTACCCCTGCGGTGTGGGCTGGCTGCGGGGCATGGGAAGGGTGGATGGGCTGCCTGCAGGGTATGGTCAGGGTGGATGGGCTGCATGCGGGGCTTGGTCATGGTGGATTGGCTGCCTGCGGGGCATGGGGAGGGTGGATGGGCTGCCTGTGAGGCATGGTCAGGGTGGATGAGCTGGCTGCAGGGCAAGAGGAGGGTGGATGGGCTGCCTGCGGGGCATGAGGAGGGTGGATGGGCTGCCTGCGGGGCATGGTCAGGGTGGAAGGGCTCCCTGCGGGGCATGAGGAGGGTGGATGGGCTGCCTGTGGGGCATGGTCAGGATGGATGGGCTGCCTGCGGGGCATGGTCAGGGTGGAGGGGTTACCAGCAGGGCATGGTCTGGGTGGATGGGCTGTCAGTGGGGCATGTCCAGGGTTGTAGAGGGCTCCCCTGTGGTGTGGGCTGCCTGTAGGGGTGCATATGGCTCCTCACCACACAGGTGCGTGAATATGGGGGTACATGAGTGTGCTTTTCACATGATTCTGCTGGCGCGAGCGGGGTACGTGTATTCCAGGGGTGTGCGAGGAGTTTCACACGCGATTGGGCTGGAGCGAGCAGGGTACGTATATACCGGGGGTGCACGAGGAGTTTCACACGCGATTGGGCAGGTGCGAGCGGGGTACGCATATCCCAGGGGAACACGTACCCCGCTTGCGCCTGCCCAGAATACGTGTACCTCGCTCACGCCAGCCCAATCGCCAAAAAAGGGCGCGCATGCTCGGATCACCCACAAATGCATCTCACAAGCAGGCCAGGACAAAATGGAGCACCCCCCCATTACCCATGAGCATGCCAGCAGGCAGCCCACACAACAACAGAGCACCCCATCGTCCGTGAGCATGCCAGTAGGCATGTCTACAATCATGTTCACCCCCAGTGACGGCATCCTGCCAGCAGGCCCCGACTCATGTCCCCCCCACACCACCCCCAGTGACGGCAACCTGCCAGCAGGCCCTGGCTCATGTACCCCCCACACCACCCCCAGTGACGGCAACCTGCCAGCAGGCCCCGACTCATGTCCCCCCACACCACACCCAGTGATGGCAACCTGGCATCAGGCCCCGACTCAGGTCCCCCCCCCCACGCCACCCCCTGTGATGATGGCAAGCAGCAGGCCCCGACTCATATCCCTCCCAAACCACCCCCAGTGACGGCAGCCTGCCAGCAGGCCCCAACTCATGTCCACCCAACCAACACATTGTCACAACATACATGAATGTAGCAAATGTCCACCCAAATCCCAACCCACGCTGACCCCCCACAGTGCAACTCCACAGCCATCCATTGTCCCCACTTCCCAGTACAGGCGCCATGGCATGTCATGCACAGAAGCACACATGCATGTACCCAAAGACATGCCCAACATGGCCACACAGCAGCGACACATGACTGAGGCAATGACGACTGACATATGCACCAAACTAATGAGAGCAGACAACATGTAAACTGATGAAAATGTATTAAAAAACAGAAATCTCCCAAACGAAAAACAACCATGACAAGGAAAAATAAATGAATGTGAACTGAACTGAAATTCAAATTTAAATAAAAAATTAAAACAAAAGGAAAACCTCCCAGTGGTCCATGTCCAGAAAACAAAATTCAGATCCAAAGGGTAAAAAAAAAAACATTCCATCATAGGTGTCAAAAACATAAAAGTCCACAGTTCTAAAACTATTTACAATGAAAGTTCTTAGGACCATGATCTCAAAACCAAATAAAACCTATTAAAAATCCTACAAAAATACAACTATGTACAAAAAGTGGAGCAATGTCCATCGACTCCAAAATAAAAATAAAACGAAAGGAAACCTAAGGCTAATTAACTATATACTATATATATACTATATACAATGGTGGTGGGCTAGTCCTACGGCTCACCGTTCTTACCAAGAGTCTTGGCCAGGGCATCATCGAACTCCGAGTCTATGTCCCGGAGGCGGGACCTGGCTCTGTTCTCGAGTGATCACAGGGACGCAGACATGCTCTCCTCCAACTCCCTGCGAGTCTCCTCGAGAAATTGTGCCCGGCTCAATGCCCACCCCATGGATTTCTCCTCCCTGACCATGGTGAGCCGTGCCCTCTCTGCATCCATTTGCTGACCCATCCACTGCCACACGGAAGACACACATTGTCCAGAGTCCTCCTGATCTTCGGTCGATGACTGCCCCTGTGATGTGTGATGTTGTATGCCCCGAGTCCAGAAGCCTCCTACGTCAAGCCTGGTGCTGCTTCCTTGATGTCATTGCCTGTGCCACCATGACTGGCTCGGGGATGCTGATGACCCCCGGGGCTGTCGTGGCCGTGCCCTGCTGGAAGTTGCCTGCACATCCTCCATTGCCAGGGATCCTGTTGCTTGGGTGAACACCTCTGCAGAACCTTCGACTCCCGACTATGGCAGGGATTGGATCTCCACCAGCCTGTTGGATGAGCAGGTCCATAGGGTGCCCTGGTGACATCTGGGCTGGAAGACGGCATGGAGGGGGAATGGCGCATAGTGGGTGCAGAGGAGGAGAGGATCGCAGGAGCGGCCAGCACATGGAGGAACCCTGCGACAATGAGCCATCCTAGCCAGTTCAAGATGGCACACAGCTGTTCATGATGATGTGCGTTGTCCTTCCTGGAATCATGCACATCATCATTAATCACGCGTGTGCGCATCGAGACACCAACTAGGATGGGCTCAACCCTGTCACGGATTGCCTCGTCTGCAGGTAGGGGAAGGTCAGTTGATGTGGACACATCCTCTACCTGCGGACAGGCCTGGAATGAGGCATCCCTGCTGGTGCAGAGAGATGCAGTCGCAGAATCAGGGACAGGATTATACACAAGCACCTCCGCGGAAAACTGTGCTGCCTCTTGCCCCTGTGCCTGGACTGCACCACTTGCACCAGTGGAATCACCCCACCAAGCCCCACGTGTGGATTCAATGCAGCCTCCTCCTCCTCCTCACCCACCACCGACCTGGATGCCTCCGCACAGTCTTCTGCATTGTCCTGCCCCTGTGGGTTCCCACCTGCCCCTTCCACTGCTGAGGAGCCCACTACCAACCTTGGCCTCGTAGTGGCGGACACGGCACCAGTCCCCTCGCTCCCAGAAGATGGCATAACCTGGGAGGGTGACTGGGCCCTGCGTCTCCGACTGGTGGAGGCATCCCCGCCGGTCTGCTGCACAGCGCCGTCTCCGCCCTCTTCTTCACTCGCCACTGTGGAAAGGGAGACATTGAACACAAGCATCAGGTTACTGAACATAAGTCTGCTACACACAAAGCAAATGCATATGAGTGACACTGTTGTTTGTCATAGCCATCATCACCTTCCACAACACACGGGTCCTTGCAAGCAACACACATGCACATACACCGCCACACAGTCATGCATCCATCCGTGTCCACCTCCCATCACAGTGCAATCATGGACAGCTAGGCCACAGCAGTCAATGACCAGATCGAGATGTGCATGTGTCATGCATCCATGGCGTTTCCCAGTCACACACTCACCACTCAGTAACACGCACATGTACACCATGCATGTCCATGAGGGTGACATCAGCATCCATGATTCATACAACAGACATGGCCAGGTACAGACACAGGCATGCAATCATGTGTGCGTCATCACATGCAGGTGCACATCATGCATAGCAAAACACACACCATTGTCATTGCACACGATTGACCGGACTCACACGCTTCAATGTCATGTCCCTGCACACAGACATCCATACATGGGGCATCCCAGACATATGTCCAAGGTACATGCACCTGACACACCTCAACATGCACTACGCTGGAGATGAACACATGGACACTTACCACTTGACTCTGGACGGGTCTGCATCTCGAGGACCTGGTGGTGAAGCACTGGGTTAATGCGCTCCAGGACCCTCATCTAGATGTTGGTCAGCTGGTCCCGGCGCCCCACTTCTCCACAAGGATCAGTGAGGCGGCGGACAATCATGAGGGCCTTGGACTTAAAGTCCTCCCAGCGCTTCAGGACACGGTTGTAGTCGCAACCTCTCCGTGTTGAAGCCACCCACAATGTCCTTCCAGATCCTCCTCCATTCATCCCTGTTGAGGCGCGAACTTGAGAAGAGGGCATCATAATTCCCCAGGACTCGCTCCACCAGGATGCCAACTTCATTTTCAGTGACGCTGGCAGCCCTCTGCCTCTTTGACTGGGGGTTGCCACTGGCCCCAGATGGTGTTGAGTCAGACATGGCAATCCCAGAGGCAGGTGTGGGTGGGCAACTTGGTCCTGAGGTTGGGCTGTGGAGCGATGGTACACCAGTCGGGAGTCTTCTGGGTCAGCAGAGGTGGTCTCAGGTACAGGATCCGTGGCTATGGCTTCTGTACAGGCACCAAATATCAGGGCACATTGGCAGCAGGCCAGCTGGAAGCAGCAGATGGCTCATAGGAGGCTGCTTGGGGATTTTGGGGGGTAGGTAAATGGCCTTCTGGGCAGGAGCATGGTCTTCTGTGTGTTGTCGCATGGCCAACTCAATGCAGAGTGATTTAGCAGGTGAAAAAAAAACAGCACGTCGGCATGTAATTTGAGTAAAGGGCCTTAGCGCGTGAGCGCGTAAGTGACATGAGGCGTGTGGGCATTTCCCTCAGCACGGGTGCAGAGTGAATCCACACATGCAAAAACAGCACGTCCACGCGTGAATGCATGGAATTCAAGGAAAGGGCCTAAGCGCGTAAGTGACGTGATGCGCGCAGGCATTTTCCCTCGGTGCGCATTAAAGGTGAGCACGGCCCAGCAGTTCGCTATACGTGCTTTTCGTGGAGACCGACGCGTGTGTTGCTACTTCTTGTTGTTTCACACGCCATAGTCGGTCAAGTGGCACAGCGAGTAGAGCGTCTGCTTTGACACCCGTGCAGAGCCTGTTAACGCAGGTTCGAATCCCGGCGGGGCCAAACTCAGCCTTTCATCCTTCTGAGGTCGATAAATGAGCACCACACACCGTGGGTAATAATAAGCAGCGCTCAGATACCTGAGGGTTTGTAGCGCTATATAAAAGCCTAATTAATTAATCACCTCACAACGGATCGAGGACGTACCTCTTCTTTTGGTGGGGGTCTTGCCTATGCATGCTTTTCTTTCCCAGGCTAGTGAGACGGTGAGTCTCGCATGCTATTTTTCCCACTATGGGTCCCCCTGTGTATCGTGTACCCATTTTCGAGGTCATAGTAGGCTGTGTGTCCGACGCATACACGTTTTTTGTGTCCCTGGGTGCCACCGCGTACTGCAGGATGTTAATTCCACACACATGGGCTATCGGGGGGTTGCATGCACGGTTTTATTGCAGATTTGGGGTGCCTGAGCGTTGCGTGACCTGTCATTTTCTCACAGTACTCACATACAGCCTTGCAGGAGCACAGGGGTGCTGTTTACATCACATACCCCACCCCCTTCACCACAATTGCCCAGGACAATTGTTGTGTACACCTCTCATTGGTACTAGTACATCCGTGCAATGGTTGGGAGGCCATGAAAGGTGAGGGTTGCCTCATTTGGGTGTCCTCCATGTGATGGGCATGGTCAGGGACATGGCTGGGGTGACCACGGGGTAGGGGAAGTTCAGGGTGGCCAGGGTGGCTGCAGAGGGGGAAGAGGCTGGGGTGCACCACTTCAGCAGGATGTTCTGCCACCAGGTGCAGCTGTGGCGCCCACCACGCAGGCTCAGGGTCGGCCAGTGCATGATGCGTTGGCACCTTAGGACTCCCAGGCTGAATTCCAGCTGGTCAGGGGGCACAAGCAATGTGCTCGCAGGGATGCTCTGACCGTGGCACATGTCCCTGGGGCAGGGTTGACATCTGCTGCCCCAAGCAGCCGGGTGTTGGCAACTGCATGGGCAGATGTAGCCAACACTACCCTGGCTGTGATTCTGCCAGCCAGGACTGTGTCACAGACCTTGGCACAGTGGCTGTTGCTGCGCTGGGTCCTTTCAAGAGCACCCAGCAGCCACTGACGCAAGTCAGGGCTTCTGCCCCAGTTCCACCTGCAACTCCCTTGGTCCAGTCCACCAGCACTACTGCCCTTACTGATCGGGGCGGCATTTGCCAGTCAGTGTCCGTACCACTGCCCAAGAGGAGGAATGTTGCACCTGCGCATGAGGCTGGGACACCACACATGACTCCGGCCTCCGGCACGTCGAGGATGAAGCCTTTCAACAAGCAGGAACTGGACATCCTTGTGGGCTACGTGTCAGAACACAAAAACAATATGCTAGTGTGCCCAAATTGCCATACTATGCCTGCCCAGCGTTGGGAACATTGGAAGCATGTTGCAGATGGTGTTAGCGCATTCGGATATAAGGTGCGCAGAGCTCAGGACTGCAAAAAGCATTGGGATGACCTCAGACGCTGTGCTAAGCAAAAATGTGCCTCCAATTATGCCATGACTCAGGTGACTGGCAGTGGGCCACCACCTGAGGAGGAAGAACTCACTGTGCACGAGGAGATCGCTGCAGAGTTCATCCCGGCAGAATTGATCGAAGGAGTGGGAGAGATGCAGGATCATGATGCCCTGTACGGTGAGGGTTGTTGCGTGTTTGTCCAGCCCATGAGCTGTTAGCTTGTGTGATGTGATGTAATGTGCTTGACTGCCATTATATGCTATGTGCACATGGTTCTCATGTGCGAGTCATGCAATGCTTCGCTAATGCATGCCTGTTGTGATGCATGCTGCACATGTGAAGCGGACTGGGACTGTCCTCATCACCACACATGCACTCTACTCACATGCTAGTCACACGGCTGCCCCTCCGGTCCATGTTCCAGCTCACTGACCTGTCTGCATGCAGCCTGTGGTGTCTTTCAACTCAGCACTCGAACTATGTCATCGCATGATTTATGTGCATGTGTGCTCAGCCTGCATGCAGGTAATCCACGCGGGCATGCTTCCTTGCCCCTCCTCCCCCCTGCACCTCAATTTCACCATGGCACTGGGGGGTAACATGTTGGACTACTGCAATATCCTGTTCCACGCTCCTGTGTACATGCACACTTCCCCCTGCGAACATGCCAGACACATAATGTGGGGTACATCCTTTGTCCTTGATGCAGGGTGTCTCACTCGGACTGTGCAGGTGGCAGATGCTTCCCTGGGACATGAGTCCCCATTCATGCTCCATGTACATTCCATGCATGCCCCTATGTATCCTTGGCACGATGATCATTGTACTACTTGTCCGGGATTACATACGTATCATGGCATTTGGTCATCCATTCCATGCTCACTCTGGCTCAGTCCTGCATCATGCACATGTTTAGGGTGTCATTGTCTGTGTGGGGCACATGCCTCCCCCTGTTGCAGGCCCCCTGACTCTGTTCAACTGGTGTAGTGCCTTCTGCATGAATGGGTGTACTACTGACGGTTCATCATATGTCCTGCTTACTGTTCCATTCTCATCTGCTGTGGTGTCACTGAGATGATGCAAATGACGCTAGCCAACACTGCCAATACACAGTTCTCTGGTCAACCTTACATTGCCATGCAATGCCACCCAGCATTTTCAATAAGGGGGCGCGGGGTTAACTGTAGTCATGCAACCCAGTGAATGCACATTGCACATGATGGCTGAACTGGCCCTTACTCTGCTGTCATGTTAAGTGATAGACATCAAAATGTACATGTTTATGTAGATTGTTGGTAACGTACACATGTACTGCACTGCACCCACCCACTTCTGTGCCATGTTACACCGTTCTACATGCCTACTCACTGCTGCAATGTCAAAGTGACGTGGCATGTATGTTCCGATGTTCATCCCTTCACTGTTATGCAATGTACTAGCACAGGTGCATCCTATGACACATGTACTCTGTATTGGAACACCCTAGCGGGTGTTTAGCAAAGTTGATTGGTCAATTGGCAGCCTATACTAACTGGTAGAGCCTGCAGATTGATTATAGACTGCAAATTGGGTTGTAATTACTGTGGAGCTGCCTGTACGTGTGTATGTGTACACTTTCACATACATCAAAGCAAGCAGCGTTGAAGCTGCTTGCTTTGCTTTATAGGATGCTGTTCATATACAGCAGATGGGTGTGTATCAACACTGGTGTATTTGAACACTTTCACATACACATATGCAGTTTCAACATTGTGTTGTGCAACATTGCAGCTACTTACTTAGCTGTGTGTGAAAGTGTTTATTTACACGTGTTCTCAGCAGCATTTTTGTTCAATAATTAATATGTCGTTATTTTACGTAAATGCTGCTGAGATTTCAGCATTGCGCCCCTTATGTTAAACCGGCACAATCCTGAAGGTGCACTGTCATGCACTATGAGTGCGCCCAGGCCCATTTTGAAATACTGGTGGAGCCTGGGCGTGGTGATTTGACACACTGATTCATGTGCTGAATCAGGCTGAATCAGGCTGAATCAGGCCCTCAGGGGTGTTCTAGAAGCTTCAGGACCGGTAGCTTGGAACGTACTGGGAGTTATGGTCCCTCATACCTGGTTGAAAGCCCTCACATTGCTCAGGACATTCACTATGTCTTCAGGGCCCATGACACCCGGTACGGGCCGAGCTGCAGATCGATTAAGCTATATTGGTGATGATGATATAGTGATCCATGTCTACATGCATGCTACGTTTGTCATGGTGTGTTCTGATTCACTTGCAGCTGTGGCCATTAGGCTGTTCAAACATGCTTATGCTACCTGCCATCTCTTTGTTGCCATCTGTCATTTCTGCCTGTGATATGTGCCTGCCAGAGGTGGAGTGTGATGCAGGTGATATACTACATTCAGTATATGTGTAGACTTCGCAATTTACATTTGAGTTGTGTGTGACATGTCTGCTTCATTTGTTGGCTGTTGATGTAGTGATGTCTATATGTGTGTGGGTTATGTGCTGCTGACATGTGTACTCATGTTTGTTTTGTTCACATTGCAGGTGATGACGCAATGGAGCCAGAGGATGGTGATGTCATTCCAGACACAGGGTTGTGCTCCAGACCATCATGTCCAGGGCTGGCAATCAGTCCAGCTCTGATGAACACTCTGAGCACAATGTTGAGTTGGATGCTCATCATAACGATTCATCGCTGGTGAGGGATCCTGATGTGGATGATCTTCTGTCCGCAACACCTGCAATGAGGGGCCAGACAGTGTTGGAATGTCCACCTGTGGTGGTTCTGGCTGCACAGTCACACTCCACAGCAGTTGCTGATGTGCCTGGGGCATCATGTCAATGGAGGGATGTAGTCCTGCAGCCGCGGGTGGTGCCAATTCAGCAAGGACCATGCCTCCTTGTGTCCTGCATGTATAATGTCCGGCAATGTGGTGGCTGTGTGCCACCGGGGAATACTAAGTGGGAGCAATCCATGTATGCCAGTTCATATCAACAGGGGGCAGCTATTGTAAAATCGCTCAAGACGTGGACCGTGTGGCCCAATCCATGCTCCTCCCTAATAGGCAGGTGGAGCTCCAGCAGCAGGCAGCGCAGTCCACGTGCCGCTCACTCGCGCTGGGCATGGCAGCCTCAAACAGGGCACGCCGGGCTGAAATGGTGTCTCTGCGTGAAGCACTTACTGCTCAGGCAGAGGCACACATGGAGGCCCTGAGGGAAGAACACCAATCCCTCAGATCTACTCTGGGTGTGCTCAACATGACCCAGAGGCAGCGATCAGAATTGAGGTTGGAGAAGCTTGAGAAAACCATCTCGGCTGAGCTACGTGCATGCCGGGAGGTGCTCCAGATATCATGTGAGGCCATGCAGGCCGAACTCTGTGTTACACGTGTTACCTTGAAAGAGGAAGCATGTGTATCACGTGAGGTGCTGCATGCTGACCTACATGCCATTGCCACACAGGACCAGGCTTACCAAACCCGCATGCTTGCTGCCGTGGAGGGGCAAGCTGCGGATAGGCGTGGTCAGGCAACTGTGCCATGTCCACCTTCTGATTAACATCTGGAGGGTGAGTAGGACAACCACTTATCTTCCACACAGGTCGGGCCGTGCAGGATTTGAGCCCATGGAGTTATTTTTTTTAATCTCAACATCTTCGCATGTGGGTGTTGAGGTGCACCCTGTACCTCCCCCAACCCCTGGGTCGTATGTGGCCTTTTTTTTAATAATATTGTTTGTCTATTGTGCATTCAAGTGACAGTGTGGTTCTTTGCGGCTTTTGAAAGCATCCACTGTGTGTTCCAGCTGGGCCTATACAAGCTTGTCTCATGTATGTGTTTGTGGCTTGGAGTCCTGACACATATGCCACTCCTGCTTCCCCTTTCCGTGGGCTTGCAAAGATGGTTTGGTGTGACAGCAAATAACACAGGGGCATTGGACTTTCGTCATATCTGTGGCCAGTCTGCTGTGCTACTTGTGTATACTCCCCTAGTGGGGATTATGGATGTTTTCTCCATGGCATGTCTGCAATCAATTTTGGTGAGTACAATTTTGATCTGTGCTTTTATTGAAGTTGATTGTGATGTTATTTCATTTCTTGCTGTATACGTGCTTGATGCAATTTATGCTGTAGATGGTAGCCTGCACCCTTTAGCTGTCAAAGTCACACTGATGGTGGGAGGGCGCCGGGTGGTGACAATGTCAAGTTGTGGTATGTGTTAGGTTCAGCCCCTGGGAATTGTGGCAAAGGTGGAAGCATTAGGAATGTGACCCAAGAACCACAACTCACGGTCTAGTCCTTACCTGAGATGGCCGCCTAGACTACTTCTATGCTCTGTTACATTTGGACGGCACGTTGTATCTGTCTTCCCTGTTGGACTTTGCTGATGCGTGACAGCACACTTTTCCTACTGGACTACATCTCTTTTACTCGTTTTTCACACTCTGGTGCCTTTGGTCCCTGTTTTTCTTCCTGCTACTGTCCTTGTTGCAGATTTGTACGCCCGTCTCTCGGGCAGTTATTGCCACGTACTCGTGCGATTCCTCGGTTCACCTCAATATATGATATGATATGGCATTTAAAACGTGCCTATACACAAGTGTTTCAAGGCGCGACGATGCAAGGTGGGGAGCAAAGGGAGGACAGACAACGATCCTACTAGGCCAGGTGTCATTCAGATCGCGCAAGTGCATGGGAAGGGGGGAAAGGAAAAGTACGCAGGGGGAAGAAGAGGGGAAAGTGCAGTACATGGAAGTGGAATAAATAAGACACATAAAACAGCCAGCTAGTGGCAAGTGCAAGGAAGTGCAGACGTAAGTGCTCGTAGGGGAGACTGAAGGGATACAGAAAAAGGGTCCCCAAGTGCAGGGGTTGCCAGGGAGGCAGTGCAGGTGGGTAATTGACGGAGCCTGGGCCAGAGATCAGAAAGGGTGGTCAGGTAACCAGTGCAATTACAGTCAGGAATTCAGCAAGGGAGGGGAGGAGAGAAAGCAGAAGCAAAGAGGAAAGTTTTGAGGTGTTTCCGCAACCAGAGATGGTTCTCCTAGATTTTCAAGGAGGCAGGAAGGCTGTTCCAGAGAGAGGCCCCTGCCGAAAAAAGTGATCTTCCACCAACTCGTTGCTTGGAGAAGCGACTGATCCTAAGGGAGTTGGAAGCAGATGAGCGAAGAGCTCGAGAAGGAAGATATTTAGGAAGAGAGAGTTGAAGGTATTGCGGCCCCAGATCCCAGAAGGCCTTGTGTACAATGCAGAGGGTTTTGAACTTAATCCTCGCAGCCACTAGGAGCCAGTGCAGAGATTTCCGTCCTGGAGAGATACGATCCCTGGGCTTGAGGCCAAGGGAAAGTTTTGCATTCCTGTTCTGGATAAGTTGCAGAGGGCGGAGAGTGGAGGCAGGCAGGCTTGGAGAGGACCTGGGCTCTGGAGACAGTGAGATTCTGGGGGAAGGAGAGGAAAGGAAGAATACCTCTAAGGAGGTGCAGCTGGTAGTGTGACTTCTTAGAGACATCAGAGATGTGAGGGGAGAAGGGGAGTGCAGAGTCAAAGATGACCCCAAGGTTTTTAGCCTTGCAGGTGGGAGTGGGAGGAGGGACAAGAGAGGACGGCCAGAGAGCTGCAGGGAAGGAGGGAGTGGGTGTGCTGATGAGTAGAATCTCAGTCTTACTGGCATTAAGGCAGAGGTCGTTGGCGGCACACCATCCCTGGATGGCAGACAGACAGTTATCTCTACTGAGGTACTCTCCCTCAAATTCTTGTTTTCGGGGGGCCAGTGTCTTGGAACGGGAGGCACAATAACAGAAAAGCACACAATTGAGAAAAACTGACTACCCCACTCTATGTCCAACCAGTACTGGCAAAGTGATCTACAGATTTATTGTGAACCTGGCTTTCACCTTCAAATTAAGTGAGCCAGATTTATACAAAACATCTCGTATTTTGTGCAGAAGGAAACGGAACCATACAACTCAATTAATACACACTATACATGACCATTTTTCAATATGTCCATATCAATTTATTAAGTGTTAGGATTACTTTAGAAAAGTTAAAAAGGGAGAGAGATAGAAAAACAAACAAATCAATGAAACACACATTAATCGTGGTACATCAATATATCTTCTTGCTCACTTCTAAAAAACACAATGTTTCATATGGGGTTTTGTTATCTTAATAGAAAAAAACACTCTGAACAATTCAGTAGTTTACAGATACCAGACTATATTCTTTAGCTAGTCTATTGTCAAGTGTCGATATGTTTCGGCCGTTTTTGGAGATAAAACACTATCCCTAGTGTCTCTGCAACCAATACTTTTTAGGCCTTCTTCAGGACAGACAATTTCTTGTTAGTTGTTGGACATCTCTATTTCAAATCCCCCGTAACAGGATACTCTAAAAACAAACATGAATACATTTATACATTAATCACACGATAAAAGAATGGTTCCATTCCAAACACACATATTTTCTTTATTCTTTAATCGATTTACCATATACTCATAATGTCTTAGGTTGTTCACAATCAATTTAGATCTATCGATCACACACGCCTTTACTTACATCCTGGTTGGACTTGAGCTTTATACTAGGAGACCCCTAGTCGTAGCAGGTCTTAATTCCTGCTTCCCAGATGTCACGAATCAATTCCAGTTTATCTTATTTCCTGGCTGTGTGGGAGACCTATTTAACATAAGGAACCCAATTTTCTTTTAGTACATGTTCATTTGATGTATATTAGTTTAAGACACAGCATTCTCAAACATACTCCTGGTGTCATACTTACTCAGAATGACACCCCTTAGTTTATGTCCCATATTTTCTACATTATCTACACAGGAGAATTAATCCTCTATGTTGCTAAATAGTTTCATACTTTCATCACCTTATTAAACTGTTTTCTTAGACTTTTACTTTTTCCATTTTTTCTTTTATTTTTTCATTTATATCTTACCTTTGTATTCCCCATATGGGCATGTTTGCAAAACTAGCAACACAATCGTAGTCCCACACTGACTTACTTTCCTTCCGCTCTCTTTCCAGACTTGTGCTGTCTCTGCCTTTCTCCATTCACACTATCAAGGATTGATTGGGTTTCAACTCAACCATCCAGCTGTGCCAGGCTCCTTGGTTATTTTCTACTCAAGTTTCAGCTCTACCCATCAGTTGTGGGATCCTCATTGATTGTGGTCTACTCAAGTTCCTAGCAATCCTGTTGAACCATTCTACAACTGTGCAACCTTGGAAGTTATTCTATCATTCAGTTTGGACTTGTAATTGGCCATATTCTACAAATCAAGTCATCTACTGGAGATTCTTACAGGTTATTTTGGCACTTTGAGGCTTTTTCCCTGGTTTGGGGGTTTGGCTCCTTGGAGTTCTCTGCGATTTGGTATTTTTACCGGCAAGGTGGCCTCTGAGGAAGCTATACCCTGGTTACACGAAAGGAAGAACAAGAAAAAAAATGGGAATGGGGGGATCCTGAAGCCAGGTAGATTCGTAGGAAGAAGCCGACGGACCCCAGAGACAGTTCTTCTGAAGGTCAAAGTGATGAGGAAATGAGGAAGGGTCTTTTGTTGTCGGACAGTACGCTTGGGCTACAGGGATTGGTCACTGTCTGACATTGTCAATGTGGTGTACTATGTACATGATGTGTTCTGCTGGTCAATGATGTTCCTGTGTTAGGTTTACTTTTCAGGTGTCAGGGGATTGGTGTGCTTTGACACACTGGGGTGTCCACATGGACAATGTTCACATGTGATGTGTACAGGACACTGAGGTCACTTCCTTTCACATGCATGCATTGAGTGCATGTCCCTACTGACACACACACTTACACAATGGACCACCACACATACAACCACCCATCCATGCCCACACGTGCACACAGATTGCCTTCTCTGGCATGCTGTGTCCCTGCAGCGCATGATCACTTACAATTTACGGATCCTTTACATGCATCACTGAATCATTTTAGTTGCTTGTCCTTTTTTATATGATGCTCAAGGTGTATCCCCAACACAATGGCCACTCACTGTGCTGTGTGCTGAGCGGTGTGTTGCAGGGGACACACATAGCACATGGTTTTGGGATTTGCGGATTTGGATCACCCAATGTGCATGCCAACAGGCATTCTGTCTTTTGTTGATGGTACCGCTGGTGGCATGCATTTGTGTATGACTTTGTATGTGTGGGAGGTTGTTGGTCAGTCACTTCATCTGATTCCATGTCAGGTGTGATTGTCTCAGGCCTGTTTCCATTTATCATGTGGCACTTTGTAACTAATTTGTCATGTGTTGTGCATTTGGTTTGCTCTTTTTCTGTTGCATGCCATGTCATGGTGTGGCCAACGAGGGTAATGGGGGTTGGGAGGGTTTGGGTGACATACCAGTGATTTTCATGGCCTGTTTTGCAGGGGGGTGGTAGGATATGCACCTTGCATGTGTTCCTTTTGGTCACACCGGATTGGTTAGGTTTAAGTAGCTAGGGATGCACACAATGTAGCACTTCCATGGAAACATTCTCAGGGTGGTAAGGTTGTGACAGTTGACTGTCTCTTTGTTATCATCGATTGTCACCTGGTATGTGCCAGGCCTGTGTGCAATCCACAGGTGTGGGAGTTTAGGTGAAAAATGTGACCACAAGCTGGATCCGGGCTGCCTCGCCACGTGCCCTTTCCCCTCCCATGAGCAGCGCCTGTGCATGTGGTTGGGGATGTGTGGGCACCACCATGTCCACCGATACGCCCCTCCATGTTGCAACATTGTGCAGGACACATGCTGCCACAATGATCCTGCACACTACTGGGGGTGCATATAGCAGCTGCCCGCCAGAGCGTTCAAGGGAGCGGAAGCGTGACTTGTGCATTCTGAATGTGCCCTCCACTATGGCCCTGGTTGCAATATGGGCTGTGTTGTATCTTACCTGGGGTGGTTTGGTGGGGTTCTGTATTGGCGTCATCATGTGGGTGCTCAGAGGGTAGGCACTGTCCCCTGTGGAGGTGATGATGGTTGTCATTAGTTGGGTTTGTGTATTTGTCTGTGTGTGACATGCGTGCATGTACACAGACATTTATACTCACCAATGAGCAATGTGTTGCCATGCTTCCCAGCTTCCAGGTCCCGGCTCAGGCGGACATTCTGTATATGAAACTGTCATGAGTAGACCCAGGATAGTTTGCATAGACAGAGGTAATGATTCCATGGGCATCGCATGCAACATGTACGTTGATGTAATGCCTGTGCTTGAGGTTGCGGTAGATGTTCTCAGTGGCTCTAGGTGGATGTAGGGCCACATGGGTGCAATCTGTGGCACTGAGAACTTTGGGGAAGTGTGCCACCCTGTAAAAGTCCTAGGCCATGGCCTGCCTTTCTGCGGGTGTTCTGGGCATGTATATGTGCCTACGGAGTGAGGGGCGCGCTGTCATGATTGCCGAAACCTATACCTGCCATAGACCTCGTCATCAGGCATCCCAATAAGGCTGGTCCTGGGCAAAAAAATGTGGGGCCTGGCTATTCTTCTCCTCCTGTGGTATCCCACGATCACTGCTGCGAGGAATGGGACATTCATTGTAGCTGTATATGCGTGTTTGTTGTTTGCATGCACTTTTATACTGCGCTGGAACGCTTCCGTTTGCCATGGTGTGGCAGACATGTTTACTCCTGTGCGTGTCTTTTGGTGTGTGCGGGTTTCCCCTATTCGATTCCATGAATACGTGTTGTTCGCATGCATGTGGGTGTTCCATGTATTTCCCAGCAGTACTTCCCCAGTTACGCCCTCATTTTGACACATTGTTCCCATTCTGCGTGTTCCACCCCCTTTTTTGAGTGTGCGCTACACATTGTGCGCTTTCGCTTTGTGCGTCACGCACAGCGTTTGGGATGTTGCAGTGACGTGTGCGCCATATGCAGTTTCGGGGCAGCTCCCAGGAAAAACACACGCACAGACTTCCATGAATCGCTTGCATGCGATTTGCACGCGTGCACTGGATTATTCTCGCTTGCGCCACCGATTTCAGCATGCAATTATTCCATGAATCGGCCCCTTTGTGTCAAAAACTTTAAGAGCAATGGAACAAGCAAACAAAAATAAGGCGTGTCAAAAGGAAAATATGCAAGATGCAATTGGGTTTTCACATTTTCCTAATTTAATGTTCTCACCTTCCAGTGAAACAACACTGTTATCAGAAACACTGGCTCTGTCAACTTTAAGAGCCTCACATCTAGGCTTAAAGGCATTGGTAAAACGCATTGAGCAACTAAATATAAATTGGAACAACAAGTGGTAACAGATCCTTGCTGCCAAAGAGGGAAGGTCACTCAATAGGGCTAATAAGACAAATCCGCAATTTTCAAGGAACGATCTCGGATATCTTGAACCTTTAATGGAAAGAAGAACAAACAAAAGACCAATCACAAATCTGGTCAAAGCTCTAGACAATGAGCAAATAGTTCCCCTTGAGATCTTGATATCACCAAGTAAACAAAACGTAGATGGAGAACGTCTGGGCTTTAATGTTCTAGCATGCAAATAAACAGCGACACACAAGAGGTAATAAACAAGCTCCACATACAAAGAGAACAAGAAAACAGAAAAATAAGCAACAACAAATCCTGTATGTTTATGAGAATGTTAGAGTCAATAGGAGGGTCTAACACAAAGCAACCTAGAGGCCCACAGAAAAGTATGAACCCTGTGATAGCCTCAATGTACATGAAAATAAGAAATCTTGCCAACCAAAGTAAAATCAAAGAAAAAGCAAAATAAAAGAAAACAGTAAGTCAATAAGAGCAAAAACAAAGACCTAAGAACACTCTGAGGTCGTGATGGAAATAAAGCGCACAAGAAAATGATGACAAACAAATGACTAAAAAAATTGATACAGGTAAATTTCAACTGCACAGAAGAACCACATGTAGAGAATTCACTGTAAGAGGACTCTGGAGGCTTGTTTGACATTTCTGACACACCTATAAGGTAGGGAAGTGTAATCATGAGCATCTCTGAAATCCCCCATGTGAATGAAGAAGAAGGAAAATATTGTAGTAAAGATAAACGTTTTAAACATATCACTACGTTGCAATGGATAATGGTAGAAAGTGTTCCACTACATCTAACACAGGTGTTGGCAGAAGGCTGCCTTTTACGGTTAAGTGGGGTCCTGAATGTAGCCACCTAATGATAGCTGGATGCATACAGAATGCACCCACCATATTGTATCAACCCAGATGTACTAGAATGTTTACAAAAGTACCAATTCTATGCTTTCACTTGATTATAACCAATGCATTTTTCTACTCGCTCTCTGCCCATTTGGAATTAGCCAAAGGCTTGGCCTCACTCCCTCAAGCATCTGCTTTCACATACTACTTGAATGACACTCTGCACAACACTGCTGCCATAAGAATGCAGCTACCTTTTTATGACAACAATTTAAAACTGTAGCTACACACATAATTGACTATACTCTTACACACATACTCCCCCGCTTATTTCCCTAGTTTACCTCTATCCACCCATACACATGCCAAATAGACATGGGTGACTAGTAAGGACAAGGCCAAACCCTCATGACCTTAATAGCCTGCATGAACACACACATACTAGCACCCCCTAACCTTCCCATACTTTGGACTTCAGTCCTTCCAAGGGCATTCATCCTACAGCGCATTGGGACCATACCCATGTTATACAAAGGATCTCAAATTATGGAAATGTTTAAAAATATTGCAAATCTTTGATTAATCACTTCAGCAGAAATAACACTGGTTGAATGTTTGCACCAAAAACATCTGAGAAGGGTAAAAAAGCACCTAGCCTTTGCTCATACCTCTCAAATTCGTATGGAGAATTTAGACAATATATGGATGATGTGGGTTTTGATTTAACAACCTTCATGGACATAAAGGACAGTAATTATTGGAAAAAACAGTCATCTTTTCCCGGGCTATAGATTACATTCCTGGTTTATACAGAATGCAGACCAATTAGAACAAAAAAGACTGGCCTTTGAAGAAGACATCAGAATTGAAAGATTGGAATTGGCTGACAGAAACTCTGAATTCAGGAGGCTATCTCCAGTCCTGATGAAAGCAATGGGCGGATACAAATTGTTTTATGGAATTCCAGAGGCAACTATCTTATTTTGCATAGTGATACTATAGATGCCAACTTGGGATATCATACAATTCTTCTACTACAAGAAATATGGCTAATGACAGAAGCGTTCCTATACCGGAAATCCTAATATTCAAACATTGCATCTAAAGCCTTTGCAGGATGACCTAAAGGGGGATGATGATAGGTGTGAATAACATATACATCCACAATGTATATAAGTAACTCTCTGCTCAACGCCGACCAGGAAGGAGGGCAGGAGCCCCCTTCCTCTCACTCGGTCACTGATCGTCGTGCATTCGCATAGGAAATTTTCCTCCTACCATACAAGGATAAGGAATAGAAGTAGAACCCCTTCATGATTTGTGCAGTCTGCACTCATTGAACGACACGACACCCATGTCCTTCCAGCATTGTCGTCTGCCTATGCATTTCCCTGCCGCCTGAGCCCAACGCAGCTATCCACGAGGCCTACCAAAATGGCAGCTTTGTTTACTGCCTACCCCTTTGCCTAGTGACTGGAGCAACACGCACCCACAGAAGACGCTGCAACCCCATTGGCCACCCCAACCCACATCTTGTCTCCGGAAGAACTGGAGGCGAGAGCGGGCAGGCCCGCCCATCAAAGGCACAGCTTCTAAGGCTGCCTGGCTGTCTGCGGCTCTCTGCAGAGGGACGCAGCAAGAAGCGCCAAAACAAAGGCCCATCACAGAACTCCCTTGTACCACCAGACGTCCACGCCACACACCACTCCAGGAACTATCCCAACTTTAAATAAGAGTTAACATCTTACCAGCCAAGGTATCTTACCAGCCAAGGTAACATTATAATTAATCAATAGTCACACACCGTTTGGCTAAAAACCCACCCATGCCAGCCTCCACTATGTGTTAGTCCACCTCTGAATTTTGGTCTATGCCCCGTACTCACTCCGCATCCGCACCCGCTGCTCTCATGAGGCAGCCCACCCCAGCTTTATGCATGCTCGCTCTGGCAGCACCTGGTCCTCACAGGTCACCTTCATGCACTAATTAGCCTACTGTACCCAGCAATTGATTTGATAGCTATGCTGCATCTGATCTAGCCTGTTGTTACTAGCATTAATCCACTGCCACACTGCATCTGAACGAGCCTGTTGTCACTAGCTTTGAACTATTAGCCATGTTGCATCTGAACTAGCATGTTGTTACTAGCATTGAATAACTAGCCATGTGCATCTGAACTAGCCTGTTGTTACTCGCACTTGAGTCATTATATTGTTCCTCATGCATTGCATTCCTGATTCGAATTGCCATGCTATTATTTCTGTAATACTGTAATTACCTACTGTTTACTGCTGAACCTGCATAGAGCATACCACCGTCAATACACTCACTCCAATGCATCATTCCAGACCGCAATTGTCAATGCCCCTATCTGAACGCACCGCAGTCCACCTCACTCTCCTCTCTATAATACTCACCACTCTCGCACTCTGGCCAAACAGCGGCATGTCGCGCACGCACACAGAAGTCCTACCCTCACCAGACCTCAGACAAACCCTTGCTAGGCAAAACACAAAGCCCATCTCTCACACCATCAACTGCAAGGTCCAGCCCCTGCTCCACCACGTGCTCCTTAGACTTAGAGCTTGCACTAAACCTCACCCCACAATGCACCGTAGTACTCCACCCACCACATACCTCAGAAACCTCAAACTCAGCTCCCGGACATTCATTCCGTCTACGCACACACTTCAACCTACCCACCAGCTTTCAAACCCCCATCTTCACACACAGCACTCGGCGCACATCCCCAAAACCCCCTTCCTCCCTGCCAACCACCTACCACATAGCCCAGACCTAACTCTAGCACTAATGCCCATCGACCACCCAATAAATCCTACACTGAACTCAAATGCGCACTCATCAACGCTCGCTCCCTCCCAGCTCATGCACTGGAGATCAATGACCGCCTTAACACTCACAATCTTGTCATACTTGCCTTCTCCAAAACCAGGCTCCATGAAGCATCAGGCCTATCTATCTCCCTTGCTCTCAACCAAGTCTTAACTCAACCAAGTAATTAATTTTTTGTTTTTGGGGGATCCGTTTCTCAAAAAACGGGAGCGCAATCATAGACTAAATACAACTGAGAAACAGATTACCCCACTCTACGCCTATAAATATAGGATTAGGTGATGTTCTTTACTACAACATAACAGACAACATTTTCTTCTTCAACGTCAAACTAGACATTGGTTATAGCACAACAAGTCAAAAACACACGTAAAGACCCACATTTCTAAGGAACCAACATACACTATTTCCTTAGCAAAAAGACAATTTTTATTCAATATAAAAAAAATATATATATATATTTATATGGACATAAAAATACATGATTTTCCAACACACTTTTTACAACACAATTAAAAGACAGCTTTGTCTGTGATGGGGCTACTAGCCAGCTGGTGCCGTTTCCCATTAAGGTAACACTGAGGCTGCAGCAGCACGTCTTGGCGAATAACAGTAAGTCGATGAGTGTTTAATACTTTAAAGTAATGATGGATTTCTTTGCCATGCTCTGAGATTGGATGTTGAAAAACCACACATGCTTAAACTCCAACCTCCAGTGCTTAAACGTTCTTACTAGATGGAGGTTCTAAAAGAAATTAAATTGTGGTTGGAACACCACATACCCGAATAGGAAAAGAAATATTCTGGCCTTTGGTGAACAGCAATTTCATGAACTTATGATTGGCACAGGCTACTTTTGAGCCAACGCTTACTCATGCCTCTATTGAATATATGTGCATACTTGTACCTCGGGTAGACAAAAATAACAATACCATACTGAAGAAATGATTTGTCCTGAAGAAGGCCATTAAATCAAGGGTTCTACAAGCACTAGAGATAGTGCCCAACTTTATCCAAGGGCTGAAACATGTTGACTACTTTTATAAGACTAAAGAACAACTAAAGTCTAACATCTAACAGCTACAACTCGACGTAGTTCATTGTATTTATGACAAAAAAAACCCATCACAAACAAAGCTGTGTTTTAATTGTGTTGTAAAAAGTGTGTTGGAAAATCATGTATTTTTATGTCCATATAAATATATATATATTTTTTTATTTGATATTGAATAAAAATTGTCTTTTTGATAAGGAAATAGTGTAGAGTGGTTCCTTAGAAATGTGGGTCTTTAACTGTGTTTTTGACTTGTGCTATGACCAATGTCTAGTTTGAAGTTGAAGGAGAAAATGTTGTCTGTTATGTTGTAGTAAAGAACATCACCTAATCCTACATTTATAGGCATAGAGTGGGGTAATCTGTTTCTCAGTTTGTTATATTTAGTCTCCACCAAGGCTACACTATCCTCAGCCAGGACCAAAAGACTTCCAAAGGTGGTGGCGTGGCCCTCATCTCAAAGGACACTCTTTCGATTAGACTCTGCAACCAACAGTGGGATAACCATCACTGCCAAACTCTCACTCTCCCCGAACTGCACCATCAACATCTTCATTACTTACAGGACTCCAGGTTCCCCACCTGACTTCCAAAAACACCTCCTCCAAACCTTAGGGAACAACCTAAAAAGTTAAACCGAATCCATTTGAGTAGGTGACCTTAACCTAGGCCTGCAGGCCCCAAAGGACAAAGCGGCTGCTTCATTAGCCAAAGAGCTACCAACGCTGGCTTTCAACACAAAATCACCTCTTCTTCTCACTGCAAAGGCAAATCCATTGACTGGATCGCAGACCACAACTGTTCCTTTTCCATTATTAACATTGCAGCACTCACCTGGACTGACCACCACTGTATCCCTTCTCCATTCCCACACTCCCTACTCGCAAGGTGCTCTCATATGCCCCACCAGCCAAAGTCAGAAGCTTTAAAAAACTAACCAAAATTAACATCACACCTCTTCTCGACATCCCTGAACTTAAACATCCCTTCTCCAACGACCCCATCTCGATTGCCAACACCTATGCTTATGACCTCACCTAAGCCATTGAGGCCATAGCACCACTAGAAGAAAAAAAAAGAAAATAAATCAATGCATTCTAATGCTTGGTTCACAGAAGAACTGTCCATGTTACGTACAAGTAAACGCCGCGCTCTAACAAAGTGCAATCGACGCATGACCAATCCTCTCTAGAGGAATTCAGAAAAATATATCCTCATACAAAAAACCATATTCATAGCTAAATCAGAATCCTTCAATCAAAGGATCTCCAAAGCAAGCTCCAAATACAACGAAATATTTACGATTTTCAAAGATCTCATCACCCCGCTTCATGCCCTGATGAAATCATCAAAGACGAATCCTGGTGTTCCAACATACAGGCCGCTCTTATAAACAAGGTCAAGATGCTCTAAGAAAAAATATCAACCCAACGCAAAACCCTTCCCAATCTAGGCGCCTCACCTCCATCCACTCCACCCATCCAGAACAACAAAACCCCTCTCTTCCTATTCAGGAACATCACAGAGACAGAAGTCACTGACCTCCTCAAACATATCAAACCCTCCACATGTAAAGGGGACATCTGTCCCCCGACTATCATTAAAGAATGCGCAGATTCTCTGGTCCTCATTATCACAGCATTCATTAATGCCTCATTCACTTCCGGTATTATCCCACCAAGCCTAAAAGAAGCCTGGGTTCGCCCACTCATAAAAAAACTACCTTGGACCCTGCATGCCCTAACAACTACCGCCCAATCACCACTGTCCCATTTCTCCTCAAAATTCTTGACAAAGCGGCCCACATCCAAATCCAACAATATCTGGAATCCTATGCCATCCTAGGTAGGTGACAATCAGGCTTCTGCAAAGGACATAGCATAGAAACTGCACTCCTAGACTTAAAAAACCAAATCACTAAAATAAAGGACAAAGGCAATCCAGCACTCTTACTCCTCCTTGATCTCTCCGCAGCATTTGATCTCGTTGACCATGACATCCTCACATCCCATTTATCTAATGCGGCCCACTTCTCTGATAAAGCATCCTCCTGGATATCTAGAAGGAAGGGCCATGAAGAGGTACTTTGATCTTGCCAATGTTGCCCCCACCAACATCAACTGTGGAGTTCCCCAGGATTCATGTACAGCACCCACTCTCTACAACCTGTTCACAAAGCCTCCGTTTGACCTACTGGACGTGCTCGGCTTAGTCTACACAATCTATGCAAACGACACTCAAGTCCTCCTCCCCCTCACTAGCGATTGTGACGTAGATACTGAATCCCTCTCCCAGATATATGCCACCATTCAAACCTGGATGGCAATCAATGGTCTCTGCCTTAACGGGAACAAAACCGAGATCATTATCCTAGGCCCCAAGGAAACCCTCTCCAAACATAACCAAACATACTCGTGGTTCGCCATCGACAATACAAACATATCAGTTTGCACAGCGGTAAAGACCCTCAGAGTCTACCTAGACTCCACACTCTCAATGAGAAAACAGGTTAGCGCCATTTCATCTGCCTCTGCCTCACAACCAAACTGATATATGCCATAAAGCCTTTCCTAACCAGCCAAAACTGCCTCTCAATCGCTAGAGCCACCATAGGAGCAAGGCTTGATTACTGCAATGCCCTTCTGGCAGGCACCTCTACTAAAAGCATAAGCAGGCTGCAAACAGTTCAAAACAATGCGCTCCACGCCACCTTACACATCCCCAAATTTGAACACATAACACAGGCCAGACGAGACTCACACTGGCTCCCAGTCAAAGAAAGAATCAACTTCAAAATACTCACCCTCAACACAAGTGCATCAATCTCACCCCTCTATCTTACCTATCAGAAACCATTTCCAAGAATATCTCTACATGCCCCAAAAGAAGCCACCAGGCCAACCAACTCTGCATATCCCTCGTAAAAAGAGCTTCCCCTACATAGCGCCCAAACTCTGGAACGCCCTACCCAACACACTCAGAGCTGAACCCTCTCTACTATCCTTTCGCAAATCCCTCAAAACCACACTATTCACATAGCCCACCCTCTCCCCTAGGGACCCTAGCCTCACACGGACTGCAACTCTGTACCCAAACTATACCCCAAAATGTATACATTTCCTGTAATAAATAAGCTTTCCTCCAATGTAGCCAGTAACAACGCCACGATGCCTAAGGGCTGCAGTGCGCTTTAAAAATGTGAATAAATAAATAAATAAACACGTGGGAAAATAATGTGATAGCTACTGTGATTGAATGTTGCAATCAGAATATTAGTATGGAACACTGTCTTATTAAAAACATATATGTTCCCTCCAATACGAAAGAAAGAAGAAAGATAATGGTCAGACTGGAAACGATATTTGAAGAATGAATAATAAAACAAACATGTGCACCCATTTTATATGGGGATATCTTAATGACACATTTATAGAGAAAAAAATGAATGAGGTATTGGTAGAAACTGAATAATTACTATTTCCGAAACTATCATGGCACAAAACATTGATATAAAGGGGGACACAAATGGGTAGTTTTCTTTGACAATTGAAATATTTGTATGCTGAATATAAATAATATGCAGGACATCCCAGGTAAATATATTAGATTTGTTAATACATCTCAATCTGCAATTGATTCGTATTTCATTACATCATTTTATTTTTAAAAGTGTAGAAAATTAGATATGAACAAAAACAATATTAGTGATCATGCCTATTTAACACTGCTAATGAAAGGCTATCCTAGGCTGAATATCAGACTAGAATGTCTGAGCATGGTTACCTTGAATCTGCAAGCAAATGTCTTATCATGGTCGGATAAACATGTGAAAGCATTTTCTGCCCATCTGGAAATAAGTGGTCATAACACATAATCACAATGTTTCCCTTGGGGTGCCTTCAATATGTTCAACTATTCAGATGTATGCCAAGCAAATCATGGGCTGGACATGTCCCTTGATTGTGAGTGTAGACTTGTGAGAACAATCAATGTGGAAAGTAATACAAATAAAATAACCAAGATCTTGCCATTAAATGTTGGAAACAACAAATATATATTTGATATATAAATACAAAACACTATATTAAGCAATAATATAAATATTGGATAAGACATCATGAAAATGAGGTCATATCTAATCAATGTTTACAGATATTGACAATTCTTGTAAGAAATGATCTGCATGCTTTTTGCCAATATATTAATGTCTTAAATGGCAATGTTAGTAAAGAAAAGTATATGTGTATACCCAATGAAAGATGGAGAGAATACATCAAGGCAAATTTGTATACCTTAAAATGCCCAAAAAAAACACAGGCTTACAAGGAAGGGGTGAAAAACCTCTATTTTTTTTTGATGATTTAGTTTATTTGTAAACATTTTCATCATTTCTGTCGTTATCTGTAGATGGTAAGAGCTAATGATTTAGATTGTTTCTCATGGTGTTCTTTTGTTGAGTTACAATATAGTACTAAGAAAAAGGGTGATTGTATATGTGTATTTATTGTTGTGTCCACTAAGTAGGGCAGCCCATCTTTCTTGAGTGTTCATTTGTTGTGCTGAGAGTTGGAAGAACGCTCCAAATTGTTTATGCTGAGAAGAAAGTGATTGGCATTCCATGACCAGATGAAATATGGTTGCTGGGATCGCTTGATCCTCACAGAATCGGCAGTAGTTGTTTGTGACGTCAATCTTCCTCGTTATTGATAGATATGAGTTTGTAGGCAGAATAATCAAACGTAGTCTTAAGAAAGTTGTTCTAATGCTCTGGTCTGGAAAAAATTGAAGGTATGGCGGTAGCACATGGATTTTCCTGCTATCTTTGGTACATTGAAGATTTTGTTTGTAGACGTTCTTTTTTTTAATAGTTTTTATCCAATCGTTCTGAAGAAGTTTTATTTTTGCATGTTGTGGGTGAAGAGTTAGCATTTCTTCTGTGATGTCTTCGTTTTCCATTTCCTTCCTCATTGACTGTTTCCATTTTTGTAATACCGTGTTATTGAAGGTGTTAGCTTGGGCTCGGAGGATTTGAATAGCTGGGTTTTTTGGTCGGTGAGTATTTTTCAGAAAATGTGTAGTCTTTTCCATAGAACAATGGATTCAATTGACTGGGTTGCCATTTCATATCGATTTCTTGGCATTGGATATGCTTGTGGTAGTTGGAGAATTTCATGCCAGAAAATTGCTTCGAATTTCATCCAGTTTATTGTACGGGCGTCCAGCATTGCTTCTGTTCCATATGTTAGTATTGGGATGTACTTCTGTCTGTAATAGGCAATGATGGGTTTGAATGAAAACTGGCCATATTTCTTATGAAGTATACATCCTTGTCTTGCTAGGGTTTGTGCTGTTTGTTCGATTTTATCAATCCATTGCTCCTCCGAGTTTGATTGGTTTATTAGGACACCAAGATATTTGAAAGTTGTCACATTTTCTATTTGGTTCCCATTGATATTGAAGCTCGGTTGGTATGGTTTTTTTGTGAATGATTTGGTTAGAGTCATTGTCTTAGTTTTTCCGATGTTGATTGTTAATTCGTTTTTTTCCATATAGCTACTCAGAGCTGTCAGCGATGCTTGTAGTCCAGTAGGTGTTTTGTCCAGCAGAACAATATCGTCTTCATATGCCATGGAGGGAACTGGGGTGGAATTTATTTTCGGTGGATTCGTTTTGTTGGATTTTAGGTGTTCTTCAATGTGCGACGTGAATAGGTTGTAGAGAGTTGCTGCCAAGGGGCAGCCTTGCTTTAGACCATTTGTTGTTGGGATTGCATTGGTGGTAGCTCCTTGTTTTGATAATCTCACTTTAATGGTGGTTTCTGAATATAGGAGAATGATCGGCTCGAGGATGTTCGATGGACAGTTCCATGCTCTGAGTTTTGCCCAAAGTTTATGCCGTGAGATCGCATTGAAGGCCATCTTTAATTCGATAAATGCTGCATATATTGTAGTGTGAGAGTTGATGGCTTCATGCTTTATTAGATGGAGTAATATCAGATTGAGATTGGTCCAACATTGGCAGTGAAGCCTGTTTGCCTGATCGAAAATTTGTCATTTTCAAGTGCCCATGTAGTTAGTTGTTTGAGCAGTACTGAGGCGTATAGCTTCCCAAGCGGGTCTAGTAGGGCAATTGGGCAGAAGTTTTGTGGTTCTTCTCTGGGTCCTTGCTTATGGATTGGAACAATTATTGCCAACCTCCATGAGATTGGTATTCGGTTCAGTGTGTTTACCAGAGTTGTGATATGGCACATGAAGTTCACCCAGGCAGACGGGTCTTGTTTGATGACAGCATTAGATAGTCCGTCAGGACCAGGCGCTCTAGACGTGTTCAAGTTTTTGATGAGCTTCGTGAAGTCTTCAAATTCTGCATTTACGTACCATTTCAGTTCGTTTGTGGGCATTTGATTTTGCGGTTGCATTTTTCGTGGTCCGTACATGGTCGAGAAGTGCGTGATCCAAGTTTCCTGTGCAACGTTGGCTGTTAGTTTGTGATGTTTTTGCAGGTTGTCGTTGAGTAAGTTCCAGAGCTCCCTCGTGTTATGAGTCTTGTGTAGTTTCATTATGTTTTCTGCGTCTGCTTGCTGTAGGATTTTTTGGGGAGATTTCCTCCAATTGGCATAATTCTGCCTCAGATTTTTGATCTGTTTCATGTTTTCTGTGGATTTTGTTTTCTTTAGTTGTCGTATTGATCGATTTATGCATTTTTTCTTTTCTGCTATTTCTTGGTTGTATGTATGACGATGATCTATATGTGGGCGGTTTTTGAGCGTTTGTCGGAATGGGAGTAGAATCCATTCATAGTTGAATTTCTCGGAATCTGTCAAGATTGGCGTCATGGAGTTTCTTCAGTATGTTTGCCATGGCTGGTCATGTGTTGTGCCGTCAAGTTCTATGGAGACTATTGGTGCTGGTTCGCTTAGTTGAGTTGATAGCCGGGAGTGAACAGTAAGTTGGTTATGATCACTTTTGTCGGCTATTATCGTTTGCGCTTTTGTGACTGATTCATGTAGGTTGTATGATAGAAATATGTAATCAATGATTGCATTTGATGATCCTCTGGTCCAGGTTGGGGTATATGCTGCAGATTTGTTCTTTGGGTGGTTCAGGAGGATGAGAATGCGAGTTGTAATTTCAGTCATCCATCTGCTTGCTTTTGGGGAAAGATGTGAATGAGTTTGTAGAGATCCATTCTGGTTGTATAGCTTGATGTTCAGATCCCCACAGATTATTATTTCTGGTAGGTGATGGGTTGTCACAACCTTGTCAATTGCCAGGTACACACCGTCGATAAATGCCTCCGTTGATATTGCTGCAGGGTTCCAATAGAGGTTTAGGATTGCAACTGTTGTGTCGTTTTTTTGTTTCCCGTTTGAGTGGATCTTGGTGCACACTAGTATTGTTAGTTGGGTCCAGGGGTTGATATTTTCAGTGCTCAGTACTGTGCGGTCCGGGTTTATCTTGATTAGGGTGAGGAGCCTGATGCTGGTCTTCCTTGTTTTTTGACGATAGCAGGGTTGAGAAAAGTGAGAAAGCCATCACAAGCCGGCGGTTCGCTGAGCCAGGTTTCCTGAAAGCATATGATTTGAAATTGTTCTAGGTCTTTGGAGGGGTTTGTGAAAACATGCAAGTTTCCTCTGGTATTCCATGAGCAGAGTGACCATGTGTATGCCAGGTTTGTTGATTGTTATGAGCGGGAGATCGTTGAGTCTTCTAAGGGTGTAGTTTCTGTGAAATAAGTTTCTGAATCATAGGTTCTTCTGATCGGTCGTTCCTCTCTGTGAGATTGTTGTGTTTGTGGTGATTGGCTCCGCTTTCTGTCAGCTCCAGTGTGGTCAGCTGTATAGTTGTTCGTTAGTGGTCTCCATTGGTGTTGCCAATTGTCGTCTCTGTCTGAAGCTCTTTCTCTGTATTTCGGTTTGTTGGGTATTCTTGTGGTTGTGGCAGTCCAGCATGTAAATCCAAGATTTTGTAGCTGGTTACGTCTTGATAAAATCAGTTCTTGATTGTTAAAGTCTGCTAGCTCTATGACAATCCTATCTAGGTTTAGATCATCTTTAAATGTTATGAGGGCAATATCTTTTGTTGCTATTTTGTTCAGATGCGGTATTGCTCCAAAGAGGTGTAGAACATTGTTTCTGTTTAGAATTAGAGGTTCCGATCTGTTGGTTTTGTTTTCAATGTGGATTTCGTAGATTTCGTTTTGTCGTAGTGGATTGACAAATGATGGGAAATTGAAGCTGTGTTCAGTGGGATCTTGTGATCTTGTCATGAGTGAATCCGATGAAATTTGGTTGTATATTTCGTTTGTTGTTTCATCCGTTGTGTCACTATCTAGGGACACATCTAAAATTTCTTCAAGAGAGAAGTCTGAGATTTCATCTTGGTTGACATTTGTTGGTTGTTCATGTTCCAGAGGATAGTCGTCAATTATTATGAAGCTCGCGTGGCCTGTTGGTTGGACGGGTGGTATTATATTATCTGATGTTTGGTCTTCGTGGGTAGATAAATTAAGTAGTTCTTCATCTATCGATGATTCAACTTGTGGTCTTTGTGGTACTTGAGGGTGTGTCTGAGTTTTAAGGCTTTGTTTTCTCTGGGTTTCAGTGGTTAATAGTGTCAGTGGAGTTTGGGTTTTGCTTTTAATAGTTGTGGAAGGTTGAACCTCTATAAGAAAAATAGAAGAGGTTGATCCAACGAGTTGATTAATATAAAGTATCTGATATGATAAAAAGGCTAAATAAATCCAGAGCACCAATACTGGATAGATTGGTCAATATTGCCATGGTAAATCAACCTGCTCAATGGGCCTCCTTTGCACTTCCTCTATTTGGGAAAATTCTGGAAACAGGGTAGATACCCTTATCTTGGAAACAGTAGTGATTCCGATTCACAAGATAGGATCTAAGGCGGAGTCGGGTGTATATAGAGTTATAGTATTATTGGATGCATTCAGCAAAGTGTTTGCTAGACTAATATTATGAGGATTACAAGATTGGACAAACAAATGTAGCATTTTGGGCTTTGAACAAACTCTCTTTCGGTACAAATGGGCTGCTCTACATAACTAAATGATACTAAATGCACTGTCAAAAAATATCTGCACAAAAAACAAGCCTCCATTATATGTTGCATATGTTGATTTTCTGGAAGCCTTTGATACCGAATGCAGCAAATGCCTGATTAGGAAAATAGGAAAATATGTTTTTTGCAAATATTGGCTTAAAGCATGAAAGGTCTTCGAACGGATACAATGATTAAAATACATCTGAATGGATTAGACAATTTTTCAAGCAACTTGGAGATCCTTTTCAAGAAGCAGTAAAGAGACGCACAAGTTGCAAGAAAGCACTATTTTTAATGCATATGAAATAACGTCTGGGAGTTCAGCGGGTCCCGTGAGACTGCAAAAACTGAAAACTCAAACGGCCCACATTGGGCTACAATATTTAAAGGTGAAAAACACAAAATTTGAATATGTTAGAAGACATTGTAGACATTAGGTGAAAGTACGCACCAACCATCCTATAGCCTCCTGCTTATACAGACTAATTAAAACAGCTATTTTCCGACCCCAATTGGCTACTTCAACAATGTGTTGCACTCTATGTGCAACCCATCGCAGATGATCTAATAGAAGCAGTCAGTGGGAAGAGCGAATTCCTTCCTTCACAGCAACACACTAGATACAGTAAAAAACCTCCTTACCTTGAACCCAGACATTTTGCCAACCATTGCTATTCCCAAGCCTTGCTGGTCCTCCATGTTAAAGCATGTACTTGCAGCTATCACATACCTTTCAGCATATATCAAAGACACAAACTATTATTTCTTACACTACTGAGTCTCTGGTAAAGGTTTTCTTTGGGAAAATAACATTGAGGCCTATTTCTTGGCCAATTACTCAGATTTGAGCTGTTAGCCATCCAGCTGGGTACTTAGTAACTTGGAATTCTCTCTTGGATGCTGCAGAGATGACATCAAATTAAGTAAATGGCAGAAACATTCACTTCTGCAAAGTTCACAAGGTCTAAGCTCAATTTAATAGTCACAAAGCCTAAGCCCAACTCAATAAAATGGGAGAAATCCTCCCTTCAAAAATATTCATGCATCCTGCATTTCTTTATACGTTTAGGACGTTGGTGCATACATGTTTACATACCCCCCTCTAGTTGATCTATTAACTATACCACCATTCTCTTTCATCTTGTCAAAGGTAGTTTTCGATACCCTCACTTTGAAAACATTTAGCAAATTCCCATTATACTCTTCTGGGCTATATGTTACAATGCCAAATTTCCCATCCCTTGTGGGATCAAAATTTGTTTCAAAATAATGTTCTGGATCATTGAGGCATTCAAAGAGTGTTCCCTCTGGGCCAATGGGGCATTCTATTTGAACCATGCAAGGCGTTTCCTCATGAGACCATGCCCCGGTTTGGTTGTGGGCATTTATCGGCAAGGGGCTATTGTCAAGGGGCTGTATTGTGAGCATAACCATGGGCTTTACTTTAACCATTAGTCTTTTGCAACATCCTATGAGCATTTTGCACGTACAAAAAAGAACGAAGAGCAAAAGAATAATAGGCATCAATACTGTGAGAAGATTCCTCATCCATGAGGGCACCCATGAGAAAATCGTGGGAACCAGTCGTCATTTTGCACCCCACCTTCCTTCTCCATGGTAGAGCACATGGCATGTAACACCTGGATTGCTGGTGCGAGGCTGCCATTGTCTGCATATTTAAGTGCTGCAAAAAGTGCTCAGTTTAGCACTAATCTTTCATGGCAGTAATGAAATCAAGTACATAATGAGTATGTAAGGTGGTTAGTCTTATGGTCTGAAGTTCTTCCCTAGTAGCATTTAATAAATGTTCTGTCACATTGGCCATTTGAATAAGGTCCCACATTGTTATTTGCAACCACTTAGCATGTTTACTGCTTGCACCCCTAGAGCAAGTACAGAGGAAACCAAATAATTTCTGCTTGGCTGAACAATCTGTGTCCCTCTGGTATATCATCTAGCCGGTCAACTGATTCTCGAGATAAATATTTGCTGCGGCGGTTGCAACACAGTCTCAAACATTGATGAACCCGCTGGTGCAATAAGTAAACAGGCTTGGCAATTGGGTGCTTACGGATGGCTGTGAGGTTGACATCTGGTACCAACAACACTGGAGCTTGCAAAGTTGCCACGGCACAAACACCTCACCAGGACGATGACAGTTGCATATACGACAGTCCACTGCACACCCAGTATAGGGCCATGGGGGCAGCAGTACCTCATTTAATATATGGGACATCGGCACTCACATTGCAGTTCACATTCACCCCCACAAACACACTGCTGTTGCTCCGGAAACACAAGGAGAACTACGAGAGTCTCATAACTTTAGTAGGGGGTACAATTTTATTTATCCACGTTATACATTTCATATATTTGCCCAATGTTGCATAACAGGTTTCATTTGTAGGTTTCAGTGCATCATAATATACTCAAACATCCCCACTGCTCTGCAAACAATCAGCCCTGGACCTATTTGCCTTCGTAGAAGAAAGTACCTTTCATTCGTAAATTGGGTCTACTTTCGCAATGAGACTTTTTCAACCAGATATCATTGAAACAATATGCCTTGGGGGATGTTATTAAAAATAACCCATTATTCTTGGCTAGCTTTCCCATCTTTCTGGTACTAAATGCACTTTCTTAAGATACATTTGTATAAGTGAACCCAGATCATTTTCTTCCGTTACCAGTTTTTATTCTACATAATTGTTCTCATATATTGTTGTATTAATTATCACCCACTGTATCTGAGTCTGGTGTGCCTGAACAGTGCTTTGCACTCTACATAAAGCCAAATGTACTAAGCACCATGCTACATCTGGTTGCATTTATTGGGGTAACAACAACCGTGGGGTGGCTGCCACATAGGGAATCAATAAACAGACAAAGCAGGGGTCACTGGATTTCTCTTTCCCCATTACCTGCATGTGACAGTGCCACATGTTGTCCTATGCATGGTGATGCACATCACTAGATCTATCTGATGTGGGTCAGTAATATCCCTCTTACTTCTGGTTACAGAAATACTCATATTCCCAAGCCCTCTGATGTGTTCAGTGTCAGTATTGTTAGTTAAGTTATAGGAGCCAACTTTCTGAGACCAGGAAAAGCACATAAAACACAACATGAAAAAACACAAAATGCTGAAATGAAGAACAAGATAAGGCATATTCTGTCTGAATCGGTCTGTGTTCTTTCGATGCCTTGGTTGGGCCATAATGTCCTGTCACCCAAATGAATGTAAATAAGTCATTAATGTTATTGAATCTAAAAACGTCAACGCTATACTCTTGGGGCTCCGCCCTCTTTGTCCGCCTACTGTTGTAGGGGGTGAGGGAACTATTGTCCTTACGGACATCACTGAGGTGAATCCACTGATTCCAGCCAGAGACTTTGATACATGGGGTGTAGTGCAGACTACTTTGAACGGTCCTTCAAATTTGGGGTCGATTCCCTTTCAGAAGAAGTTTCTGATGAAAACCCGTTTACCAGGGAAGAGCTGTGGTTTTTGTAGCTGCGATGACTCTTGCTGTGATGGTGATGAGTCAGTCACTGGTGGATCATGAATTGACGGTGGGGCCCGACCTGGTGAAATATAAACCTTAGAGATTTTGTTAGCTACCTAAGGTACGAAAGATTCATCAGGAAACAAGAGAAAACCTGTTACGCTCCAGGACTGCATCTGACCTGGCACTCCTCAAGGAACTCTGAGCAACCCGCTGACAAATAATCAACACAGCCAAGGCTTCCTACTATGTCACTGTGTCACAGGTCAACTGTCCGTTATTTACCAATGTCACATGCATGCAGTCCAGTGCTGCAAAAACGTTAGGAAACCCGCAGCAGCACAGAACCATGATTTTTTTAAATGTACCTATGAAGGGAGGTTGACAAGGAGATGTGCTGGCAACCCTGGTACACAAGGGCCTCCAACATGGTCAAGCACAATAGAAAATGTGAGCTTTGGCTTGCCATGCAGCATGCCCACAGTGTGCTGGAAGGTGCCTGTGTGCAAGAAAGTGCAGCACTGATGGAAGCTTCAGCAGTGGTGGGATTGTTATTATTCTGGCTATCCTACTTTTTAGATCACCATATATCAGAGAGAGTATCTCTGCGATGGTCTCCCTATTAAAGTGGTAGAGTGTTATGAGCTGCCCATCAGTAAATTCCCCGGGTGATGGCTGACATGGGAATTGCATGCTTTCCTTGCATGGCATCTCCTATGCCTTTCTGCTGCTTGAAATCTGTGGTGTTGCTGTGCATGCCTCTGCAGCTCAACGTAACTGCTAATTAATGCAAGGGAAGTGTATTTGGGGAAGATGTCGCCATTACATACACTTTCATGGCCAGTTGGGGCACCAGTGGCTTCATTTGCAGTGATCCCGATCTTTGGACAAAAAATATAATCCATTTGGGACTTACTGGCTCCATCAATAATACATCGCCTCAACGCATTTCATGCACAAGTTGGCTTTAATCATTGTCAATTTACAATTGTATACAATTCGATTTAAAAGCAAGCAGAATCCTCCATTCAGGTGCCTCCCATGCTTCTAAAATATGCTTTTCTGCGGATTAAATGCTTGCGCAACATCTTCACCATCTTTTATCTTTAATTTACATCTGGAGATAAATACATTCACAAAATAAAATGATTTCTCCATAAAGTAGAAATACAATCCCATGACTTGTCATCCTCAAAAACTCTCATTGAACCACATTTAAGTTGTTAACAGTATAACCACTTCACTGTTCTCATTGCCATTCATTCAAAGCAAATCAACATGGAGCTCCGCCTTTCCACTGTGCTGTGCATGTCTCAGAAGAATCCCCACATGGAACCCACATTCTTGCACGCAAATATCAGACTCCACTGTGTGACACAAGTGATTTTCTGTACTTTGCTTAAAATAAATGTTTATTACTCACACAAATATACAACTTCAAGAGCTATTAATAAACACTGTAAGGAATATAGACAGCCCCATCATGTTGGCTTTACAGGTTATAGTATGCAAAATAGCATATTTAAAGTTTGACACCTGTGTATCAAACTAAGGAAATCTCACACTTCTTACCCTACTCTAAAAATGCAAATAATTTGAGACTCTATGGACTCAGGAGTACATAACTTACATTCATTGCCATAGAAGGTTTTGTATAAGGATGGAAAGCCTTAAAGCGCTTGATTAGAATGCTGATGGAAATAGTGCAAAATATCATCGGATTAGACTCGTGCCACTCACGCATCCCAATAGATGGTTCATGAGTGGAATTGAGTCAGGTCAGTCAATGTTAATTTCCACTCACACGCACAGTGTTGGCTGGCGAGTAGGTTCGAGTCAAGTTCATATAAAAATGTCTACACATGGCTACATTCAGCTTTATGCAATTGGAGCCAATAGATAACTATAGTTTAAATTGCGTTAAAGCTTCTTTGAATAATAGGCATACATTGGGCCTCATTATGAGTTAACCGGTCCGTATTAAATGTTGCCGTAAAACCGTACCGGCACCGTTTACTGGACCGTCTCATTCCGAGCCACGATCACGGAAACACCATCACTGCAAAGCGACCCCTGCGGTGTCAATGCACCCGGTAGCTCCGTGGGCGGAAACAGCGCAACGACTCGCCGGCGCACCCCCATTCACCGGCAATGCGCAACACCAGGCACATTACGAGTAACACGGACACGGAAACACCGCCACGACAATGGCGTAAACACCATGATCATTGTGCCGGTACCTCCGGCACCATTGACATGGTGTTAAACAGTGGTAGGTGAGCTGAATCAGGCCCCAAGTGTGCAAAATTAGGCCAGCTGCACATCATAGGCCACTGGGACCCTACAAAAGGGCCACACCCAGGCCACCTTCCAACACAAGCATGCTGTCAGCCGCTGTAGCAGCATTTGGGCTAGGGAACCTGCAAGCATTAGTGCACATTGAGGCAGCAGTGGGACAGAGGAGGAGGAGGAGGTGCAGGAGGCAAACCATGAAACCGGTGCCCATCCCAAACATAAATATGCAGCAGGCCCCACCCCGCAGGCAGCCAGCAATACCCCAAATCAGAGCCTCACCCTGGAACCTGACCCCAGGTCAAATCCACACATTATACCGGATTGACCGGGCCTCAATCAAATCCATCTTCACACTGATTGAAGAGGACATCAGCAGCCGCATTGGCATCTGGATTGCAACCCCCCCCTGCTGAAGGTAATCTCGATACTGCATTTTCTCGGCACCGGAACCTATCAGCACACTGTTGGGGAGCTGCACAGGCTGTCACAACCCAGTTTTTCTAGAATACTTGTCCAGGTACTGGATGCGCTGCTGCACCATGCGTCAGAGTACATTTCCTCACCCCGTACTCCTGCCCAGGTCATTGCCACCAAAATGGCCTTCTATGCCATTACAGGCATGCCCAATTACATAGGCACCTTAGACTGCACGCACATGGAGTTGACGGTTGGACATGCAATCGAGGTGGTGTCCGCAATCGGAAGCAATTCCACTCACTGAACATCCAGATGGTCTGCGATGCCGGACAAGTGATCACCCATTTCTGTGCACGTTTCCCGGGGTACACACACGACTCGATGGTCTTGCAGAATTCTACATTGCCACGCTACATGGAACATTGTGCGGGACAAAGCACATGGCTATTGGGTGAGTACAACTGCCAATGCATGACCCCTGTGTATTTTGGGGGAGTTAGTGAAGGCCCACAGTGTCCCAGACATATGGGTGAGTACACCTGCAAATGCATGACCCCTGCTCAATGGAATAGACAAGCTCCAGAATCCACACAGCTCTCCGCATCAAATTTGAAATTGCCCCATGCCAGATCACGCAAGTACATGCCCTGCCTACCTCCATGCACACCCTAGCCATGGGGTGGCACTAAATGCAATATCAACATGTTGATGTGAGTCCCTCCCCCAGCTAATGTACTTGTGCTGCTCCCATGCACACGATGGGCGCTTCTCGTGCAGTGTGCATTGGTCACATCTTTGCAGTGACCTGTGTCTGCCTGATGCAGATATACCTATCACATCACAATGCCATAGTCATGCTGAACCCATTTGCATTGATATGTGTGCAACATGCCATTGCCCAACATCAATCCATGAATGTAAGCATCACAGACCCCTGCATGGTAATGTGATCCAAGTGTGCTCAACAGGTGTATCACACAACGGATTACCAAACAGGGCATCATTGGACTGCATCTGATTCAGACAGTAATATCACAAACACTAACATGTGCCCTTGCTTACACTCCCATGCAGGTGATGCCGGATAATGCACTCACGCCATGGCTGATGATACCCATATGAAGTTCATGGAACAGGCATGAGGTGGCCTACAACAGGGCACACATACGGACACGTGGCCTGATAGAGTGTACCTTTGGACTACTGAAGGCCAGGTTCCGCTGCCTGAGCCGATCAGGTGGCTCATTGCAGTACAGCCCGGTGAAGACACGGAAAATAGTACTTGCATGTGCGATGTTACACAATCTGTGCATACGCAGGAACATTCCACTGCCCCCGGACATCAAGGCTGATGGTGATGGGATGGGTGCCCTACCAGGCCAGGGTGCCATTAATGGACAACATACTAATGCAGCACTCATACACAATTCATTTTAAAACACTTCATATGCACATTCAGCACTTCATGTGGTGGCACTACATTAAATGGTTTGTATTCACACGAAATTAAGATTGTCCCCTTGTGGGGGCGTGGCCAACGAGCACACGATGTGGACATGATCCCTCTGTGCGCCCGGGGCCGCCAGTTAAATCCTGTGTAAATCCTGCAAAATTGAGTGCTCACACTTATGAAAATGACACCTAGAAGCAGTGGATGCCCACCATAACACATCGCTGAACTGAGGAACTGATCCGATGTGCAAATCCAGAGATACATGCCACTACATGGAGAGGCAGCGAGGACAAAACAAAATAGCCGAAGAGTACACGAAATAGAACAAGGTGAGTACTACCAACTGCTGAGGCCGCGCTGCTGAGGGAAGGAGGCGAGGCTGCAACACGCTGACAGAAACCACGCTGACAGGCACTGTAGGCGCCCACACATCCCTCTGTTCCCGAGTGCAGCAGTGCGGGTCCAGCTACATACGCGGACGTGAACTTATTCCAAAGCCGTTATTAGGAGGCTTTGCGAGGAGAAATCACTGCTCCAGCCTCCTTCGACGGGCTGACCCGGCAATAATACCAGTCAGAATCCCCCTGAGGTATGCCCGACAAGTGCGACAACAGAACAGAAGCCCCAGAGACCTCCAGAGCAAGACCTCCAGACCCACGCAGAGAGCACAACGCAGCAGCGGATGTCTTGAAACTGCGCTCCGGCGTGAAGGAAGCACCAATTAAATACAGCGCAAAGGCCTCACGAAGTGGACATAAGAACCAACCTCCAGGCCCCCCCCAATGCGGCAAACCAATCTGGGAGAAATCGGCATTGGAACAAGGATCCCAGCTTAGTGGAAGCCCCCATTGACCCACACCAGGCTCCACGCTGGAGGGCTCAACACAACAGACGGTCGCGGGCGCTCCGTTAAACGTAGAGCACCTGCTGATGCACCAAATCCACATACCACACTGGAGCGGATTCCGCGTGTCCCCCCTGTGAGCCTGAAACCACAACCACGGTAAGGAGAGGGAGAGGCGGGCGGAGGATGGCACGGCCCATACCGAGAGATTAGATGCAACTTGGACTAATTAGGCCCACTCACACATGCGCCACCAATAAAAGTGAACGGCGTATATACGCAACGGGCTGAGTGGGCACCCCGTAGGAACCGACACTGCAGGATCAACAAACCTCCAAGCCTGTTACAAACAGCAAGGAGTAGGAAACTCACAGAGTGGACTGCAAGGTATTGCAACTGTGTATCCACAACTAGAAGGTAGGCTGCCTGCCAGACAGAAACACTAAATGCTGCTACAACCAAGACACTGACACCGCCCCACAAAACACAGCCTGGAAGCGTGGGAACTGCTCCCCAAACAAACCACACACAGAACAAGCACCCGCTGAAGGCAATCTGAGAGCACTGAAACACTTGTGCTCCTGCTGCCTACTTTGGGATGCATACTGGCCTTGTGTGACGATACACGGAACTAGTTGCTGGCAAATAGACCACTTTGGCATCAGGACCGACCCTCCAGGCGAAGGTATATAAAGCAAGACAAGCATGCCTGCAAGAAACGCATGGTATTAGGCACCTTGGGATAACAGGCGCTGAGACGGACAACTACCCCACAGGGACCCCTAACCCTGAGATCACAACCATTGAACCTGACAAACAGATAAGGGACCCCTACAAGTAGGAGCAAGAAAGCATATATGACACTGTATTACAAAGCACAATGATTCATTAAATCTACCAATAAGCTGCATTTGGTGGGCCAATCACAAGAGCAAAAAGAGCCGGCAGCAACACTTCCCTTTTGAGAACTGGCGGTGTGGACTAATCTCTGTCTACGACACCAAGAAATTGCTTCACTCACGCCTCAAACAACAACAACGAGAGAACAGCTATACTAACCAGTTGCCCTGCCAACCCTGGTATTGAACAATGTATCAACCTACTGAGTGTGGAAGAGAAGTTCTCTCCCAGGCGCTACACCCACTACAAAAGCTGGCATGGGCAAAGACAAGGGGAAAAAAATGTAATGCAAAGCAGAATGGAACAATATATAATACCCATGCCAACTACTATGTCAGAACAGCAAAGGGTTGCTGCTGCTCAGGACGATGAAAGCAATCTCTCGCTCAAAGACGTGATGAACACCATAGCCAACTCCAGGTCCTCCATGGAAAAAAAAAATGGATGGCATCAGTAGGGAAGTATCCCTCCTGCGCCACGACCTACAAAAACTCACTTCCCGCACGAGTGAAGCTGAAACCCGCATATCAAAGACAGAGGACAGCTTGCGATCTGTGGGATAGTAGATGACCAGGGTATTGGAATGGATGAAGACTCTGGAGGAACGGGTGGAAGAAGAGGGAAGGACGCTCACGGCGGAATAATATCTGAATTCTTGGGCTACCCGAGAAAAGTGAAGGCCAGTCCATGGAATTGTTTCTTGAACAGTGGCTATCCGACCTTTACGCCCCAAAGACTTTCTCGAAATTCGTTTCTATTGAACAAGCCCACCGTGTACCAACAAGCAGACTGACTCCTGGAGCGCCACCACGCACAGTGATTGCCAAAATCCTGAATTACAGGGACTGAGACACAGTGTTACAGATGGCAAGAACCAAAGGTTCTATAACATATAATGGCTCCAAAATTGCTATCTTTCCGGACTTCACCAGGGAAGTACAAAAAGCACAACAATATTTTGACCAGCTTAAAAGACGATTGGAGACACTAAACATTAAATATGGCCTGTTATTCCCAGCGCAATTGAAAATCTACTACAATGGTACAACCATACACTTCACAGACCCTAAGGAAGCATGGAACTAGGTGGAGCGTAACCTGGAAGGTGATTGGCGACCTCAGAGTAGAAGGGAACGCGAACGAATCAGACCGCACCCAGACAGAGCGCCACATGTACGACCGCTACAACAGCAAGAATAGATGCCAACTGTGGTAGCTAACAAGCGTCTATCACTTCTGACATGGAATGTGAATGGGCTAGAGTCCGGCATCAAGAGACGCTTGGTGCTACAATACATAAACAGGCACACACCAGAAATAGCACTCCTAACAGAAACACACTTAGCTGGGACGATATGCAATCTCTTTAAAAGATCCAATTACTGCACCGCTGTTCATGCAGGCTTTTCCATGGGAGCCAGGGGGGTGCTGATCCTAATCCACAAAAGGCTACCACTAATGATATCTAAGGTGATTCACGACACTGGGGGATGGTACGTACACATACAAGCCACATTATGGAACCAAACCCTTGCGATTATGGTGGTATATTCTCCACCGGCTCTCTTACCCACACTACTCTCAGAAATTACGCCCATCCTGGCTGCAAACACAGCTGACATCCTGGTGTTGGGTGGAGACTTCAATGAGGTCATGGATAACACACTAGATTGCACACACATACAGGGGAGAAGTCCCACAGCCAATACCAAACTAGCATCCTTTACCTCTGCACTGGGCTTGAGAGACGTATGGCGTGACCTGCATGGAGACACACGCAAATACTTTTTTCACTCAGGTGTGCATGCCTCACTATCTAGAATAGATTAGTTCTTCCTGCCAGCCCACAATATCTACAAAGCACACAACGCGTCCCTACTCACGCACGGCATCTCCACTCCCCACTATTGATAAAACTCAAAACAGGAAGACCACATCCCCCGCCCACTTGGCGACTCAACAACTATTACCTAGGCTTCCCAGACCTCCTAGAAAAAATAAGCAGTACCACCTCCACCTATTTTGAGTTGAGCATGGGTACCGTAAGCAACACTGCAACACTATGGGAAGCCTATAAACCAACACAGAGGTAGTAAATCCTTGCATGGACAGCAGCCCAAAAAAGAGCACACCGGGAAGCAGTAGTGGAAGCAGAAAAAGAGGTGACACACCGGGAAACACAGCACATAGACGATAACACACCGGAGTCAAATAGAGCACTAATACTGGCACAGAAGAAACTGCACAATATATCATTAGACTGTGCAAAAAAGGCACACAGAGCCATGAGAGCACGGCTGTACGAGACAGGGGAGAAAGCGGATTAATTGTTAGCCTGGTTGGAAAAATGGGATGAGGGACACCAGCAAATCAGACACATTAAAACTGCAAACGCAGGTCTAGCCTCAATTGACAATGAAATAGCTGAATGTTTTGCAACCTACTACGAAGAGCTCTATAGCCCCCTGAATACCCCAATGAGAACATACCACTAGGTGAAGTTACTCTCCCCTCACTGGATGCCGAGCAAATTGGCACACTGGAGAGCAATATCTCAGAAAAAGAGATTTCCACAGCCATCTCCAAACTCCAATCGGGCAAAACCCCAGGCCTGAATGGCTTTCCGATAGACATTTGGAAGAAGCTAAACGGAGACGGCATTGTACCATACCTGCTCAATATGCTCAAATCCTTGAGAGAGGAAGGGATACTCCCGGCAGACTTTCGCAAAGCAACCATAATTGTAATACCAAAAGATGGTAAGCCCCTGGACGAATGCAGCTCCTATAGGCCCATATCCCTAATAAATAGTGAAGCCAAGATAGTAGCGAAAGTACTCGCCAATAGACTCCAAAAGGTAATATCTTCCCTGATCCAGCCGGACCAATGCGGCTTCATGCCGCAGCGTTCCACAAGGATGAACATCAGTAGACTACACTTAGCATTTGAAAGAGTGCCTACCGTACAGCAACCACTGGCGCTATTGGCTATTGATTTTGAGAAAGCCTTTGATTCAGTCCGCTGGGAGGCGCTCCGGGCAATCATGAGGAAAATGGGCTTCGGGGGACACTTCATACAATGGGTCCAACTTCTGTATAACACCCCCATAGCAGAGGTGAGAGTGAATGGCTGGCCCTCACACAGTTTCCAACTGGGCAAAGGCACCAGGCAAGGTTGCCCGCTGTCAGCGATGCTGTTTGCCCTGATCATAGAACCCCTAGCCGCTATCCAGAGAAACACACCGACGTGGTCAGGTTTCCGATGGGGCCCAACTTGGGAAGACAGGGTCTCCCTATACGCTGATGACCTGCTGATATACATGGATAACCCAGCGGTCTCCTGTCCCATAGTCACACTAATACTAACACAATATGGTTGATTCAGCAGCTTGAGAGTGAACTGGAGTAAATCAATAGTGTTCCCAGTTAAAGGAATTAACTGTATACCTCCTGAGGGATCCCCATAAAAATTTGAGATGGAACAATTCTGATACCTGGGCATCCTAATCACGAACAGACTGGAGGACTATGTGACTCATATTTTACACCCAATCATGAAACCATTCACACAAGGGGCCTCATTACACGGATGGCGGTAAGGATTTACCGGTACCGGTAAAATACCGGTACCGGTAAATCCTTACCGCCTTACTACGAGGTCCGTTTGTGGGTTGGGGAATTTAACGCCTGCTTTTTGCAGGCATTAAAAACCAACCCGCAAAGGGACCCAGGGAGCTAATTACGGTACCGCAATTAGCGCCTTCCCCATTCCCATTGAGCCCTATGGGCCAAAAATGGGAATGGGGAAGGGCAATGGTGGAAGGGGGAATTACCGCCATGCCAACCTTGGAATGGGGCGGTAATTCCCCTTTCCGCCAAGGCGGTGCCGGTATTTTACCAGCATGAACCATGGCACTAATAGCACCATGGTTCTCTGCCATCCGTGTAATGAGGCCCAAAATGTCAATCACTGGGTGACGCTGCCACTGACTCTATTAGGAAGAGCGGCACTCTTTAAAATGTTAGCCCTACCATGCTTCTTATATATCCTACAAAATGCTCCTCTACACATCCCCACAACTGAATTTAATAAGGTAGACAAGTCACTATGAAAACTACTTGGGAATGGGGGATACACCCAAGGATGGCACTGAGCACCTTCCAATGGTCGGTGTGGGAGGGAGGGATTGGACTCCCACACACGCAAACCTACTACTGGGCGAGCCAGATGGCGGCTGCAAATGACATACTACATGGTTATCCCGAACTGCCGCACATACGAGCAGAGAAAACAGCAAGGCATGGCGAAATACCGATTAAAAGCCTGTGTAAGGCGGTGAGCCGTCCTCTCTCTCGCACAATAGCTGCCCACATGACCCAGATTTGGATCAAAGCACATAGACATATAGTATGGGGAAACAAAATCACACCAGTACAACCCCTCTGGAATAATACCTTCCTCCCAGAAATCCACAAACTACCGAAATGGCCAAATTGGCAACAGCAGGGATACAGACGATGCAACAGGTGATAAAAGATGGCAGAATGGTACAATTTGCCAAACTATCAGCCACGTATGGCCTTCCACCCACTGAATATTACCACCACACACAACTGTTCGATGCACTCACCAAACACATGCCAAACCTTACTGAGCTCCCAGAATGTACACCGATAGAGAGAAACATTGTGTTGGATAGCGTAAATGTCAAAACTACATCAACCATGTATAGTGTAATCTCTTCCTTTGCCACGAAAGAACTGGGAAATCTAAAAGCAAAATGGGAGAGAGATGTGGGCCCACTGCCACTTGAGGAATGGGCCATGACCTTAATGTACCCCAGGGAGATGCCAATATCGACCAGAATTCGGCTAATCCAGCTAAAAGTGCTACATAGAATATATTATCCACGAATAATGCTATACCTCTGGGGCAAGATCGCAGATGCCAATTGCCTACGATGTAAACAAGAAGAAGGCACTTTCTTTCATATTCTGTGGCAATGCACACGCATACAATACTTCTGGCAAAAATGTTGTGACAGATTGTCACGGGTAATGGCCCGGCAGACTCTTGCTACTGGGCATCGAGGAGGAGGGTAAAATGGTCCGCTTTGAAAAAATTATGCTTTCAACGACCACAGGGCTGGCTAAGAGAACTATTGCACAACTATGGGGTTCAGAGATTGCCCCCCAATACGCACAATGGGTGTCAGACATGGACGCTTGCATAGCAATGGAACATCGTGTCTTCACAGCCAGAGGCTGCCCCAGGAAAGCCGATAAAATATGGCAGAAATGGGAACAAACGGTGTGATGGACAAATAAATCTGTGCAATCATGTTGTGCAAAGACTATGCAATAACTATACAGCATAGAGATCCTCCACCTACTGCCTTGTATGGACTGTTGTAACTTGACTAATTATGGGAACCAGTTGCAGTGCCTTTGATGTGTGAATGGAAGCCTTGTTTGTATATTGTATGTTGCTTTTTTGCAGAAAATCTAATAAAATATGTTATTAAAAAAAAAAAGTGTTCACTCATCATTTGCATTTGAACAATAGTGTATTTTTGAATTAACAGGGGAAACAGGAATTGGATAGAAATCAAGAACACACATGCTCCCCCACCTCCCCAACGTACCCACCCACCAACTAGGCCCCAACTGACTAATGCCACTAAGGACCACCCCCACCTCCTCAACGTAGCCACCCACCGACCAGGCTCCAACTGACTAACCCCACTAAGAACCACCCCCACCTCCCCAACGTACCCACCCACCAGCCCAGGGAAGCCTTTTGGGCAACAAGCATTGTCTATGCAATATTCGACATGATATTGACATGATATTGTTCCCCTCCCTGACCTTCCATGATATCACCATGTTCGTCGTTGCAAACTGCCCAATTGCACATGAGAGGCGCCGCACAGAGGTGGCAGTGCTATCCTGTTGGAGTCGGCCTCCTCACATTGTAGTCGGGCCTCCTCACGTTGCAGCCTCACCTCCTGGAGCTGTTGCTCCACAAGCTGCATCATGATTGCCTGGTGCTCCTCAATGCGCAGTAAGCGGGCGCTGAGTTCCATGACAGAAGGTGTGGGGGAGTGCAATGGACTGTGGAGTCCCATGGGGCTGAATATGCCCACCTGTTCGGGAGTAATGTTGCCTCCTTCATTCCCATTCTCGGGTGCGTCAGCACCCTGTTCTCCCAGCGCACTGTCGGACCTGGCTGCATCATTGTCGCTTGTTTTTAGCTGGCCACTGATGGGTGTGATCGAAGAGGCAGCAGGTGTGTCTTCTGTTGCCACATGCTGCACTTCGGGTGCAGCCAGGATGGAGGTGCCGGTGGGCACCATCAGCGTGACAGATGGTTGTGTGACAGAGGTGGTGGCAGTTGCATCCTGGGATGTCCTTGTCTGATGGCCACATGCAGTCCCCCTTGGCATTGGCTGTTGTGCGGAGTCACTGTCGGTTGATGTGCCTGTGGGGGAATGTAGGGCATGCTGTTAGTCGTGTGACAGGGTGTGAATGGGGAAGTCACATGCCACACACTCCTCATACTTGGTCCACTTGCACATATACACATTTGGTGGGTGATGCACTCAGGTGTGTCGATCACGGCTTGCACACAGTTGCAGGCCGTCTGCTTGTCCTGGTGCTGTTGTCACATGGGCATGTTGGGTGTGGTCATTGGTGGTTGTGTTGTGTGCCTCTAGGCCCTGCCAGGGGCGTGGGGGGGTTGTGGGTCATTGGTGGATGTGTTGTGTTCCTCTAGGCCCTGACGGGGGGTGTTTGTGGGTCATTGGTGGATGTGTTGTGTACCTCTAGGCCCTTCCGGGTGGGGGGGAATTCCATCATTTGCACTCATAACTTTGCACTCTGTGTACTTAGTAGCCTTGCCAGGTGTGCCGGCTCCGACCTCTGCTCTGCCAATTCCGTTGATTCCCTCTAGGTGTGTGATACTGCTTCATCTCTCCTCCCAGGTCTAGAGCTTCAGGGGTGAAGGTGGTCCCCCTCCTGTGCCAGTGCTGTGCTGCCGGTGTGCTGCCATGAGGTTGCGGACATGCAGGTGCAGATTGTCCCAGCGCTTGTGGCAGTCTTTGACGGTGTGCACTGTCATGCTGACTGCTGTGCCCTTCTGTGCAGTGGATGCCCATATTTCCTTGCGCCTCTGCTGTGTGCTGCGCCTTTGATCGGCACTGAACAGCAGTGCCGCATTGTCCACAATGTTCTCAACAAACACTGTCAGTTCAACCTCGCTGAAGCGGGGTTTGTGCTGGCATGTGGCTGGTATCCGAGTTGTCATCTTGGTGGTTGTCTGTAGCAAGTCACAGTAGATATAGGCCCAGTGGTTGCTGAGGATTGCAGTGGATTGTGATTCAAGTAATGGCCACTGCTCTCTTTCCGGTTTTCGCTATCACGGCATTTCCGTAACCGGTATTTCTGTATCCGGGACTTGTTGGCAGATACGGATGTACTGCTGCCATGTTGCACAGTGCATCCGTCTGCGTGGGTGTTTGCGTTGTGGTGGTGACACTGTTTATGCAATGGTCTGGTGCATGCAACTGACCAACCGTAATCGCACCTTACCACTGCATGTTTGTGGTCGCGGAAATGGTATCACCGCCTTCATGGTAAAACCAGATTCCGGACCGGCTAATTTGTAATGAGGGCCATTGATTCAAATCAGCTTAGTCTTTTTCAAACCATGGGAAACTATTGATTCAAACCATGTCGAGCCTGCTCAACCTCGTAAGAGAAACTGACATCTTAAATAATGACTACAGTGAATAATGACCTAAAGCTAAGCATGCTATGACTGAACACATTCAGCTTTCTGAGTGCGCCATGGCTGAATCAGGCTTATTATGCGTTGGATGTTGCAGCAATAAATGACAGCAGTTTGTTTTACTGTCACTTTTACTGCACTGCCAAATTCTAGGTTTTAAGTTTAACTGCAGGAAATTCCTGTATTCAAGTGCAAGAGGTATATCCTTCACTTTAGTACCACAAATGTAAGGTATTACTGCCGGCAGAATTACCATGGCGGTATTTCCTCTAAAATCCCCATGGAGTCCTAATTACTCTGAAAATGGGGGCTGACACCACTGACCAAAAAGCGGTAATGGTAAACAAGTTTGACAGTATTTCTGCCAGAATTACCAACAGCATTGTAATGAGCCATAATGAACCAGTTCCTGTTTTCTGTCTTCTTTCCATTACAATACATTAAACCAACAGTAAACTAAGACTAAACAATTGTTCCTAAAAGAATAAGACTTTACTATATATGTAAAGTGCAGTTAATCTTCTCCAGTCATTCCGTTGATTGTATTCAGCAATCGCCACAGAAGCCATGAAATGTACATAAACACACATGCAAAAAAAGACAATCATGCTATCCAACATTAAACACATCAATAAAGCAATCACCCAGATACGAAATTGATTGCCATTAAATTATTCCTCCTATCACATATCATCATTTGGATAGAATAGAAATATATATACCATTTAAAGGGTAAGTGCATTATCTATAGCTGACATCTATAATCTATAAACAGCAAGATATATCTGCTAATTACGATATGAAATAATGTAAAATGCATTTCCTCTAGCTCCTTCCCTATAAAACTATACCATTAAAAATGTATACTCCAGAATGAAACCTTCACCTGTGAGTGTAACCTAGTCTAGATGATGATAACCATATTCTATTCTTTTACAGCACATCAACCATTTTGTAATTTCAGTTACAAGTTTATGGGCCACAATTTATCAGTCCAACATCAGTGTCTTCTAGTAACGTTTTCTTTCATATGTTCAGGCCAATTCTAAAAAATACTCAACCATCTGTGTAACGATGGGATAATCAGTTAAGCTGCAAAACCTCTCTACCAATACTTTATTTTACTCCCACTGCTACCAATAATATGCAAATGTTCTGTAGTCTCCAAGTTGTCCTGACAGAAGGGCATTTTGATGAAGTCCTGACATCCACTCTATTTATCACGATCCACAGTGGTAAAATAACAAATCTAAATTTCACATATGCAGATCTCTGGAAGACAGTGTATTACAAGGCCCACGGTAGTGGCTGTGTGGTTATGGTTAAATTGCTAATCCCACAGGAAGAGCACTTTTTGGGCAGCTTATAACTTCACTCCCCCTGGACGAATCTCACCAAACTTTGCAAAAAAAGTATATGGCCCACTCTGAATTTACTTGCAATTTTGGTGAGTTTTGGTCCAGGGGGGGCAAAGTTATAGGGGGGTCCGAAAATGTATTTTGTTGCCATAGACATTATGGGGAAAAAACTTTCCTCACGCCTACAGCTCAAATCGCTGGAAGGATTTCCACCAGATTTGCGGCAGGAGCGGCGGCTTAGCCCCAAAAGCGTGGTTTTGTTAATTTGGTGTAAATCAGTCCAGTCATTTTTTTTTTTAATTGACCAAAACGTAAGGCAAAATAATTAGTGATATCTATGTCAACTCCGCTGACACACTTACCTGTTTTCTCCGTGGACAGGACACCAATTGGCTAATCGACTTGCGTCATGTCCGCTGACACGCAACGTGTCCGCCGATTGGCTGGAGTGAGGCATGAGGTGCGTCACATTGTTTCGATGCGCCTGCCATCTTGGATCACAGCTCAGCAGCGAACAGAGGCAAAATGCAATTTTGGGGAGTGTGTTCGTGTGCAGAAGTGCTTGGGGAGGGTTGAGGAGTAAGAGATGGGTCAAATACTGTATTTGTTTAGGTGGCAGGTGCCCTGATGTGTTCGCCATGTCCGCGGTCTTCACAGCTGCCCGCTGACATAATAAATGCACTACTAGTTATTTTACTTTAGTATGATGTAGGTTTTGGGTTGTTAGTAGTGCATTGATTGTAATTAATATCCCCTATAAGCAGCCCACATACCACAGTCAAGATGTTTTTTGGTAGCATAGGTGTATTATGCTGCAGTGGTTGTGGCCAGGGCCTAGAGTCCTTCGGCCATGCACCCAAGACTCTAGGCCCTGGCCATAACCAACCACTGCAGCACAACACACCCATAGAATCAAACACCCATCAAATATCCACAACCCAAAAGTTTGTGTACTGTTTCATTTGTAGAGTTTGTATGTGTAAGTTTTGGCTAGGCTATGCAGTTAAGATTGTCGAGTTTGTAACAAGGACTGCGACATAAGATACCCTTGGAAGTAAACATTTTGGATTGTGGTGTATGGTTAGATGTTTACTTGAATGCATGTTTTATGTAGCGGGTTTGTGAGTCCATTTATTTTATACATACTGGTTGAGTTTTTTGTGGTTTTATGCAATTTTTTCATGACATGGGTAACTGGACCAGAAATACTTTTTTGATCTCTGCGATAAAATAAAAGATCATATGTTAGAGCAGGTAGTTCAAAGTTATTGCATTGCATAATAGACATTTCTGTACATATTTAGTACTTTACAAGTACTATATTTCAAACCAATGTTCTGCGCAATTTGCTCAGTTTCTGTGTTTGTTTTCTAAATCATTGGGTCTGTGGGAAAAAAATACATGCTGGATTAAATAAAAACTTCTATGTTGTGGTACAATATATTTCTTTCATTGTTTTAGTGTTTATCTCTTGTTTCTTGCTAATCTTCTATCTGTTGGCTTGTTGCAGATTTTTGGGGCAGTTAGATTCCTGTTGGCTTATTCTAACTGTATATTTCTTGTTTGATTTTAGTGATATTTATTTCTCTGTTTGCTTGTTGCAGAATCTTGGGGCAGTTAGATACCTGTTGGCGTATACTAACTGTGTATTTCTTTTTACATTTAAGTGGTATTTATTTATCTGTTTGCTTGTTGCAGAATCTTGGGGAAGTTAAATACATGTTGGCGTAAATTGTGCTTATGTTCATACACATATTACATATTAAATTTTGGTTTTAAGAATATTAAGTAAGCATTTACAAGATTTGCTGGTAATTCTGCTTTAGAGTAATGGTACTATCATTACATTCGAACCATCCACAATTATTTTTTATATATGCAGTGTAGTGACCTGCATTGGTTGTGGCTCCTGAGTGGTAGATTATACCTATTGTTGTGAAGGTTTTCTTACCAAGTGATACTTGACCATGTGTGAATCCAGTCAGTTTACAGTTGTTTTGGTACCATCTGCATTGTAACGTAAAAGCATTACTATTACATATTTACTTTGTGTCTGTATTTGTAAGGTGGATCGATTATCTGAATTGCAGGTAGTACATAATCTGCCATGGTTTGCATTTTGTACAAGTTGCTGAAATGGAATGGATTCACAGTTATGTATGGATGCATACACACAGCGTTCATTAGGGGCTTTTACCTGTGCCACATGGCTGCAGAGAGTGCATGCATGTTTCCACATGTATGAAATCTGCAAGATTTCATTTATAGGTATGTTTTTGTTTTCCAGTACTTGTAGTAAGTAAATTAGACATTCTTGTGGATCTTCATGTGAGTTTGTAGTGAATTTGACCATTCCAGCACAGTAGTCCAATTCTTGTCTTATTCCATGAACACTGTAAGTGTTGTCAGGATTGTTGGTTGCATTTCTATGAAGGACTAACATTTGCAAACACAATTGGTCTGTACTGTGTAAGTAAATGTTGTCAATAATTGGTGGCAATTGTAATAGAATATTTATTGCTACATTTGCGTGGCAATTTACAGCAGTTGTATTTTAAAATTTGAATGGACCTAACAGTTCTGTGTCAAAGTTATTTGTTCGGAGTGTGTGTTGCTTCTTAGAAGAAGTATTTGAGTTACTTTGACCAGTAGATTCTTCTTTGGTTGTGGTACTTGATGAAGTATTAGTTTCTTTTTTTTTCTTTGGAGGAATTGCAGTGATATCTTGTATCGTTTCAGTTTGAAGTAGTTTTCTATTACAACGTTTTGCTTTTTGTGGAACAGGATAGGTTTTTAGATGGGGGTGTAGAGTGAACGCAGTCTATTGTATTCTAGAATGCAAGGAATGTCTGCATTTACTTTACTTGCATCAACATTGATTAGAAATAGCCTGTCAAGTGTATGTAAGCGTCATAGTGCTACATAGCTCATGCCTTCTTTAAAGACTGTGCTACCAATATCTATCACTGCTTTATCTAGGGTAAGACTTTGTGATTTGTGAATGGTAACTGCATATGCTAGAGTTAGAGAAAATTGTTCTCTGAGTACATACATGTCTTTGAAAAGGAGGAAGCGGGCTGTTGAGTGTCCTATCCTTCTAACTTCTGATAGTTTGTCAAAGGGAATATTGACAAATTGAATGTTGTTATCATGTGGGTATGTTTGAAAGACAGCAACTATACCAAGTGCTCCATTAACTAGTCCTTGCTCCAGGTCAAGGTTACGTTTAAGCATTACTCTACAGTTTGAAGATAATTTTAATATTTTCTCCAAACCAGCTGTGTTGGAGATAGAGTTTTCTAAGGTATTTAGTCTTGTTGTGGCTTGTTGAACATGGGTGGTGTCATACCATGTACGTGCAGTTTATCTGTGGAGCAAATTTCAATTATTGGTTACATTTCTTTTTTCAACATTGTTTAATTGAATTTTGAACAGCTTGCAAGAGTTGGCATCAAGGCCATACAATTGACATTTTTGTGTGCTAATTGTTCCATGACAATTTTGAACAGCTTGCACAAGTTGGCATCAAGGACATACAATTGACATTTTTGTGTGCTAATTGTTCCATGACATCAGTAGCACATGAGTTTTGGCCATAGAGTGCATGGATGTGCCTACTTTTTAATATTGATTGTGCTTCTTGAGATAGTACACCAACTCTAATAGTTTGTAAAATGTTGGCGTATGTGAGGTCCGCAGACTGGCACATGTTTTCTGTTAATTCTCTGTATTAGAAATGTTGCCAAAGGTTGACATTTCCTATGCTGCCAAGAGTTTTACAGCAGTTTGTGCCCTAAGGTTTTAAAAATAGGCTCACCTTTCACTGGTGTAAATTGAAGAAGATCTTCAAAAACAATAATGAGTTTTCCTCCAAAGAGCTCTTCGTAGTCTGTTTTGAGGACCTCTTGTAATCTGAGGTGAATCAAAGCCAACATTAGGTTGGAGACTATGCTCGCCTCATCTATTAGCAGCATTTGCATTTGTTTGAAAACTCTGCATAGTTCCATTGCAGCTTCTGTGGAAAGTTTGTAATAGTCTAATTTGTTTTGGTGTTCTACTGGAAGGAGTAGTAATAGGTGTGAAGTGACACTGCCTATGTTGTAGGCAGCTAAACCTGTGGTGGCTGTTACAACAGCTGACAGTTTGTTGTTTGTCAATTGTTGGAGAAACTTGCTGATGATTTTGATTAAGAATGTTTTACCTGAACCAGCTGGACCACTCACGTATAGCAGTACAGGTTTGTAGTCTTGGCAGGTACAGTTTTTATTTTCATGTTGCGCACCATGTTCAATTTGTTTTGTTATTACTTGGAAAATGCTACGCAGCTCATTGTTCAGTTGTGATTTCTGTACAGCTAAGTCTTCTGTCGATTGTTCATACTGACACATGGTGTTTTCTACTTCTGAAATGGCTAATTCTGCCTCATTTGCTGTTAGTGGCTATCCAAGTGGTTCTTGGCTTCCTGTTACAGAAGGTTGACTACTGTCAGGACTGTCCACTTGTAGTTGGGCCTGGAGTTCTTCTTCGTGTTGCTGTTCATTGTGCAACATTAATTGGTACTGTGTAAAGTTTACGTCTGTTATAGTGCTTTCATTTGCTTTGAAAGCGTCTTCATAGGAGTCATATCTATCCAGTAGCTCTTCTTCTTTTCTCCATGGTTTAAAAAGTTGTAGCAGGGACATGTAATACAGTTCTTTACGTTGAGGAGTTTTTAATGACAATTTGATATGATTCATTAAACTGGGTTTGGTCAGTTTCACTAAGCTGCCTTCACAATTTACAACTCTGTATATACCTTTCTTTTCATCTGGTTTAATATTATTTTTGTATGTGAAGTTTTGGGCTACGTGGTAGAGACAAATGGGGCCTCATTACGAGGAAGGAGGTAGCCATGCCGCTTTTTGCAGCATGGCTACCCCCATTCCGGGTACCGGGTCTGGGTTCCCTGAATGGGGAAATACAGGGCCATTCCGACCTTGGAGGGCCCAGAATATTCTCATTCACGGAACCTGGACCCGGTCCATCCCCATTCCCATTTGAACCCCCATAGGGCTCAATGGGAATGGGAAGCATGCTAACAATGGCCCGTTAAAGACAGGCCTGTTGTTAGCATGCTGGACCGCTCGCAGGACCTGCTAAGGACGCCTGGTAAAAGCAGGCATCCTTAGCGGGTCCCTCAAGTGGACCTCATAATGAGGTGGTAGGAGGTTAATGGGGCTGGCAGCTCTACAGGCTCTGTTAACCCCCTACCGCCTTCCTTGTAATGAGGCCCATTGTTTCCAAAGTGGTACTCCTGTCTGGGTAGAATATGTCTAGTAAATTGTTTTTCAAAATGTCTTAGCTGTTGGGATCATTTTTGGCTATTGTTTCTATGTCCTCATATGGTTTGAGAACTCTTTTTCTAGATTTAGCAGGACCAATACTTAGCCATATTATATTGTCAGATTTTCAATACAAGGCAGTACTGGTTAAACTGTCTGAAGGTTCATAGCAGCCACATTCTCTATGAGAGAGCATTTTTATGCCTAAGCTGTACAATTTCTGTGATAGTGTTTTGTCAGATGATATGTCAACCCAGATGTCCTGAAGCTCTGTTTTCTCTGCTTTGGTTAAGTAGGCTGTGACATATCGTGCAACTGCAGTGGAATTGTCTGCAATGTACTGTACATCTATGCAAACAAAGGGGGGTCTGGGAATCTCTCTACCAGCACGAACACAGCCCAATGACCTGTTCTTGGGTGAATAACCCCTGGGAGAGACTCTACCAACTCTTTAGCTCACTGTCCTTTTCACAGAGAAGAAATTTCCCCGCATATCAGCCTTTGTCCTGCCCAGGGGCAGTCCAGCGCCAAAATGCTAGGCAATTCTCCTCTGAACAAGAGTACCATCAGTAACCCCATACACGTGTTTCAGCCTTGTTGGGCATCATCAGTGAGGTGAAACTGTTGCCTCTCTAAGAACAGTGAGCAAGGGGTCCACGTCTGGATTGCCCTGTTAACTTAGGGTGAAACCCAAAGTTAATGTATGCAAACAAAGGGGGGGTCTGGGAATCTCTCTACCAGCACGAACACAGCCCAATGACCTGTTCTTGGGTGAATAACCCCTGGGAGAGACTCTACCAAGTCTTTAGCTCACTGTCCTTTTCACAGAGAAGACATTTCCCCGCATATCAGCCTTTGTCCTGCCCAGGGGCAGTCCAGCGCCAAAATGCTAGGCAATTCTCCTCTGAACAAGAGTACCATCAGTAACCCCATACACGTGTTTCAGCCTTGTTGGGCATCATCAGTGAGGTGAAACTGTTGCCTCTCTAAGAACAGTGAGCAAGGGGTCCACGTCTGGATTGCCCTGTTAATTTAGGGTGAAACCCAAAGTTAATGTATGCAAACAAAGGGGGCTCTGGGAATCTCTCTACCAGCACGAACACAGCCCAATGACCTGTTCTTGGGTGAATAATCCCTGGGAGAGACTCTACCAAGTCTTTAGCTCACTGTCCTTTTCACAGAGAAGAAATGTCCCCGCATATCAGCCTTTGTCCTGCCCAGGGGCAGTTCAGCGCCAAAATGCTAGGCAATTCTCCTCTGAACAAGAGTACCATCAGTAACCCCATACACGTGTTTCAGCCTTGTTGGGCATCATCAGTGAGGTGAAACTGTTGCCTCTCTAAGAACAGTGAGCAAGGGGTCCACGTCTGGATTGCCCTGTTAACTTAGGGTGAAACCCAAAGTTAATGTATGCAAACAAAGGGGGGTCTGGGAATCTCTCTACCAGCACGAACACAGCCCAATGACCTGTTCTTGGGTGAATAACCCCGGGGAGAGACTCTACCAAGTCTTTAGCTCACTGTCCTTTTCACAGAGAAGAAATTTCCCCGCATATCAGCCTTTGTCCTGCCCAGGGGCAGTCCAGCGCCAAAATGCTAGGCAATTCTCCTCTGAACAAGAGTACCATCAGTAACCCCATACACGTGTTTCAGCCTTGTTAGGCATCATGAGTGAGGTGAAACTGTTGCCTCTCTAAGAACAGTGAGCAAGGGGTCCACGTCTGGATTGCCCTGTTAACTTAGGGTGAAACCCAAAGTTAATGTATGCAAGCAAAGGGGGGTCTGGGAATCTCTCTACCAGCACGAACACAGCCCAATGACCTGTTCTTGGGTGAATAACCCCTGGGAGAGACTCTACCAAGTCTTTAGCTCTCTGTCCTTTTCACAGAGAAGACATTTCCCCGCATATCAGCCTTTGTCCTGCCCAGGGGCAGTCCAGCGCCAAAATGCTAGGCAATTCTCCTCTGAACAAGAGTACCATCAGTAACCCCATCCACGTGTTTCAGCCTTGTGGGGCATCATCAGTGTACATCTATGTTTGCATTCCATAGGAGGGCAATGATTGCATTGTTATCATTGATTTATTTTGATGCTTCTGTTTTTTTTATGCAATATGTGCTCTTAGGTGATTTACCTTTGATACTATGTCTGACTGAAGACATGAGTTGTTTACTTGACCTGTTGCTGAAACTTGTCTAGGGAAACCAAAGCGGCATTTGGTGTACTATTTCCCTTTTTTTTAATAATATTTATGATGACAATATTTCCCACATTTGTGTCTTTGAAATTGTAAAATTTGTGCATGAAGGTCACTGTGTGTTGTTTGTAAAGGGATTTCAAAAGTGACATATTTTTGGAATGAACTGCAAAACAGTGGCATCACTGTCCTGACCAAATTTAGGAGCATCTTTAATCCTTGGTATTATTTTCTCCAAAAGAAGTGTTGAACTTCTCCAAGGGGAGTAACAGTCTTATTACAAATAAAGTGTAGCAGAACAATGAAGCAATGATGGAAATATATTGATACATTTACAGGATCTAGAGAGCACTCCTGGTGTTTTTATATCTATGTTTATTTTGTTTTGGTTTGCTATGCGTAGGAAATCGTGTAAATCGTCCCATGCATATTCTACACAACTTAATGTAACAAACCAAGTGGGTGGGCCAAGGTTTCTTATCATATAGCGTACATCTCTGTGACACAGGAACCAGTATTCTTTTGTACCACGCATGTTTGCTAAAATATTTGTAATACTTGACTGTAAAACCTCATCTTTTTCTTGCACTTTTGTAATAATTGCGTAGCTGACATATTTTGAAAATGGATACCTGATTTTAATGTGTCTGCAACTCCGTAGCATAGAGTTGCTAGTTCACTTTCAAAGAGAAGGTGGAATATGTGCTCCACGTTTTATCTGAATCAGGGGTCGTCAGAATACATTCGTAAAGAGGGATGTGCTGATACTGTTATCTGTGTGGGTCTATCATTGTACCTTCCTCCTTTTCCAGTAGGAAAGAGTAGAGGAAAGGCCTGTGCTTATATACGTTTTTCCCATATGCTGATTGGAGATCCTTTGGCTTGTTGCTTTTGGCATGTTTCCAGTGCACCATCTATAGTGTCTTTAGAGTGTAAAGGATGAATTGTATAATGGTCTAAAATATTGGATTCTGTAGCAAGATTTAGAAGTTGAAATTGACCAGATTCTGGTGACTCTTGAATTATTTCAATGGATTCTCTCAGGTTTTTTCGATATTAATTTCTTTGTAGTATTCATTGTTGTTTTTTAGATATTGCAGGGCTTGCCTAACCTTATGTAAGTCCACGAGTTGTTGCCATTTTCTTTTGTCTTCTGTAGGTATGCCATTTAAAGATTGATTTATTGGCTGTTGAACTCCTAGAGTGAGTATATTTTCTTTGATATCTAATGTTAAATAAACTACTTTGCCACAAATGCCTTTCACTAATTCAGAGGGAGGTAATTTTGCTGTTTTTGGTTGAAAGCATATTATTGCTTGAAATGGGTGCACTGTTAGAATTATGATGCTCTCATATACATTTAGTTGTTGCAAGGGTTTTGATAGTGGGAATAATTCTGAGTTATTTGTGATAGCACGTGAAGGTGTTTGGTGTTGTCAAGTTTTGCAGTGCAGTAATTAGAAAGTATTAAGGGGTCAGTCATTTCGTATTTGTTTTCTGCTATAAGGTAGAGTGCTAATTATAACTATTTGGAAACTTCATTATCTTCTATTTTGTAGATTATGTATACAATTTTGTGCTGCTTTTATAAAAAGTCCTGCGGCAACACACACACACATGGTTTGGTACTTCAGCGGAGGTACTTTTAAACTTTAGGATTTCTTTTTTGTATGTGTTTAATTGAAGGTTGCTATTTGTACAGTAGTTGCTAGTTGGTTGTAAAGGTATTGCATTTTGTAAGTGGCTTTCACTTCCAAAATATTTTCTCTGGATATGCTCTATTTCTTCGAGTAGTTGTTTGGCTGTACCATGTAGAATATTGTTATTTAAACTGGCAAGTGCTAAAGCAGGACTTTTAGCATAGTAGAGTTTATGGACCAGATTTCCTATAGTTGAATGATGTGTTGATATCATTTTGATATAATGGAAGGTGCTTTTGCAAATAGGTCCTGAAATGCAGGCTAATTAATCTCCTTGTAGTCCTGTATTTGTGCACTGGACAGGCATCCATATTTTGTAGTAGTTTCATTTTGAATTTGTCTTTGCTTTTTGCATACTGATTGAGGAACTGGCGTAAAGATTTGAAAGATTTTTTGGCAATGTTACACATTGATGTGCATGGCCATTTGTAGACTGGACGTTTTGGTTAAGTAGAAGGTAGAGGTGATACTGAGTTTTCTGGGGATATTTTTGTGTGCAGAGTTTCTTGTTCCATAATGGTGTTATTACGTTTTTCATACCCTTGTCCACTGCTATGTATGGCAATTGGGTTTGTTTGCTTTTGTTTATATGCTTCTTCATTAAAATATGGTTCTGTGCTCATGGTTTGACTCCATTCACCTCCACAGATGTTTAAGAAGCTATTTTTGTTGATATTACGTTTATTGAGAAGTCTTTTTTGTAGTGTAGTAAGTTTTGTAAGTGGTTTCATTCTGTTTAAAACTAAAATAAATATAAATAACATCCTTTTGAGAAGGATTGCACTGTCTATGAGAGCTTCTAGGATTAATTTTCTATGGTAGGTTTTAAGGGTTGTGCATAATTTCTCTCCTGTTTTTATAAGGTTCTAAAGGACTCTCTGGCAGAACAATTTTTGTAAAAAAAAAATTGGTATGGTTACTACATCAATATGTATAGGTGCAGCGTTAGCAGTAGTGGTAGCTGAAGTCTTGTTAATCACTTTCTCTTTGGTTTTACATTTTGATAGAGGAGGCAAAGTTTCTGTACTGGAAGCTTTTTTTGTTTTGCTTAATGACTGTATTAGCTGTTTTGTTTGAACTTTTTGTACAAAATCTGCTAGAGATGGATGCTTATTTTGGACACTTATTTTGATTTGTTCTACTTCTGCGTTGCTTTCTACAGAGTTGTTTTTTGGTAGGCATTCTTTGGGGTCTGTTGGAGAAAAAGAAAGTGTGGGTTGGGCTGTTGTGCAGTGTATGCATGCTTTGTGCATGAGTGTCTGAGTATGATGGTAAGGATGATTGTGGAGGTGTGTGATTGTGCAATGGGCAGCTACATCAAGTTAGGAAGGCTATTCTTGTATTTGTGTGTTACTATACTGTGCTTCAGATGGCAATATAAAGTATGCAACTGGTAAGGGGAAGCACTAATACTACATCTAATGGTAAAGCGTTAATACACTAGTTTGTTCTACAATACTAAAATGCTAGTGTGTTTGAGTAACAGTTAGAACATTATGTTAGTATTGCACTTACTTTTTTGTATGGAAAGAGTAGGTTTCTTCTAAGTCCTTGTTCGTACTTCAGACGCTGCTGCTTTTCAGGAGAGTGGTCTTCACTGCAATTGTAAAAGAAAGAAGTTAGTGAATATGTGTGTTTATTGCACTTTTGTTAATGTAGACATTGTTTTTGTTTTTGTAGTAGTGTTTTCTTACAACTGAGCATAGCATGCACATGCACTTTCCTTTGTCTATGTGCATCCTGCATATTTTATTTAGAATCTGTTAGTTAAATATTTTCTACAAATGAGTATAATAGTAATGTATAGAGCACACTTGTTTTTTTAATGTTATGTTATTGGATGTTAAGAGATAGAAGAAATTATCATATGCATTTTTTGCTATTTTTACAGTGTAAATGGCAGAGACTATTCAGGAAAGCATGCAATGTATTCATGTGTGAAAGTGTGGGAAATAAAGCAGAAGGATTTCCTATAGAGGTAGTTGTGTTGTTTGAGCTGGGAGCCTTTCTAATGATATTGGCCCTCATTACGACCCTGGCGGAAAGTGACTGACCGGACCGCCACAGCGTAAATAGCGTTTCCACCATTGCACGATGGAGCAAAGTGCGGCCCATTCCGACCCATCGGGCACGAGCACCACGGCATGGCGGAAGTGCAAAGTCCGCGATGGCGGAAATGACCCCAAAACGGCCCACACCGCCGCCGTACGGCGCCCTAGGTGCAATACCGCCACCCATCATAGCGGACACCGCAGTGAGCGCCAACCGGAAAGTACGGTGACCGTAAATATACGGAAACGGAAGTAAAAACATGGGCCCGGAACGGGAAACAACACGCCGTACACCAATAAAACCACAAAATACACACAACCACTAAAAACACCACCCTGAGACACATCCCAACCCGTCATCCACCCTAGTGAAACCAAGAAAAATGGGGAAAGTAGCGAAGAAAGCGTGCGACCGCAAGCGGCAGGTCCACTTCTCCCGTGAGGAACTCACCGTGCTAACAGAGACCCTCCAGGAGAATGCCGCCGCCGTCTTCTCCACGCAAATGACCAGGACGGCACTTGCGAACAAGAAGGCCATATGTGCCCTGGTGGCACAGCGGGTAAGTGCGGTGGGGACCGCACCCCGCAACCCACAGCAATGCAGGAAGCGGTGGGACGACCTGCGGATACGCGTCCGTAGCATACTTTCTGCCAACCGCAACATTGCCACAGCCACCGGGGGAGGATCGGAATCACCCATCAAGTTGACCCCCTGGGAAGAAATCTGTGCCTCCACCATTGGAATGGAGAGCATAGAGGGAGTCGGAGGGATGGAGAAAGGAGTGCAGACATCCGGAGAATCAGGTAGGTGGCCCAAATAAAACCATGCCAAATCCACAATGTCCAATCATGTGATCCACATGTGTCCACATAGCGCAACAGCAACACATGGCCAGGAGAACGTCCACACACATTGGCCTGATAGCGCACTTTAAAACCACAATAAATACATAAATAAGTAAAAACCCCAAAAACACCCACTACACGTGCAGCAGGCACACCCTAACTGCAGGCTGCCAAACAACTGCACCCTCACTCCACACACAAATGAAACCACCTCCAAGGCCCCGACCCAAATCACCCACAGGTACCACCCCAATGCATGTGATACATTGCCATTCCAATTCCCACAGACCCATTAATAACGCTCGCCCTCCTTT